>NC_132805.1:31853618-32506118 GCF_048594095.1 Paramormyrops kingsleyae
TCCTGGTGCATTTCCCCTGTTCCTCAGACTGCCCAATTAGTTGAGTGTGCACCCTTAAGACTATAAACATTCTGGTCCTTCTGGTGATTTAAATATTACCAGTTTTTCCTGTGTTTGGTGTTGTTTGTCTTTGTCTTTGCTTTTGACGTACCCTGCTGTGCCTGGTTTTCTATTTGTGTAGCCTTGTGTTCCTAGTCTTTTCCAGTGGTATTACCTTAGTGTTTGTTAGATTCCCTGGTTCCTGTTCCTTGTTAATTGTAAACTGTTCACCTGTTGCCTGCCCCTGATTGGTTAATTGATTATTACGTTCACCTGTCCCTTGTTTGCTCTGCTTGCCTGTGTGTCTCTAAGTGCCTGTGTCCTTGCTGTTCTGTAGTCTGTCATTGTCCCTGTCCCTGTGCGTTAGGAGTTCTCTTTGTTTCTTAGTCCTGCTGTCTGTGTTGCTGTGTTCTCTGGTGTTATTTTATGGTTTCTTTATTTGGTTCTCGTTTTCCCTGTTAGTTTTAGTAATTCCTAGAACATTTTCCAAATACATTTGCCAAAAAGTGGGGCGTTGTGTCACAACCCATCCTGTCAATTTCCCGGTATGACCAGCGGGGGTCGCTGCTGGTCCTCCGGATCCGTCCTGATTCTGCCCAGGTACGTCTTTCGTCGTTTCCAACCCTATTGTGCTATTTGCCTGTATCCTTCCCTGTATGGACTTGGTTTGTCGTCAGGACAGGTCGAATTATAGTCTGGGCTGTATAATATTTGGCCCAAAACAGTACTGTATTTCAATGTGGAAAAAACCACCATGGTAATTCTGTCTTTTTTTGAAAACCATACTAGGACTGTTACAGCATACTAAGATTGTAGCAGTGTGGTGATTGGTCTACAGTCTACACACTTTATAGTTGAATTGTTTTTCTTTGGCTACATTGTCACTTAAAATATAATGCAAACATAAATATGGCGTATCAAGCTTATACGATTATGTTATGCTCCATATTTCTAGCAGCAAATATCCATCTTCTGAGTACTTATCCTGGTCAGAATCTGGGATTGCTGGAGTCTGAAGCAGGCAGTGTGAAACAGGGATACATCCTGGCCAGAATGGCAGTCTATCTGAACACACACCGAAGTACACAAATCCAGAAAGTACAGGCGAAGTGAAGATGTCAATTAACTACCAGTGTGTACCAGTGTGTCTGCTGGTGAAAACCCAGAGAATCCGGAGGAAATCCACAGAGACAAAAGCAGAGCATGTAGACTGAAAAAGAATTTAAACCCCAATTTTGAGGGTGAGGGCAAACGGCCCTACTGTGGCACCAAATATATTTACCAGAAATTAGGCTTTAAATATTTTTTTATAAAATTAAACTAAATGTATATCACAATCTAAATTATTATTATTGTTGTTATATTTTTGTATTTATGTGTCATGCATTACTGGTGAAGTGAGATTCGCAGAAATTAGCCGATATTGTCCGCTTCACTTATAATATTTCACAAAAAAACTTTCAAACCAGAAGCCATAAAATAAAGCCTGGGCACTGGTTAGAATACATAATGAGATTTTATGCATTTTTATAGACCTATTTAATTTCACCCGATCCAAAATCCGAGTGTTGGACACAATTAACAGGCGGCCGCAAGCTGTCCCTAGCGTCTCTGCAGTGTCCGGATTGATTCTCCTGGAGGGCTGATAAGAAGAGACGCTCGGAAGTCCACCCGGCTTGGCTGGACGACTTTGGGTATGTCTTTTGTGATCTCTGAGACATCTTTCTTGTCTGCACACAAGCCGTTTGACCGCCCTCTCTCCAGCTCAGGGGTGGGCGTGCGCTGCGAGTCCCGGAGCGATGCCACATTCCAGGGCACGAACATGGGCACTGGGAGCACATTCCGGTACGGCAGATGATACTCTTCCATTCTCTGCCCCAGCCTGCCCATTCGGATCCTCTGGTCCAGGGACCTTTGCACTAAAAAGTGATCCACTTGCCTCTGAGTGTAGCTCTCTTTTGGCCGGGTCATATTTTCAGATAAAGTTGTGCTAAGGACAGCAAACAAAAAAGGAAAAACGGGATGTTATAACGATATGCGACTGTCATAGACCGTTTTATAATCAGTGATTGAAAATGAATCCGTTTGTTCTATCTACGAGCCACAGCCATTACAGGACACCTACAATACTTTAAGTTTATAACATTACGTATAGTGTACTGATGTAACTGCAGTGTTAGTCTGCACGGCACATTTTTCATATAAAATATCCAGGTGGCATTACGTTCATCATTTATATTCGGCACTTTATCAAGAACTCTACCAGTTTAAATCAAGAACGAATGACACCAATATCTTCGCTAAGCTGAAAAAGTTCTCGACAAAGCGCCGATTTCTTGCAACAGGAGATAATCAGTAGACTTACTTTTGTTCTGGTCTTGTTTCCATCACCAGGTCCAGCCAGGCAAAATAACAGCCCTCCCTTTTCTCCACATTGCTCTCTTCTACCTCGCAGTGGGCATTGACCAGATAGGAGTGCTCTTTCCTGCTCAAGCAGTTCATCGCGGAGAAGGAAGTGGCCCCGAAGCCCGTCGAGTCTCTTGGGTCTTCTCCTAGATGATAGTAGTCTATACTTCATCGTGATACTCCCGATCCTTCTTAAATCAGATCACGACTCTATTTTTACTTCACCGCATGACGACAAATATGTTCATTATGGCGGCTGACAGATTGGTTTACAACCAAGATGCGGAGACCGAAAGGGCGCCCTGCACATGTCGATTTAACCGCGAGCTCCGCGAGTGCTACACGATAGGCGCACACGCATGCTTGTAGAAAGAAAGATTTCAAATTTTTAAAGTTATTTTAGATGCAATATTTTTTATATATTTTTTCCTGCAGTTTTGATTCTCTATATCGACCATAGGCCTATATTTAGTTGTGTCTTCTTTCCGTGTTGAACTTTACGCATCTATCGATCTGTATTATTTAAAATGTTTGTTAAGAATAACCCCATACTAGAAAGCCGATTGCCAAACACATGTATTCAGACGTCCTTGTTCTGTAAATAAGTTGACATCATTAGGACCAGAATTCGCCTTGTTGGCCGGTGTGGTTTGGGATGTACAAACGCGGTTTCTTTTTTAGACTGGATAGATGAAGGTAAGCGTAATTGTTATGGGTCATTATAAGACCTCATGCCATAGGCATTAGCTCGTGTTCGTTATAATAATTCGACAGATTTATGCACTAGACCTGTTCATTGTTTTGCAGATCACTGCAAAAATTAGTCTTATTTACATTTTCAGAAGTTGTTTTTTTTCCTAGATATTTATTTAAAAGGTAGGTATGCATTTATCTCAAGACAGTACTAACTATACGGAGTATATGAGTCTTTTCGTGACAGTATTGTATTCATGGTACCTAGATCTTCAATGCTCATCATACACAGAGCTGTTCATGGAGCTTATGATCTGATAATCTGAAAAAACAGGATCTCTTTAGATCCCAGTATCACCTCAGCTAACCCGTAATTAATCCTGGAGGAGTGATGACATCATCGCAGAGTGTACCGCTGAAGCTCCGGAGCAATAGATGGGAAGACGGGGACGTTTTGATGAGATAAGCGGCCTCTTTAAAAACCGCGGAACGTCCAAGGCTGGCCAGGGAATTCTTTTGGATCATTCAGCACAAGTGGAAGAGTCAGATTGCAAGGTCAGGGCCAAATCAACAGAGCCCAGGAAACAGATGCCTAACCAACTACTCTCGACCATAACAACCACGTTCTTGGTAACTGGATCCTCTGATGAATGCAGCATCGTTGATTACCGTGGGGAATTGTTGCATCAGATGAAAATTCAGATGGGGGTATAGATATATCTCGCCTTGCAGGTTTTGCTCGTTATAAATATGAGTCATTATGCAGTGTGTCAAAGAAGACCAGCCCCCCCCCATTGATTTAATTAGCAAACAATATCCTTTAAAAGTCCTTTACCTGCCAGGTGTCAGATTTATACTATTCCCCATTTCCAGATCTGTATGCAAAGGCATAGGAGGGGCAACTTAATAATTTATGTAAAAAGGCCTATTTATTCAGGGGTATTCATGAATCCAAATTAAATATTTGGAACTAGACGTTCCCCCTGCCTGCCCGAACCCCACCCCCACGCCCCTGTCTGTGTGATAACTGTAATAGTCTCCCCGGCAACCTACAATAAAGCTCCAAATAAAATTTGGTACAATAGGTAACAATCTTCATCTTTGCCATTAATTAGAATAGCAATGGTGTCTCAATCAGCAGAGAATTAAATGCTATTTATAAATGCAGCTTCCATTATGTCAAAAGGTTTACAGTCAATATGCTATTTAAATAGACCGTGTTTCAATTTCTCAATCTTGTTTTTTTTCATTTTCTCTCAGGTCCATAAAAAAAACTCTCAAGCTGGCAGGAAGCAGACCCACGGCGGGTAACTTTCCGGTCAGCAAGAAGCTCTCGCTCTCTTCAGAGTCAGCTGTAATCCAAACATGCTTCGTAGGTGCTGGAGCCAAACATCAGATTGTGATACTGCTGCCTCAGGCAGAGAGCTTTCAGCAATCGTGGATAGAGTGACTGTACTTTTCCGGGAAGGAAGGAGAAAATAGGAGAATGGAAGAGATAACCATGGAGAAGCTGGAACATAAATGAAGATATTGAAAAAGTAAAGGGTTTTTTTTTTATTAGAAAACATATTAAAAAGTGCTCAACAGTTTGTTTTCCTATTTGATACGATGTATTGTTTTGCTTCTGAAGGCAGAGTAACTCGGGTAAACATAAAACTTAATTTTTCCAAATAACTTTTTTAAAATCTAAACTGATAATGGTGTAAAATTAAGTGCTTATAAAATACTTGCTGAGAACATTATTTCTCAGTAAAGTACAGTAGGCCATATTTGATCATCATCTTTATTTCAATGAAATAATTCTGTGGATTTTGTTGAATAATTATATTAAAAAGACACAAAAAGACAGCCCAACCAGTCATTCATCAAGATAAATATATTTGTAAAAATAGTAAATACATTTACAATAAATTATTGTTATACATTGTTATGGCTAACATGCCAAAATTACAAATTAAACTTTACAATATAATTACACTGTATCAGACTCAATATGTCGGAGTAGAATTTTTATCTGATCAGTAGGGGGTGCAATTGCTTTTACATCTATGATCCTTACTGCCTGTTTGGATCTCTGCCTAAAAAACGTACAGAAGGTCGAATACATTTAACCTTCTAACTTTCGGCTTAACTTTATTTAACATTAAATTACATTGCCTCCAAACTTATCAATATTTAAATGACCGATTTGTTCTGTTAACGTCATTACTGTCAGGTCATTATTCCTTATTTAACAGTTAGGCCTGTGTCCCACACTGGACTTCATATATTAGGCCTATTTGACAGAATGATTAGTAGCTATACTCCTATAAATGATACATAATAAAAATACATAATAATGTATAAGAAACCCCAAAAAATGACTAATTAGGCAGCGCGCTGAGGAAGGAGGCGTCTCTACGCTGAGTTCACAGGGGGCGGTAATTCCCTGTTTTGAACAATGCCACCTGTCCGGTTTCCGTGATATATTTTAAGGACAGCATCGGCAAAGAATGGACTTACCCAGCACATCGTCGGGACACAACAGGTAAATCACTATATTAATTCCTAACACATATCAATGTAATGGCTTTTCAGCATAAACCCCATTTACACAAAAACACACGAGAATGTAAGAATTAGGAAAGAAATTTCTCAGGTACAAACCGTTTTTAACTATTCCTATAAAATAAATATAATGGTAATAATCTTCATTTAAAATGCTGTTATTATAAGAGTTTATTATCCATGATGTTCATAATTTTGCTCTGGTTTGGCTGTATTAATATATATAGGCCAATAATATGTAGCTCATATATTATCCAAAACAAGCAAATGAGACGTTTAAGAATTATAACAGTATCTATTTGCATGTAGTCTTTAAAAGGCTTTATCACCCATCCGTGTTATGGTGCATCAATACACAAGGAGTTAAAAGAAAAAGCAGCTTGGCTTCTATGCTGGATGAGGAAGTAGGAAGTGCTGTATTTTACCCTGGCGCCGAGATCGGGGCTGGGGGTATTTACAGCATAGGCGCCCTGACTGCAGGGGAGCGGACTTTGCGGCTCTCGGCGTCGGGCGGCTGGAGGTGGCCGCGGCCGTTTTCGGTAGGTGTGCGTTGGCGTCGCCTGGCGTGCTCGTCTGCAGACACCCCGATGCGCCAGCACTGCGGCGGCGGGACGGGCGAGGAGCGGCTGCCGGGCGCGGTGAGGTGAGGGCGATATGCATGCGGCTCCTTCATCCGCACTGTTTATCCTATCGCTGCATCGACGGAAGCTGGGTTTTTTTTACCCGGTGCCTCCTGGATGCTTGGTTACTCCTAATTATCGTCTTCCATACGCGGCATTATCCGTTTGTTGGAAGGTCGCGGAACCTACCAGTGCAACATTTTCGTGCCGCTTAATCATAGTCAGATGGGCCTTTTAATATGAAACGGGTGTTAGAATAAAAAATAAGGTCTTCTTATAACGAAAAGGACGAAATCTGGCATAATCTTCGCCGATCTGAAGCGGATTAGATCTTCCTAGCGTTGGGGCTGCGAAAATATGCATGTTTCTCTACTCTTCTGGTTGTTTTGATCAGTTTTTGTTAAAAGTTGGGGGGGGGCATGTTTCTTCTGTAACATTCTTAGGAATGACCCACTCATAGCTCTCAGATGTTACCATAGCTATTGCATTTTTATAAATCAGGGTGAATTGTATTCCTAGTACAGTCATCTGCACAATTTCATTTAATTCATGTGTGATGACCAACCGCCTTCCGGGGTACAGTTAAAACATCATTAAATGGATATTAAATACTCGACTATTTAAATGTGGCACTTAATAAAAACCCGTTTGTTGTTGTATATAAGAACTGCACGGCACTCTTTGTTTTTCCGGTGGATTTTTGTTTTGTGTTGGTTTCATCTCATAGCTTTGCCCTGTAATACTGCGGTTGTAAATTTCTGGGTGGCAAGTGAGCCCCGCTTTGCATCAGATACAGCTTTTGTCCTATTTGCTAGCCCATAATATAATAAGTGTTCTCAAATTGCACTTGACCTTTCCTCGTGAAGTCCTCCGTGGAGTTCCTGGGTCCCCTGAAGCCGGGGACCCAGGGACTCCACGGCGCGTCGCTGCATTGATGGATCGGGTCGTTTGCGGTGAATCGCGCGGTCCTGCCGGGACGCTGTGCGCACGACGCCGTATTCAGCCGTTTCACACCGCAGGACAATGACAGTGCAGAAATCAATATGCACATTCGTGGGGGTGTCCCAGCCCACCATCCGATTATTAATTTCCCCCTTTATTAAACTGCCGGAAGTAATGCAGTGGAGATACCGGTAACATGCGATCAGCAGGTTTCCAGTCGCCGGGGAGGGAGCTGTCTGTTACCTTCGCAATTTTCATCAGTCTAATCCGCTTTGATCCGAGATTAGACCTCGGCTCCCCTCAGCTTTTTTGACCGGATTGTATGGAATTGATTCTCATCATTGTCTCTATGCACGGTTAGTGTGGTGATTTATCTGCCCAGCGCCGGTCAGAGTGTTCCCTGGGGGCGTGTAGGACAGCGGGGGTCATACTGCGAAGTGCGTCATTGAAGGTGTACTGACCCATCTGTACGGGCACACTTAGGCCCACCTGTCAAGGATTCGCTGAAGAATATCTCTAGCGGGAAGCTGTGGAGGAAATCTTTCAATTCCAGGCCGATGAAGATTAATTTATCTAGGATTAACTTCGGTTTACTTAGGATCCAGTAAAGCCCAAATGGTTCTGAAATCATTACATTCTTTACTGTTTGAAGCACCAGATGAGAAGTAGTGAGCTGCTTTAGGAAAATAAAACCAATAATTAATTCAACAAGTCACTAAACTCACTTGTGCAATGAAAACCATAATATTATGGCTTAATTTCTCTAGAACCGACAGCTTTTTATGTTACATTCTCCACCACCCAAGGCTAAGAGTGTGTGATACAGAATTATATTTGATAATAAAATGTAAATACACTTTAGGTCTTTACTAAAAGAAACCCAAGCACACTGTTGAATTTCACTGGTTTTAAATCTACCGAATATATTTGATTAATCACAGATGGGCTTGGTTCACATTGAGCAACAGGTGGTTTCCTCACAGAGGAAGCAAAGGCCAGTGTTTTCTTTACTGAGAAGCTAACAACTAAGCATCACCAATATCCTGTAGTTATCTGGTTCTAGACCTGCTTCGTCTTCGCAAGAAACAGGGAACCTGTTTTTTGTGCGATTGCAGTGCCTGTCCCCTAACAGTTGGGGGCGACCTTTCTGTTCCTGGCAGAAGTATGGAGTATACATCTTCCCTGCATTTGCGCCTGCCGAGCTAAAACAAGAAGCACGCGAGATGGATCCCACCCCAGAAATCAGCAGCGAGTCCCCGACAGACCCCGGCACCTCGCAGACGCGGATGTTCTGCAAGCTGTGCCTCACCGACTGCGCATCAGCTGCGATGAGCAGACTGCAGACCTGCGGCTGCATTTTCTGCACCTGGGTGGGTCCTGGCTCCGTGGTCCCGTGAAGGTCCTTTAGCACTGTTGGTGCACTATAGGTGAAACCTCAACTGGCCACACCAGTAACTGAGCGGAAAGTAACGCTGGTGATTTCAGGAAGTAGGATTTAATGTAAATTTTGCCGAAAAATCCCTAGGAAGTGTCTTGATGTTGTACTGCTGAGGGGAGTACTTTAGATTCAACAAAAACTGCTAAATCAGTGGGTGAAAATCTAGAATTACTGTGCAAGCTGTGTAATTTAAGACACTCTTAAATGCTTATTTTAGCCAGCTGCGTAATCAAAAAATCAGCAAGCCTTGCTTAATTTTATAGATTTTATTTGGCCCTATTCATCTTGTGGATTGAGTATTCAGATTGGAGATTCATGCTTCAGAATAGGTTTTTTAAAATGATTTGGCACATTGTCTTTAAACTGGGCTGTAGTTTCATGATCCTGTGTAACACATTTTACCCGCTATAGCCGTGATTTAAATGTGCTTGATATAAGATACTTCACAGCTTTCAAACCTGGTCTCAGGTAATCAGATACCCAGGCCACTGTAAACAAATCACAAAAGGACCTCGTAAGACCTTTGGCTTTGCTTGGTGAGGCATATCTGCTATTTACACAAAGATCAGGTTTCTCATTGCACTCCGAGTAGGAAACTTACCCCTTCGATTGCAACCGTGAAAGTAATTTCCCTGCCGAGTGTAATTAGGACATCAAACCCATAAATGTTATAATGCTTACAAAGGTCACCTTGTCTCAAAATGTTTTTTTTTCCCATTACCTTGCGTATAACTCAGCACCTGCCTTTAAACCCAAGGTAAACGTCAGACAGGTAACGCCTTTAAGACAAATATTTGGCAAATGATGTTGGTTCCCCTTTCCAGTGCCTGCAGCAATATGTACAGCTGGCGATTCGTGAGGGTGGGGGAACCTCCATTACCTGCCCCGACATGGCTTGCCTGAAGAGCGGGGCCCTCCTAGACTCTGAGGTACTCTATTGGGGGGGGGGGGGGGTCTGTCTGTAACACTGACTAGCTCCAGATAAGTCAGGAATGCTTGATTTTTGTTTTCTCTCCTTATTCACACGGGCGAGTTAAAGTCTATAAAAGAAATATGCCGTTTCCATGACGATTGAGTAGGGATCCCCTTTTATGAAGCCTGGTTAAGGCCCACCCGTTTGACTTTGGTTAGAGTTTGACAAGAACATTTCCCTCAATGGTCAATATGTCACGGTTTGGCTGTTTTGACAACAGTCCACTCCAAGGCTGGGTTACTTATTTCTGTATTTTGAGACATGCTTCGCGGGCCATGTTGCCGGATGTCACGTTCGTCCACTTGAGATATGACAGTACAGTATGTACACAAAGCTTTTTGTTTATTTAAAACACTTGTGCAGTGCAATTCCATGGTCCAAAAAAAGGTTTGTCTGTATCTCTCTGAAATGTTCCATGTTTCTCTTGAATCTAATAATAACCCGTCAAACGCATTGCACCCCCCCACCCGGTTCTTGCAGATTGCCAGCTTTGCTTCCGCAGACCAAGTTCAACTCTACCAGCGGCTGAAATTCGAGAGAGGTACCGTCCAGTAGCACGTCCTTGGCAAAATGGGTTGTAGTGAAATATGTCTGATACCTGGAAATCTGATAGCATTGCGTGAGGAGCTTCTGAAGAGAATCAGCTATCAAGGAACCCGCCGCTTGGCTTATGCTGTTGATATCTTAGTTACTGGATAATTTTGGGTTTGCGTGGTCAAACAGAGAGCATGCGCCTGTAGCCACGGAGCCTCTTTGCGGGTGTCAGTTTCCATGACTGAACACGATTTTCTCCTTCACAGGTGTGCAGCTGGACCCCAGTAAAACCTGGTGCCCAGTATTGGAGTGCCAGGCCGTGTGTCGTGTGCAGCCCAGTGCCGCGGGCGAGCCCACGTCCGTGCCCTGTCCAGCCTGCCATGCCGTTTTCTGCTCTCTGTGTAGGGGCCCCTGGGAGGAGGGCCACATCTGCTCAGAGCACCGGCCCCTGGCCTCCCCATCTGAGCCCGGCAGGTCAGATCGCGCCACTATCCAGCTCTGTCCTTGTTCCTCTGTGCTGCCCCTTTCTGATTTATTTTTCAACCTGTCTTCTCAGTTACTCACTGAGCTACTCAGTTACTCACTGAGCCCAGCACTTTTTCTCAGCCCTGGTGCCCACTGGGCTCTAAGCAGCTGCGTAGCCCGCGTACGCCACGGGCCCAGCCCTGCCAGCGGGCATGGAAGCCGGAAAACCATCTTTTACTTAAATGCTATGAGCACTTGTGGTTCATATATTACCATTTGCTTAGACTCACTTGCAAAATACGAGCGGTCAGATATCCCCCGAGGGCCAGGGGGTGGCTGGGTTTATGTTTGCTTTGAAAGTTTGCCATTTAACGTTCCGGACGAAGCAGATCGTCTCCCGTGACGCTGAGGTGGAGCCTGATGCCGATTCTTGTGTCTGCAGCGTCCACTCGAGCACAGAGGTGGACGTGTCCATAAAGCAGTGCCCAATGTGCGGGGTTTACATCGAGCGGAACCAGGGCTGTGCCCAGATGCTCTGCAAGAGCTGCAAGCACACCTTCTGCTGGTACTGCCTCCAGAACTTGGACGTAAGGCCCAGTGGTACCTGTGCGGGGCGGGGGGGGGGGCTCCGTTCTCGCTCCGGTAATGTTTTATCGCACATCTGTTGAGTTCTTCTGAGGGCGGGAGAAGGAACAAAGAGCATCCTGCCTTTGTTAGCTAACTTTTCATAACTGCACTCTTATGATCTGAATTCTCGGCATCTGACACACCGATTCGATCAGACTTTGACGAAAATGCCGCCCTACCGTTGTGTGACAGACATCGCCAGTGAATTTTGTAATGCATCTACTGATGTACACTTACTCATGTCTTACTCATGTGTGTGGTAATGTATTTCTCACCTGTGCTGACAGAGTAGTGTATATTCTGCAAGGACAGTGATGGAGGTCCTTTCATGAAAGACGTTCATTCAAGGCTAGCAGCCAGCGAATAAAATGCAAATGAGAGGTGTATGCGCTGATGTGTTCATTGGTGGCTGTCTTACAGGGGGACATATTCCTACGTCACTATGACAAGGGACCATGCAGGAATAAGCTGGGTCACTCACGGGCATCCGTCATGTGGAACAGGACACAGGTGACAAGATGATCATGCTACACTGTACCGCCTACTGGCTGTCACTCCTAGGAGCATGCACTCCCATTCCCATCTGTACTGGGATTTTCCGTTTGCTCACTCAAATGAATCAACCGATTCCTAACCTGACCCGAGGAAAACACATGACGTCTGATAGCAATCAGATATAATCTACGTTTATGGTCGTAGCTGTTGGGGTTGTACACAGGGCTCGCCCACTTGCCTGAGGCGAGTACAAAACCCTGAACATTAGCTTACTGGATAGTAAAACAATTGCACGTTGGACTACCCAGTTGGCTAGTAGCAAAAATTCCTAAATTACAGCCCTGGCTGTAAAACAATCAGTAATTAAAAATATTACTAATAAGAAAATAATACATCAAATATTGTTATTTTAGAATGAATAATAGTCTCTAACCCTTGGCAGTTCCAAATATCTAGTTTCTTGCCTTTTTTTGAGAATTAGCAGCAGATGTTGATGTGTATTTCCCAAAGAATAATCAGTTAATTTGCCCAGATTTCACTACAGAATAGGACTTTTATCATTTGTGCCCCTTTTTTCATTTCACATCCACATACGGTACCAGTCAGAAATTTGGACACGCCAAGCCGCCTAAAAAGGAGAGTGATAGTGTCATGTCACATGACCAGGCCACCTGACCTAAACAAAGTATAGATGGTTTTCGAGGAGTTTGACCAGAGAGTGAAGGAAAAGCGGCCAATGAGTGCCCAACATATATGTGGGACCTCCTTCAGGACAGCTGGAAAAGCATCTCAGGAGGCCAGCTCATGGAACTGGTGTAGAAGAGACAGTAGGGTCAACCAGTCCCTGGAGCAATTGGGGTTAAGGGCCTTGCTCAAGGACTTAATGATGGGATCACTCTGCCGATTTAACTAGCAGCCCTCTGAGTTCCAACCCACAGAGTCCCCCCCCCCCGACATTTTTAATACTTTTTTGGTCAGGGCATAACATGGACGGGAACAAGTCATTCCTTGGTGAGTCCGAGTCAAGTTTCAAGTCAAAACATTGCAAGTCAGAGTCAAGTCTCAAGTCATTACCTTTATTGATTAACACTTACTGCTGCAAAAACCCGCCACAGTACATCATAGGATACGTGCTTTATAGGCAGAGGTAGGTTAAAAAGAGAGTGTCCACTCACGGTTGTCCTCATACCGCTTTTACATCCGTGTACATGCAGAGAGTGATGCATCTTTCCAGCAAACTATCTCAGGAGACCTTGCATTCATCCAATTGAAAATCCAGACAGCAGAGAATTGATATACATTGAAATTGAACTCCAGAGGGGGACTATGACTTCAAGTCTTGTCAAGTCACAGGATCCAAGTTGGATCCAAGTCTTGAGTAGTTGCCCTCAAGTCCAAGTTGAGTGCAAGCCTTTCCATCATTTTTGTCCAGTCACAAGACCTCAAATTTGTGACTTGAGTCCAAGTCGAATCATGGGTCAGCGACTCGAGTCTCCACCTCTGGGGCATAGTTTTGATGTCTTTATAATTATTCTAAAATGTAGAGCAGGGGTCTCCAACTCCGGTCCTAGAGAGCTACCGTCCAGTAGGTTTTCTATCCTACCTGGCTTCTGATGAGCCACACCTGTTCTCAGGTAAATACCAGGGCCAGGTTTGGCTCATCAGAAGCAAAGTAGGATAGAAAACCTACTGGATAGTAGCTCTCCAGGACTGGAGTTGGAGACCCCTGATGTAGAGAATAGCACAAATAAACCTTTCTGTGGGTAGGTGTGTCCAAACTTACGACTGGTATGTTTCCTTTCCGTGCTGCAGTATAAATGGGTTTGCATATATAATACTTTAAGTGTACCAGAATGTTTTGCCCACCCCCCGCAGCCATGCGTGCTCACTAGCGAATCGCGCGTCCCCCACGGCAGGTGGTCGGCATCCTGGTGGGCGTTAGCGTCATCGTGCTGGTGACATCGCCGCTCCTCCTGCTCGCCTCGCCCTGCGTCATGTGCTGCATCTGCAACCCGTGCCGCGGCAAGAAGAAGCGCAAGAAGAAGAAGAAGAAGGAGCCGGGCTTGCCGGAGTCCACTGTATAAACGGCTACCCCCGCGCCCCCGGTCCCCCCCTCCCCCAGACCCGTGTGCCCATGTCCATGCTCTATGCCAAACCTGTCATGTTAGGTGCACAAGTGCCTCCTCTCGCAGTGCCTGTTTTAAACGGTGGTCAACTTCTGTTTTATCTTCCATTTTATTATGCAAAAAAATGTATGTATACATGTGTATATATATCGCTGTTTCAAAAAAGCAGCAGCAACTACAGTTAAAGCAGCAACATAAATAACCTAAAGAAATACCTTTCATTCACTTGTTTGTGTGTTATGGGAGGTGCACTGCGTACTGTATTAGACTTGGGGGAACACAGGGCTTTAACAGATATAAATAAGGGATATTTCTGCTCCAACTTGTGTTTCCCATTCGGTATGATGAACCAAAGGCTCTGATTAATCATGTGACATTTGATATGTAAATATGTATTTATGGATGTGTTCCATGTCTTATGTTTATACTTTAGTGTTGACAGTTATGCATCAGATATTTTGTAATATTTCATTGATTCTAATAAACAACATTATTGAAACTAATTTTTAAATTGATTAATGTGTACTGCATCCTGATGGTAACAGCATTATGATATATTTTAACATTTCTACATTCATATAAAGCATACGCTTTAGAGTTTACAAATATAATCTTTCTGTACAAAACAATGTTTTTTCTTCCATCATGTCGTGTTACATATTGAACTTATTTAAAAGAAAACAGTGGTGAACGACGGCAAAAGCTCGACCTTTTCAAGTTCCCGTTGCGCCCTTGTCCTATTTGGACTGTTTGCACCTTGTCTTAACATGCATTTTACTAAAGGAAGTGTAATATAAATATTGGGCAATGGTAACTCATACGGAGTATTCCCTCCGCATTTTCGGTACATTCGTCATAACCATGACGAGGCAGTTACGTAAACTACGGCGAAGTCAAATAAGACGGGAAAATGCCGGACTTACTAGTCAGCAATCATCAGCATGGCAAATTGTGACGGCTGTTGTGATCAAAATGCAATTTTTACCAAATATGGTATTTAAAATCCCTACGTAGTTTTTCCACAGACACAGATGACTCTTGCCACGGGCACGTTTGTCCATGTACGGGCAGGTTGACGATTTCTGTTCGCTAAAAATTCAAATATAAAAATACTAAGTAACTTAAAAAAAGTAAGTAAAGTAACTTACCCTTTTTTAGGCTACTAGTGTTCACAGGCGATTTTACCGAGGGTTGTTACTTCAGAGGAAAATGCTGTTGTTGTTAAAATCATACGTTCATTAAATTTAAATTACATTGTAAAGTTATATTTGAAAAATGTTGGTTGTGTTAGACATATCAATGTGTAATTATCCATCCATCCATCCTTGTCCATTTCAGAGCAAATATGTGTAAATATAGTTTATGGAAATGTAATGGAATTTTATGGAATACTTTTACAAATTTAAAATTGGATGAATGCCTGGTTGGGCTCTCTCACCTTGTTTTCCGGCTCTAGAGCCAGATATGCTGCTCTGAACTTTATATTGTTATTCTGCTGCTTGCCAGTGGCCAAAACCAATACTAAATGTGCAAAGTACAGGTTTGGTGCCTCGACAAACCGTGTCTGCCATCTGTCGGCGAAAGCTGGAATTTAGGAGAAGAAAGGACTGGAGATGGCCGGGACGTCTGGAGCAGGGAGCTTTCATTGGGTGTTCTTCAGACTTTTTCTTTGCATCTACTCTTGTACACTTCACTAGAATGATTGGTAGTAGAAGGATCGTGAGCTGAATGGACTGACCATCTAACTCCACTGAAACTTACAAAGAAAAGACTGGCCTGAACGTGCAGGTTCCATATTGAAGCCCAAATCAACTTGTAGACATCAATATTATGGGTATGAAGGTCAAGGAAAATGTCGTATGAAATTTCCCTCACCTGCATTGCATGATTGTTTACATGGTACATAAAGGTATCATGTATAATTCATTTTAATAATTCATATAAATCATCTTACCCTGTAGATTTGTTGTATGCCCCACTTCTGTTAATAGGTGTTAACACTGATGTCTATAACAATATATATTTTTCTGGAGAACAGGCCAAAAAGTGCCACTTTTTAAACTACAGTTTATATTTATTTATCAGATGCTTTTGTCCAAAGCAAGTGATGATCACTTCCATCGCGCCAAAGGAAGCAGCTTCTTCACCTTCCTGTCCCGACACCAGCCGGATCCTCCGCAGTTACACACACACTATACACAATTTTACTATATAAACTGGGACTTAACTGCTACTTTTGACTTTTTTTTGCTGGTGCTACACTTTCAGACAAAAAATGAACCAGTTTGTATCTTTGAGGGTACAATTAATTGTTACCTGACCTGTACCCTCAAGGGTCTGTCAATTGTACCCTAGCTGTAGACAGATGTGCCTTTTAAGGTACAGAAATGGACTCTGAGAAACATTTTTGTATCATTGGGGGTACATTGACATTGTTTGTACCTTGGGGTACAAAACTGTACCAGGACTGTACCCTTTTTATGACAGTGAAGGGTGTTGGGCTCCCCCTTTAAGTTTGGTTCTAACCAAGTTTTCTTCCTACTAGGGAGTTTTTCCTTGCCACTGTCACCTCTGGCTTGTTCACTGGGGGCTTTGGGCAGAGATAACGTAAAGCGCTTTGAGACAATGTAATATTGTGAAAATGTGGTATATAAATAAATCTGAATTGAATTCAATGTTTTCAAATTTTCACACAAGTGATCTGTGTTGTTATGATATTGAGAGGCTATTATTTTCCAACTCTTTTCACTTGACATTCTGTTGTTTTCTCAGCATTAGATAATACTATGAGAAAAACAAAGTCTGCCAGCTGCCTGCCTAGCCAGACTATTACTGAACAATATGGCCTCCAGCCCCAAAGACTGAATTTTGATACAAAACCGTGGAGAGAGTCAGCCGACCTGGAGGACCTGATGAGTGGAACTTTAGTGCTGTGGATGCATTTGTTTGGGGTTTCAGTGAAGATTATCATCAGGGTGTCATCCATCAGATAGCAAAGGAGTTTTTATGATGTGTCGATAATTTTTTTTTTTCCATTATTCACAGCCAGGACTTCCCGTTAAAATCGCACATAGCTGGGCTATATTGAGGGTTCTTTTGTCGGTTGTGTTCCCGAGTGGGTTACGTTGGCTTGGGCTGCAAGGCTGTCATTTTTTGTTTCACAGTATTGCTACATGATTCTAGATCTGTGTTTGGACTTTGGAGAGTAAAAATGGCATGGTCTCTCTGGAAGAACTGGGGGTAAAGTCTGTATCCTGTAAAATTATCTTTGAACTCGGACCTTTCTATGGCATCCTTGACACCACAGATTCAGCAGCTTCTTAAAAGACTGTATCATAATCTCATGCTTACATACTAACATCTGCTTAGATACCAAGGTTTTGTGCGCCCCCTTGTGGTTGGCTTGTTTTGCACGTTAAACTATAGTGCAATACGCCAGTAGGACTTCCTTCGTACAAGAAGAAACCTGCATATATAGTGGAGATAACGTACATATAACGTACATTTTGGTTTTATTTTTCTTTTCTTTAAATGATACGTCACAGTGGCCTGCCCAGGTTCCACACATGATATAAAGAACCTGGAATGTGATGATTAATGTATGTATTGCACGTCACTAAACATGGTTCTACAGACCATAAAACATGCCTCGCAATGCACATTGCTTCTCCGAATATTTTTCTTATTTTATTCTTACCATCGTAGTTTTTAAATAATTTTCTGCTTAACTTTCATTTTCTGCCAGTAAAGTGATTGTTTTGACCAGTTCTGTCATCCATTCAGAGTGTTGGTACTAATTATTTTACTAACTAATGGTAATATTACCAGAAGCTACACTATGGTGATCATTAAGTCTGTAAGTGATTAACTTAAAAAAATTGTTGATGAAGAAATATTATGTCAGTATTTAATGAATAATAAAACAGTTTAAAATGATCCATGATGCACATGTAATGCCTATGTTTAAATGTATTGTATATTAAATAAGATTTTCTTTCCTGAAAGGAATACATACATTATGCATCCATGTTTTTGTATGAATTAATAATAAATCTTCGCACTGAAATCTATTTTTAATGTTCTAAATAAAGCTGTGTAAATCAAATAAAACGAATTTAACGATTACCCATTGGCTGTCACATACTGTCATAGTCACGGCATCCGACTTCCATCTACCTTTTTCAGTGACATCACATCATACTACCGTTCTGATAGATCCCGGTTTTACCAGCAGTTCAGGATTGGCCAATGGCCAGATAGCGTGAGCTCTGCTCACCGTAAGACAGCTCCTGATTGGTGGATTTGGAACCATGTAAGGCGGGACAAGGGCGGTGCATCACCGAAGCTGATAGGTCTAATTATCATAAAATATTCAGCATCCTCTAGAAGTATTAGACTGGCAGTAGAATTTCTTGCAGGGTATTTTATATGAAATGAAAATTGTACTACGCTTCATTTAGAAAAGGAAAAATAATTTCTTACTGAATTGGACATAATAAGTACAATATATTACAAATGATACCGGCTGACAATGAACAAAACAAATATCATATAATTTACTTGAAAAGTTTTTATCTAATTGAAACTCTTATTTATTACGAATGATGTTCATTTTAAAATACATGCACTTTAAATCCTAAGCAAACTTTTAGTGTTTTTTACTTTAGAAGTTGTTACTTTCCCTTCACTTCTCATTTTGAGTACTACTTGCATCCACAACATGTGGACCTTTCTCGGAATTGCAAGCTTCACCTACGTTTACAAAAAATACGACGCTTACGTGCACAAGGAGCTCGTGGTGGCGACTCTGCTGCTGCTCGCCGCGGGCTTGTCGCTGTCCTGCGTCCGCTACCGCGGCGGACTGACGCTCGGAGCCCCGCGGAGACTGTGCGCGCTCTTCGGTCCGCTGGCATCGCTACACTTCGCCGAGCGCCTCTTCCGCCGCTCATCGTCCCGGAGCGCCGGCAGCAAAGGCGCCGCGTCTAAATCGGTAAGGCTGCGTCTTAAGTTTCCGTTTTCCCGACACCATGAACAATTTTGTATCTATGTACTAATAATGTATTTCCATAAACTCTTGTTAAATGCCTTGGGGCCACTGTGTTGTAAACGGCCCAATGTAAAACAACTGAAAATCTGTTAAAATTGATAAGCATGCACATGCATATTAACCTAAGTCTAATTAAACATATTTTTTTAAATAGTTAATATCTGTAATTAACATGACTCCATCATCAAATAACTGCAAGTTTAAGGAACTTGAATATTTGAGTGACAGCATAAATAATTAAGTATTCTTCCCTTCAGATCTGTTTCTACATAAAGACAGTGACAAACATGACAGAGAACCAGAAAGACAGTAAATAACTTGTTTTTCCTGTCGCTCCGGGGATAGACAAGCGGTCGAAGGCAAAGAGCGGAGCGGACTGAGGCGCAGTGCGGTGGGAGCGGCGAGTCCCCGGAGCCTGAAGTCGTTATTGTGGGTGCCGGGGTGTTGGGCTCCGCTATGGCTGCGGTGCTGGGGAGAGACGGCCGGAGAGTCACCGTGATCGAGAGGGACCTCCGCGAACCGGACAGGATCGTGGGGGAGCTGCTGCAGCCGGGGGGGTACCGTGCCCTAATGGACCTGGGGCTGGAAAGTAAGAAAAAAAAACACTCTCTGATCGGTATCCCAGCCCATGCATCAGCAAATATAAAAACTAAGTTACGAGCATTAAATAAGCTACTGATAGCAGCAGGTAGGAATACAGCTACATAAAAAAATGAACTTGAAGGTTGTTGGTTCAAGTCCCAGCTGAGGTTTTGCTGCCACTGAAAATTTTAGCGAGTGACGTTGATCCAGAATATGCGAGATGCTTAGCGGCTTAAGCCAAAACCGTCTATTAACATACATAAATAGGCCTAGTAGTTCAGGGACCAGGTTAATGTAGAAACAGTGAAAAGTTTAATTTAAAATAGAAAAATATACCTACATTACGGCTGAAATGGGTAAAGCCAAAGAAGTGTTTGTGTACATTTTTTTTTAATTTGACAAAACAAGAATCTAATATTCTAAGACTGCATGTATAAATCAGCCTCTCATCACGCGTAAAGCAAATGTCTACATTTTCCCTGTGTTTTGGAAACACCTGTCGCCATTGCTTCAGATTCAGTCGAGGGTCTGGATGCCCACGTTGTGAAAGGGTACGTGGTCCATGACCTGGACAGCAACATGGAGGTGGAGATCCCCTACCCACAGGCAGGGGGCGCCATTCAATGTGGGCGAGCCTTTCACCACGGCCGCTTCATCATGGGCCTGCGGCAGGCTGCCATGGCTGAGCCAAAGTAAGACCGTCATCCTTGCAAACAAAAGACACAGCTTGACCTAAAAGCCTTAAGTACCCACTTAATTTCTTAAAGCTATTTGTAACAGGCCGAATATCAACCAAATCAACTTTGTCAGAGTTCACCTAAAACCTAAAGCAAAATTTAATCAGGAAAAAAACACAGCAATAGAAACTAAGTACTAACTAATGTTTTGTTGTATATGTCATCTTCTGCGTTTGAGCATAAAAAGTAAATAATTTTCAAAGGCTCTTATAACAGCCTTTTAGAAGCAGGAAACTGTTCATCGTGGAACAGCTCTGGTTTACTGTATCACTGAAGTCATGGTGTGATGTTCTTTAAAGCGTGACGTTCATCGAAGGCACAGTGACCAGCTTGGAGGAGATCAGCGGATGTGTCACAGGAGTTCAGTACAGGCTGAAGGAAACCGGAGAAATGAAGGCAAGGGCTTCCGGAATCAGCCACTGCACATTTGGTTTGATCTGGCCAACAGTTTGTTGGCCGCGCTGGGCAGGATATCTCAACATTGATGTGAAATGAGCATCAGAAAAAAGCAGGTTATGGGGAAGCTCAAAACACACACACACACACACACACACACACTTCCATTAATACCTGCTTAGCTTAGCGTTGTAGAGAATGAAGTCAAACATTAAGCACATGGACTGTGTCCTTCATCCACGTCTTCCCAGGCTTCTGCGAGTTTGAGCGGCGAATTGAACCTTCACGCTTTTTTGACCTTTTACAGGAGATTCAGGTGCCTCTGACCGTGGTTGCTGATGGCTGTTTCTCCAAGTTTAGAAAAAGCCTTGTGCCAGATAAAGTGAAAATCTCTTCTCACTTTGTTGGATGCATAATGAAGGTAAAGATCTTTCCAGGCAGATTCACTCTTCTGTTCACAGGAATGTGCACAGCTACTGAAATGAATTAACATTCAGTTATTTATTTTTTTCTGTTTATTCTGGATTCTTTATTAGTCAATAGATACAATTGTTTCAAACTCCCGTGACCCTGATCAGGATAATCGGTTAGAAGATGGATGGCTCTTCGGACGGTTGGTTAGAGCTGATTCTTTGTACCCCAACCCCCCCACCAGGATTCCCCACAGTTCAAGGCCAATCATGCTGAGCTTGTGCTGGCAAACCCCAGCCCCATCCTCATCTACCAGATTTCCTCCAAGGAAACCAGGGTGCTGGTGGACATCCGAGGCGAGATGCCAAGGAGCCTCATGGAATACATGCGGGAGAGGATCCATCCTCAGCTGCCAGGTGAAGATTAAGAGGACAGGTGGAAGCAGCACAAGTCATGGGAGAAATCAGGCTCTTTAAGTGACCGCGTGTCAGGTTACCCACATTCATACTGCCTCAAACCCACCTCCCCTTTAGTACTGTATCTGGTCCTACTGGGTTAAACTAAGCAGTGGCCATCCATGGAGAGTAATCCCATTATCCATGGGTGTCAAAGCCTTATTCCTCCATCATTAGGGTCTAGTTGGACTGGAATTGACCAGGAACCAGACTATTTTCCAGAGGTGGATAGTTTAGGTTCAGAAAGTAAAAATCCAGACCAAGATTTTGTTTCAACCAGTTGATTATAAGGAGTCATAGTCACAGAGTATTCAACTCGTTGGTAGAAACAAAGTCTTGGTCTGGATTTTTACTTTCTGGACCTGAATTGTCCACCTGTAATATTTTCTGCCAGGAGGTGTATCGCTTGTGTCTGACTGGGCCGCTCGTTCTCTCTCCTCAGAGCACATGAAGGAGCCATTCCTCGAGGCACTGCAGAATGACCGCTTGAGGACCATGCCAGCGAGCTTTCTGCCCCCTTCTCCTGTAAACAAACCAGGTGTGATCCAACCCCGCTCCGTCTGGCCCATTCATGGCTAAACGGGAGTCTGCGGTCAGGCCGGATGGAGCCTCGTCCCCAGCTTAACCCGTCTGCAGTGCGACCTGGGAGACTCAGCACGGGTTCGAGGAGGATGAATAACGTCTGCTTTTCTGTGGCCAGGGGTCATCCTCTTGGGCGACGCCTACAACATGAGGCACCCTGTGACTGGGGGTGGGATGAGCGTGGTGCTAAATGACGTCAGGATATGGAGGGAGCTCCTGAGGAACATCCCAGACCTCTATGATGAGGACACGGTGAAGCGGGTAAAAAAACGAGCTACCAATCAAACTGCATATAAATACAACCTCCTGGTCCCCCTTAAAAGGGTAGAGAACTCAACCCCCCTTATACTCAACCCAAAGATATGCCGTTGTATGTTCGTATATGTATATATTTAGTGTATACACTCACTACACACTCACTACACACACACATAGACATATATATATGAATTACAGAAGCTTACATATGATGCTGTTTACTTGCTTTTCGTAAATGTAAATATAGTCACATCACTGAAAAAAACCTACCAAAGTCACGTCCTTTCAGTTAAATAGTCATTTAATGTGAGTCTGCTGTCGTTCATATGAAAAGCTCCACTTCAGGAAGTGGTTTTTTTCCATCTGCAGGCTAAAAGGAGATTCCACTGGGAGAGGAAGTCCTCTCACTCGTTCGTGGTGAACGTGCTGGCGCAGGCTCTTTACGAGCTGTTTGCCGCTACTGATGGTAAGTGCGGCACCTAGTGGCCACTCCTGGAATATGAGGCCTACCCGGTGTTACACCCTGCCAGTTTGAGGAACATGCTGCGGGGGGAAAGACTCTCACCTCCTTACATATTATAAAGCAAGTTTCATGTTCATTTTTGAATTAATTTTCGATGATTCTAATTATGTTTCCTGTAGTTGGCAACAAAATGAAATAGCTGCAGGATCACTGTCTATTTGCCATATTTCCTTTAAGGGTCACATTGATATCCACGTTTGGTATATGACATCATTTTTAGAAATGAACTCTTTCCATGGTTTAGATTCCCTGCACCAGCTGAGAAAAGCCTGCTTCCACTACTTCAGGCTGGGTGGGGAGTGCATTGCTGGCCCTATTGGCCTGTTGTCAGTGTGAGTATCTCAGCTTTCAGAACAGTTTGCTCAGACGCCCAGTTTGTACCCGGCCGTCTGCACACCTTACCCCGTGTGTCTGCTCCGCAGGCTCTCCCCCAAGCCCATGACTCTCATCGGGCACTTCTTCGCCGTGGCTCTGTACGCCATCTACTTCAGCTTCTGCTCCGAGTCCTGGCTAACCAAGCCCCGGGCGCTGCTGCGGAGTGCCAGCATCATGTACCGGGCGTGTGCCATCATGCTCTCGCTTATTTACTCCGAGTTTAAGTACCTGATCCACTGACCCTCTGGCACCGATATCAAAGTCACCATATTTACTGCCTTCACCATCTAATGACTTTTTACCCCCCCCAGTTAGTGACACAGTGACATCCGGTGGAGTCCAGAATGTTTAATGCCTTGAAGCGGCCTGAGGAATCCCCAATGTAACACACAGTCACATACCTATGACTTGTAGAAGGATTTAAGATGGGGTGGTCCTTCAGGGGTCCCTAAAGATAAAATTTGGTTTATGTGAGTGACAATGACACAGAACTATTTAAGGGGATGGTTTTTGTCTTTTTTTGGCACCCATATGCACCCTTGACAGCTCAAACCATGGTCACATACCAGTGCCTTTTAACCAGGACTGTATGCCTTTATCAACGTAAAACAAAGAAATTTGCCTTTCAGTTTTTTTGTCTTTTCCGTGACATTCAGCAGCATTATTTGCTAGTTTGCCAGTACCACAAGATTACCATAAATTAACACATTAAACAGTCCTGTCGTTTGTTAAATTTGATGCGCTTGACAAACCATTATGCTGCTAAATTTGTAATTTGTATATAAAATTCATTTGAAGAAAAAACACGATGTCAGATGATTAAGATTAGTATTATTCAATATGTCCTGTATTCACAACCACATGGTAACAAATTAATTTCACCCACCTTACAGTGAAACTTAGTGCCTAAACTAAGGCAACTGGTAATACTTTTTAAAAAATTAATTCGGCATTCTTTTGTATACAAAACACATGTACGTTTAACTTGTGCATTTTCTACCAAAGAAAAATCTTTCAATAAGATGAAAAATTCGTACGACGATAATCAGATGTAGTGTATTGAGGTGTTCTAATTATCTGTGCATTATGCATCGCTACATATGTCTAACTTAAGTTACACGCTAGCATTTGTCAGACTTCTAAATTCACCCATGTGTCGTGTATTTTTAATGAGCTGGACGCATCTGCCTTTTGCTTTCAGTTAGCTCTTTGTACCGTTTGTAGTGACATTTTTACTTTGTGATGCTGTTTGTATCATTATGTGGTTAAAGAAAACCATAAATATATCCCCACTGGGAGTCTGTGATAAAAAGAGGCTGATTATCTGTTTGTCGCTCGTATTGCATTTGACTTTGAGAGACATAACGCTAATTGTGAAATACCAAGAGGAAGCTACTGGGCTTTATAAGACAGTGACACAATTCCATCTACAAATGGCCCAAATGATCATGTATTGTATTTCCGAATGGGAAGCGCATTTGTGTGTTTCAAATGGAAGCAAAAAAATTGTCAAATGCGTGTTTGGTAGTGCTTATTGCATTATTGTCGGGGGCAATGAGTGTCCAAAACTGGCAGCAAATATTTAGTTGATAGTCTTCGTCTCCCCAGAAGAAAGTTTCTTGCGGAATCACACTGCTTAATATTTCTATTGGAGTAATGTATTTGAAGTGACCTTCACACTTTCATGTTCCAATTCGGAGGCTTTTCCTGCCTAGAGTGACCAGATAATCCATGTCAAACAGGACACTTCGGCTACTTCAGGTTGTATAAACCACTTTAACACTGAAAGGCTCATATGCTTGCCTAAATAGTTCAGTGCTTCTTGTGGTTTGACTGATTTCCAGCAATTCCACATTAACATGCATGATTATAGGAGACTGACCAATCAGCACACAAGAACTCAGCGCTTAAGTTGAATCCAGGTACCTTAAATTTTACATTTACAAATCCCATCTTCGCTCAAAGTGTCCTCATTGAGATGGATTATGTGGTTGCACTGTAACTGTCTGAATTATCCTAAGATATTATGCACCTCTAGAGTAAAATTGGGCTCACCTACAGTCACACAGCAAGTGTTTCTTTTTCCCTTTTTGCACCAGTTAGGAAATTAAATTAAATCCATGACAGAAAACCTGAGATATTTCCTGCGGTGATCTATTGTGCATTTTTTTTTCTTTGAAGAGATTGGCAAATAGTTCAATCAAAGAATTTTTGAGTGTAATTCTAATGCGTTAGAGAAGCCAGTTACTTCTACTCTCCAACGCAAGGTGGCAGCATTGCGTTTCTAAGCTCCTGTGAGCCGGAACATACACTTGCATACCGTACCCTTCGGCAGTGACAGAGCAGCTCTTACTGAAAATATTTTACGGAGCAAATAGGTGGAAAATTTGAAAATGGTGGGTGTTATTAATTCCTAAGAGAAGACCTTCCACACCTCTAAAGTTGTGTAAATTTATTTCAAATCATGACATGATAAACTATCACCACGGGGCTGCAATAGCTGGCCTCATACCTCCAAGATTGGGAGTTTAATTTGATTTCTCTACGTATTCTATCAAAATGCTTGTTCGGATTCCTCCCCCCAGTTTAATTTGGTGTCCCATCCAGGGTGTCCCCATGAATGTACACCGTTTCCTGGTATAAGGTTCCAGGCCTTATAAAACTTTACTGCCGAAAAGTTGGCCGTAATTGATGACAGCCACAGAGAAGCAAACAGTACTCAGATTTGGGGGAGGGGATCTGAATCAACTGCCCGCTTCAATAGAAAGAGAGGAGGAAATCCAATACAAGTTAACCAACGTAAGGAGTTAGCGGCACACCACTGGTATCAAGATTTCAAAGAAAGCCAAAGTGAAAACCAAGTTACTCCCTGTACACGAGTCAATTTGAAAATTACACTTGCCAGACAAACACATCCTGTGAATTATAAACTACTCAAGTTCCCCCCCCTAATCACGTGTGAGGAGGACAAGCATAATCTGAATACAGAGCTGAGAGAGTCTGCAATGCTACCATCACGAATGACAAGAAGTGTACACAGGGAAAACAACTCAGAGGTCGTACAACAATTTATTCATTTCCTATTGTTATTTATACATCACTGTTACATAGTAATCTGGTGAAGTAATTCGAGGGCTTATTTGTGTAGTTCTCTGACTCCACAAGTACACAGGTACTGCTGTGGAAGAGCAGAAAGGGGGGAGAAAGCCGCTGAATAGACTATTTACACCCCCGCGTCCCAGATGGGCCGATACACACACACGTGGCAATAGGAGGACCCGCGCCTGGCGCCCCCCCCCCCCCTCACTCAGCACGGATAAATGCTCCCTTCTGTGACAGAGCATGGACCCACACTATCAGATATGGTAGCAGCAAGCTTTCTTAACCTTAAAAAAATTATTATAATAAATGTAATGTACAGCTATCAATGAATAACCTTAGGGACCTGATATTATGCTTGTATACTAAAGTGCTATAAGCAACTCACCAATCAACATTTTATATATTTTATATATATTTATATATATATATTTATGTATATATAGGAACAAATCTACTAATTTAACATTAATTTACAGGGTAATATACAATATATTTGTAACAGCTGAAATATCAGCACAAAAAGATCACTGTCACACTTAACAGCTATATATATATAATTATATATTTATATATAATCATATATATAAATACATAAATTTTCATTAGTGGAAAACAGTAAACAATCTCAGGCTTTTCAAATTTTACCCAGAAAAGCAATCATTAGTTAAGACGTAAAAGCCTTACAACGTTCTCTGAAAGAACAGGTCGACAGAACTCCCACCTGTGTTATCTGAGGTCACATGACAGTAATTTGCATATTCCACAAATCTATTGCAACACGTTACTGTCTACAAACAGCACACGCAGCCCCAGGGCGAAGCTGGCGTTGGCCGGACTCACACGTACACCCACTGAACGGAACGTTACGACTATGGGTATTCTTATAGCTATGTGCTTCACGATGGTGTGCTAAAAGGCTGAACAACAGGACGACTATAATACACAGTAGTCTACATTTCGCTTCTGAAGAACCTGGTGATGCGGAAACCATGCCTGGTTGTGGTACCCTGTCCTGCCGATACTTCTAGTGTCACGCGCCCAAAACCTATGCTCCTTTCAGGTCCCTCTGCTCAGAGACCGAGGGAATAGGTATGCTTAAAACTTCTGTTAAGGCCTAGAACGTGTTGGGGTTCCTATGTCGGGCCAGTCAAGGACACCTCACACAGCTACAGAAGTCTGGACCTTTGAGTTGCCTCTGCCCTGCTCTGCCCATGCGCCTGTACCCGAGTCCCAAACCTGCGCTGCCATCATCTACATACAGGGGGCGCAAATGCGTCGACGATCCTTCCTCCTGTAGGGCCAAAGCGGGAACAGTGCCCAGCCACCCCCTCCCCAGCACTGTCCCGTACCTCTCCCAATCTGCGTGCACGCGTGTTCCCTGCACAGTGAGACCAAACGTGGCAGTCGACAGGGTGGTTATGCTTTCAGGGCGAGCCTGGGGAGAGCCAAGGTGATGAGCAGTCAGGTTTGGAACGTCAAGGCTTTGGTTGCGACGCGATCCCCTCGCACGGTGGCGGCGTCCTCGTCTTCCCCCGAGCATCCCGTCAGTTCATTACTCGAACGACCAGATCTCTATGTCCTGCACGTAAAAGTCCTCTTTCTTTGACAGCATGGGGTTGCCAAAGGTTTTGCACGAGTGACTTCTGCCGTGGTAGAGATCTCCGTCGAGCCAGAGACCGAATTCCCCTCTGAAAGTGAAGACACAAAAGAAGAAGTTAACAGTTCAAGTGTAACTAGTACAGTGAACTAACTACCATTATAACTAAGTGTAACTAAGTGCCTAGCTAATAAGCCGAATGAAAAAAAAAAACAATAGTAAAAAAACACACACACACAGTTCACTATTTACTCAGGACCCTGCGTGTGACCATATGAGATGGAAATGGCAGCAGTCTGTGGGTCTGCTCATTAGTGTGGCAGCAGACAGCGCCGGCTAATGCGGCAGGTGATAAGGCGGCGGGGGGGAGCTAGGAGAGAGGTGGAGACTCGGTGGGAAGCTGGGGGGCCGCGGCTCCTCTTCCGGGCCCAGGAGCTGGCCCAGAGCCACAGCTGTGAGTCATCGCTGGTCATGCACCGTCTGGGGCTCGGCATCAACCCGCCCTTGCAGCTCATGCTAATGTTCTAGCTGTGCTGCGCTGTACAGCCACGCTTCCTGTGCATTTAACACAGTGCATCGTGCAGCACAATGTAAACAAGCACTCTGGTCCTGTTAGGCCAGGCCAGTTCTACACTGTTAGCAGATGAATCACTGAGCTCAGCTGGAGCAAACAGTGTAAACACAGAGTGGGATAAAGTGCCACTTCATGAGACCATCTCAGTCTGACGACTCCATGAGCGACAGCCTCTCCCTCGCTTTAAACTACTGCGACCTGGCCGCCGGACGTCATCTTCCTCACCCTCCACCTCCAAATGCTAACGAGTCCATGTCTCCCTTGATGAAGAACATGTTGTCTCCTGTCCATCTGAACACCTGAATAGAAGATAAAATAATCAAGGTCAGTGCAATGCAATAAGGCTGTAAATGACAAAGTGACGAAAGGAGGGTTTGCAGAAAGCAGGGCTGTGTGGCTGAGGAACACAGATACGGTTTATATAGTTATGCCAGGTTATCCAATAAGCCGAGGTAGAAAGTACAAATGAGGGGCCAGTCGGGGAAGAACGTGTAACACACAGCAGCACAAGCACACATCCACAACACCCCACCAGCAACTACATACCTCAAACTCGGGACAGAAGGTGAACAGAAAGGTCTCTCCCGTCCCATAGAAGCCATCACTGACTTTAAAAGGCTCTGATGCCAACGCACCAAAGAGCTACAAATGATGCAAACATGCATGTGATTAAAAGCCAGCCTTCGTTTGTTCAAAACTATGAAAGGCACTTTTTTCGCAACAGCAGTGGGGGGGGGGGGGGGGCAGCCCACCTGGCCATCGCTGTCCTTGATGACCATGAGCACTGGCGTGTCTTGGCCTTGCATGGCACGATACAGGGTCTTTATGCTCATGCCGTGCTTGGCTGTGCCAAACGCCAACGTCCACGGGTAGCCGATGGTCCTGGGAGGGAGATTCTTAGCAAGCTGGAAATAAAAGAGCATGATAAACAATCAAGCCATGCCAAGTGTCACAATGGACACTCAACTACGGGAGCCATCTTAGGACAAACACTGCGCAGTGTGTACATGGTGAAATATGATTAGCATCAAGCGCAGTACCGGGCATGTTCTCCTGCCGTATTACTATCCCCTCGACTGGGCCGTCATTGTGTCCTCTTTGTTAGATTACACGCATCAAAATGTCAAGGGAGCATTCGATTAATCCCCAGAACGGGTCAGAGCAAACATAATAAGTACCCTTTTACAGGGTAATCTTTTCGACTGGAAACTTCAGAGTGCAAAAGAGACATGCACCTTCTACAGCACAAAGAGCAGCAGAAAGACCAATCTCATACTAACATGCGTTTCAGGCTATTAAGCTTTAAATGTCACAGCGCAGCGCTACACACGACGGTGCTGTTAACATACATCATGTGGGACCATTCAGCTAATAAGCATCCTCAATGTATAGCTACAATCAGGCCAATATAAAGGCAAAAGGTGGAGGCCACTCTGTGCAGTTCCTGTAGCCAGACCCAGTTGTGGGGTGTGAATATCCCCCACAATGATGGATCATTGACTCGTGGATGTGATGGAGGGCTTCTCTACACCTGCAATAAAGTAGCCCAAGTGCTGATACCTTCTCTATCTGCTCTGGCTCCAGCAGGGTGCTAGGCTCACTCAGGTTGGGTCTGAAAGTCTCCGGATCCAGCTCAGACTTGGTGTTGGTTCCATGTTTGGAGTTAATCTCTTCCTTGGTGGATATCTAAGTCAAAAGAAGAGACCATCACAGGGAAGTCCAAGGAAGGGGCACAGAAGCCCAGAGAATGACTCAGACATGAGACTGGACTGAAGTTTCACGCTTTTCCCTCCATTTTGCCAACTCAGTGTAATTCATGCACCACAAACCAACCAATACAGGGACAAACCAATACAAAATCAGAGTTGTACCTTTGCGCTGTCCTACGGTCTTCCCAGAAAGCACTGGGGTATACTGGGATTCGCAATTCGCTCACAGGCTACATTTACATGCGTTTATGCATATCGAGCAATGTCAAAAATTTGTATTGTTTTGTCCCTTTCATAAAAGGTTAACTTACAAAAACATTCATTCATTCATTCAACATAACAAAAAACAAGGGCCTAAAAAACCAAAACCAAAACCAAACAAAAGCAAATATCCAAGTTGCGCCAGAAGCAAGATTCCAAAACCAACTGTCATATTAGGCATTCACAGAATGACCCAATCAAAAACAGCACCTGGGAACATAGGACATAAAATCTAGCATTTGCTTCACTTCAGCATTACCCTTGGATATTTGCACCACTTCCATGCCGTGGGGTTAATTTTAGAGATGCACCGATTGATCAGCCAGGGACCAGTATTGGCCAATTTTCAGAATGCTCATCCCGGACCAGAAACTGGCCGACCAGTCTCATGTATTTCCCATACCGGACTGGTCTGTTTTACGCATACATGTCATACGCAAAGTGATGAAGGCAATAGCCTCACAGCCGTGTGCTCACGCACAGACACATTAACTTGTCGTTAGCGTGGAAGTTCATCACTGTGAGTGAAGACGACACGAAGCTTGTGATTTCCAAATACATGTAAAAGCCAAAGTAAACCATGTGAGAGCCACCACGAAAACATGGTGAAACATCGGAGACAAACTTTAAACTGATTAAGCATATACTAGATAATCTTGAGAAGGAATGGAATAATCATTCAAACTGCAAAGCTAGCTAAGGTTTTTTTGCTATGACAGAGCTATGCTTTAGCGAAACTTTAACCCTCTGTGCTACAGAATGTCCACACTTTATGAAGGTATGAGAATCAGATCTTAATCTATCTTACTAGCGATGTAAGAATTGTATGTGCAATGTTGATATTAATAACATTATCTTGCATCTATTATTTGCTGGAGCATAGTACACTTCCGTTTTATTTGGAGGTTTGTAACCTATGGACTTTTTTATTTTATGGAAAGGTCAATGTCGTGTTATCTGGTGAATTTAAACATACTGGAAAACAATGCGAGTGACTGACATTTGTTTTGTTTTTTGCAAAATATTTGGAAATCGGAATAAGTCAAGAAAATTGCAATCGGTGCATCTCTAGTTAATTTGCTAATGCTTACTAATTTGTTTCCAACATAATGCAACCAATAGAACTTTTGACATGTAAAATAAATAGCGATATTCAGCAGGGAATGTTGGCTGAAGAGTTTTTCCTTCACATACAAACAAATCTCACTTTACAAATTAAAACACCATGAGCAGTCACAGTTATTCAATGTGTAATTTTTCAGACACCGATCTGTAAGGTCCACTGCAAATGAAAAGAGGTCCGGTCACAATGGACAGAATGTACTCAAGTTTCTGCTCCCCCTGTTGAATTACCTACATTGTCTTCAGCGAACAATCCTGCAGAAAGGCAACCCAATCCAGAGATCTCCTCCCCCACCCCTGCAACCATCACCACCGACCCACGTCCCAACCCCGTCACGAGAAAGTAGCCAGTGTGCGCTGCAAATGAGGGCTGCTCAATAAAGCTTCATTAAAAAGATGGACAGAAAATTCTTCATTTGACTGTAGTAGATGTAAGTTGACCAGCAACAAGGTGGCTAAGTTGAACGCCGTACAGCCTAATGGGCAAAGAATGCTGAATTGCATTAAGGGAACGCAGCTGCTATCTGCAAAGATAAGGGCAAATGTTGTGCATAGTGACACCCCCCAAAAAACACTGGGGGGGAAAGAAAACAGACGCTACACTGGTCAAAACTACACACAACCTTCGGGGAAAACAAAAAACAAGAACTTAAAAAAAATTATGGAATTTTCTTCAGAAAGGCTGTCCTTAGGCAGACACATCGACAAGCTGTTTAGCTCTAAGAATCCCTATTGGAGGCTTCTGGAACTGGATGAGGCACCTGAAGACGCCTGCAGAGAGCACGGAGATCTTCGCTGTTTAGCGCATCGATCCGGCGGTGATACTCAGCCAACGACACTACCTGGTGCAGAGACAGGAAGAACAGTAATTCTGTGGTGGAGGCCGATAAGCGTGTGAGCACAGCAGTTGGACAGACAGCAGAAAGAGAAATGGAGGGAACGGTGATGACCTTGCCTAACACTCTGCCTGCTGAAGCTGGGTTAAAATACAAACACCATCCAGCCTTACAGGACTGTTAGTTCACCAGAACAATCACACAAACTACTGCAAAACCTATATTCAACCACAAGACATACAAATCTTGATGGCCACAATATTATACAGTAACATATGTGAGCTTTTAGAGTCAAAATAGGAACATATACTCATCACAGAATGACTTTCTAGTACTGCAATGTGCTGGATTATGTAATTAGAAGATCTCGGTACTCCTTTTATTGCAATTCTAAAAATAAAAATGGTCACATTCATATGCCTTCAGCACAATGTTTCTTTTATTTTGAATTCGGCAAACTTCAGCTGGTCAAACAGCCCAGCTTTACAAGACAGCCTCCAGAAATGCCACCAACACAACTATGACGAAGACAAAACACCATTCATTGGATGTGGATTCTGTGCCTCAATACTGAAGGAATAGCTTTCAGCTTCAATCTGATAGTGGCAATTTCCCCAGTATAAAGGTCACCTTCTCCAGTTTGTCCGTATTATTTCCCTTATGAAAAAGAAATTTAAATGCAAGGCTGAATTAGGTGGAATCAGTTATGAAGAAATATTAACCTACTGGACAATCCTTAGATTTGGCTTAAGTTGTCCGGCTAACGAAAAAAATCCTGCTTTGTGTAATACCCCCAAGTAATCATACTTTTAAACAACAGTGGCAGTTGCTCTTAATAGCTTCTCAGAACAATGTCAGGAAGACCTGCTCCATCTCTCACAAGCCTGAAATCACAGCCAGCCTTTCTCTGTGAACAGTCTAACATCACGTGAGCAAACACAAAGACCTACCATTGCTCAACTTCATGCTGTTTAAAGACACACCCAGAAGAGCATTCTTATCAGTTCACCAAGAAGAATTCAACCGATAAACTTGAACTATGAATCAGGAAATGCATGTTTAGAGAGCCTGTCCTTTAAATATGTCTGTCAAAAGTCTGGGCACACAACATGAACTGTGCAACATATCTGATACACACCACCAAGCTAGACCCTATCTGTACCAAAATAGCAGCAACAGCATATTAACTACCGAACGTTTAAACATTTTGCAAGCGTACAGAATATATTAACCGCACTGAATATCTCTGTATGTATCAGTGACGTCAGATCAAAGCCCGTGAAATTTTTGAAAGACGTCGGAACGTAAATAGTCAAAATAAAGGTAAAAAGGAAATCAAAGTAGGTTTAAAGGAGCAATAAAATTAAATTGATTAAATTAAATAATACAAAAGCATCTAAAACAACGGATCTTAGAGCGCTTCAGCTTGAAATTTGTCGTGCTTTGTCGATTGCGATGCAAAGACCTTTCACACATCACAGCATTTGTATCACATGGTGTCAGTTTTCAGACCCTTTTATTCATGTTATTTATTTTTATTTTATTTATTCATGTTAATATAATTGCCTGGTTTTCTTCATTTTTCTAGTATTGACGCTATAATCATTTTTTTCTAAAGCGGTTACAGTACTTCCTTTTACTAAGCCGTCCTTCAGGGTCTATGGATGGTTAAAAAAAACAGGCACATCGGGACGGACAAAGTAAAAGTAACCAGAAACCGGCTGCCTGCTGGTTACCAGCTTAAAGTTTCAGGATATACATATTGTCCACTGTCTATAACAAGGCATTACCGGCACAGATACCACCCCGGCTAAGCAGACAGCCTGCTTCTAGTTGGGAAGACACCGGATTAGTAAACAAAAGCACTGCGTACTCCCAGGTGTACCAACACGGACAATATCTGAAAGCCAAGCCGTGCCGCGTGAACAGCCCACAGAAAAGGTTACTTTTCGCTGCCATTGCTCGGCTCCCTGGTTACTACCCGGACGGCTTATCTAACTCCCTTCATGTGACAGTCTCGGTAACCAGTGACCGGGCGCCTCCCTCTAAACTTGTCGGTGCCAATTAAGTCTAGTCGCGGTGCCCACGTCAAAAAAAGCTCCATCTCCTCAGAGCTCTCCCCTTTGCAGCGCAAACGCTCGGCGGTGCAGTTAGCCATTAGCGTTAGCTACTTAGCGCCTAACGGTGCGCGAGATGCAAGCACATGCACACGCACAAACACACAATTAACCAACGTTAGTAACTGTTCTAACCGGCTAGCCGTATTACCAGCGGATAACGGTATTTCGGTGTCAATCGCGGCCCTTCTTTCACTTTTCTGGACGTAAACATCTTGGCCACAATAAAGACAGATCCGCGGAGGTCACATTCCGGCTGTTATTCCTCAGACACTCGCAGGCGCCCAGATAAACACGGCAGAAACATCCAGCCCTACCAGGTATTTAAATTGCATTTTAAAAAAACAGTAGGGGGTCGGAGATACTGATTTGGTTGACGCACAGAGTAACCAATCAGAATGCGAGGACGGATCGCCTTCGATTCCAATTCGCTGGTTTGGTCATAGAAAACCTGATTCCTTCTCTTTTAAAACGGATACGGTCCTAAACATTAAAGATACAGTAACCCTGAATTACTCAAAGCTGAGGGAATATTTGGCAAACAGACCAGCACACTTTTCGCAAGTTTATTTATTGGATAAAACAGCAAACATCAAATACAATTCAATAATCAGGTAATGAACAATAATCTATCAAGAGGATCGAATCACCCTAATCTGCTATTTGTTCCAGCTAATGACCAAATAAAATATTTAATAAACAAACAAATAAAAATCAATTTAAATTTGAAACTATTACAGACAGTGCTATTGGTCCGTAGAATGTTGAAGAGAGAGGAAACCTGGAGAGAGTATGACAGGAGATACCGCCACATAAAGATACACACTACTTAATGACTTATTTACTGTAAGGAATTATTGTTATTCTCTGAAAAAGAAGCCATTTCTATTCTATTTAATAATTGCTTATTCTAGTCACGGGAGGGGGTGGGGGTGCTATTTTATCCAATAGAAAAACTTCAGAAAACTGTGATGGCCTGTTTCTGAGTGGAACATTTTCCAGGGTTACTGTATCTTTAATTTCCCTGTCCCAGGTGATATAGGGAAGATGGACGAGTTACACAGTGGTTGGGATACAAGTTCACCATAAGGCGAGCACACACACACACACACACACACACACACACACAGGAGGTGCAATTTTAATATACCAATTAGCCTAAATGCACACCTTTGGACTGTGGGAGGAAACTCAGAAGTAGAACAAACCCAGGGTGGAGGTGGGATTCAAACCCCCAACCCTGGACATGTAAGTCAACAGCACCACCCTGTCACGCCTTGTCACATATTTAAATCACAAGGTCCTGTGGCTTCCAGGTCCTTGGGAAACAAATCAATCCACTTTGTTTTCTACATCATTTATTTACATTAATATTTAAGTTTGCGCTCTGGCAGAGGTATCAATGTCTTCCTCCTTTGTATCAGTTTCATGGTGTGTCCACCTTTTTATTGCCCCATACGCTGTCTGAACATAGTGTGGCCTGCAGTTGCAATACATTAACTTTAATTTCTGTGTTACATGTAGCAGATTGATGAGGTTTGTTTTAATTATGTATCATCAAAAGTAAAAGTATCAGGTAGCTGCAAGTACATAATACACTTCATGCCTTGTGGGGAAGCTCTCTTTGCCTACCCCATCTTGCTTGCCATGATACACAGGCACACGTAGATGAGAGAAGTTTGCCAGTGAAGGGCAGCCACCTGCAGCGGCGCCCATGGAGCTGGGGGTTACGGGCCTCGCCCAAGGGCCCACAGATGTGATTATCCTGCTGATGCCGGGCTCGAACCGGCGACCTTCCAATCACAGGCACTGCTGAGCCACACACTGCCCCCAAAGTATAACATAATGTATGACTGCAGTATATATGGACTAGGGGTGGAGCCGAACCCGAATACGGTATTCGGAAAGGCACAAATAATGTGTTTTTTACGAATACTTATTTCGAACAAATACTTAAAAAAATATTTGTATTCGGGAACAAGAAAAACTTTATATCAAAAAGCTGCGTTTCCTCTTGAGATCGCAGTGCATGCCCGGATGAGTGAGTGAGTTCAGGAGTCGGGGGGGAGTAAAAGAGGCGACTGACACAGGCTGCTCCACACAGTAACAGAGAAGGCTCGGCTGAGCGAAAAAAGACTTAACTGTATCACTATTTTTGTTGAATAGATTTTTGTACCTTAACTGGGTTCCGGAGGCAGTTTATAACTTTCGGGAAGCAGAGTTTGATCGGGAGATTATTCCATTACGCTGCATTATTGACGTCTGCAATCAGGTGCTCTCATGTTCGCTCTGTTTACGTAGCTCTGTTAGCTCGCTAATTTAGACAATAGGCTGTTGACAGAGTAACGTTAACGTTTGGTTAAAAAGGTTAAAACAATGCTTGTGTAGTTGTGTCGAATTGTATGCACTTGTAGGAGTTATATGGTACGTTTAAGTTACTCTGTCTACTGCATATCCATAATTATTATAATGGATATAATTAAAGAATACTTACACTATAGCGTAAATTAGAAGTGCAACGCAAAAAAACTGGATTTTTACGCCTATTTTGAATTTTACTCGAATACGAATACAAATACAAATACTTTTCCCCCCTCAACAAATACAAATACAGATACAAATACCGGCTGCTTTGCACACCCCTAATATGGACGTATAACCTTCCCAAGACAGAAGATGCAATCTGAAATAAACATCTACAGATATATCTCTCACTACAGCCTAGGCATCTGAGAAATAGCCTGATGTTCATTCACCTGTACATCCACCCTTGTTTACAAACCGTTCATTCATCAGGCTGCGGCTACAGTAATCTGAGGCCCATCGCGAGAAGCACAGAGCGTGTCACTTTGTATCCTCTTGACCGGATCGCTTTCTATTGCAGGAAACCCCAAACAAACACATTTATTCACCAGAAAAACATGAGGAATCTGAAGTACCGGGCAAAAACCCATACAAACACATCGAGAACATGCATACAAGATTCGGCACAAGGACCAGGGTTGTGGTCAATGGTTCTTCTCCATGCCACTCATGATATGTAAGAGGTAATCATTCCGAAATATGGTCTCTAATGAGCAACTGAATACTGTGAGGTGTAGAGCAGTGGCCAACACAAAACATGCTAAGGACTGGCTGCAAGACACAGCAGAGCTTCCAAAAACTCTACCACAAAGCTGCCCCTGGTATATTATGGATGGGACATCAGCTACTCGAAGAGTCCCTGTTTCTTTTCAAGCAACTTTGAGAAGATCTGAGCAAATCATGCGATCGCTGTGAAAAAAATCTTTTCTGTGAAGAACAGACTACAGCCTAGCAGGTGAAGCATCACGGTGTAGAAGGGCCACACCTTTCATAAGATACCTGCACACACAACACAGACTTCCACGCGTCCAGCTTACTGCGCACTTTACCGTTCAATGCCATTCTTTCAAAGTAACAAAATCAGCTTACGTCTGAAGGGAACAAAACCATGCTGAAACAAGATCTGAGAGAAAACAGGAGACATCAGGAGGAGTCATGCAAGAAAACATCGTTTGTGCTTTTGTGTACATGACGCCTCGCTTCACAAAACGATCCTGTAATCACGCAAAAAACATTAGCTGCAATTTCAGTGGAACTGATGCAGTTTAATGCTATAAAGAAGCTAAAAGACAAATTCACAAAATAACCGCGTGACTGACCAGTCATGCAAAATTAAACTTTCTGTAACAGACAAGTTTAAAAAACAATCTGTAGAGCTAAACACACGATAAACACAGGTTTCACAGGCCTATAAAATGAGCACATTTGATGCATATTTTCCTACTGAAGGAAATCATGTCACATCAGAGCGTTAGACACTAGACGAGGTCACATGGTACAAGCTATAACAGGATAACAAGAAGCAGAGTCTAAGATGAAGGAAGGCCTTGATCTCCACACTTTACCTCCCACTCCTTGGTCTCCTCATCCGATGAGGACAGTTCATCACCACCCTCTGGCTCCTGGTTCTTCTTCACCACCATAAACCCTGGGTCCCGACCCGGGGCTCCCAATCCCTCCCCATATGTGTCTGGGTTCCACTGGATGAAGAACACATACAGGTGGTCAGACCTGAGGAGACAAGGGTGGAAACGATGGGTCAGAAGATCTAACAACAATCCAGACAGTCACACTATGGATGGCGAGTTAAAGGAGCTTATCCCAAAGCCTGCAAGATTCCACTGAGGCCATGTAATTTATACTTTAAGGGCAGTAGGTAGCTAAGTGGCTAAACACATGATCTCATAACCTGAAGGCTAAAGACTGAGGTTCGAGAAACTGTACTGTACTAGGGTTACATAAACTCCTTCAGTAAATAATAATAATAATATGACAGCTATTATAGAATGAATTATATAATTATAGAAGAACTAACATTATAGAATGAATTTACTACAAAGCAGTGAACAAAGTAAACAGAGCTGAAGCTGTGGCCTTAGAGCTTATTGATCAAACCAAACATGACCTTAAGTTTTAACAGTTTATCAACAAAATGAAACATTTCCTATTTTTCCCATATTTTATATAACTGGTAAAGATGACTACGTATTTAATTATTTGCAATACAAATGACATTTATATGGCCTGAAAACAACAGCAACAAAAAACTGCGCATAATTTCAAAGGGAAGAGAGAATGAGCCCTGCAAAGTCTGCCCCCCCTTTCACTGTCAGAAAAAAGGCAACAGCCTTGGGACAGATTTGTTCCCCAGCATACAAACAACATTAAATCTACCCCCAATGGTACAAAAGTGTTGAAAAAGGTACATTTACCTACAGCTAGGGTACAACTGGCAGACCCCTGAGGGTACAGCCCCATTGACATGTAATTGCAAAAGGTACAAATTATACTTCTTTTCTGACAGTGTTGACTCTGTTTGGCTACAAAAAGGCCATTTGTATTTTGTCTCTCTGTGTTATAAAGCCACGTCCAAACGATTGCCATCCTGGCTAAAAATCCAGTGGTTTCACAAAACTCCCAAATTCAATTTAACGGTTTAGGCAATTTTGTCACTTAGATTAATTTGCTACACACATATTTAATGGGTTTAGTGGAAAACATGTTATGCTTCCTTGTATTTAATTTCCACTTAATGGCCTTATTGGTATGGATTTGGGCCACAGAAGTGTCATGGCCGGCGGGGGGTCAAACAAACCGCATCCATGAATGGCAGACATGTCAGCCCACTTCAATCACCAATCAGATGTGCCTATCAGGTCTTTACAGTGCTTTCTTTATGCCACTGCAAAATGGCATTTCGCAAAAGGCAGAAAATCACAGTAATGGGTTATGATATTCCATTTTATACACTAACAGCTTAAAGCTGGGCCGGTTTAACAGAATCTGACGAGGAACAAAGGCTTCAAATTTATGATTCCTTCCTGCTGTTACCTTCATTTGAGGCTTTTTTATCAGCCATGTGAAACACATTAGCATCTCTGTAATGATAGTTCTTTGACAGGACTGTTTAAATTATCTTGCATCAAACCTCCCATCCTGTGGAGGCACTGTGGCACTTTATCTCACCTCTCCTGTGGGACGGCAAACCAGTACTCATGTTTCTTGTCCCTCTGGGCGTACTGCTGCATGGAGGCGCTGGCTTGGGACACAAAGGTCTTCCGCATGGGCTTACCCACACGCAGGCACAGGAACTTGTGTGATCGATGCCTCCGCTTCTCCTTGGGCGCCACCTGTCCTGTGACACACAGGGTGAGAGTAACGTCAGCCCTGTGGCAGAGCTAGTGCCGGGGGGCTAGCACCAGGTGAGGGCCAGTGCCAGAGGGCTAGCACCAGGTGAGGGCCAGTGCCAGAGGGCTAGCACCAGGGAGGGCCAGTGCCGGAGGGCTAGCACCAGGGAGGGCCAGTGCCGGAGGGCTAGCACCAGGTGAGGGCCAGTGCCGGAGGGCTAGCACCAGGGAGGGCCAGTGCTGGAGGGCTAGCACCAGGGAGGGCCAGTGCTGGAGGGCTAGCACCAGGTGAGGGCCAGTGCTGTACCTGTAATGCCAGGTAATGGTTTACTGCGAGTTCCTCCCTCTGATCTACTTTTAAACACACCTGAGCTAGAAAGTGCTTTACAGTCGATGATGCTAATTTAATCAAGCAGTCTGTAATGGTTAAACCTACAGCAAAACTAGAGCCTGTTTTCCAAAGACACTCCATCTAATAAGGGTGTCATAGTTAGCATTAGCATTTTTCCCATAGAAATGAATGAGTGTTCCCCAAAAAGACATGATTACACGACTTTGTGTGTGTGTGTGTATCCAGCCTACTGAATAAGATGCATGATTATACACAATTAGAATACCAACAATTACATTATTGTCATGATTGTTAGCATACTACTGAAATCTAACTGGGACCTCAAATTAAGTTGGATTACACAAGCTACTTAATGTCTTTAAGATTGAATTTCCCTTGCGTCTGTATAGATCTGATTACGAGGTGAACATGTGAGTGTTATCCCCTACCCAGTCTTAACCAAGTAACCAGACAAAATACAAGTGTTTCTGCATTTTTAGTTTTTTCATTGCAGTCACGAATTTTTATAAAATTGAGTTTTCCCATATGGGGACCAGGAAACAGCAGGCAGACAGACAGAGAGACATACTGTATTCCATATACCACTGATCTGTCTCTCTCCAGCTGTGGTAAACCACAAAGACTTCAGTGATTAAGAGTCACTCCTAACCCACCCCCCTCTGTTTTTCGTATTCCAATATGCATTACTGAGCTGTAAAACGCTCGCTAAAAGGTTCTCTCTCCTGTACGGCACCATTCAACGGAAAACCTTTGTTTTGACCTTGTGATACCGTGAACTTGACTGTGCCTTGGATTGCTTAGCAGCGATCCGATGACCTACCAGGAAGAATTATGTTCACTTGTAAATATACACAGGCTGGCGTGGTGGCTTTGCACCTCCCGGTTTGAGGCTCGAGTCCCGGGTTCACGTTTCACCCGTGTTGTGTTGGGGTACTGTGGTGTGTGCAGTCCAAAGACATATGGTTAGGCTGCTGCCTCTCAATTGCAGAGTACATGATTGTGTGGATGTACCTGCCATGGACAGACATCACGTCCAGGTTGTAACCCACCGCCCCCCCCGGTGCCTTATGCTGCCTGGAACAGGCTCCAGGCCCCCAGAGCAGGATAAGCAGTAAGAAGATGAATCAAACAGAAAGGGATTATTTTCAAGGAACAGCAATTATTACTAATAATAAATAGGCCAGAAAGTACTGTGGATTTTTATATGATGGGATCTTCAGTCACTAGGTCAGCAACCCTGTTCAGGGTATCGGAGGGGCAAATTCCCAAAGCTCTCTCAGTCCACGGGACCTGTTTTTGAAAGGAATTCTGTGGACTTGGTGAATTTTGGAATTAATATCAAAGCTCTTCATTGAATTAGATGAGGACTGAGTGAGTTCTGCTTCCAATACTGTAACATATGACGAAGCAGCCCGACTTGGGTCTCAAAAACAAGCTCTTCAGTTGGAGGCAAAATGGACGAACGGATGAAACTGTATAAAACGTGGGGGGGCACTGTCATAGTCTCTCAGTATCAGGTTACTGGTCCCAGAACAGACTGAAGCATTATGCATGCTGTTCATCTTAACTGGTTTGCTGGGAGCTCTGTGCTGGATGTGCATCTACACATGCTCACAGATTTCTGGGACAGATCTAATAACAGCCGACTCCTTCCCAGATACTGAAATAGCATGGAAGTCCACTCAGTCGCCTGGTGTAACTTATTAAGTACAGATTAAATTTGACATTCTTAGAGCTTTACTGGGGATAGACACTCTCACCTGTGTAATCTGAAGCAGGAAACCAAATGCACTGGGGACCAGTTTAACCGGCGGCAACTCGGGTGGAGGGAGGAAAGGCTCAATGAATCACGACCGACTTAAACGTAAGAAGCTAAATGGTTTGGACCGAATCCACCGAGACTTTTGGGCGTTAACTCAAAGTCTTTACCCTCAGAGGGACCCTGAAGAAGACCGTGATGCTGATTTCTGCTGTGTCAGGTAATACTGCCCGTGTGTATCGCGGCATATCTCTCTGGGCCAGGGCCCGGATTAAATGCCTTTACCGCATCCTCGGGGAGTCTGCCGCAATTAGTTGCGAGGTAATGAAGTCGCTGAGAAGCTTGGAAAGAGCCTCAGCATGAGTACCCCGCATTCGACATGTACATTCAGAACTGCATGAGTGGGAATGTCTGCTGGTCGTGAGGAAATTAAATAGATTTTTTTTTGTCTGTGGATCCTGTGTCGAAAATAAACCAGATACATTGAAGAGGAGGTACCTGAACAACGTTTTTAGGGACTCCTTCTGCATGCTGACACCCTACAAAAATGACAGCCTCCTTTATGTACTTCTATTCCCACAGCCCCCACCACCCTACACCCCCAGCATCACCCTACAGTGCCCCCTACCTTCTGGCGTCATCTGCCCTTCCTTGGCTCCCATCACGTCCATGTGCACCGTCTCCCTCTGCTCCTTAGTCTGTTGCATAGTATGACTCTTCCACATCTTTCTCAGCTCCTCCACGTCGGCCTCCGTGTCCTGGCCGGACTCCCCAGCCGGTCTGGCACCATCGGGTCTGTCTTGACCGCAGGGCTGGGAGGCCGCAGCGGTGGATCCCTGTGCATCCGAGGCGCTGTAAGACTTGTTCCCCTCCAGGCCGGGCATCCCCGGTACCTCATCCATGCTGGGATGTTTGGAGCCCGTGGAGGAAGGACGCTGTGTGGCCTGGCACCCTGGTCCTGCGTCCGCCACGAGCATCGGCTCCTCCGCTTGCCGGGTCGAGGGTGTGGAGGCGACAGCGACCGCCTCCAGGTTTCCGGCAACTTCGACCTGGCTGACGGTCTGTACGGACTCGGAAGAGGCCCCGGACGACTTGTCATGCCGCAGTTCGTCGGAGGACACCAGCTCCTCCCGGATGGGCGAGAGCTCCGACTCGGTGAAGACGTCCTCGGAAAAGGACTCCTCTGTGCTGCGGGGGGCTGTGCTGGAGCTGTCGTTACCCACGTCCCGCCCCCGAGTCTCTGGTTCGTCAGCATGACTCCGCGGTATTCTCTTTGGGTGACATGGGTCCCTCCCCAACAACTGCTCTAGGTCCCTACAGGGAAATACCATTCTCATATGAAAAGGAGTTGCTATTTGCTATTGATCAAATGAAACTGGACTGTACCATAAAGGTCAAAGCTGAGGGGGACACTGCGGTCATCTCAGTTATGCTATTGGAAATGATCTAAAATGCTCTTTAAAAGCATCTCATAAGCCCAGAACAAAAACTGTGGGTAGCACTGACCTCCTGAAAAAAAATCATTATTCTCTTTCAAAAAAATAAATATGTAGTTGTAGACTCACTGTTAACTCTGGAGTACAGACAGTCCCTGGGTTACGATGGTGAAAATATCGTAAGGTGAAAATGCATTTTTATACAGTACACCTAACCTAACAAACATGATAGCCTAGCCTAGCCTACCTTAAACATGCTTAGAACACTTACATTAGCCTAGAGTTGGGCAAAATTATTAATGGAAATCCTATTTTATAATAAAATGTTGACTATCTCATGCAATTTATTGAATAATGTACTGAAAACGAAAATCAGAATGGAATTGGTATACCCAGGGTAAAGTCAAAATATTGTAACATGGACCATCGTAACCCGGGTAACATCTATTAATGGTCACATTAATGTTTTGAGAGGCTTCCTAAAGAAGGCCTGCAAACAGGACAGGGGAACAGACACAGAAGTGCTGGCTGACCTTGTGTATGAAAGAGGCACTTACTGAGGGATGGACTCTCTGATCTTGCTGTCGGTTATCTCGCGGTGCACAGCGGCCGACATGATCTCCTCCAGGGGACACATGATGCCGTACTCCTCACAGCCGCGCTCCATCACCAGCGGGTCCGTCCGGTGAGGGTCGAACATGACGTTGTTGGGAGTGACCAGCAGAACCCCGCTGACGGCTCCCTTTAAGGAAGATGGGGACACACACACAGATCTGAGAGTGGGGGATAGGAGACGGGGACGAGGAGGAAATGCCAAGGTAGATGACAGAAAAGACAGGCAGAAAGGCAACAGCAAAGAAAGAGGGGGGAAGGTGGAGGAAGACAGAAAAGAAAACAGAGGGAGCGTGAGAGATGAAGGGATAAAACACAAAGATTGAAAAAGGAAACATGGAAAGATGGAGGAAGAGATACGAAACTGAGCATGAGACAGATGAAGGGGAGAACCTGAGTCAGAGGAAAACAGAAAAGGGAGAAGTGTAAAAATGGAGGGATGGAGGAAAAGAAACAGAGTAACAGAATATGGGGAAGTTTTAAGTGGAAGTTGAAAAATACGGAGAAAGATTGAAAGTGGCTTGTGTGCTGTGCATGAACCTGAGATGGAAAGGTGTGAGAGGGCAGAACTGGGGAGGGCATGTTAAACCATGGTGGAGCTGCGTGGTGGGACTGTGTGAGGGGACTGGGGGGGGGGGGGGGCTGCGTGACAGGGCCATGTGCTGCTTGCTCCACCGGTGATCAATGAGTAGATGCAGCACTGCTGGATTTCAAACCCTCTCACAGAATCAGTAGCAGGGAACATTCTGTTTGTTTTGTCCCTATTGTCATAGCTGCACTGAACTTGCTACATTAACCTTGTACCCATCAAATCTCTGCTACTAACTGGGTGTATATTGTGTGTATTTGTTTATGTGCCGTTTTATGTATTTGTGCCCAACATGTTTAACAAGTTAGAGGCCGGTAATGTACTTGTGTTTGTATTGGAACAAACTGTGAAGACAAATATCGTTATAGGACAATAAAGGCTGTCTGTCTGTCTGTCTGTCTGTCTGTCTGTCTGTCTGTCTGTCTGTCTATCTAGTCTGATTCAATTTTTTCTTTCTTCTAAACATCGATAGCAGGTAAGGTTTGGAGCTGATCTCAGACAGGACAAGGCACTGGGTTGAGCTAATCCTGAGAGTCCATGGCGAGGCTGAGGTTTGTCCCCAGAAGGGATGTCAGTCCATCGTAGAGCTGAGGTCTTTCCCCTGGCTGAGGCTGAGGTCCATCGTAGAGCTGAGGTCTTTCCCCTGGCTGAGGCTGAGGTCCATCGTAGAGCTGAGGTCTTTCCCCTGGCTGAGGCTGAGGTCCATCGTAGAGCTGAGGTCTTTCCCCTGGCTGAGGCTGAGGTCCATCGTAGAGCTGAGGTCTTTCCCTTGGAGGGGACACCAGTCCATTTCGGCGCCCCCATTCACTACTTTCGTATTTTCTGACTGAACTTGTGTGTACAGGTTTGATGCTGAAGATGGCTGTCAGTTCAACCTTTAAGGGGCTTTTCCTTCCTCCCTGTCTAATACAGAGGAGTTCTAAGTACACATTTATCTTTTGTGCTCAGGCTTAAATGATTCAAAACTGCACCGAAAATTGTGCAGGCTATGCAGAATGTGCACAGGTGTTTGATTGGGAGTTCACTGCTGTTTGCATTATGATCAGACGTTGATAATGGCTCCCCCAGGAAAATCGACTCACTGGAGAAATTGTCTGACATGAGCTGTGTGTGTGAGACTGGGTGTCTTGATGTGTGTCACTCTGCCCGTGAGTCTGCGTGAGTGTGACTCTGTGTGCGTGAGACTGCACCTCCGTGTGCGCAGGTGCGTCTAACGGATGTGGGGCTTGCCTTGCCGTCTGTGATGTACTTGCAGTTGATCTTGAGGAACTTCTCAGTAAGGGCCTCTTCCTCCTCGGAAGTTGATGACACCACTCGGGTGGGGCGGAGCCCGGTGGAGGGGGGAGGCGGGGCTTCTGGCCGGGGGGGCCCATCAGAGTCCTAATTTACAGCGCAGTGAGAGAGATACCTGTCAGCTGCTGTTCACATGCTGAATGCAGCACCGGCGCCCCCTTCTGGAAGTGTTTGGTTTTCTTCTTCCTCACACCTGACGTGACAATTTACACCCATTTTAAAAGAGACCTACAACGTAACGTATCAGCCCGCACTTCATTCTCATAGCACCGTAGTTAGGAGTTTGACTTTCCTGCAGTTTGTCCTTATCTTACACCAGAATAGGTCAAATGCACAGGATGAAATGAAACGGCATCACTCAGGAGCAGGCTGGTAGGGGGAGAGCTGGGACGAGACTCTGCCCAGCCGCTGGGCTGCAGAACAGAGAGGACATTTGGATAAATGCCGGGGGAGAGTGATCTGAAGATCTTGGGGCTCTGGTGCCCAGGCCAGGGCACCCCCGATACTCTCTGCACGGACTACTTCAATGAGCAGACTATCGGTGGCTATGGAATGAGGCGTCACTCTGGGGTGAAGGGCAGCAGGACGTAGTACTGCCTGCCTGCTTAGTCAAATAGTCAAGCAGAATAAAGCCTAATCTAAACCTGGATAATCTGCCCTTAACCCAGGACTGGATAATCTGCTGCTGACCTGAGTTTGGATAATCTGCCGCTAACTGGAGCCTGGCTAATCTGCCCCTAACTGGAGCCTGGATAATCTGCCCCTAGCCTGAGTATGGATAATCTGCCCCTAACCTAAGCCTGGCTAATCTGCCCCTAGCCTGAGTATGGATAATCTGCCCCTAACCTAAACCTGGCTAATCTGCCCCTAGCCTGAGTATGGATAATCTGCCCCTCATCTGCACCCGCAAGTTTGGTAAAATACACACAGACACACACACACACACACACACACACACAGACACACACACCCTCATCAATATGCTGACACTATCTCATACATCTACTGACACACTGCATAGATGAAAGCAGCAGATCTGTGCTTGTGACAAGGCTTCCTCCCTGAGTCACTGTAACGCCCCTTTTCTTTCTGCTCCGGGCAAGCAGACACTGGCAAAGGACGACGCTCTAACGAGCTGATCTGCCATTCCGTCAGCTCGTACCGAGGCCACCATGCTCATCCGCGGCTAATTATGCGCAGAGCGGATCTGCACAGACACTTATGGGAGTGGGTCCGTCTGCTGGAGGAAAACACTGTACAGAGGGGTTTCCCATTATTCTTTAACGATACCTGCAAGCCATTAATCCAGATGTTCCCGGCCCTTCTGTCCTAGAGGAAATCTGTCGGGATGTACAGTCTGATCGAGTCAGCACAGCTTTTTATTCATTCCTATATCTTCGCCCGGGCGTCTATTTTTGGCCAGTCTGCAAATATAGGCACTCGTTTCTCAAGCTCAGTCTTAAATGAAATTCTAGGAAAACTCCTCGCTGCCCCACCAGGGTGAATCACCCCCAGCAGCATCACCAAAGCAGACAGCGATAAAACTCTATGGGTTTCTCGCCTGCATCACGGATCAATCCGGTCTGAATCAATGCTCAGAGATTTATTTTCACGCTGCCTTACGAATGGGTGTATTTAAATGCCTTTTGTCTTCCCAGACAGCTTTTACTGATTTCAAATGAGCAGTCGTGGGAGATTCAGACATCCAGAGTCTGCCAAAGTGGGAGTGGGAAAAAATAAAAAAACACGTCCATATTTATCCTCTGGCCCTTATTTACACAGTAACGTGTTTACGTCTTACGTAAGAATTTACGCACAAATCGTGCCCCGCGGACCCCGGAGCCGGTGCCGGCGGCCAAACCCCAGCGGGTGTCCGGAAACCCTACCCCCGGAGACGGACGGCAGAGGCGTGAGGCCACATGAGGTCCAGGCGAGGAGAGACGCACGTTCCGCCCGGTGGCCGTGCGGGGGAGGGCAGCCATTAGCCACAGTGGGAGAGGATTCAGCAGATTCTCTGGCATCCAGACCGGCGGCCATCTGGCCACTCCTCTCGGTGGGCGCTGGAAAGGCCGGCCCGAGGACGTGGCAGCGGTCCGGCCCGGCAGGCGACGGGCGCCCGGATTCACGCCGAGGATCACGGATAATAGGACAGGCAGTCCGCGCCGGGAGGGCGTGCCATCCGGAAGGAACCGACGGAGTCTGTTTTCCCCAGAACCTGTGCCAGTACACATTGCTGCCGTTATATTTACACTATGCCGAGTTTAACTTTACATCCTTATACGGAACTTACATGTACAGATCAGTTCATACCACCCTTAAGGACAGTTTACGCATATTATGAAGACACAGACTGGTCATTTTTATTTACCATTAACCTCACCTACCTACTGTGAATAGTTAAACCACACAACTCAAATTAAAACACAAAAATCATCCACCTGGTGGACAAAAATATGTAGTACAGGTGTAACTATGCAGCTGGTGCAGGAAAAAGATCGTAATCTTAATGCTGTCTTTGCGCTTACAATCTATTTCACACCACAAACAAGCCTCTTAAATTCTGCGCTATGAGTGAGCCTGCACAGAAGAGAGCCGGGGGCGACGGGGTGTGTGTGTGTGGGGGGGGGGGGATTCAGCAGCCCTTGGATTGGACCGGAAACGCATGCTCTCATTCGCCTGCCCGTTTGCCAGGACCACTCACACGTTCAACCCCCCCACACTGCACACACCCTCCCGCCGTCCCTAATTTTAGCAAGTCTACGGCAGAAAGGGTGGTGCTGCCACAGCGGAGGGTCGGGGGCCGAACATGAAACCCGTCCCCTCAAAAAGAAAGGCGCTCACTGAACTATGGGCCCCGTCCAGCTGTTGGACGGAACACCACTAACTGCAAACCGTCCATCACCCTGCACCGATCCGGCCCGATTCAACAGAAGCAAAGCCCTGCCCAGCATGCACCGACAATTAACTAGCTAGCTAATTCAATAATTAACGGTAGTGTCACTGGTAATTATCCTCTGAGCTTTAAGGCTAGCCTAAGGAATCCTTACTGTGTGCCCTACCAGAGCGCGGTCTTTCCGCTGATGCTATCTGTCTCGCGCGGTAATATTTTTCACTCCAGCGCAGGCAGTAGTGCTGCGTTTACCCCCTCCCCCCGTCGCATTACCGATTGCGGGGTTACGCCAGTGCTCTCCTCCTGTCACTTAATGCACTCACCTATCATTCGCTTCGGAGAAAAGCAAATGATAGGTGAATGCAACGTCCGGTGAACGTTGCAGGTCAACAGCCCCAAAGAAGACCTCAACTAATTAATGAGGACCCAGCTACAACATGTGATATATAATCGGTACCTGGGACTAAGGTTTAAGATCAGCAATTTATCATAGTACAAACTGAGTAATGTCCAATAGGAGATGTCAGAGATGCAAACAGCATGTTTAGGTGGTCCACAGGACTGTTTACATTTATTCAGAAGACAATTAGTGTCTAAAGCAACACACAAGTGAGAAGAGATTGAGCTCTGCACCCAGAGAATCGCTGGAATTAACTATTTTGCTCATCAGCTACCGGATATGAGCTCATACTCACTGAATTATTTGTTCATTGCTTTAAGATTTTAAATGATGAAAGTGAGCGCATCAACGCATCGAATCATCTAGTGCTGGTAGACATGGCGTTGCACATACCAAGCATCAAGGGTCATGATTATCCTGTAGACCTGCACCACGTACGGCTCGCTTCATCTTCCGAGGGCACATCGGAGCATCTTCCCGTGCAGACCCGTTAAAATGCTCCCCAATTAAAAGCTAATTAAGACGATAGTGCTGTGGTGTCCTGAGGCTCTGTTCTCGTTGTCCCTCTGGAGCCCCCTTGGTCCACTGATTCCCCCCTTTATTCACAGTACATGCTCTTTCCCTTAAATAGTTTGAGGGAAAATGAATGAATGAACCATTTTTATGAGAAATAAATTCTCTGGGTGTCAGGGAGTGTGACTGCCTTTCAGCTGGTCTCCTAAACACCAATTAGCATGTCTTCTTGTCTAAAAACTTAATTTCTTCTCGCTTACACCTGCTGCCTTCCAACCCCCCCACCACATAAAGTAAAATAAAATACAACCCATTCCCAAAGGCCTGACCTATATAGATAAGGGCTCCAAGCTCTAAGTTTGCAGTTAGTTTGGCTACCAAGTTTATTTATTTATTTTTTTTTTGGGGGGGGTGGGTGGAGTTCAGATCCAATACCGTCTCTGAGATGCCAAGCTCACCGCAGAGACCCGTAACAGACGGACCCTTGACGCCAGGGCCGAATTCGCACGGTGTCCTGCAGGCATGTGATTATCAAGCCAGAAATGCACTCCAAACATCGACTGATCTGAGATCAGCGGGTAGTGGTGCATCGGCTGAGCGGATTATGTCATTATTAGGAGAATTGTGTCTCAGCTGCTGTTGTCCGTAAGTCACCGCTAACAACTAATAATCAAGATTTCGGGTTCCACATCCGTCATCACTTCCCTGATCCGGCACCAGCTCAAGGTGGGTCTGGAACCTATCCCGGGAAATAGAGAAATAGAGCTAGAGCACAGCCTGGATGGGATGCCAGTCCATCACAGGGCTCACACGCAATGGCCAGCTTGGAAAAACTCATAACCACAGGAGGAAATCCACACACCTCGGGGAGCCGCCGCGACCGTCATCCAGAGCAGGTGCATGATTCGAACCCTGGAGGTGTGAGGCGACAATGCTACCTACTGAGAGACCATGCCACCGACAGAGTCAATATTTAAAATTGATGAGACTTCAGAACCCACCATCAACTAAAATATAACAACTCGGGACACAAATAATAAAAGGCCAGCAGGGGGCATAACAGTTAAGGACATAACTGGCTACTGGTTTAGATCTGAGCAGGAGCCCTGCCGTTACACTTTTGGACAAGGCACGTAACCCGTATAGCTAATAAGCTACACAGCTGTGCAAAAGGCTAGGATTGTTAGCCATCATGGCTAAAAACATTAGCTGTCAAAGACAATTCTTTTAAATTATCACAAAAATTTTAGAGAGGAAAATATGTAGGGATGTCCTTTAGAGAGAAACATACTGTTTGTGTGGAGAAGAAGCTTTGGCAGTAAAAGCACATTTGGCAGGATGCTTCGGAACCAGCTCTCTGCCTTGTCCTGCCGACTCTATGTTTAAGCCTCGTACTTGGAAGCTGACGCACGCAGTAGACGTGTGAAATGTGTCATTTTGCTGCAGAGGAAGGAGGAACACCCGTCATCGGAACCATTTTGTTTGCGTCGGTTACAGAACAAAGGATACCCGTTACGCCTCTGCAGCACAGCGGCTAATGAAGACCGATCACGAACACAGAAGCAAAATGCTGGGAGATTATGGACCCTGATCATTAATAAACCGCAATTTACTTTCAGAATCTGTGTTCCAAAAATAGAGTGCGGATATATCAAAACAGCAACGTGGGGTTTACACGGACTGGGGTGGGTTTGTCGATTCTTGGGCTTACATATCTTCTAAATATGGAATGCATTTATTTCACATTTGGTGTAGTGACTATTTGTGGCCAACAGGGGGCCACAAACCTCGGAAGTCCCAAGCTATTGCATGACCTGAGTGGTGGCAACCATGTCCACTGCCTCTATCCCAGCTAGAAGACATGACAGGTATCAGCACTGCAGTCTGTCAGTGGCGTGTAAACCGTGTGTGGGGGGGTGGACTTACTGTGACCTTCTCTAGGTCGGCCTCAGAGGAGGTGGGAGACAGCAGGCTGATGGGACTGAGTGAGGGTGAGCTTCCCACGCTGGAAACATACTCGGGGTCCGGAACATAGAGAACCTGCGGGTAACAGAGACAGTCTATAAAGGAGACATTGCCCCTCCCCCCCCGGAATGGTGCAAGCGCATGTACACGTGCACACGTACACACATACACGCACATTCACACACACGAGAAGCACGACAACAGAACCAGACAGAAACACGTGGACAAACACACACGGACGTGTGCACACACAACTGTACATGCAGCGCTCACCAGGATAATGAAACAAGAACTTATATAATTACATAACTTACATAAGATCTTATAATGTTACAAAGCTGCTGGATATGACTACTTTATCTAGGTGAAAATATTGTCATTTGGGGTTTTGGAGAAATCCCACATATTAGCAGAAAGTTGTTTGCTTAGCAAACCTGTTTTTCAGTCCATTAAAAAAAAAAATAGCCTTTTCGTTGTCAAAGCCGACTGGACAGTGACACATTAAACATTGTTCTGTGTTACATGTGGTTAAGGAGTTACATGACATTAAGGTTTATTTATTGCATTAAAGTGAATCTGAAAATGACTGTGAAATGAAACACTGATCAGACAGTGATCTTCCGAGACGTCTTACTGTACATATGGGGTTGAGGGATTCAGTCTGTTTTATGGGACTTCAGAATAAACAATAATAAATGTCAAAGTGATTAGTCATGCGTCACCCGGGTGCGGTGCCAGTCGGGAGAGCCCCCCGGCTTCAAGCAGCTGTTTTCCCGTCTCCGTGCCCTGGCTTAAGGCTCCGAGTGGCTGGCATCCTTAAACCCCCGCAGAAGTGCCACGCCCGGATACACTGACGTCACCCATTTTGGGGACGATCCGCACTGCCGCACTGCCCCCCCCCCCCAACCCCACAAGCGCCACCTTCGGTGTTTCAGGATATTTTTTCCCGTGTATTTGAGATGCACTGACGTTCAGTTGCATAACTCTTTGAAAAAGGAAATCTATAAATACAAAATAAGGTAACAAACGGAGGCAAAAATGTTCTTTTTGGGACTCACACCATTACTGATACTAAAATATTCACACTCCCTTTGCCTCCCCCCAGTGAGAATGGATTCTTTTAAAAATAGCCAAATGTATAATTTCGTTTCCTGCAGCCCTGACAAATATAGCAGCTTCTGGCCTGTGCTGCATCAGTCCTGTCAGTGCAGGATGGTAGGATATGACTGCCGTTTACTGACTGTTTCTTAAATTTCTCCTTGTCACATAACACTCCTTATGTAAATCAATGTCAGTTCAGTTGCAGAAGACCTCGTTTAAAAAAGAGTATTTGTGTGTTTATGCATTTGTTCTCCATGTCTTGGTTTCAGAATTTTTTTTTGTTAACTTAAATTGCATTTATATTAATTTAGCTAGTGGACAGTCTATTAAAAATCTCAGCAGCTCAATACAAGTTTAATCAAGTCAAAAATATATATGAGTGGACTGGGGGCAGGCAGACAGGAAGTGATGTCGTGAAGCTGTCACCTGGCCAGGCACAACTGCTCTGGAGAAGAGCTTGTTCAGCTGGACCAGCTCATTGGGCGTGGTGTCAAACTTCAGTGCAATACTGTTCAACGTATCCCGGGACTCCACCTGAAAGAGACAGAGAAACACTGTCAGGACGTCAAGCCCTCAACCCGACGGCTACTGAGTCGTCATTAGTAAGAATCACCTCCTGAGAAGGATTAAGAGGAGTTTGGTGGGTCATTTTTGTCTATTAAGAATGTGTAACAGGCCTCAGTTCAGTATGATTAGGGTTGAATGAAGCATGACAGCTGAAGTAACTCCACGTTCCAGCTGGTAATCTGCACCTGCCACATACTAATGGTTTCCCATCAGGCAAAGGGCAAAATCTATTATTCTTACCCTGGCTAAACAAAACAAAAACAAACATTTTGTTTAACAAATACGATTTACTGGTCAAAATAGCTCAGTGGGCCACTGTAGCCAGGTGTCTGACACGATTTACACACAGTCCGTAGCGAAGGAAATTTCCGAGAGGACACAAGCTGAGGCAACATTCTTCTCAATATTTATGCGGTTCCCAGGTGAAATTCCTTTTGTTTACATTGTGGACCGTCACCAGAATATCTGTGCGTGAGCTCAGATCCACAGAGAGTCACGTGGGACAGAGCAGCATGTAGCTGGGGGTCTGGGAGGGAGGCGCCGCATGGCCAAAACATATTAGCGCTGTCCTCCTCGAGGACGACCTGATATGACGGCAAGCTGGCTTCCGGAAAACGCCGGCATCCATCCCAGGGGACAGCTGGATGCAGACCGAGGGCAAGTACGAAATCAGCCCCTAACCACTGTCCACATTTTAAATAAACACAATAAACTCTTACTGCTCTCTTCATAAGTTAAACCTTTTCCCTTATTCACTATATTTGGTGTTTCTTTCAACTACCACAACCGAACAACACTATTCAGATTACAAACTTCACAAATCATAGTAGAGCTGTTGACTTGAACTAGCTATCGAATATGTGAGCATCTTAACGGCAACACACACTGGGGCGTTTTTGATGAAAAACAAAAGAAAACACAAATGTGATTTAAGTTTTTCTTTAATATAATCAATGATTTATTGAGTACCGGATCCTACAGGGTCACAAGTAACCATCATAGGTATAAACAAACAAAGAAACAAACAAATAAATACATGAAAATAATAATAATTATTACTGTACATAAAACAGCTACTATGCTGGTTGGGGTTATGGTGTTGGATGGATGGATGGATGGATGGATGGATGGACAGCTACTACTGTATGTAAACAACAAGCTATGGCTTTTGCATCTCCAGTTTTATTTGAATACATCTGGCCCGCGGCTGTGAATAAAACTGACCTAGACCATGTAAATATATAGCAGAAAAAAGCCATAATAGAAACAGGTGTAATAGCTTGTTGCACTAGAACAGAAAAGCCACTACGCTGTATTGACCCCCTGCCCTCCCAGTCGTCACGGTAACATGCCTACGATTGGCATGATGGATGCCCGCCATAGACCATGCTACTCCGGCAACAAGGAGAACGGGGGGGGAGGAGTCATTTTCTACACAGCCGTCAAGAAATGGTCACCTGATGGTCACTTTTCCAGTGACTGTAGGTGTCACTGTACATTTTCCAACACTGTACAGTCACACCTTCTCTATTTGAGCAACAGCTGATGTTTTTCTAAATCACATGACAAGAGTTGCTTTATAATTTTTAAGATTAAATCCTTTTTTTTTGCAATTTGCACAAGTACATTGGAATTCTTCTGGAATCTTGCTCTCCATAGCTTGGGGGGGAGGGGGAGGTCACAGTGTAGGGTCAAGCTGCACCGTGCCCCTGGAGCTGGGCGTTGAGGGCCTCGCTCGAGGCCCCGTGGACATGTGACTGTTCTGCCGAGACTCAGGCCTGAACCAGTGATCTTCTGACCACAGACCCAGCCCACTGAGCCATTCACCGCCCCCACTTTATATATAAAGTTAAAAAAATCATAAGTGTCAGTTAACAGCTATTGAACTGTGTTAGATACTTTTCTTTACTTAGTTTTCTTTGAGACACCTTCTATACATTTTTTTTAAGTACAAAACATAGTGATTGTGGTTACTAGGGTTTCAATTAGGAATCCTCTGAATATCTCTTCTGACTAACAGTCCTCAAGCAAAAGGCTCCCTTTTTATTAGATAATATGGGTCAGTTAAATTTGTACATCTGCACCTCCCGCTACATGCATAATTTCAGCAACGTGATCAAAACTGTATGACTATGTTTCTTTTATGGGCAATTAATATAATTTCAGATGCATTCAATTATATTCCCGCAAACAGACCAGTCGCCCGCTCTGTAAATCAACATTTTTATAAGGTCTATAAATAAAATCACACCACCGTCAAAATTCTTAAATGCTCATTAAAGATTTTCTACATTCAGTGCCAATTTACATAGCTACACGAGACGTAAACATATTAAAGAACTAACATATATTCTAAGTGGCTTGCTGTTATATAAATCATACAATGCATATAATGACTCTGTTTCATATTATACCTGACCGCAAGAGTCATCATGAAAGACTTTGAAGACGTCTTGGGGATTGTTTTCATGTTGAAGAAGGGGGGGCTGTTGCTACTGAAATGGTTTCTTTACTGGAATCGCAGTGTGTTTAAATAAATTTCTCTCGTTCTTTTAAGAAACTGCTCCTTTCCACACCTGTTTCCATGGTAATTAGTAATACAATTCTAGTCAGGCACATTTAAGGACAGCCAGATGTGCGTGTGCCTGAACTGTCATGTCAGCAGGCGGGTCCTTACAGGATATCTATTAGCCAGTTGTGGTGCTCATCCAGCTCGGTAGTTACAACCTTGCCGTCTTCCTTAAAGTGACTCTGTTGAGGCATTTGGATCTTATAAAACTAGACCTGACTGTTTCCTTTTTCTGTAAAGACATGATAAAGGCTGTTAGACGTGCCGTGGCCATCGTCTATCAGCGCAATGTGAAGCAAATTGATAAGCGTGACTGGGCTGTTGTGCCAACAGGGACAGAAGGCCTTGAATCGCAAGGTGGCCTTGGCATGAGCGAAGGGACAAACGTAGCTTTCATCAAAGAAAAAACAAAACTTGTATATCAGAGATCATAGTGTATATTTACTTTCACTGTAACGCCCCCAACACATATCAGCATATTGCTCAAGTTAGAGCTGAGTGCCAAAGGTTCAGCACCCTCATGGTGACGCGAAATGATGACAGGTACCCCCATGCTAATACAATTAACAGGCTACTGCTACAAGTTCTATGTGTGTTTATGATGAATGAGCATAAATTATGAGTGAGATGGGGGGGTTGTAACCCTCCAATAATCACCACCAGCCAATATCACCCCCTGGACGCCCTTAAATGGGTGGAGAACTCAAGCCCCCCCAGGTGCTCAACCCAAAGTTATGTCCTTGCCTGAGGCATTTAGGAGTATTTAGGGGCATTTAGGGGCAGAGTGTAGCTTGGAAGATTAGTGATCTGTGTTTGTGTTCGGAAGGTCATGGGTTTGAATCCTGTGACTGCCAGAATAACCGTATCACTGTTTGTCTGTTAACTCAAAACCGGGAGGGGTTTGTGAAAGCCAAAGAATTCCAATGTGCCTTAAATGCATGACATATAAGCGAAGTATCTGAGGCGTTTAAGAATTAGTTTGATAACATTTATGGCTGCAATATTATTAGCGATAGAGTATAATCTCAGCGGGTGACACAAGAACATTTAATATGAGGAATGAGACAGGCATGTTGAAGCTGCACAGAAAGCTTCAGCACGGGCAGCCAGAAAACACCAAGACTTCATTACAGCTGGGTCACGTCACCATACACAGCAAATCAATAAATTCCATTATTAATTGAATCTTGTATGACTAAATATACTGAAATATAAATTGTAGAAGCTCTAGAAAAGAACAACGATGGGGGGGATTGGCCCATGTAACCTCGCATGGCTGCGATTCTCGTACCCCACGTCAGAGTGACCAGACACCAAGTTTAAGGTGATCAAGAGCATCTGTCCCAGGAAGAGAGAGGGTAGGGTCTTCATTCTGGAGGCCAGTCTGAAAGGTGACTTTGAAACAGGGACCTGCAGGAATCTCGGACTGCAAGGCTTAACTTCTACAGAGTTCATCATCGGGGAACCGCCAGTGGTCTTTCAGAAAGGCTCCTACCACAGATCTTAGTTTATATGTCAATAGGCAGAAATGCACATGAATGTATATCAAAACAGGGCTTCTTATGCGTAAACGTAGCAGACGTCTGCCACACCATACTGACTGCGTCATCGCGCCGGAAGCGGCTTGGGTCGCCCCATAACGTGAGATATGAAGAATGCGCCGCTCTGGAGGCTCACGGCGAAAGGACCGAAACGGGGCTTTGGCATGGCAGTTGCCATGGCAACCCCACCGCAGCCACCCCGACGGCACGCGCTGCTTCGACTGCGCCGTCGATCCCTTAAAGCCCTAATTTTAGAACAGTCACTCCCAATAGAGGTGACATTACAGCACCAGGGGAGGGCAGGACGCGTCTCAAAGCCGCAGCCGCTCCGCTGTAGCCGGCGTGCTCTGCATGCGACGAGCGGACCTCACCGCCATGTTGGAGCGCGTGCTGCCTTGGCGATCGATCTATGGGACGATTCTGCGGGAGACTGACAGCTCTTAACGTTCATGCACCGGCGGCCGACTTCCTGCTCAGACCAAAGCCAAACCGGCAAATTAAAAGAAATGCAAATGTAAATAAACACACGGGGAACACAGAGCTATCGGTGTGACTGCACGTGTGCAGCGCTGAATGCAGAAACGCAAACTACAGCATGCTCACAACAACATGGGGGGGGGAGGCGGTGGGATACTGCCTGCCTGCCCCCCCCCCCCTGCCCAGCAGGGTCATTCCGGCATGTTGGTGCAGCACCATCAAACGACATCCAATCCCGGGTGAAATAACAAATGACCCAGTCCCCCAGTGGGTCACACACTTAAGTGCTGACTGTGCTGATTGGTTAGAGAGTGAGCGAGAGAGAAAGAGAGAGTGAGAGAGAGAGGACTAGACCACTGCACACCTCTACGATGGGGGGGAGGGGTTAATTTAATTTGGATTCCAACCAGTAAATAATGTAAAACAAAAACAATCCCCCCCATGAGTCATTTATATTCACTTGGCTTAATATAGACCAGGGCTCCTCAACTCGATTGGACCTCGATTCCAAATCCAGGCCTTGTTTTCAGTTTTCCCAGCTAGTCAGTGTAATCCTGACTGGCCAGAGGCTGCACACCTGGCTCACAGGTGAAGGAAGGCAGGGAAATCAGCAGGACTCGGTCCTTGAGGACCATGACCCGAATAGCCCTGATGCAGACGTACTTCACAAAGCGAGCTTTCTAACTTTTCGCTCATGGTAAGGCTCCTTGTAGAAGGATGTTCGCTTGGGATGCTGCGTCGCACAGCAGCCCAGAAATATTCCTATTAAATGGTGCTGAGCAGCCGAGACTTGCATCCGTCCGGAGGAACGTGCCAGGCAGCCAGCAACAGCCCCCCCCCCCCCTCCTTAGTGCTTGCTGGCTTCTGTTAGCGGGGAGGTCAAGTGGCGTTTGTTTTTTTTCCGTCTACGAAGCCCAGGAGTGTCACATGCGAATGATTCACTCGCCCATTCTGCCTTGCTATTTTTCAGCCCTGTTCTTTGTTTTCTCCCGTCTTTGTAAATGGCTCCTCCTCCGCTTCCTCCTTCACCTGCTCCACACTCCCACCTGCCCGGCCCACCTCAGCCGCCAGATAAATGCGGCGACCGCCCTCTCCGGCATCGGACGGGGATGCGGGCGGTGTCCCCGACGGCCCCCGTCTCTGTGCTCACTCCTGGCGATGTGTTTACCACGTTTCCCGTCTCCTGGCGCCGTGCCAGCGTGGTATGCCCGGCTGTAACGGGACGCGGGACGTGCGCTGAGGTCACGTGATACACCGGCTTTTAATATCGATCGACCTGTACATCCCAGCGACTGAATACTCGAAACCCCGTCGCCATCCCACAATGCCTGCGTGTGTATCAGCTCGGACATCCCTGCGGTAAGCGGTTTGTGCCATTGCAGTTCAGAAAATAAACCTAACAGCTGGCCAAACTATCTGGAATCTTCCATGGCTCTTTTGCGTTAAATATCATCGCAATGGTCTTCACCCTCAGAACCATTAAGGAAGACATTGTTTGCAGGTAAGCCTTCGATTATAAAACCATGAACGCAGTGATATGCGAATCCTGGGCTCTTTAAACAGGCCTGCTGCTTGACAGCTATCCAGGCTCTGACAGCGTTAATTGCAGTTACATCTCCCGACGTAAACACCACCCGCCCCTGGGCCCTCGCGGATGAGGAAATCACGTAATTCAGTGAATCATTCGGAAAAAAAGTTGCAATCTTTGGTGCATCCGGAACATTCTGCACCGGGCTCCGTACGGAAGAAGTCGTCTTCAGGAAAGGCGTCAACGAGACGTCTGTAGACGTCGAGGCAAGGCACTTAAGTGAAAACCCTGAGAGTGACTCTGAAAGGACTCAAAAACGCCCCACTAACCAGAAACCTGTTATTCCTCTGCAAGAAAAGGGCAAATTAAACTGTGATGTGATAGTGACCTGCGATAAATTCAGAGCCTTGAACTCCGGGCTCAGGGCGCTGGAGACGCGGGGCGGCAGTCTGTCTCTGAAGCCAGCGCTGCTTTTTGTGGCTGGGGTTTGGCTGAGCCAGCGATAGGCTCAGACTCAACAGGGTGGCTTATCAGGAGAGCCTGCTGAAAGGTTGCCGTCCCCACAAACTCTTTTCTTCAGATAAAAGTCGTTGCATTTCCTTTCCTGGGGAAAAGGTCCACAGAACTGGCACAGCTAGAATACACAGGGAACACGACCATTACCCCGGCAAAGAATGGAATCGGGCTACAGTGGCATGTGACAAACTGCTGGGTGACTTTAACCCCCCTCCCCCCCCCAAGGTGGGATGGGCACGTCCACGCAACTTGACCCAGCTATTTGCATTGACTTTTGTCCTCTTTGTTGTCTTCTAGACCAACACCCCCACTCCCCTCAATACCCCCCCCCCCCCACTTCAAAACAGAGAGGGAACAGCTTGCATGGCAGATCGGTGCTGATGTCTGGACCCGTCCCTTCCCGGTGACACACTGCCCCTCATCCCTCAACCCTGCCACCCGATTGGCCAATCGTCATCCAAGACAGCGATCTCCCTGTTAGGCATGGGTGAGGGGGGGGGGGGGGGGTGTTAGAATGACACCTGTCCTGTAGACATGGGGGTAAGGACAACACCTGTCCATGCAGGAGGGGACACCAGGGTCTGAGATGAAATAAAAAATAAAATGACAAAAATAAAGAAAAACAAACCAAAGAAAGAGCAGAAAAAGACAGGCAGGCAGCATGGGTAATCGGGGGGGGGGGCAGCCAAACATAAATAAACGCACAAATGACCTAGATACTCGCAAGCGGCTGCCACTGAGCCCAAAGCAGATCCAGCAGCGGGGTACAGGGGGCGCCACCGCTCCCTCCTCGTCCCCCAGCGGCAGCTGGAGCTCAGGGTCATTTCAAGAACGCGGCCAGGCGGAGAACGGGGCTCAGCGCCGGTCGGGGCGCGAGAGGGGTGGGGGCGAATGTGGGGGGGGCTGCGCGCTCGCTGAGATCGATACAGGCGACAACGTGCTCCGAAGGTCACTGGCGCGCGCAGTGCCGGAATGCGTTCTGGTGGGGGGGGGGTAATGGGAAATGCCACCGGGGGGGACGGGGAGCATGCTGGGGTACCGGCGTGGACACGGACTTGCTCTCCCGCACGCTCACACACTAACGGCGCCGGGCGGGGGGAGGGGGCTCGGACGTGCAGGTGAGCGCGGCGCACGTGTGCATGTGTGACGGGTTCCGCGCGCATTCCCGCGGGCACGGCAGCCAGCCACTTACGGAATACTCCACGGTCCCCTTGGGTCGCTGGAACGACATGCGCCGCACATCCTTCTTCTCTGGAGTCTTCTTCTGGCCGGTATCTGAAAGCAGGCGAGGAGAGGCATGCATCACGTTCATGGTCCTCTCTGGCCAGCCTGTCACACGCCGCCGATCACCGGTCTTGTGGGCACGAGCGAGCGAGCGAGCGAGGGATCCAGCCAGCCCGCCGCCCAGCCACCGGAGCCTCTCTCTCACTCGCTCGCTCTCCCCCCTCTCTCTCACTCGCTTGCTCTCCCCCTCTCTCTCCCTCCCTCCCTTCTTCTGTTTGTGTCTCTCTCTCTCTCTCTCTCTCTCTCTCACTCCGTCTCTATCCCTTCCAAGTCTCACGCTGACAAGCACTGAGGTTTTTTTTTTTTCCCGCGATACCTCCTTCCGCCCCTCCCCCACCCCTGCTCCTGGCAGCATCGCGGAGCAGAGACAGACCCCCCCAGGGAGATGAGCGGTGGAGAGCCACAGAGGGCCAGTATCAGACCCAGGAATCCAGTGGAGCAGACTCCACATCCACATGGACCTAAAAATGCTATTGAACGTGCTACCAAATGCTAACAGGCTCTCTGCTTCAGTCTGACAGTCTATATCCTTTTGCAAATGAAGAAGACAAACAAAGCTTCAGGTATAGGGAAAATAGTGCGTGAGCGTGTACCTCTGGACTTTCCGTGGTTTGTTAAGCAAATCGAATCTGTGGGGCACCAGGCAATAGGGCCAAACACCCAAGCAACCATGAGGCCACCAACTTCAAACATGCCTTCATAAGCTTGTCCTTTAAGACCTACCAGGAAAACACCACGTCTAACTAGGTGATCAACTCATGTTGATGCTCGATCTACAATCCCAATATGTCTGAGCTTCTTGGAACTTACTGGAACAAACCAGATAAAAAGTGTTTCTATGGAACACACCACAAAAACTTGCAGACAAGCTGTAACGAAACTGAAGATTAAAAACTATAATAATACAGTACCTAAGGATATTCTATTGAACTATGTGGGGAAATTCTCTTTTTCCTACCCCATCCTGCTCTCCATGATGCACATGTAGGTGAGAGAAAGCAGGCCAGTGAAGGGCAGCCACCTGCAGCGGCGCCCATGGAGCTGGGGGGGGTTAAGGGCCTCAACATGACTGTCCTGCTGAGGCTGGGCTTGAACCAGCGACCTTCCGATCACAGACACAGAGGCTTAACCCACTGATCCACAAGCTGCCCGTATTGGAGAAGAAGCATCTTTACCTGACCAATTTGACCTGTGTCTTTTCATTGGCTGATTACCATTAACGTCCTCTCATTTAATCGAACAAAAACAGAACATAAAAGATCAATAGATGCCCAGGCTACACATGAAATTACGAAAATAAAGAATAATAAAATGGTTACAATGTTGACGAGCAGTTTGTTTCAATTAATTTCATTGGCTAATACCTGATGCTAATTTGGCATCGGCATGCCAAAAACTGAATAAATGAAACAAATGATTTTTCAATAACACTGGAGAGAGACCTAAATGGTTGGCTCGGTGATACGTAATCGATATGAAATTGCAATATGGCATTTTAATCGAGTAATTCAACTGTCGGCCTCTGGGGGGCAGGATGTGAAACTGCCTTGTAAAAGACAGGCGCTCCTCCGCAAAGCTGTGGCAAACAAGCCGCGTGTTGCAGCGCTTATCTCGCCGCTTAGGGGACGAGGCGCAGGGGGAGCTGCCGTGTGATTCTCCACTCGTCTCGGTGTTTAGCTCTAGCCGCCACGCTGAGCGGGCGCCGTTGGCGCGGAGAGCCGCTCGCCCCGGCAGCTGGGGGGGGGGGGAGGGGGGGGCTGCACCACCGTGGAAACAGCGGTCTAAATTTAAACCTCAGCAAGTTCTGTGCCACCAGAAAAGAGGAAAAGAGGCCACCTTTCCAGACAAGCGCCGAGCCGAATGCGCCACTACAGACACGCGGTTCTGCTCGATAGAAACGGACCGGGCCGAACACCCGGGATATTCAATGTCGCTTAAAAGTCCTTCCCCTTCGGCCTTTCTGAGGTCTGGCCAACACCCTCCCGCCCATATTTTGTGTTTAAACAATGTCTTTTCAGATCGGTATACAGCAAACATGGAGGGAGCTGGGGGTGTCAGCCTTAAACACCCAGAGGGGATTTTTTTCCCGCATAGCTAGCCCAGAATTTTCCGTTCTGCCTTTTCTGCGCTTTTTTTGGGATTCTTCTGGATGCTTAAGTGCTCTAGGTCTGCCGTACTGAGGGTGCCGTGTAAAAGCCGGACAGTCACGTTGAAACATCGCATTCTCACATGCTCCGAGTCACTTCCCTTTGACTGTGGTTTAGGGAAAAAAATACATAAAAAATAGCAGCCGTGCCTGTTAGCGAAGTTGGCAGCGATGACGTGCGGCACAGCCCGCGGAACAGATAAAGTCGGAATGCTCCTGTGAAGCGATCTTATCGGAAAATCTAACACGCGGTAGCCGATGGACCTGCTCAGAATATGAAAAACAGCAGATGGGTTAAAAAATGCAAAGAAATTTGTGTCTATTCCTATAGACCTGCTCTCTGTGAAGAAATCCAGCCATTAACTTCCTGGGGAGATCTAGGCTTCTAAGTATGATCCACATAGACACAGCAGACCTCATAACCCGTTTTTAAGTTACTGTTAAACGCTTGTTTCTTTCAGGAATCATCTTCCCGTATGAGGAAATAAAACACGACACATCTGGTTCCTTTTGCCATTTTTTTTTGCAAAATGTTTTGAGACAACTGAGACAGGGCCGGCCGGCATCAAATGTTTCCAAATAACGGCAAAAGTTAAGGCAAAATGCAGTAAATTTCACAACACCAGCACTATGGCTTGCCCTTTGTGCCAAGATGCTGCGGCCGACAGAACAATTGGCTTTGGGGTCAGGGATTCACTGTATGCCAGCTCAATTGGACGACCAACCATTTTCCGCAGTGGCAGACGAGGGATTTCGTCAACTCATTCAGCACTTAAAACCTCACTACAGTTTCCCAGTTCGGCGATGTGCAGTGACTGGCTGATGTCTCACGGCCTGCGTCATGTGATCTGACTGCTACACACATTCACGGGATCTTAAGAAGCAACGTCACTGTCATCAGTTTCACGATAGATATGTGCGGCTCCAAGGTTAAACGCGTTATCGGTAACATTAACAAAAATATATCGGTCATCTGTATTGGTTGAGATTTCCACAGGGGTGCACCGGTTGGGAATATGGTAATGTCGGACGTCCGGAGCACGACATGCAATATGACCACCAAAAATCCATATGGAATCTCTCTGCGGACACCACTGTAACAAAGGTGGTACAGTCTTTCAATACTGAACACGCAGCACCTGAAAAGAATATTGATAAAAAAAGGACGTTGGCTTCCTCCAGTCGTATTTCGCAGTGGGGGAGGGGTGTGGAAGGCCAGAGGCCGACACCCACAAAGGGAGACCGCTAACAGCCCTGGTGGGGGGAGGGGGGGGGGTGACTCGGACTCTGACAAACACCCGTTACTCACGATAATCATTCCATCAAACTACCTGAGGAGCTGGAGCCCAAGGAAAAGCGGGGCTCAGGCAGCGAGTTTGCTAACACAGGCCCCGTTTCCGCATGTTAATGGGATCCTTCCTCGCTCTGCGGCACAACAAGCTGATCTGTTGAGGTGGGAAAAAAAAAAAATCACCTCCACAAAGACACTCGCAGTACATCTGACGGTCAAAGAATTAAGCGTTACTTTCTCCTGAGAGAAAATAGCCCGAGAGAAAAAAGGCATGTACCACTGTAAGACCAGCCAATGGGGATTAATAAAATATTCTGAAACTGGAGGGTCGGATTTTCCTCAGACGAGTCTCCCGACTGGGATGTCAGTGGGAATCTTCTGGAGGAATACACAGCGAGGCGATTTCCTCTCTGAGAGGCGTTCCACTGCTCACCGCGACGGGCTCAGATAGTTATTTTTAGGGCTCCTCGTTCACTGCTGTGAAAGGCGGAAAGGAAGGGTCCCTTTGGTAATGAACAGGTGCTTTGTGAACAGACGTACTTCTGCATGGGGGGGGGGGGCTTTCAGCATAGCATATTTCCTCTGCCAGAGTCCCAACGGCGGACAGGGACCCGAGCCAAAGAAAACACGAATGAGATAATCCAATTATCTTCCACCAGGTCTCGTAGACGCTCTGCCAGCAGTGCCACGGAAAGCGTGACCCGGCCATTTATACGTTCAAAATGCATTCTGGGATGGCGGTGTGCAAATCACATTGGCAGCTTCTGGGGGGGGGGCGCTGCTAATGGCTAACAAGGAAGGTCATTAGTTTCCGAAACAAACGCAGATTAGCTACAGCACTATGAAAGCAGAAGACTCGGTCTACAGAGCTGCATATTCTTCCTGAAGCACTTTTAGCTAACTGCCCCATTCAGGGTCATGGCAATGGCACCACAAGCATCGAAGCGTCATACTAACGGATAGTGAGGCCAACGTTCCACAAGCGGCGACCAAGGAGCGGGAAACATCCTTCCTACGTGGCGGGGCTTTTCAAACACATCCTCCAAAACATCACAAAAAACACAGTTACTCAAGCCTGCTGGCATCAGTCTGTAAACAAAAAGTAATTAGACAGGAAAGTCATCAGCGTGCTCTGCTCCCTCCGCGTTACACAACACGCCGCGTCGCTAACGAGAGGGCGCAGGGATAGGCGCCGGGGCTGCAATGCCGCTGAGGCACTGCGCCTGCAGTCACGTGACCGCTCTCCAGCTATATGCAAGCTCCACTTAAAGGGAAAATTTCACACTGCGATCGTGTGCCGTTGCCTCACATCATGCCCGTCTGCGCGGCTGCTGTCAGAGGGCTGCAGAGCGCCTTTCTGCCGCATTAGGCTGCGCCACACGCTTTTAGCTGCAAGCAGCCTCAAACTAAATTAAAGAACCTCTCCTTGTCATTTAATAACCGAAATAGCCTTTAAAGGACGTTAAAGGATCCAGGAAGTAACACAGTGTAGTTTTGAATCACGTTTTCGCCATTAAAAACAACTATTTTTGGGGTCAATGTCTGATACAGAGTGTGAGGCTCAGCGGGTTAGGGTTAGGGTGCTGTGCCTGTGATCGGAAGGTCGTTGGTTCAAATCCCACAGTCAGTAGCATAATGTGACCGTTAGGCCCTTGAGTGAGGCCCTTAACCCACAGGGACTGTTTGACCCCACTCTCTCAACAATATGCACTGCTTTGGAAAAACACATCCAAACCAGGGGTCATGAGACAATTTCAGTATGATTGCGATTAATAATAAAGGGGAACTTCCCCCACCCACAACCCCACAGATGGGGTTGCGATCGCAGTCTCTGGCACTGTTAATTTGAGGGTCGTGGGCTACAAAGTTTCAGAACCCATGTGCTAATTGACTGCAGCTGCAAGTCAGACTCACCGAAATGAATGTCAGAGTTACTGCAGCATGTTACACAAACAACAACAACAACAACAACAGAGCACAAGGAGAGGCTGCACATTGCAGTCTCCCCCAGCCCCCAGAGCGGCCCCTTCACGCTGCGGTCTGCCTGGCCGGAAGTTCGCGTCTACCACAGAGCCCGGAAGCTTCCATCTCTCCTCCTCATTAACACCCCCTCCAGGTCAATTAATCAAACCCCCCGATCCTCGGCTCAGAGTTAGCGAGTCTCGAGGCCATCCTCATTAACGCCCACTCCCGCCCGTCCGACGGATCGCAGGCTCTCGTTCCCTCGCGAACGCTGCCTCACGCCTATGCTTAGGTTAGTGTAAAAACCGCAAGGATGTCAGGGAGATGCTGGGGGAGGTCTCTGAACGCGTCCCCAAATGGATCAATACGTAACCGGTGACATCACAGTAATGAACTTTTAGAGTAAAAACACATGGAGTGGCAGGAAACCCTCAAAGCACCGCGATCAATTAGCACCTGTGTTTTATCAGGTATTTTGTACGCCACTCACTACGGAGATCCCGCTGGCAGTGACTGGCGCACACAGCCACACATCAGCGCGACTGGGCTGACGAACGCGGGCAGAGCGTCAAGCATCGCCACGGCACCGCCGACCGGGTCAGACGCGTCAGGAAGCTGGACGAGGGAACCACCTCCCTGTAGCCACCCATTACTCATCCCGACATGCGGTGTCGGAATGGCCCGCGCTAATGCAGACCCCCCCCCCCCCAGACCTCAAAAGTGTCGGAATGAGGGGGGTCTCAGCTGCACGCCTGTTGACAACGTGCACTTTGGGGAAAATGATACCTGAAAGTAAAGAGGGACACAATGACACCCACATCAGGATTATTTAATACTACAATCTACACAAACCCGAATTCGACGCTTAACGTGTAGCTCTGATGGAAGCTGCCTTCTCCTTCCACAGCCAGCAGGTTTGACAGGGCAGCTGCTCTCTCTCCCACCTTGTTCTTTCGGTTCCTGTCAGCGGTTTAGTTGAACTGCACATGCTGGACTCTCTCTGCATAATAGAGGCTCAAACGAACGGCATTCATAAAGTGACATTCACATAACTCTGCGTTCGCCGTTCGCCCCGGGGACTTGCGTCCTCAACATTTCATGCATAGTAATATGCGCTGCTCAAGTTTAACACTGTTGGCATGAAAATCACATCCCAAATGAAATCTGAAGGAAAGATCATATGCCCCTAAACTGAGGCACGACATAAAAGTGATCAGATTACCAAGAGACAAGACATCTGTGTGCTTGGTGAAGCAAAACCATTGAGGTTCTGTTTAAAAAATTACAGGCTCTCAGTCCTTCTTCTACACGGAATGTCAGTCAGAACTGGCTTTTGGACAATGTTCAAGAAGAAATAGGGTCTGGGGTATCAAGTTAGAGATTCTAGATTGATGGCTCTTGTTGGAATGACTCCGGTGAGAGTACCTTTGAAATGACTCATTTAAATGACTCTGGAAAGAGTCATCTCAGAGAAGACTTTCACTAAAGTGACTCTGAGAGAAGACTGGCAAAGTCCTTTTCAAATGACGCTTCATTAAAACAACTGGAAAGAGTACATTTGAAATTGCTCTCATTAAAATGATTCTGGAGAGAGTCCTTTTTAAATGACTCTCAGAGAAGACTCACATTAAAAAAGGCTCTGGAGGGACTGACTTTGAAATTACTCTAAAGACGACTCTTTGGAATGATTCTTTGGAGAAATCTAGCAAATAGAATGCAGAAGAATATTACAGCCGAGCTTTGGCACAAGAATATCACTTTATCATTAAAATGTAACAGAATGTGTGTAGTTCTAAATGCTAAATAATTTAATATATGCAAAACCCACTCATCCATCCATCCCTTAACCACTCATCCTGGTCGAGGTCACAGAGACCACTTTTTCATTACTTTTGCTAATGTGCAATATTAGGATCACCCAAAGCACAGATATTCATTGCTCATTATTTTTAAATCTCACTTTATCACAGGAACAAATCAGAAGGCGCCGAATGCACCAACTTTCTCATATAGCCCCTCAAAACCCTTTTAGCATAAACACCACTCTTCATGTCCCCTCCCTCCGACACTTATCCATCACTCACAAACGGGTGTGTGTTTGTGTGTGTGTGGGGGGGGGTTTGCAAGTCTCTTGCAGCTTCAGCTCCAGTGCCACTAAGCAGACCCCCCCAGCCTCGTCTGTTTCTTCCAGAAGCTTCTGGGCCCTAGTGCAATGAGTCAGCACTGCTCACAGCTGTGCCGCTGCCATCCTATTAATCTCTCTCTTTAATTTGTCCTGATGACTGACCTGTTTTGGTTTATTCCGTCCTTGAACTGATTACAAATAATCGATGGGGAAAGGGCCCCTCCCTTTTCTTTTAAAGACTCCTGTTATTACTCATAAGCATAGTTTGGCCAGCAGAATCCGAGCCACGTGGTCAACGTCTGTCCTCTCACAAGGCAAACATACAGTAGTAAATAGTATCATAGTAACAAACTATTAATATAGATCTGTGGACGTTCCACGGCGTTAGACTGTCCAACCTGCTTAATCCTGACCGGGAAACATTTATCTATTCCTGTTACGTACGTGACAAATTTTCTCTGTAATTAATCAAACTTGAGGTCTCCAGTTTCGGGGGACACTGCTCTGTGATGTGTTTGTTTATTACTGTTTGTTTATTACTGTTTGTTTATTAGATAACTTTGTCTAACTTCGTACTGTCTTAAATTCACATATTACTAAAGGGTAAACATTACTTTTCGAGTATCACAGGCTTCCCGATGTCTTATAGCCTAATAACGCGACACACTGGGCGACACCGTGCAGCTGGACAGATGTGAGGCCCCGACACACTTTCCTGTTCCCGGCAAACTTTAACCCACCCTGATCCCACCTGTATTTTTTGGCGATATCTGTCAAACACTGCCTCTTAAAAACCCCATTTTGACGGCTGCAGTAAAGCAGATCTGTTTATAACGTGTTTATCGCTTACTTGCATGTTCGGTGTTTTTTCAAACCTGGGCCAACTTAGTCAATACAGGCCTATCGGATTTCGGGATATTATCCTATTATTGCGGAGAAATGCAGCCGGCAGTAGAGGGAAGGGGAGGCTAATTCAGCGTAATGCGCTGCAGCGACAGTATTTTTAGCAGCGTTTCTTTAAAAGTTCCCGACGGGTAAAGTGCAATGATCCCCCCCCCCCCGCCAAGGTCCCGAAGCATGCAGGCAAAAGCTGCGCAACAGCCGAAGTATGCGACTCGGCAACAATCCGAATCTGTTTTACATTTATTTATCACCCCTTCAAGCCCCAAAATAATATAGAAATCGAAAACTGCAAAATAACGTACTGCATGGGGGGGGTGGGGTGGAATGTGTACAACAACATGCCTCTGCACACACGTACTGTATGGGGGGAAAGCATGACGGCAAAACGACTCTGTACACTTAAAAGTTAACATTTTCGGAGATCCGCACGCAGCAAGCCAATGTCATCAGTCCAAAGGCTGTCAACGTCGCCACTTCCCACTAAAGAGTCTGTTTGCACGGAGCCCGACGAGCATTAACAGGCTGTATATAACTGCAGATCTGACCTTTGGCTCCGCCGTTTTCTCCAAGCAAATCTGTCCGATCGGCAAAAGTGTCTTTGAAGTAAACTTCTCTGGGCGACGAGGGCCACATTCGACTGGAAACCGCGTCTCGGATGGACCGGGCGCCCTTCCCGGTGAATGACAGGACGTAATCCATACTTTCTTCTTGTGCTGCGATCTCCCCGTATGAGCCTGGAAAAGTGACTTTAGTTTTATTAATAAGCAATATGCAATTAAAAATCTTCTTCTGGAGGTTGTTATTGCTGCTGAATAGGCGCCATGTTAAGGTAATCCGCAGGCAAACTATGTCAACCAAATGCCACAACGCCGAAAGTCTTCAAACAGGAACTGAAACAGAAATAAGGCAGCTGCAAAAACTTTTTTTTGATTTGCGTGGCGGCGCTATATCGCAGCCTCTGCAGCCCCAGCGGCAGACCTGCTAAATAACCTGTATTATTTTAGTTACTAGTTAAATCTACGGTTATACAACCGTCAGCAAATGATCTCTGATAAGTAAACCGCAATGGTGTCACTTTAAAGGAGCGGCGCAGGCGAATTCTGCCGAAAAGCGTCGCTTTTCAACATGTTTCTCGATATGCATTTACCGACAATCTTCAATGTCAATATTAACTTATTTAATGCAAAAAGTTGATAAGTTTCTGCCCAAAAAGTACACGAGAAAAATGTCTTGCTATCTGTGTATGTTAGAGAAAATTAATGATTTCAATGTAAAAAAACTGAAAAATACACATATCATTTTGAAGTACAGCATAGCTTACTAATTTAAAAATCAAATGTTTAATAACCTTGTAATATATGCTTTGAAATGGAAATTAAATGTTATGAATTATTCATCTATAGAACTATACTGGCAGGGTATAGGTTTTTTTTTTCTTCCAAAAATGACAATTACAAATACTGAGAGCTACATATATATATATATATCATCCGTAGTTTTCGGGTAATTCTCTGTGAAGTACTGTCAAACATTTTCGCGATCGTTAACAGCTCTTACAACTATTCCACAAATGAATAGCCTACATCTGTAGAAAAACAAAGCAAACTGAGCTATACTATTGCATCACAAACAAAAAAAAATTAACGTTTGTTGACGACGACACTAATACTGTAAGTTCCCTGCTGTCCATTATGCAAATACTGTAACGCGTTAACACCAGCACCAGATTCTTTTAATGCGATGTCATACGTTTTTCAAACTTTTTTTCAGAGCTAGAAAAACACACCTGTCTTTACTGGTCTTTATCTGCATAAGCTATTTGTTGTGACACTTATTGCATGATGCTTTTCTTATAGAAAGGTTGTGAGCAGTCAGTCACTCACTCGTTCACGAAAGGTTTAACAAAAGGCTTTGACAGAAGATATGACTGCTCCTAGTTTTCAAGGGCAACTTTAAATTACAATTTAATGACTAATGACTTTAACATTATATACATCATAAAGGCCCATCAACTGGTAGCTTTAATATCACGTATCAGAAGGATCTTGGAAATGCTCATCTTTGTCTGCCTCTGAACCCTGGTTAAGACATTATAGAGCCTCCGGTACTTTCTTTACCAGTATTACACTGCAGTGGATGATTCCGTCATTTACCTACTTAACAGAACCTTCACCCATCCAGACAAAGACTTTTTAAGGACTGAGTTCACTCTAGTGCGTTCTACACTGAGTAGACTGTTTTGTTGAAGATGAAGCTTCAAGTGGACACATCCATTGTGTCCTGGTCTCCCTAACCCACACATCACAGGTCATGAGACTTGAACCATGACGGTCTCAGTACTGTTGCAGCAGTTCAATCAGTCTGTGGCAAGAGGTAAAATCTTCCATGCAGTAGTTTGCTGGGGCAACAGCATCACAACAGGGGAGGCCAACGAACTCAATCAACTTATCAGAAATGCAGCTTCTGCTCTGGGAACTGACCTGGACTCCCTGTAGGAAACGCTCAGCATGCTGGACAATGCCTCACGCCTGCCATACCACACTCAAACAAACAAAGCAACAGCTTCAGCTTCAGAGCCATCGACTATGCTGTTCCTGGGACTGCTCCCGGAGGTCGTGTCTGACAGCTGCCATCGGACTCTACACTACAGCGACCCCCCCGCCTCCCCGACCGTGCACTGCCAAACTGACTGGAGGCTGGACCGAACCATGAATCACCATATTTTTGCACATATTTCCTGTTTATTTCAAATACCAAAGTACCGATATTGATAGAAGCGATGTAGAAAGAAAAGTCAAGCAATGCAAAAAGAAAATCATTAGGAATAAAGATTTAATAGTTTACTTAATTACGTTGCGCATAGACATAGTGATATGTGTGTATAACATATTAGAAAGTGCACACACCTTGCCCCATCTGCTGGTCCGTCTTTGTATTGCAGGTTGACATCTTGGAACGATGTCCCAAAGCAAAACATTTTTAGCAAGTATTATTGTCACATTTTTTTTATACCAGGGACAATTTCCAAGTTCCTTTTAAAGTTAAGCCGACAATCACAAATATAATCATTTTCGGAGAATCCGGACGAGGGTTTAACCATGAGCTGAAAATGCAATGAGTCTTAATGAGCAACGAGAGCCGCACCGCGAGAAAGGCAGAGACAAGGTAGCGGACTGGGACATGGCGAGCTGTTCCGTCGCCAGACGTCAAACAAGCCCACACTAAACACCAGCCTACAGACACGCCCGACACAGCCTACCTGTTTTATATGGGCGCAAAACAATGATGAAGGTTGAGCAACAAGAAAGAAGACATAACGCCATCATAGTATCATCAATAATATTTTCAGCTTTCTGCCTCACTTAGTTAAATATATATTTATATACATATATTCGCGTTTACCTGTCAAAATTTGCACACGCCAAGCCGCCTACAAAGGAGAGTAATTGTGTCCCATCACATGACCTTCTCACCTGACCTAAACACAGCAGAAAAGGTTTTGGAGGAGTTTGACCATGCAGAGAGTGAAGGAAAACCAGCAAATAAGTGCTCAGCATATATGTGGGACCTCGTTCAGGACATCTGGAAAAGCATCCCATTCTAAATCCACAGGCATCAATATGGAGCTGGTATGGAGGTATCTGTGGGAATCTTTGCGCATTCATCCAGAATAGCGTTTGTCAGATCAGGCACTAGTGTTGGACGTGAAGGCCTGGTTTTCAATCTCCATTCTAGTTGATCCCAAAAGGGGTTCGATGAGGTTGAGGTCAGGGCTCTGTGAGGGCCAGTCAAGTTCTTCCACATCAAACTCACCTAACTATGTCTTTATCGAACCTCCTCAGTTGATGCCAATGGAATGTACATTGGTGGACAGTCACACTGGAATGGAAAAGGGCCTTCCCCAAAATAGTTGAAAGCATAGAACTGTCCAAAATGTCTTGGTATGCTGAAGCATTAAGAGTTTACTTTACTGGAACTATGGGGCCTGGACCAACCACTGAAAAACAACCCCATACCATTATCTCTCCTCCACCAAACTTTACATTTGGCACAAAGCAGTCAGGTAGGTAACGTTCCTCCTGGCATCCGCCAAACCCAAACTCGTCCATCAGACTGCCAGACAGAGAAGATTCATCATTCCACAGAACACGTTTCCACTGCTCCAGAGTTCAGTGTCAGTGTGCTTTACACCACTGCATCTGATACTTGCCATTAAACTAGGTGATGTGAGGTTTGCATGCAGCTGCTCGGCTATTGAAGCCCATTCCATGAAGCTCCCAATGCACAGTTTTTGTACTGGGGTTACTGCCAGAGGAAGCTCGGAATTCTGCAGTTACTGAGTCAGAGCGCTGGTGACTTTTACACACTATGGGTTTCAGCACTCGGAGACCCGCTCTGTCACTTTACATGGTCTGACACTTCATGGCTGAGTTTCTGTTGTTCCTAAATATTTCCACTTTGCAATAATACCACTTACAGTTGACTGTGGAATATCTAGCACGCAGAAAATTTCATGAACTGACTTACTGCAAAGGTGGCATTACCAAGTTTGAAGTCACTGAGCTCACAAATAGCTGTAAACCTGTCTGCATGTCTAAGTGCTTGATTTTTACACACCTGTGGCAATGGGTCTGAATGAAACACTTGAATTCAATGATTAAGGGGTATGTCCCAAAACCTTTGTCCATATAGTGTATGTGTATAAAATAGCTACCCATTATTACCCTAACTAACACAAAGCGACTTCACCCAGTTGTTGAACATCACCAATATCATTCCGCAATATACTTTGCTGTAATTAAGCAACGGTTTAATTCGAACACCAGTATAAAACATCCGCTCGATCCTCTTCAGGGACATTAAATAAAATGAACCTTGTTAAAGCAGAAAGATTAAAGGATACAATTACTATTCATTGTTCAACAGAGGGCTGCTTCATTTTGACGTATTTCTCTTCGCAAATCGCGACTAAGGGGAATTAGGTTACATTAAACAGGAAAGATATTAAAAAGGCAGCGATGTGTCACCGTAGGCAAGGAAATGAGAGTGGGGGCAAGGGGGTGTGTATCTACAGAGCTTCAGTAAATACTCAATGGCAAGCTAGCATGAAGTTTATTTTCCCTTTATGTAAAAAGTTTTAGCAAGAAGGTATAAATAAGATTTCGATGAGTGGCTTCAGAACTGTTCAGAATATGGTATTGGTCTTTGTCTCTTTATGGTGAACCAGAACAATGATGAATATGGCATGTAAGAAAATGTGAGCCACAGGGAAAACAAAGAAGTCGATTCTTGATCAAACCAAGCCAGAACTTTCAGCTGAAGGTCTACAACCTTCAAAGATCCCCCAACCGCATGCATTCAAAATTGCCATAAGCTTAAATTCTTACTTGACTTATGCCTGGAAAATCACTTAAGTGCCTTTGAAATTACGCATCCTGGCTTATAGCAAGTGGCATTTGCAATTCCCAGGCATTCATTGGATGGAGTAGTGTACCAATCAAGGCCCTGCATCATTTTTAGAAAGGTCAACTGTAAAGCCCCTGACTCCTCAAGCAGAGAAATAAAAAGTAAACAGTGCAGGCAACTATTCTATAATGACCCCCCCCCTCCGACCCTGGGGGTCTAAGACTAAATACTAGGCAGGGAGCTGCCCCCAATCTCTGCTAATCACCGTTTCAACTCCAGGCCTTTATATACATTTGTTTTTTTTTGACAGCATCTTAACAGTCAAATTATAGTGAGCTTTGGCTCACTAGTGTGCACCATTAATTGAAATCATGGGGTTTATTCTTGGACAAGAATACTTGAGAGAGTTAGAAGAACGTATCTCCAAAATAAATGACAGTGTTGTTTTGTACTATAAAGACATATTGCTTCTGAGGCCTTTCTCTGCATTAAGCAGAGTCATTTTAATTCATGAAATATGTTAGCTACATTTTTCTAGAAGACACACAGGCCTTAAGCTATCGCTAAATGGTCCTAATGGACATCGTCTGCCATTTCGGAATGGGGGCATTTTTTTTCAGCCAGCTGATGGGGCAACTGAAAGAATATAATTGGTATAATTACGTTTGTCATGGTCTGTGGGGGAGGGGGGTAGCAGGAAGGCGGGGCATGAATGCTTGTCCCCCAGAAGACCCAAGTAAAAAACGGTTTATCAGCAAACCAAAAACACACATGCAGTCAGCTCGGGAATTATTGGCAACTTTCATGAAAAGGGGCAAAATATGACTGCAAAACGTGAAACACTGTACAAACGTCAGGGGAATAACACGACACCAACGACGGACCATCGAATGGACCTGGGTGGGTCTCCACACTCGGAACCCCTTCGCTCATGTTAGGTCAGTCCAGATGGATTGTGGAGTCCCTTAATGAGGTTCAATAGTGTCCTCAAGCTAGGCGTCATTAGTCCAGGGAACTGCCAGAAATCAATAACTGCAGTGACGAAAACCCTGGAGAGTCACGGCCTGTTGTCAGACTGTTCCTCTGTGTCTCACCCTTACAAATAAGATCATATTAAATTGACTGCATTTGAGCCTTGCTGCAATGACCACTGGACGTATAACAATAGCACAATTACCAGGTGTAGCTTACACATCTAATTAAAAGGACAGTTGGGCAATGTTTACCTTCGAAAAAGTGTTCATTTTGCTCTGTTGAAGCATCAGAAGAACCATCAGAAATATCTCTCTGGCCTGCAAGCTCCTGGTTAGTGCGTTTTGATCTGTTGAAAGTATCGCGCCAAGCCAGCTCATGTTTGCCATAAAAGCATTTACTGGATCTGCCAGTCTGGTTGGTTTTTAAATGCAAATCCCCATGATAAATCAAGTCCCTGTTTGGTCTCCTGCCATCGACTAAAGCACATGGATATGCATCATATTTCCTAATTTACTGTAACCATGTCCTCCAGCGGCCACTTCAGGAACAAAATAAAGTGCGAAGGAACCAAACTAAATGGAAAATGAGACTGAGACAGAGACTTAAGAGGCCAAAGAGTCACAGTTTGGTGGAGACCGACGTTTGACCAGACAACAAGGAAAGAGAGGAGTTAAGGACAGCTTGCCCAATCTCTTGTCACTGTGTGAAACCATCTTTGGTTTTCATTCCCACCTCTGACAACCAACAAGCCCCAGACGGGTGAAAGGGTCAGTGTGAAACCTCAGAGAGCCTCTGAGTTCTGCTTTCACAAGCCGGCCACTGAAATACTCCAGGAACATGAGGAACTTGCTAATCTCTCTTAGCTGTTCCTCTTCTGCACTTTAAGTAGCTTTGATATTCTGAAGAGTGGAATCAAAGGCTGAACTAAGTTCATATTTTCACTCAGATTTCATACCAGCCTTCCGAATATCCTGGAGCAACTGTCCAATAGCTAATAGCAATTAAAACAAAGAACAAAATTGACATAGTAAGTCAGCTATCAATTACTATCAATAGTTGCTAACAGGAAGGAAATAACAGCCAATCGTATATAATTCCCTTTAGCGTAACGCTGTATTTACGACATACATTATCTATGCCAAGGGGGTACTTGTGATGGACGGTCAAATTTGTAGCACCAACACAGTAAATTTAGCCAAGCTGCTATACAAATTAAAAGGAGGACTTAGAAGGGCCTGCAGGTACAGTTTCCTTGAACACGTTAGCATGTGGCTACCTGCGCAAAGCCTTAGAGGTGTAAGCAGGCCTGGTTGTTCAGTCGCTCCCTTTTTTATAGGAAAAAGCCCAGCTTTTATTCCCAGGGCCGTCAGCAATCCGTGGCAGACTTTTCGAACAGCGTTACACACATGAATATTCATCGAGTACAAATATGAATAAATTCAGCCGTAATTTCTGCCGCGGTCTGGCCAGGATGTGCCAAAGCGACGCTGAATCATCCAGTTATCTGAAGGAATCTGCTTCGCTCCCCAGATAATTATTAAAGCGACAGGCGCCGGGCTAGATAGCCCAGTTTTTCATCTATAATTGAATGTTACCACAGTGATACACGGAAAGCGTGAAGCTTTTTAAAACATGTTAGCGGAGCAGTTGCTCGCCATAACCACAAATGCAAGACTTGAAAGCTTCTCCCAAAGGATGATCTACATAACGCTTTGACTGTGCTGTAAAAGCGAAACTGGGTGTATAGATACAGAGTCATCCCCGAGGGATATTTCAACATTAGTGCTGATACAGCAACACAAGGACTCAAATGTAAACTAATTGGAGACTAGGTGAGAGAGATATGTGTCACGGGCGTTCGGACATTCAGCACTAGATAAACGCTGCAACTAATAAGATGGGCCGTGAGTCTGTGGCACAGTGTCTTCAATGTGTGCTGGCTTCTGACTTGCTTTAGAGACTCATCGTGTTGAGTGGTGATCATAGAAAATGAATCAGCCCTAGAAGGGCAACTCCTAAATGGCGCACCCCTTCCCCATTTGCCCTACGCCATCCAATCAGCTCCGGTGTTGTTAATTTAGAAGCGTAACAATGGACCCTGATTATGGGCCGCCATGGTTCTGCTTGAAAGCCGGGGTGTGGATGTCTTGAGAGCCAATCCCACCCAAGACAATCGGTGCCATGTTGCTCATCTCATTGTGGCATTCGGACCAGCTAGAGGCTGTTCTACCATTCGACATTGTTATGGGGTCCAACCAGGATTTCTGAAGACAGTAAATGGCCAATTCAAAGAAAAAATAGAACAAGAGTCAAATTGCTGTTTCCCAAATAGTGATCTGCTTTCGGCAGTGAAAGGTCCTCTTTGTCGCAGATGAATCCAGTCCATTGGGACCCGTTACCCTTATTAGCTACCAGTGGTCTGTATCAGAAAGGCCACACCCACTTGCATCTCATTGGATACATTATCTTAATCACAATTCCCTTCACCTTACTGGTGCTTATACATTCCAAGAGGTGGGTTCTGTTACAGGCAACCAGGAAAAACTTTGAGAGAAAAAAATATGTTCATTTGGAGTGGTGCACCTTTTCACTATGCTTCCTATGAGGGAGTAAGCACTCTCCTTCCCACCCAGATGATCTTGCACAGTTCTGTGAGCCTTCATTTATCGAACGCCCTGCTTCATCCCGGGACAGCCGCAGGGCGCCACTCAAGCCTTCCCAGAATCCCCCAGGCCGCGCCAAGGAGCCTCCCTTAATGAGAAAGCAAAAAAATAAAAAATAAACAGCTCAGCATCTACCGACCCTTGCAGAACCACGCTCGAGCTTTGCTGGCCTTCAGTACATGCTAGGGTTATGACCTCATAGAACTGGGAGGGGGGGGGGGGGCAGCGGGACTCCTCCCTCACACACTGTAGCAGGTCGCCACGGGCCAAAGGAGCGGCAGAAAATTGCAAGACAGGCGGATGATGCAGCCATGCCACCACTGTGACCTTCCACGGCCGGTATCCGCAGGTTTCCTGGTCCAGAATATAAAAACACTGGCCTGCAAAATAAATTTAAAATGAATATTCAGTAGAGGTGTGTCTGCATTTCCAACACATGACCTTTTGTTCCTGTCAGACAGTCCACCGTACAATTACGGTATTGTTAGGGTTGCCATATGGGTTAGATCCATATATGGGGCAAGAATGACCAGTAAACAGGAGCCAAAATGATCCAGCACCTCCGAGAATAACTAACAGCTATGTAAAAAATGCTAGTATGGGCCGGGGGGTCAAGCCCCAGGTAAAATTGACATCAGCACTAAAATACTGGGGGCTAGGTTTAAAATCCTCGGGGCTAAAATACTTGGGTCTATAGCCCTGAGGGATCGGACCTAGCGGTGCCGATGGTATGGGCCAAGGTGTAGGGGATGGACTCTAGCCGACCCGCAGGAAATTATCTATAGTGGTAGGTGTCTTGTAATGGCATGTATCTTCTCATACTCTGGGGCAATAAAAAAAAAAATACTCTGGGGCAGGTATTTTTTATTAAATAGCAGAGATATGTCAATTCTAGTTTAATACAGCCAGGAAGCTAATTAAGCTAGTCTCAAACAATATGGAGCATACTGTCCCCATGCTAACCTTATCATACTGTACCTGCACCCTAACCCTAAGATTAATGCTATATCTTATCCCTAACCCCTAAACCTAGCCCTAACCCCTAAACCTAGCCCTAACCCCTAAACCTAGCCCTAACCTTAACAGTGACACTTGGTACAGAGGTTAGGGTTGTCTTACAGTTTAGAGCTAGCGCTAGGGTTGCTAATAGGGTTAGGCTAATAGGTTAAGTCCCGTGCATGAGTGTGTGGAGTCTGCATATCATCCCCATGTCACTAAAGTTTGCTCCCACAGCCCAAAGACTTACACCCCCTCCCTTCCCCTCGCATCCCTTATCAGGACAAGCCATTACAAGCTGGGTGTCACAGGGGTCCTTATGGGGAAATTAACATGATGCTTTGGTCAAAATTCAACATTAATAGGATTAATACCAAAAATAGCTTAATATGTGTTTCATACAGATGGATAATGGTTTAAACATTTGTAAGATGCACCCGGCTTGGTGTTTTTATCAGCAACGACAAGGACAAACTTTCCAGAAGAACTGCTGGAATGATAAGCAAGGAAGTGGAGCCTGATTGGCTGGTGTGGTTTGTTATTCGTATAGTACCCACCCACTGCTGATTAACAGTTATATCTGTAGCCCCCCACCATCCCCTCCCTAGGGTGTGTGGCCACTGCATGCAGTTCGCCGACGGCAGAGCATTCGGTGGCCATAGCGACGCGTCTCTGCCTGTGGTAGCGCGAGGAGCCTTGGTAACAGGCAGCTGGCTGGCAGGAGTGACGCGCGATGCTACGAGGGCTGGGATTGGCTGAGGGCTGCCAGGGGGAAGCAGAGGCAACCTATGAGCTCACAGCTGTGACGGGGAGGCGGGGAGCTGGCGCACAGGCTTGCAGGCGACAGCCAATCCTGGTGAGCTTGGCAAACAGAAAAAAAAAAAAAACATGGCACATATAATTAACCAAAACAAGTGAACCCGGAGAAACAAGTTCATAAATGAAAAGTGGCCCGGCAGCCCCAAGTTCTACCTGCCAGGGCACAGAGAAACGGATGTCATTGTGGGTGACACTGGTATTGTTTTGATTAAGGTAGCAGGGAAACAGAGACTCATTTGATATGACTGGAGTAATTCTGTACACTCCAAAGATCAAGTCGAATGCGGGAAGGACGGCAGCCACTTTCAATAAACTCAGCCCCAAAGCACAAGCTTCACTGAGGGAAGCACTGCTTCAGAATGACAGCGACCCCGCAGCGGGTGTCACTGCATAAAGGAGGTCAGGGGGAAAGCGCTATAAACACGCGGAAATTCACAACAACTTTGCTTTGTCTTGAAATGTTTTACTAACGTTGTCAAAGATGTTTCTGGGTCTGTGACAAGGAGAGTTCCTCTGCACAAAAACCAGACACCTGAACATCGGATTAGCGACTGTTTATCCCTTAAAAATGCCATGGAACCACATCAATATTCCCAAATAACCTTCTGTGACTGGTATTTTAATTTTAAAGATATATTGTTCATTTAAAGCCAAGAACAGTACGAGAAATCACTGAATTTTAAGGTTTTAAGGTTATTGGATATTAATATCATTCAATATTTTCTGGTTTCATGTAATAAAACCAGCATGAATTTTTAAAACATACATAAGCATCTTTTTAATTATTTGTGGACATTTCTGCATATCAATAATTGCATAAAAGTGGGTATAAGATTATAATGTTAGAGCAAAGAAAGTTGTTATGTTTTGTAGGAAGTATGTAAAAAGTTTAGATCTTCACTTAGTAAATCACAATGATATCAACTAGACTGGAAATAATAAAATTCCCTCCCTACATGGGTAGGGCAAATAGCTTTATTTCTGTGACTTTCAATACCATAAATTCATGAGCAAAACTAACACAGATATCAATAGTTATCTTTGGTGACAGATTCCATTTTCCCTGCTGCAATATTAATCAATAGTCAGGCTGGCCGATGGCAGAAAAGCCGGTAACTCCTCGCGTAAGACCTGTATAATCAATCGCCGAGCGCTCCAGAGCGGGCCCTCTTTAAACTAAGCGGGCCGGACGGCGACATCTGTGCCGCAGCAGCATATCGCAGTCGGCTTTATCATCGAGCCACAGGACAGGGTGACACACCATAAATCCGACTCCATGCCACAGAGAAGTGAGAAATGTAGGGGGGGGGTTTATTGTATATCAAAGTTCACACTCCATCACCTCTGTCAGGAGGTGCTGATTAAAGTCTTCGGCTGCTCTTCTGGGGCCGGGACTGCCTCTAGGCTCGGCCTCTGATGTCATAACGAGGCTGACGGATCTGCTCGGGTCCGCGCAGCTTCGCAATCACTTTTCCGGAAATGTCGTACACCGGCGATAACGGGAAGCGAGATGCGCGTTTATCCGCATCCGGTTTGCGTGCAAGATTTACCCTCCATTAAATTTTAAACTTTTAATTAGGTGTTGCCTCATAATTACCTCAGCTCACTGCTGCAATGTCATAGGCAATTACAAGAATGTCAGCCTTTGTAACACTTTGCCAAACATATATTTTGAAAGGTACAAAGGTTATACAAACTGGTTTCACTAACTAACTAACTGACTGGCATTTTCCTGCTTTATTAAGGTCACTAGTAAAGAGCCCCCACCCCATATTATTTTATTTATTGATTGTTAGCAGATGCTCTAAACCAAAGCCATGTGCAGCCAGTCCTTGGAGCAACTGTGGTTTAGAAACTTCCTCAGGGGCCCAACGGTGACATCATTGTGCCGACCAGCAGATATGGACCTCCTGATCATGGACACACTGTCCTGAGCCGGAGTGGAACTCAGCCGGCAACGTCCGGTACCTGTCCGGAATTAAAACCGGACCTGGACAGCACAGGTATATCAGGGCACAACCCGGGAGGCCAGAAACACACAAACGTTCACACCCCCCATCCGCTCCCCGTGCCCAGGCACTTATCTGGGCACACGGAAGCTTCCCTCCTGGCAAGCGGAGCCGCAGCATGTGGTTGGCAAACCCCCGCAGCAGAGCCGCTTCTGGAAGCCGAGCAGATGGCCTTCTGGGAATCGGTGGGGTGTGGCAGGTGGGGGCCTGAGCCGGGCCGGCCGGCGGCCTCCCTCGATCGTCGGAGGGTCCCTGCGTGGCGCTAACCCACAGCGTCAACCTCATCACCCCCTTTCCCAGATATCCCACCATAGGGATACTGATTTCAGGGAGGCAGATTAAGGACATTCCAGAGGGTGGGGGTGCTGGCCAATGTTTGGCTGAAATTCCGGTAATACCATATACAGTATATATTGTCGACTGGGGCGGGGGGGGGGGGTTGGTGGGTAGGCAAAATTTGCTGACTGGAGCTAGAGAGAGGTGGTCAAATTTGGGCCAGGTTTGCAGCAGTAAAACCTCTCGCCGGCTAATTTTACCATCACTGAATAGCATAACGACAGATTTCCAGGACGTTGCACATCATTTGCGACTGTCAGGGATCTGCTGTGAATCTGTAGGAAACTTCTGGAACTTCTGGTAGAGGTGGGATGTCTTTCAACCACCCATGATGTCTCTGCAATAACTTAGCCCTCGTAGTAATAAAACCAACAAGCTACTAGGGATGAAGAACATGAATGTAAAAAACAGAAACGGTGTGTGGGAAGATGCTGCCGTTCATCAGATTTTCCCACAATGCTTTGAGAGACACGACACAGGATTGGGCAGAATGGCTGAGGACAGGAGCATGTTCTCCCCATCAGCTAGCAGCCCGACGCAGATCAGCAGGGCCCGGCAGCCCAGGAGAGCCTGTGGGTGTGTCTCTGGCGCGATAAACAGCAGAGGCTCGCGAAGGCCACCAAAGCAGGACTAATGCCTTATCAATATGCCTCATGACTGCCCCTCCTGGGCCTCTCGCTGGGGGTGGAGATTTTATATCAAAGCCTCGTCTCCGCACCCCTCAGGCGGGCCACCTCGGCCCCGTCCAGCAACCCCGCCCCCCACACCAGGGGAAAATCCCACCATTTAGAGACAAGTGTGATAAATTGCTCATATGATTGCTGGCTAATCGCTCTCGCAGTAAACCCCAGCACAGTTTCATGGTGCTCAGGGGTTTATCTGAATTTATGTTCTCCCCCGGAGTCTATCCGTCACAGGAGACCACAGGGGGCGAGAGTGAGTCGATTTAGCAATCTTCCTGTATCGCTGCTATATCATTATTGGTGGCAGTGTGCTCTCAGTGTTGATATTTAAAAAATAGCATTATAACTTAAGTATACTTAATCGTGCACTAATTAATAGCTACACCATTAATTCCTTCGCGATGCCATATATGAGATGGCCGTATGTGTTCTACTTAACCCTGGAAGAGCCGCATGCCTGTGCATTACCCTTTGGGTCACAAACCCTATAAATACACAAACAGAATATCAGGCAGGAAAAGAGAGGAAGAAGATCACGCTATGGCTAGCTTTAGCATTGTGTGCAGAGTCTGGCCTAGCATATACAATCTGAAAGAGGAACATATATAATCTGAAAGAGAGGAAGGGGATCTTGCTAAAGTTAGCCTTAGCATTGAGTGAAGAGTCTGACCTAGCCTCAAACATATTGTGTCCAAAAGGTAGGAAGAAGATCACGCTATGGCTAGCTTTAGCATTGTGTGCAGAGTCTGGCCTAGCATATACAATCTGAAAGAGGAACATATATAATCTGAAAGAGAGGAAGGGGATCTTGCTAAAGTTAGTCTTATCATTGAGTGAAGAGTCTGGCCTAGCCTCAAACATGTTGTGTCCAAAAGGAAGGAATAAGATCACGCTAAGGCTAGCTTTAGCATTCTGTAGCAATATATAGCACTAATATTTCCTTTTCATTTTTTAAATTGCGTGATCAAGGGCTATGTCATCCCAGGTGGTCCCTGCCACATGGCCTGTGGTCTTTGGAATAGGCTCTACACTTACTAGGGCTGCAAAAACATCATTATTTTGACAGTCGATTAATCATGTTATCAGGCAATCAACTGATGTAAGACAAATTGGCATAGAGACAAAGATCCACCCTTCCCTCCACATTTAGCCTGCCAAAGATGGTACTTTTGGGGGGGAGTATCCCAGTTAATTCTGTCACCAAGGTATCAAAATACCATATATCGATCATATTACTCTAATACGGCCCAAACCCGGTAACAACTTTGAAACTGTTCATAAAATTTTACCCATTTCACTGCACTGCATGTATTGGTATTTATTGCCATGCATCTGCCCTCTGTTGGTCTGATGGGATATCACTGCTGTGCATACAGTATGTGCAGCCTGCGACCATTCCCGTCCACGGACAAATGTAGTATTGTACACAAGAATCCACGCACAAACTGAAACAGCCTGCAGAAAATGGACTAGCCTTAACACACTAGCGTTAAGGCTGCTAGCGGGTGATGTCATTACACTGAGTAATATCAGGCAATGAGTAAACCGATGGTCTAAATAAAACCATCAATCACAAACCGAGAGACAGGAATTAACTCAGAGCATTACTACAGTACAGCACTAACCACTGTAAGACACTGTCCACTGTAATACTGAGAGATGAAGGGGGGGTTGGCTGGTCAAACCCCAGCTGGGCAGATGATCGTATCTGGGGTCCCGAGGCTGACATCAGCATGGACCCTGAGGTGTCGCACATTTTACTAACCATTCCAATATTGCGAGGGGGAGGTTTCATGTTTACTGGCGCCCCAGACTACAGCCTGGGATGGTCTAAGCTTTAATCTGCCCCTGCACCTACAGGCTAGTTAGCTAAAATCCTCAACCTCTCAAATCTCCCAACTTCTCAACATTTAAAAGGATGAAATTGTTCAATGCAAATTCTGGGTGTGAAGGGACGGGGGACCTCTGGCTGTACAGCCTGGCCTCACTCCACCTGCGGCCTGCTCATCCCGAGTGCTCCACCCCATCCCCGTGATCCCCGGGAGAACATCTCCATCGTCTCGCCCCGGACAGCAATCATCCGTCCCCAAGTCGCCAGGGAATGATTTGATCTGCAGGTATAAATGTCCTTGGCTCCCACAGGCCCTTAACTAAATAGAGATGGACACTAAATATCTACAGCGCCTGCCTCCCTCATATCCGGCGCTGACCTTCTCGCCACGTCCTCTCCGCCGGCGATTTCCTCAAGCCGCAGCTAAAAACATACGAAAACGGGAAATGTGATAAAATCCCCGTTTCTGAGAGAGTGTCGGAAACAGAGACTTTCATTCGTGGCCCGTCGCTCCGCTTCATTTTTCATCGACAAAATCGGATGATTGTTTTAAAATCATATGCTTGTCAGACCGAAAAATAGATATACAGTTATGTTTCAAGCTACATTTATTTCCATATAAAATTAGATATTACTTGTTGCTGCAACAAAAAAATGTAAAACTAATTTAAAACTAAAAGAAAATAAATTAAATCAGAGGTACCTCAAGTGAGGTAGCACACAATAGCGCTTAACGGAAATCGTAACAATACTCCTCTGGTTTATAGGGTACTTCATTAATTTATCTCCACAGAAAATGACACATCACTGCTGCAAAATGACTTAAAACAATACAAATAGCCTTGGAACTAGGACTGAATGATATTGGAAAAAATCACAATGTGATATTTCAATACTTTGCCAAAAATATTAGGATATTTATTAAAAAAAAAACTACAGCCAAAGAGAATTTATTGTCTACCAGTAGAGTCTATCTTTACTGGGAAAGGTAAGTCACATTATAGCTAACTCACCAAAGAGTGTTTACTGTTACACTGACAATTGACTCTTATTTAAAATTTTATTAGGAACAAATTTCACAGAACATCAATTTCATGAACATTGTTAATGACAACCATGACAACCTTAATGTCCATGCAAGATTAACAGCAGCCTCAATATCAGATTTTTCTACACTTGTTGCGTGAGTCGTGCATGCAGACACAATGCAGTGCCAACAAATCACTTGCTTTTGCTCAACACTCTATGTATGGAATCCAAAATATTTCCATATACCAAAATGAATGTCTTATGAGTCTTGTTCACTTGTGTTGGCATCACTCATTTTTTGTTGAATTTCTCACAAACGTGCCACACTGAGCAAGGACGAAAATGCTTACGACTGATTCGGAGAGCGCATGAAGCTCTCGCAGAAACAGTGGAGGAAAACTGCAGAACAAATAAACCACAAACTTATAAGAGGACAGATAAATCACAACTAAATTGCTGCTAAATAATATTTAAAATAGCTCATTTATTATTCAACTTTAAGGTTTTTTCCCCTAATTTTATACACGTTTTTGAATATTCTAATTTTCGATAAAGGCGACTTATCCCTAGTATTAACTTACTGGTTATTGTAATTCCTCTAATAGGATGACAGCTCTGTGAGTAATCACTGTGTGCACAGAACCGGCCGTTGGCAAAGTCATTATTACGTCTATTTAAACAAAGGAAATAGACTAAGCACTGTACAAGTCTGAGTACAGTGCGCTGGTGTGGATTATATGGGCAAAGCACTTGGAATTTATGTCTGTATCTGTCTTAACAGCCAGCTGCGACTTAAATGATGTCTGACAGACCTCAGTGAATCAGTTTACAAGTATCATATGATTCAGTCCTTGGATCGAAGCGATGTCCTTATTTGTTTGCAGCTACACACCATTTCAGTGTGGGTGTTTTTTTTCTGCACTGACCTTCTTCCACAAAAACCAGTGACCTTCCTTTATTCAGCGATGGTCTATAGATGAGAATGTTGTTGAGCTCAGGCTTCGCTCTGCTGGTCACATGAGGTACTGCAGCCGTGTGTCGACATCGAGTTTAAGCCACACTCATTAAGCATGCAGGCCAGACTAACAACCACAGGCCCGGATAAGACAGGTGACCTGTTCGACATCATTTCAGTTTCCCAGCACAGAGAGCATATTGATTTGTCCCCCTGGTAAGATCCATTGTTTGGCAGGTAGGGGAATGTCTAAGGTCCCATGAGGACCAATCAGGTGCTAAGGGGTATCTATGTTCCCACGCCATGTCTACGTGTTGCTGGAATTCAACTTTCCCTTCCTCTGTACAGAGCTAGTTGAGATGGGCATTTGAGGGTTCTTGACAAGAGGTGGGTTATGCTCTAGGCGACATTCTTCTTCTGGGAATGTAAAGGCAGAAGCTTGCGCTGGAACACAGACTAGGTCAGCAGGAAAAAATTGCAAAGGTACTATAATTACCACCGAAATTCTGTGCAGGTCTGCAATGGAAAAGTGCCCATTATTTTCTCCTGGGAGCTCATTTCCTGGTCTGAGGGATCGCACGGCCTCTGCCCTTCCTGGAGCGCCTCCTACAGGTCGCTGCCTGCTGTCTAATTAGCGCTCACCTCAACCCTCGCTGAAGCACAACGTGCTGCGAGGTCCCAGGGGTGACGGGAAGCCCCAGTCGGCAGACTTTCGCCCAAAGAAGGCTATCGGATGATTGGGGTTCGGGAAAACAGCCGCGATAGCCTTGTACGTGTCAGGAATTTCTGCCCGATACATCTCGTTATTCGGGGGTGGGGGAAGAAGAGGATTCTCCAAAAACCTGAACTTAATGGCTGACTTGCTGTGGCACTTGGGAATATGGGGTGGGGGGGCAACCTAAGTGCATACCATTTATATAACAATTTTGGTTAAAAATACCCCTCTCCCCGATCGGCGAACTTTACCAAAGGCACTTATCAGTGAATTTTACTGCTGGTTCCCTGCGATTTGATTAGCATATTTTTGATGTTCCACCATTTTTAATTCCCTCTCGTTTCTCTTTTGGCTCCAAAAAATAGCTCAAATGGCACGCCTAGGGCCCCCCCCCCCCCCCACCCATGTCAGCCTGGGGCCCCCAGAGAAGTTTGTTCGCCCCGGACACCTCCCCCATATCTAAGGCTCACCTTACTGCATTACGGAAAAGCCAAGTCACATCGTCACTGCAGACTACGAAAGACCAGCCGTCTAATAATTATTTGACAACAGAGGTCTTCACCTGCAGCTGGCCTTTACAGCGTGAGGTCTTAGCGCATCTGTGAGGCACTTGGAAGAGGAAACGTTCAAACAGGCAGAGCGATGATAAGACGCCGGCTCCGGGCCGTTCTCGTTTACCTACGGTGTGATACCGCTTCAGCTCAGTGCCCCGGAGGCTGTGGCGCTGGGAATTGGCCACGTTGCTTCCTTGCAACTCGAACGCGGTTGTCTTGGCAACAGGTGGAGCGCCCTTGTTTATCTGCGATGCTCCCGTCACCAAAGGGGCGGGATATCCTTGAGCGGTAATGTCCACTGACTGAGATTTCTTCTTCAGCCTGTCCGCAAAGGGAACAAAACATTTGAAAAAACGTCAGTTAGGGCAAAATAAGAAAAGCCTTGGAAAGACACACACACACACGTCCTTGGTTATGAAACGATTCATCACTCAGGGTCATATTTCCAGGAGAGAGGCAGCCGGTAAAGTGGAGTTGTCTGCTCGAAGAAATATTTGCCTGTAAGGGTCTAAAAATATCCAATTAATTTAAAACGCTATGGAAGCCAAGCCACTGAATGACTAATATGAATATAATTACCTTTGTGTTCGGCCGTCTCGAATGCTAGCGAAGGTACCGTTAGCGCCGAACGCTACACAGCTGAGATAAACACATGCATGTCGTTACACCCCGTAGTACAACTCAGTACACATGATGTAAACTTATGATGATTATTCACACAAATGCCTTTAAAATAAAAGCCAGTTAAATGGCTGCCGTCCTGTGGAGCAGTGGGGTGTCGGTCATTCTCTTCACACTCTGTTCTGAGCCTGGGAGTTTGCGAGGGTTTTACTCTAATTACTCTGGTTTCTTACCACGGTACAAAGACATGCATTTTGGCTTAATATGTGGCTCTAAATTGTGCGTGAGCGTGTGAATGTGTGGACCAGCATCCCGACCATCTTCCTGCCTTCTGGAGACTGGGTCCAGACTCACCATAACCCAGTATCGGGTAGCAGGTTCTGGATCGACAATGGATGGATGGATGGATGGATGGATGCCTCATCTTCCTTAAAAAAGTTCTGTACCACTGATGTTCACAAAGGCCAAAAGCCCTTAGCAGCAAATAGCTCGAAATACCGACTATGGTGACAGAAGACTTCCTAGAGATTATGGGAGAGAGTGACTCACTTTTAAAAATCAGCTCACCCCATTAAAATAATAAGTGGGAACACTTTTACTGTTCTGTTAACCAAAGCGGGTTATTACTGATGCACATTTCATGGTCCCGATGGTGATGTAAAAGAAGAAATAAAATAAAAACAGATTACAAAGCACAGACTGCCATGACATTAATAATCAGCCTGTAATTAAAAATTTCTGAGTGTAGCGCAGACATAAATTGACCCTGTCCCATTAGCTAATATATTCATTCATTATTAATATATCGCTATTATTGCTTCTAAACATTACCCCATGTATAATGAACTAACAGTGGAAAAGAAGCTTAAACTATGTAGTTTTTTTTATTTTAATAAATTGGCAATTTCCATTGGAAATGTAACCCAAAGAAGTAACTTGTCCTGTCATAGATGTACCCTATTAACATAGAGGTTTCTTAAAATATATCAGTGATGTAGCCTATCAGCCTATCAGTGATGTAGCCTATCAGCCTATCAGTGATGTAGCCTATCAGCCTATCAGTGATGTAGCCTATCAGCCTATCAGTGATATAGCCTATCAGCCTATCAGTGATGTAGCCTATCAGCCTATCAGTGCTGTAGCATATCAGCCTATCAGTGATGTAGCCTATCAGCCTATCAGTGATGTAGCCTATCAGCCTATCAGTGATATAGCCTATCAGCCTATCAGTGATGTAGCCTATCAGCCTATCAGTGATGTAGCCTATCAGCCTATCAGTGATGTAGCCTATCAGTGATGTAGCCTATCAGCCTATCAGTGATGTAGCCTATCAGCCTATCAGTGATGTAGCCTATCAGCCTATCAGTGATGTAGCCTATCAGTGATGTAGCCTATCAGCCTATCAGTGATGTAGCCTATCAGCCTATCAGTGATGTAGCCTATCAGTGATGTAGCCTATCAGTGATGTAGCCTATCAGCCTATCAGTGATGTAGCCTATCAGCCTATCAGTGATGTAGCCTATCAGTGATGTAGCCTATCAGCCTATCAGTGATGTAGCCTATCAGCCTATCAGTGATGTAGCCTATCAGCCTATCAGTGCTGTAGCCTATCAGCCTATCAGTGATGTAGCCTATCAGTGATGTAGCCTATCAGCCTATCAGTGATGTAGCCTATCAGTGATGTAGCCTATCAGCCTATCAGTGATGTAGCCTATCAGCCTATCAGTGATGTAGCCTATCAGCCTATCAGTGATGTAGCCTATCAGCCTATCAGTGATATAGTCTATCAGCCTATCAGTGATATAGTCTATCAGCCTATCAGTGATATAGTCTATCAGTCTATCAGTGCTGTAGCCTATCAGCCTATCAGTGATGTAGCCTATCAGCCTATCAGTGATGTAGCCTATCAGTGATGTAGCCTATCAGTGATGTAGCCTATCAGCCTATCAGTGATGTAGCCTATCAGCCTATCAGTGATGTAGCCTATCAGCCTATCAGTGCTGTAGCCTATCAGCCTATCAGTGATATAGTCTATCAGCCTATCAGTGATGTAGCCTATCAGCCTATCAGTGATGTAGCCTATCAGTGATGTAGCCTATCAGCCTATCAGTGATGTAGCCTATCAGCCTATCAGTGATGTAGCCTATCAGCCTATCAGTGATATAGTCTATCAGCCTATCAGTGATATAGTCTATCAGCCTATCAGTGATATAGTCTATCAGTCTATCAGTGCTGTAGCCTATCAGCCTATCAGTGATGTAGCCTATCAGCCTATCAGTGATGTAGCCTATCAGTGATGTAGCCTATCAGTGATGTAGCCTATCAGCCTATCAGTGATGTAGCCTATCAGCCTATCAGTGCTGTAGCCTATCAGCCTATCAGTGATATAGTCTATCAGCCTATCAGTGATGTAGCCTATCAGCCTATCAGTGATGTAGCCTATCAGTGATGTAGCCTATCAGCCTATCAGTGATGTAGCCTATCAGCCTATCAGTGATGTAGCCTATCAGTGATGTAGCCTATCAGCCTATCAGTGATGTAGCCTATCAGCCTATCAGTGATGTAGCCTATCAGCCTATCAGTGATGTAGCCTATCAGCCTATCAGTGCTGTAGCCTATCAGCCTATCAGTGATATAGTCTATCAGCCTATCAGTGATGTAGCCTATCAGCCTATCAGTGATGTAGCCTATCAGTGATGTAGCCTATCAGCCTATCAGTGATGTAGCCTATCAGCCTATCAGTGATGTAGCCTATCAGTGATGTAGCCTATCAGCCTATCAGTGATGTAGCCTATCAGCCTATCAGTGATGTAGCCTATCAGCCTATCAGTGCTGTAGCCTATCAGCCTATCAGTGATATAGCCTATCAGCCTATCAGTGATGTAGCCTATCAGCCTATCAGTGATGTAGCCTATCAGCCTATCAGTGATGTAGCCTATCAGCCTATCAGTGCTGTAGCCTATCAGCCTATCAGTGATATAGCCTATCAGCCTAACAGTGATGTAGCCTATCAGCCTATCAGTGCTGTAGCCTATCAGCCTATCAGTGATGTAGCCTATCAGCCTATCAGTGATGTAGCCTATCAGCCTATCAGTGATGTAGCCTATCAGCCTATCAGTGATGTAGCCTATCAGCCTATCAGTGATGTAGCCTTATCATTTATTAAGGATGTAGGCTATCAGCACAGGAGCTACTTAGATCTTTAGGCCCCGCAGATACAGTGCAGAAGCAGCCATGATGAGTAGGCCTGGTCACGAAAACACTTTACAGCTTTCGGTGTCATTCAGAATATTGCTTTACAATTTACAATTCACGCTACATGACCAACGAAATCTCACCTTGGCAGAAGCATAACAAATTTCACTTTTAAGATGCTGTTTGAAAAAAATGCAGCCATTTCTGCAGTTTTTTCAGGGTGGTGGTAGGCCACGAAATAGCTGAGACCCTCATTCCTAGTTCCAGCTAAATGTCGCCATATTTGTAGTTGCCAAGTGGCTTCACTGAGGGCAAAATATCAGCATGGGCCAGTTGCAAAATAGGGCTTCTCCAACAAATGCTTATATCCCGCCAACGGAATATAATAGAAAAAAAATTTCAAAACAGATTTATTCCGATGGCTCTACAGAATCCAAAGATAGCCAACTGGGTGAGTCCTAAATATCTCCTGACAATCACTCTAGTCCAACAGATGGGACTTTTAGGCCTCTAGATATGTTTCTAAGTGTTTCAGATCCAAAAACCAAACCTATGCTTATACAATAATAGTTAGTGTTTAGCAGTGGTAGTTTCCGCCAAATATTTTCTGTGGTTAACTGGTTTAGCATTAAACTATGGAATTAATGGATTAGCGGTTATTGAAGTTAATTTTTCAGTTAGCTGTACCCACCAAAAATTGTCATGATCTGATTCTACCACCCGCTAATCTGAATGAAGGTGGACAGGTTTGGGGTATGAGCTGCATGGATTTCAGACAGATTCGGGGGAGAGGAAGCAGGCGTTTTGATAAGAGGTAAGCTCCAACAGACCCACTGGCCCAAAGATTTGTAACACTCCTGAGCACGGAGGCTGGGACGTGGCTCGGCATGTTAGGGCACTGTGCCTTTGACTGAGAGGCTGCTGGTTCCAATCCAGTGGATGGCGGAATGATGTCACCACTGGGCCCTAGGGCAGGGTCCATAACCCCTAACTGCTCGAGGGACTGACTAACCCTGCCTTCTCAAAAATGTGCTGCTTTAGATAAAATTGTCAGCTAAAGAAATAAAAATACACAATTACCATGAGTAATTGTGTGGGCCATACTATCTCAGAGTGCAGATGTACACATTCATGAGGCAAACTTACACTCACTAATGCCAACAAGCAAGCAGAACGAGATTAGCTTTGCTGTTCTGGTGCTGCGTGGGAAATATCCTAACAGATCTCTAAGAGAAAAATCTATTAATTTTCATGCTCTTACTCCCTTAATATTGCCTTAATTGATTAATCCCCAAATGCTCATTCCTAATTATTAGAGAGAAACAGTCTCCCTCGCCCCATTAGCTGCTCCTGTACCCAGACCAGTGTGATATTTTAACTCCTTCATGGCCCCCTGGGAGTTACTCAGTGTTACTTAAGATTAACCCTCCCCTTGTCTGGGGCCTGTGGAAATACCGCAGCTGCGTAAAACAAGGGGCGCTGTGGAGGCCGCTTTTCACTCTGCCTGCTATTCAGTTTGATTTGCATTTCCCCTGACTGTTCCTGGGTAGAGATTCTGGACTTTTCTAAAGAAAAAAATGTTTCTCTTTTTTAAGATGTTTTCCTTGTGAAACCATCCTTTTCTGCACCAATATATCCTTCCTAACATTGCTGGCTTTAGAATGTTCAATTGTGCAGAAATTCAGAGATACGTTCGAGGCGACTTTTCAAAGACTTCTCAGAGATGACGGACATCTCTGGTAGGTTGTTATGAAAAGACCTTACTCATCACCATCTGAGGAGACATTGTCCGTAAATGGTTCTCTTTTGTCTTGGATTTTAAAAGCATGTCAAGGAAAAAATTGAAAGCGGCTGGTAACAATCCCCCCCCCCACCCCCCCGGCAAACTCAATCCTTGCCATTTTCAGCCATTTCAGAAAGCCTCTCAGATAAGCGAGTTTCGTTAGATAATCCGGAAAAGGAGGGAAAGTGCATCGAAGACAACGGTAAACTGGAAACACCTTGCGCCTCTCCGAAACAGGACTGAAGATGTAGAGGTTGAGGGAAGGACAGGACGTTTCCACACGGTGGTTGAGAAATGGAGGTTTCATTTTACAGCTAAGACTGGAAAGCTCGTCACGCTCCATGCCGTCAATCTCGGCACCCCATGGGTGCAAACAAAGAAAAGCTGACAGTTCATCTGTTCTGTAATCCTCAAAGTCAACACTGTTATACACTAGTGGCCTTATTTATTTAGGCAGAGGCACATATTTCAAAACACTGCAAAATTATTTTCCTGTATTCTTTCAGTTGTGATGTTTTCCAAAAAAACACAAAGTTGTTACTGATGTTCACTAGAGAAAACATAATGTTTTAAACAGTCGATTTATGTCTGATGACACAAAAAAAAAGCCTCAGATGAGATCGGCCCACTTTAGTGCTGGATTTCAGTGGCTGTCTATGAGGAACTTATTTCCTTACATTTCCGTACGAAGCACTTCTTTACACAGTGTGTAGTTTGTTTCCTGTTAGTGTAGCGCAAGCTAAAACCCTGGGTTCCTTTAAATCAGAACTAGATAAGATTTTAACAACTCTTAGCTATTACTTAAGTCCTCCCCAAACAAGCTGGATGGGCTGAATGGCCTCCTCTCATTTGTAAATTTCTTATGTTCTTACATTTACATTACATTTTATTTATTTGGCAGATTATTTTACCTGAAGTGATGCGCTGTTGTTTTTAGAAACCAGGGGCAGCCAGGTCCTTGAGCAATTGGGGTTAAGGGTTTTGCTCAGGGGCTTAACTGTGAAATCACACTGCTGACCCTGGGATCTGAACCGCCGACCTTCTGATCACAGGAACGGTGTCCTAGCCAGCTGCCCCCCACACTGCCTTCACAATATTTCCTGTCTTAAAATAGAATTCCTACGAAGGGCCGTGGTTTGTTTACTTGCTGAAATCGAGCCCTTTGAGGGCGGCCAGTCAATCGAGCCACTTGTGCTCTTTGTGTCCGGTTTGGCTTCACCACGCCGGTGGAGGCCATACGGGCACACCCTAAACGAGGAAAGCGAACGGAAAGCTAGTGCACGGCTGCCCCGTCCACAGATGCCCCTCGCGGGCACAACGGCAGGGGCTCCTCTATTGCTGTGCCGTTTTCACAACCAGCCGGTGACCCACTGGTGAAGTTGCACCGTTGGAAGCGCGGATGCAATAACACCAGGCCACCTGCCTTCCCATCTGGACGTCTGAAACAAGAGACACTTTTTATTTATGGGCCGTGTCCAAACCAACAACAGAAACCCAGCCAAAAGCAGACCGCGCTCACACCTCAGCACCTGACCGCTGGTGACTCGCATGGCATGTGTGAGTTACTAATTAGTTAGCAATAAAAGCTCTAGGCCTTCTTAATCTCAGATTCCAAAAAGCACCAGCAAACATAATCTAATCACTTAGGAGCCATATTAAGTGCTTCTACACACCTATTAATGCTCTACCAGCGAGAGGGGTTTCCCTGAGGAATATTCCTGGAAATTTCTGGATAATTTATCCATCCATTCATTTTCTACACCCACTTGTCCCGTGTAGGGTGGCGGTGGCTCTGGAACCTAGGAATCTATGGAAGCAAGGCAGGGAATTATCCAGGATGGAGCGCCAACCGCCAGTACACTAGATTCAAATGTACTTCTTGATGGTGTGGAAAGGAGAAAAGAAGTTAAAGGATAAGAGACAGGGAGAAGGTTATGCCCCCCCCAGAAGTGCGAGCTGCAGTGTTAGTCACTTTTACAGAATCGGTCAGTGTCAGTGGGACAGACCAAGCATGATGCGGTAACCAGGTCAGCATTCAAGTAGAAGGATCTCCAGCTTCTGGTGGAACCCGTTCCAGTGGCAGTGAGGACGACGTGCCGCGCCAGTGCCGCGCCAGTGCCACGCCAGTGCCGGCCAGCAGATTATCATCTCGACTGGGATCGTTCCGCTTCGGCGTTCGGCATGTAACGGCGACTTTCAGAAAGTCAGGAGAGCGCGCTACTCGTAGCGACATCGACTCCGGCGCGGACACGACCACCCGCTGGTGAGAAGGTGCCATCGTGGTTGTTTTTCACTGCGGGCTGACAGTGAGACACTGTGCGCCTTTGCTCTCAGCCAATCAGAGAGGAAGCTCATACCCCCTGTAAGCCCTGTTATGATTCACTGCGGGGGGGGGGGGCTTGGAGTTACACAATGCCTTTAAACCAGGCAGAAACAAAAACAAATCAGCATTAATCCTTCTGTGTTTATTATCGTCTCGTTTGATTTTGCATTTGACGTCAGATCTGTGTGTGATTAAAGCCAAGTTCACACGTCACTTTTTCACGTGCACTTTTCAGCGGGGGACGGTCGTCCGCGCGGCAGCTCATGTTCGGACGTCATTTGGCCACAGATGCGGATGGTCACGGCTGGAGCTGCATACAGCAGTGATATTCCACCAGACTGGGAGAGGGCACATGTATTGCAGCAATGACACAAATACATGCTGTGTGGTGAAACGGGTAAACTTTTTAACAACGGTTTTAAAGTTGCTAGTCAAGGCTTGGCAGGCACTACGGTAATAAGGCATACCATTGAAATCCTTACGACAAAATTAGCCAGGACCCCGACCCCTTCCACCTGCTCGGCAGATTTTATTGGCAGGATTTCAAAATGCAGGAATAGTGCTGCTTTTTAAAATACCGTCTACCTCGGTATAATGTCCTGACAATATGAAAAATTAGATATCTGGGTGCCTCTGGCCCTCCTCATTCAGATGCTCACCATAACTACTACAACGACTATTCTTCTTCTACTCCTTCATTGTTGACCGGTGATGTGTTAAAGTTCACATCGCCACCTACTGGAAATACCTAATGAATCATCTTGCACGTGCGCGGTCGATGTGCAAGGTTTCTGCCGGACATAAAAATCTGGGCTAAACGTGAACCGACCGCAGTCATCCGCAGCCGACCGCTGATGAAATTTACATCACACCCCCTAGGCTGCAACCAAAGGCGAACATGGAAATTGTGAAAGTATGAATTGGGCCTTAAGTGTACAGCATGACGCAGGCAGCTGAGAGGCAGAAGGCCCTACAGAGGGCCGGACCAAACGCCCAGCTGATCAGTAAGCAGACACGCCAGCCACTGGCATTAAAGGGCACGCATGCTTCACAGCCTGAGACGTTCCTCAGCAAGCCACTTTGCTTGATTGCTTGATTTGATTCCTCCTTTGCCCTTGCTTACCCCCCTCCCCCCACCCCCAAAGACGTAGTTGACGCAGTACCTTGTGATTCTGGGTGAAACCATGGCAACGACACCGACCCCACGACGCGACACGAGGCCTTTTCACACCCGCTCACCGCTTTTCTGGAGCGTCTTGAATAGCTGCTGCTTCCCGGTGGTTGATCAATTAATCACAGAGCCGCACAAAGCAGATGGTCGCGACTGGGTCATGGCCCAGCCTCGCCGCTCCGGCGGACGGGCCTGGCGGACGGGGGCAAATGCAGCAGGTGGATTCAGCCAACAGCTTTTTTAACCATTGGGCCTTCGAGTTTCACGTTTTCAATTTGGGTTTTGAGGTTTTGTCGTGTACAGAGTGGCGTAAAATAAATATGGTTGCTTCCTGCAAACTATATCGCAAAAGAGTTACAGTAAATAACAGCGGTGTGGGCAGACATTTAGCAAATATACATACAAGAGACACATCAGGGATAGAAGCTGTAGTATCGTAGTGTCCAGTGGACAAATGAATCATCATTTTCTGAATCATGGATCATTATGACGTCATTATCAGGGTTAATTGGATACATGATGTTATTTTGTAATATGTGACAACACCTTTAGCCATATTCACCTCACACATTTACTTAGCTGCACATGTATTAACCACATGTCCACAGACACATGCAGTGTTTTGGCTGAGCAAAGGGGAGGAGCTTCGAGATGCCGGTTTTTCAGCGTCTTTCAAAACTTGCTCATAAATCAAAGCACGTTATACTCTGAGGAACGAGCCTTGTCCAAAAATGTGTGTGTAACTCTCTTTATTTACAAGCACAAACTTTCTACACTGTACATTTATGCTCTGAAGCATCGTGAAACATTCATCTTCGATAACCGTTACAGAGATACTGGGCCCAATTCCAGGAAGCCCAGGGCATAGATAAAGCAGATGTACTAGATGTGGCACGTCAGTGCATCACAGAACACGCACAGTATCGGTACCTTAGCCATGTAACCATGTAATTTTGTACTGTGTGAGGAAACCCCTGTAAACAGAGGGAAAGCTTGCAATCCGGGGCAAAAATCCACTCCCACAAAATGGGTAAAAATCCAGCACGCATACCTTGAGCTTGATAGCTACAGTGCATCCAGTGAGCTGCTGCCAGCCGTATAAAAATAATTTCAGAAAGTAATGAAGTGTTCTGAAAGAAGTCGGGCTCTGGGGGCACTTAGTTATGCCCTGAGTGGTCTCCATCGATTAATTAAGGTCATCGTCTAGGTGCAAATTAGCATCGTCTGGCCTTTGAAGGTGCAAGACATTTACAGACTGGGTAAATTTCTGTTCAGGAGCTATTTTTAACCCCTAAAAGGGTTTAAAGTGGCTGAAAATTACAAAATTGACAAAAGGAAATGCATTGCACTAGAAAATATGAATTATATTATCAAAATTTCATAGTTTTTGTATCTCTGTGCTAAGTCATCCATACTGTAACCCAATATACTGATTTTAATATAAAAAAGGAATAAAATAAACAACTTTTACACTACTGGTGCCAAAGAAGGAAGCAAATTTTACAACATGTCCCACGGAACACGTGTGGTTACTGACGGTTCATTTTCAGGACTTATGCCGGAAATATCTTCTGATAAACAGCTTGAAATCTGTCGCTAATTAGAAAACAGCTGAGTAAAAAACAAAAATAAATCAGAGTAAAAATAAAAGTGTAGTTCAGCCCCTCATGTCTCTGGAACCGATAATTAGGTAGCGGAATTCTGCAATTTCAACCTTTATGCGTCTGTTTTTTTAAAGCCTCCCTGTAATTGCAACTAATAGCAACTTGGCTACGACATGAGCCGAGTTGCCCCTTTCCCCGCTCCCTGTACCCACACTGCCCCTTTACCCGCCCCCTGTACCCACACTGCCCCTTTCCCTGCCCCCTGTACCCACACTGCCCCTTTCCCCGCTCCCTGTACCCACACTGCCCCTTTCCCCGCCCCCTGTACCCACACTGCCCCTTTCCCTGCCCCCTGTACCCACACTGCCCCTTTCCCCGCTCCCTGTACCCACACTGCCCCTTTCCCCGCCCCCTGTACCCACACTGCCCCTTTCCCTGCCCCCTGTACCCACACTGCCCCTTTCCCCGCTCCCTGTACCCACACTGCCCCTTTCCCTGCCCCCTGTACCCACATTGCCCCTTTCCCCGCCCCCTGTACCCACATTGCCCCTATCCCCGCCCTCTGTACCCACATTGCCCCTTTCCCCACCCCTGTACCCACATTGCCCATTTCTCCGCCCCCTGTACCCACAATGCCCCTATCCCCACCCCTGTACCCACAATGCCCCTATCCCCACCCCTGTACCTACATTGCCCCTTTCCCCGCCCCCTGTACCCACACTGCCCCTATCCCCGCCCTCTGTACCCACATTGCCCATTTCTCCGCCCCCTGTACTCACATTGCCCCTATCCCCGCCCCCTGTACCCACATTGCCCCTTTCCCCGCCCCCTGTACCCACATTGCCCCTTTCTCTGCCCCCTGTACCCACATTGCCCCTTTCCCCGCCCCCTGTACCCACATTGCCCATTTCTCCGCCCCCTGTACTCACATTGCCCCTATCCCCGCCCCCTGTACCCACATTGCCCCTTTCCCCGCCCCCTGTACCCACATTGCCCCTTTCCCCGCCCCCTGTACCTACATTGCCCCTATCTCCACCCCCTGTACCCACATTGCCCCTATCCCCGCCCTCTGTACCCACATTGCCCCTTTCCCCACCCCTGTACCCACATTGCCCATTTCTCCGCCCCCTGTACCCACAATGCCCCTTTCTCCGCTCCCTGTACCCACATTGCCCCGGACGGGACACGGCGGCTCAGTGCATGTGCTGCACCTCATCTGGCGGCCGTCTTGCAAGGCTACGGTTTTCCGGCTGCCGCGTGGTACGCTAACGGCTGCACATTGTGATCTGCTCCCTTTTTCCATGACGGAACCGTGAGCTTCCCACTTTCCGGAACAATTTGAGAGGAACTGCTTTAAATGGTTCCCTGTGGTGCTTTTTAACATTTTGCAAACACCATGAATAGAAGCATCACGCTGTGTTAAGGAAGAGAAAGTGCTAATGTACAGATACTTTCAGTCCAGTGAGGGAGGAAGTTAGTAAAAGTGAAAGAAAAACAAATATCTGACAAGCTTCGGTTTTCTGCCTAGTGTCCAATTTTTACAGTATATGACCCCTGTGTTATTGGCTTAACATACGTGTGCTGGGATATCTAGGCAGGTTCACTGCAGACACATGTGTTGGTCACATGATCAGTCCCAACCTGCTTTGCACTTACTAATACAAAACACACACACACACAAGGTTATGACAAAGTCACTTTTTTTCATTTTTTTTAAAATCCTGCCATGTTTTACAGACTTCCCAATGCCGTCCCCCTCACCTCGCCCCCACAACCCCACTGGCGGGCCATCACTGCATTTCTCACTGTGCCGCCTTCACAGTACCTGCCAACCGTAACGAGCGCACCGCCCCCGGTTATAAAGAGCTCTTCGGTAAGCGGACGCCCTTGAAATGTTAATGCGCGGCCCTGTCACGGGTCAGGTGAAGGCCGCCACGCCACAGCCAGACCGCTTCCCTGCAGAGTGATCTCTCTGGACCGATTTGGGGCATCTGCTACCCTCCAGGTCATGGGGTCACCCTCACCCGCTTAAGGGGGCCTGGATGCCGAGGGACATGTGACCACCATGTGTCAGAGAACACGAGGGAGCCACGCTGGGGTGGAGGGAGGTTCAGCAGGTCAGACCTGTGCCTGTGATCGGAAGGTTGCCGGTTTCAAACCCCCCCGACAGATGCTCTGGGGCTCTGTATAGGCAGGTGACCCTGTGCTCAGACCCTAAGCTGCACTCTCACCCCATGTGTGTATGTCCTAAAATAGGGGAACCAGGTGGGACTAAAACTAAGACATTCCAGGTACTAAGGCATTCCAGGTACTAAGGCATTCCAGGTACTAAGGCATTCCAGGTACATTCCAAGGTACCTGTACTCATATTTCTACATGTGGCATTTCATTTACAGTACAAGGCTCTCATCCAGGTTTGGACTCCCACATACCTGCCCTACCGCCTCCCCACAGGAAGGTTGGCGCGGCCCCTCCCCCCATCAGCAGCAGGCCGGTTGGTGCGGCCCTCCCCCCATCAGCAGCTGGTAGGTTGGCACGGCCCCTCCCCCGGTCAGCAGCAGGCCGGTTGGCACAGCCCCTCCCCCCGTCAGCAGCAGGCCGGTTGGCACGGCCCCTCCCCCCGTCAGCAGCAGGCCAGTTGGCGCGGCCCTTCCCCCGGTCAGCAGCTGGTAGGTTGGCACGGCCCCTCCCCCGGTCAGCAGCTGGTAGGTTGGCACGGCCCCTCCCCCGGTCAGCAGCAGGCCGGTTGGCGTGGTTCCTCCCCCGGTCAGCAGCAGGCCAGTTGACGCGTCTCCTCCCCCGGTCAGCAGCAAGCCGGTTGGCACGGCCCCTCCCTCTGTCAGCAGCAGGCCGGTTGGCGCTGCCCCTCCTCCAGTTAGCAGCAGGCCGATTGGCGCAGCCCCTCCCCCAGTCAGCAGCAAGCCGGTTGGCGCTGCCCCTCCCTCTGTCAGCAGCAGGCCGGTTGGCGCTGCCCCTCCCCCGGTCAGCAGCAGGCCGGTTGGCGCAGCCCCTCCCCCGGTTAGCAGCAGGCCGGTTGGCGCGGCCCCTCCCCCTCCCCCAGCTGATAGCTTGGCGTTCCTCTGTGATCTGGCTGCTGCAGCCGAAGCAGCAACGCTGGAGCGCTGAGCTCAGCCCGGCTCCGTGAACGCCAGCTGGTGGGAGGGGTCAGGAATGCTGCGACGGAAGGCAAAGCCAGCTCTGGGCAGGGGCGGTGGGCAGTGTCAGTCAGCCTGACTTACAGCCCTCTGCCCCCTTATTTTCCTGAAATAGGATCGTGTTTTTAAGGGCTAATTACACAAGAGGCGATTTAACGCAATTAGATCCACAGCCTGGAAAGGCATGTAAATCAGGGAGGTATATAAATAATCCAAGAGAAGCAGCTCCAGCAGTCAGCTGGCAAAATATCGAACACCACCCAGTACTGCTTTAGTCTGCATTTTCCCATCCTGCTCATTAGTGAGCACGGATGCTTCCTGAGAGGAACACGCAGATAAACATGCCTATTTATTTCAAGACGCAAATACCAACAATAATTTAGCATCTTATCGAGAGGGTTATTTTGTATTTGACACTGTTGCGTGGAATAATCATCATCATCATGGTGGTAATAATAACAGTGTGCCGTGCACTGATATGACAGCCCATCTGAAGTGTCTCCTGATTGGTGCCCTGTGCTTCCTGGGATGGGTCCAGACTCGCCTGTGACCCTCAGCAGGGAGCTCCGGCTTACATGAAACTGGCTAATGTAAACTCAGGCAAAATGATCTGAGATATGCAGAGTAAATGAAGTGCTATCGCAAATAGCCTGCATGCGTCTGTAAGTAAATTAACACATCATTTCATTTATTTCATGTCTTCTTTAATACTTATTTGTCTCTCGTTGCACTGCTGCTCTTCCTGTTCTGCCCCATCCTCTTGTCCCCTCCCTGTAACTGTGGCACAATAATTTCACTGTGTTCTTCGGAACACTCGTGACAATGACACTTGAAACTTGAAATACTAGCGTATAATCGGCTTATGTGCCTTTCTGCTTTTAGCAAATCCAGCTGAAGGGTTAGGGTTTTGTGGCACGGATTTCTTTCGTCAGTTGAGAACGGCCTGCATTGGATAATCAGCTATGGAAAATGGATGGATGGATGGATGGATGGATGATGATAGTAGGGGCTCAGACTTTAATGAGGCTGCACAGGTGCTGTATTCAGGCAGCTTTGGGTCCCCGTAGAACACCGCGGTTCCTGTTCCGTGTTTCACAGCAGTGCACAGGGACCACGCCCAGGGCAGGAATGCGTGGCCAGCCACACCCGAATATCACAGAGATTCGCATTCCAGGTCACGTCTGCGGCCTGGTGGGACTCCTGCCCGCATCCCGCGAAAAAGCCCGGCCTCTGTAATTCCGTTTCAGGCAGGCGATGCTGCCGGGACCCGCTGCCATGTTTCTCCGACATATTAATTAGGGTTAGGAAAGTGGGGGGGGGGGCGGGGCATCTAGGAGCCGCTGGGACCCTGTGCTGTCCTCAGGGGGTGGAGAAATGCTGAAATCTATGGCTGTCAAAGCTACAGTACACTCCCTCCATTTCTGCAGGAGGCTGGTCCCCTGCCCATCAGCCCGGGATGCAGACGTACTGCATTCCTTCCTGTTACATGCCACCGTGTTTGTCTAAATTTAACGTGACCTTTTGCAACACCTTGACCTGGGGGGATGCTATACCTGTGTGAAGGAAATGACAGTAAAAAATAAGAGGTGTTTTTTTCCTGGGAAACTGTAATTGTAATTACCAATTACATAGATTTTTAATCCAAAGACAAAATGTAGTCATAGTCCTGGCATGTTTTTCTTGAGCCGCCTGCTGTTGACTGGGGGGGTAGGACCGCGCCAACCGGCCTGCCGCTAATGGGGGGGAGGGGGGAGCGGGCCAGCTGCTGATGGGGCCAGGCGGGCCGGTTGCAGAAGGAAGACGGCACACCCCGGGGGTGCCCTCCGGGCTTCGCCGCTGCCACCTCCGAAGGCACCTCCATGCATCCGTCACGCTCCTATTCCCTGCATCTGCGTGTCACAGATGCCACCCGGTTGAGGAGAAGTTCACGGTGAAGCGGTCGGTACTGCGGGCCGGACGGTGGGTGCAACAGAACCGGAATAAACTCCACGAGGACTTGCAAAGAAAGGTGACCTGCAGAGGAAGCTAAGGGAGAGAAGTACGAGAAGATTCTCCAGTCAGGCCGACGTCACGCAGACACTCCCTGGATGTGGAGCCCATGTGGGCTGACCCTTCTGTCAGTGTCCAGTTAAGGTCTTGAACCTCCCATGTTGTCCAAGGTGCAGCTACTTCAGGTGACTCATTCAGGTGTCACTGAGTGGAGCTTCTTAACACCGGAACATTCCTGTACTTATCAGCAAAGTGACAAGATGGATTTAAAAAGGAAGTTCCGGAAGCAGAACTAGTCCAGTTGAACCAATCGCCTTATTTTCTCTCCCCCATCAATTTCTGATACATATTTCAGGAGTCTAACAGCTGGAAACGGTTTAGTCACACTTGCCGGTCATGTCGCCTCGTTCCACATTATGTAGCTCCCGTTGCTGGGGATGAGAGGCAGATGCCGGTGGTCTGAGACGATAGATAAGGTGGGGCTGGGAGCTGGGCTGAGGGCCCCACTGCTGCGGGTTCGAGACCCTAACCCTAACCTCCCACGGAAACACACACACTCACCAATTAAAACCCTTATTAATTTTGCTGGTGTTAAAAGTATTTTTAAAATGTATTCTATACATGTTTCAACTTGTTAATATTTAATTGAAGCTCTGCGGCCACTTGAAAGTCCGCTTGACGGTGCATCATCAGCAGCTGGTCATTAAGGTGAAGTGGTGAGCGAGCGGGGGAGCCAGAGAGAAGCTTCTGGAACATCACCAGCACCCTGAGACGCCTTTGCATGGCAAGCAGACCGGCTAGCTTCTCCTTGCTTGCCCTTGTCCTCCTAGCAATGCCCCCCCCCCCATTCCCCCCCAGCCCTGAACAGTCTGACTGGATTAATTCATGCCGAATGGTTTGACGAGCCCCAGCTGGGCCTGTCATGAGTGGGCGGCAGGGCCTTTCTGTCCTGCTCTTTTGGCCTGCACCCCCCCCCCCCCTCCGCTGAGGGTCTTCTGCCCTGCCACCGTCCGATCGTCAGACATCCTCAATGAAAGAACGTCCACCCTGATTCATAATCAATGCTTTTTCAACTAACATGAATAGATACAGCCAACATTTTCATTGTAGAGCCCCTATATTGGCAAGTAAACCTTTGTAATACTTGTGGAAAACAATCAGCATCACCAGCCCCCACCCCCCCTTTCCACAGAGACTGACAAACACTACATGAATGTGTTGAATAGATAAATCAACGTAAAACAAGTTGGAAGGCTTAGGAATGACTCCATGGCATGAAGAGTCAATCGGGACACTTCCCACAGCATGGGAACGATGACTTACACCTGGTTTTTCCGTTATTTTTAGCGAGCCTTTCGACGGTGTTCGGCACCCCCCCCATCCCCCCCACCCCAAGAAGACGTCCCTTGCCCAAATACCGCCAGCTAATTCTCCCCGGGCCATTGACCCAGATCTCTGATTAAACTTTCATTTGCATTTGTTTATCTCCATCGCTGACATCTAGAGACCCCTCCCCCCCCCCCACCATCCACGGCATTAATGAATGGAGGAGACGTGAAGAGGAGCAGCGAGCAACGTGAAAGGCGACGGGGGATCATGAATCAAACTCTGTAAGGGGGGCATTTAAAAACCAATAAGGGCGCCTTTAAATACAAGCCAGTCGTTTCATTTCATATTGGCCCATTTCTCCGGCGCTGCCTCAGCGTGTTTAATATCAGCCGCGGAATCTCAGCCAGGCTAAAAATAAAATGTCCGCGATGTGCATTTTAAATTAAACCCCCATTACTGAATTCAGGGATGATGCCACTGAAGATCTGTGAGGTTAAAGAATTTACTTTGCATAATAAAAGACCTAAACTGGCCACCTAACTTGGACCGTCTTGAAATGCACATTGACCAGTGCCTGTTCGACTCAGCGTAATGGTACGTTCCACGTGTACACGTGTCCAGAGTGACGTGCACTTGAGAAAGCGGGGTGAAGGTTAGTGGAGGTTCACTCAAGGGTCCAGTGGCGGCATCACTCTGCCAACCCTGGGACTCGAGCTGTCGACCATCCAATCACAGGCACAGCATTCGAACCCGGCTGAGCCACTGCCCCCCCATGGGGCTTCTTGTAAGTAGTGATTAATGGTCAACGATTCTACTCCCTTAAAGATCTTTGCTTTAAATCCTCTGTTACGATACATAACGTAAAAGCACCTGAGTGTCTTTTCACTAAGGCATCCGCTAAGCAACTCTACATTTGGGTGCCTGGCGGTTCAGGTCATGCTCCGGCGGGTCAAACCGCTCCAGACGGCACCTGAGAGGGTCGCGGCTGTGGAGGTCCTCCCGCACAGGGACACGCGCCTTCGAACCGCTGCAGACCGTAGCTGACAAGCTGACGCCGCAGTATTCAAAGCACTCTCTGTAAATACATTCCCTTATTGTGTTCATGCTTCCCAAACACGTCTACCACCCCATTTCAGCATCTTTCTTGTCAAATAAATATTTGTATTCCAATAATTACGACTGCACACCGTTCCCCTAAAAACATCTGTCATTTTCGAAATTATTGTATCAACATTTATATTACCATTGCGAGACAGTTATTTAAATGTTTTTAATTCTGTTTGTTTTAATTCTTTATAACTTGGTGACTCTATGAAAAAAAACATTTCAATGGATGAATGCTAGACTGTAAAACAGTTGGCCTAGAACATTCCTGTCAATTGTTTACACAGACTGATCCTCCAACTGCTGATAAAAAATGATTTCAAAAGATTGACAACTCCCTTCAGTTCACTGTGGATGTAAACAAAAACTGACAACAGCCAACAAAATATTTAGAAAAATCACTGCAATGTTTTACCAGGAAAAAACTACAGGCTGCTTCTAAAAAGCACCTTTGTGGTTTCCGTGCAAACACTGTTTGCTTCTCCTCCTTCCCCATGTCTGGCTCACCATGGATCCCCCTCCCCCCAGGCAAGGATTAGAGGCTAGACCCAACCTGTTCAATTCAGACCTGTGGTGGCAATCCGGACATCGACAGCATTCGACAGTATACAGCCACTGACAGTGTACAACATACAGCCATCCACAGTGTTCAACAGTATACAGCCACTGACAGTGTACAACAACATACAGCCATCCACAGCATTCAACAGTATACAGCCACCGACAGTGTACAACAACATACAGCCATCCACAGCATTCAACAGTATACAGCCACCGACAGTGTACAACAACATACAGCCATTCACAGTGTTCAACAGTATACAGCCACTGACAGTGTACAACATACAGCCATCCACAGCATACAACAGTATACAGCCACCGACAGTGTACAACATACAGCCATCCACAGTGTTCAACAGTATACAGCCACTGACAGTGTACAACAACATACAGCCATCCACAGCATACAACAGTATACAGCCACCGACAGTGTACAACAACATACAGCCATCCACAGCATTCAACAGTATACAGCCACTGACAGTGTACAACAACATACAGCCATCCACAGCATACAACAGTATACAGCCACTGACAGTGTACAACAACATACAGCCATCCACAGCATACAACAGTATACAGCCACCGACAGTGTACAACATACAGCCATCCACAGTGTTCAACAGTATACAGCCACTGACAGTGTACAACAACATACAGCCATCCACAGCATACAACAGTATACAGCCACCGACAGTGTACAACAACATACAGCCATCCACAGCATTCAACAGTATACAGCCACCGACAGTGTACAACAACATACAGCCATCCACAGCATACAACAGTATACAGCCACCGACAGTGTACAACAACATACAGCCATCCACAGTGTTCAACAGTATACAGCCACCGACAGTGTACAACAACATACAGCCATCCACAGTGTTCAACAGTATACAGCCACCGACAGTGTACAACAACATACAGCCATCCACAGCATTCAACAGTATACAGCCACCGACAGTGTACAACAACATACAGCCATCCACAGCATACAACAGTATACAGCCACCGACAGTGTACAACAACATACAGCCATCCACAGTGTTCAACAGTATACAGCCACTGACAGTGTACAACAACATACAGCCATCCACAGTGTTCAACAGTATACAGCCACCGACAGTGTACAACAACATACAGCCATCCACAGCATACAACAGTATACAGCCACCGACAGTGTACAACAACATACAGCCATCCACAGTGTTCAACAGTATACAGCCACTGACAGTGTACAACAACATACAGCCATCCACAGCATTCAACAGTATACAGCCACCGACAGTGTACAACAACATACAGCCATCCACAGTGTTCAACAGTATACAGCCACCGACAGTGTACAACAACATACAGCCATCCACAGCATACAACAGTATACAGCCACCGACAGTGTACAACAACATACAGCCATCCACAATGTTCAACAGTATACAGCCACCGACAGTGTACAACAACATACAGCCATCCACAATGTTCAACAGTATACAGCCACCGACAGTGTACAACAACATACAGCCATCCACAGCATTCAACAGTATACAGCCACTGACAGTGTACAACAACATACAGCCATCCACAGCATACAACAGTATACAGCCACTGACAGTGTACAACAACATACAGCCATCCACAGCATACAACAGTATACAGCCACCGACAGTGTACAACATACAGCCATCCACAGTGTTCAACAGTATACAGCCACTGACAGTGTACAACAACATACAGCCATCCACAGCATTCAACAGTATACAGCCACCGACAGTGTACAACAACATACAGCCATCCACAGCATACAACAGTATACAGCCACCGACAGTGTACAACAACATACAGCCATCCACAGTGTTCAACAGTATACAGCCACCGACAGTGTACAACAACATACAGCCATCCACAGTGTTCAACAGTATACAGCCACCGACAGTGTACAACAACATACAGCCATCCACAGCATACAACAGTATACAGCCACCGACAGTGTACAACAACATACAGCCATCCACAGTGTTCAACAGTATACAGCCACCGACAGTGTACAACAACATACAGCCATCCACAGCATACAACAGTATACAGCCACCGACAGTGTACAACAACATACAGCCATCCACAATGTTCAACAGTATACAGCCACCGACAGTGTACAACAACATACAGCCATCCACAATGTTCAACAGTATACAGCCACCGACAGTGTACAACAACATACAGCCATCCACAATGTTCAACAGTATACAGCCACTGACAGTGTACAACATACAGCCATCCACAGCATTCAACAGTATACAGCCACCGACAGTGTACAACAACATACAGCCATCCACAGCATACAACAGTATACAGCCACCGACAGTGTACAACAACATACAGCCATCCACAATGTTCAACAGTATACAGCCACCGACAGTGTACAACAACATACAGCCATCCACAGTGTTCAACAGTATACAGCCACCGACAGTGTACAACAACATACAGCCATCCACAGTGTTCAACAGTATACAGCCACCGACAGTGTACAACAACATACAGCCATCCACAGCATACAACAGTATACAGCCACCGACAGTGTACAACAACATACAGCCATCCACAGTGTTCAACAGTATACAGCCACCGACAGTGTACAACAACATACAGCCATCCACAGTGTTCAACAGTATACAGCCACCGACAGTGTACAACAACATACAGCCATCCACAGTGTTCAACAGTATACAGCCACCGACAGTGTACAACAACATACAGCCATCCACAATGTTCAACAGTATACAGCCACTGACAGTGTACAACATACAGCCATCCACAGCATTCAACAGTATACAGCCACCGACAGTGTACAACAACATACAGCCATCCACAGCATACAACAGTATACAGCCACCGACAGTGTACAACAACATACAGCCATCCACAATGTTCAACAGTATACAGCCACCGACAGTGTACAACAACATACAGCCATCCACAATGTTCAACAGTATACAGCCACCGACAGTGTACAACAACATACAGCCATCCACAGTGTTCAACAGTATACAGCCACCGACAGTGTACAACAACATACAGCCATCCACAATGTTCAACAGTATACAGCCACTGACAGTGTACAACAACATACAGCCATCCACAGCATTCAACAGTATACAGCCACCGACAGTGTACAACAACATACAGCCATCCACAGTGTTCAACAGTATACAGCCACCGACAGTGTACAACAACATACAGCCATCCACAGTGTTCAACAGTATACAGCCACCGACAGTGTACAACAACATACAGCCATCCACAATGTTCAACAGTATACAGCCACCGACAGTGTACAACAACATACAGCCATCCACAATGTTCAACAGTATACAGCCACCGACAGTGTACAACAACATACAGCCATCCACAGTGTTCAAGTACAGCCTAGCTGCTGACCGCTATACAACACATTAGCTATTTCAAAACACTCAAGTCGTGTGGCAAAAAAACAGAGGTGAATTGCTGGGATAGGTTATAAACCAAGAAAATACGGCACATGTAGCGCAATGCGAAGTCACGAGTATTTGTTATATTCAATTGTACTTTGTGGTACATCAATAGAACTTTCCCCTTTCGGCAAGTTCAGGTTTATGCTAATGTAAATGTTCTCAGGGAATTTTCAGGTGTAAATAACCCATTTAAAAATAAGTACTTAACACAGTCGTTATTAGTACATTACATCTATCTATCTATCTATTGATCTATCTACAATAGCTATCAAACAATTCATCCATCCATCGTAGTCTCTCTGATGTCTCACAGTTCATGTTACTCTGTGAGCTGTAAGAGAAATGCCTCGTATAACTAACAGCACAATGTTCTGATAATGCCTCATGTGAGTCAGTCAAATTCTTTTGTGCCACATCACTCTGGAACATCCCACGTCATACGTGACATTTTGGGGATTGTCAATCTGGAGCCGAAAGGCAACCAGCCGCCCAGTGGTTCATTGTGAGACGAATTGCTGTCTCTTTGCCATCTTTAGCTGGCTGGTCCCACACAAGCAGCTAGGCGCCCCACATGCACGGCAGAAAGTTTTCGACGATGTGGTATGATGCATGGATGAGGTATGATTCAGGATTATCGACACACAGGGCCATCTCAGTTAAGTACAGGTTGGTGCAGTTAAGTAACTTCAGACCATTAACTCACGAAAATCCCTCCTTCAAATAGGACAAATACGAGGACTCATTTCATGCTACCTGTGAGGATCACACCCTTGAGGCATTCACGCTGCCCACAATGCTAACGGAGAAGCCGCTTTTACCACGGTACTTGTAGGAAAAAATGGAGGGAGCTTCAAATCTTCCACCAGCAAAACAGTCGGTACTGCATCAAACAGACTATTATCATGATATCAAAGAGTAAGAAACATTTTTGTCAAACTAATCATTGCTTCAGTAAGGAAATTGACATTTGCTACTTTTGTAGGACAGCTCAAAGAGTGATGTGGGGAGCTTCTAGGTTGCCTACATATTTCTACGGGTCTTTCACTGGGTATTTGTGGTACTTAATGCTCCTCAACTGTGCCCCCGCATCAGCTAACCGGGTACAGAAAGTGGACGTCTAGCTCTGCAGGACAGAACCACCCGGCGACAGACCCAGTCACCTGAAAGCTCGACCCAAATACTCACTATTAAGAGACAGACTTCAGCGATTTCCCAGCAGCACCAACTGAACTGTGCGCTAAGCACTGCACTGGAAGACGCCTGCTGTGTCTGTGGGCCTTGACCAGCGTCCAGGAGCTGCATTCTTTCATCTTCAGGAAACACATCTTGCTGGAGGAAAATCTCAGGAATAAACCCCAATGCCCAGCACACTCACACTGACCTCGATTTCATTCAATACTTCATGATCACACTGAACACAAATCTCTGTGACTACTGTTCTCAATGTCCATTTGAAGTCTGTTTTAAATCGTTATGGATATCCATCCCCCCATTCACCCATCCATCCATCCATCCATCCATCCTCTAACTGCTTATCCTGGATCGGACCATGGGTTCCCTGCATGGAACCTATTACATGGAGCATTGGGCATGAGGCTGGGACAAAGGAAAGTCTCAAATTTTATTTTTTACATCTACAAACATGCACATGTGTGTCATGAAATGCTTTGTCCACCTGCTTCCAGGATTGTGCTCAAAAGGGCAGTACTAAGAAAAATAATATGAAAAGAAAAATAATAAATAAATAAACATGATTAAAAATAACAATAAAAATAAAACAAAACTATACAAATGAAAAGCCATGTACCAGTAACTGTATTTGCATAAGGCAGTGATCAGGAAGAGGTAGGGCTGGGCTGGCCATCTGGTATTTTCCCAGTAGACCGATGGGTACGGGCCGGCAAAATTGACTGTAGGGGACCCTAAAGTCTAGGGCTGATTTATAATTCCAGTCCGGCGCAGGGAAGACGTAAAATGAAAAGTGAGGAATACGCTGGAATGAAGGTGGCTGACGGTGAAATGAGGAAAAGCAGACAGAGTGGAGGGGCTACATGCTGCAGATGGAGCAGTGCCGGACGGGGCCCATGTGCAGCGCTAGGTGGGCGTCACCCCAACCCAGGTGACGCCCCACGTCACGCAGCTGTTCCGCACCAGCACACACAGGGGGCGCCTGTACTTCAAGGGGCGTGAGGAGCACGTCGAGCGCCGCGCGGGGAACGCTCTGAGACTAAGCGAATTTCGCCTGAAGTCGACGCCCCCTCAGAATACGGAGCCTTAGTCGGCTGCCCGTGTCGCCTAATGACAGAGAAACACAAAACAGAAGGAACATTCAAATTTTATATGTCGCTTAATGTGTTTCCCTAATTTTCATGTTCTGGTGATAAAGTAATATAAGTTATGACTAAAAAGTAATACATGTAATAAAACTGGGGCCTTGCCTTAATTTGGCAGCCTATGAAAAGATGATTAAATTAATGCATAGAGTTATTGAGTCATTTACTGCAGCATAATGTCTGGAGATGTAAAACGGATGAGGAATTGGAGAAAAAAGGGGCTTCGAAGAAAAAGGAGGAGAAGTCAGGATTGTGATCGCGCCACACAAAATGTCTCCCGCCTTGTGTTCTGTGTTTCCTGGGTTCCCGGATCCCAGTGACCCAGCACTGGTTATGGATGGATGGATGGATGGATGGATGGAGCATACTAAAAATGCATATTCTCTCCAGCTGCTTTTAAACATGTGTTACCTGGCAACCACAACCATGGACAGAGGAGGGGCCAGCTAACGGCTAACTGTATATGTAAGTGTAAAAATTTCACTTTGATATTTAACTCTTTTAATGCTGAAACATTGTTCAACTGCTTGGCTGATGCCTTTATTTTGTGCAAAAACGGCAGCATTGGGGCCAGACAGGCTTGTAAAGCTGGAATTTTTGCTTTAAGCTACAGGTAAAGAGCAGCACTTTGACCCGGTTCTCCAGTATGGGCACTACTGAGCCAGCAGCCTCTAGGTGGATGGATGGACAACAGTGAGCTTTTCATAGTAACTGAACAGGAAATGGCTGACGCAGATACACTTCTGCTTCTGCAGTTCTGCTTCGGTTATCAACAGTAAACTGTACCGGTACAAGTACAAAGTGCAAGCGGATTAAATTTTAGATAGGAAGAACGGAAACTGGCCTCTCTGGTCCTTCACACAGAACACAGCCAGTGTTTTTACCTTATTTGATACTTCCTGTCGACTGAGGTGCAAAGCTGAAGCGTATCTATGTGGAGAGGCTCCCTTCGGAGATCGGAGGCCAGGTGGGCGATGCTGAGGAAAGCTCCAGAGCGAGACCCTGCAACCAGGCGGAAGAACATTCAGCTCTTTCTGGGAAAAGGCTACTGGCTGCTCTTTCGCACAGCTGACAACTGAAAACCACGCAGCGCTTCAACGACTTAAAAATATACCTTGTTTTACGCTCAGGGCGGGCAATAAATGTATCTGTTTATATAACTGGCCATTCAGGATTCAGGAAACAGTTTAGTTCTGTATTTCCCACTGCAACCTCACACCTCCAGGGTTGAGGTTCGAGTCCCACCTCTGGCCCGTAGTGGGTGGACTTCCTCCCAGTGTTTCTGTGCATTTCCTCCGGGTCCTCAGGTTACCTCCCACAGTCGTCCCTAAACTACCTGTTTGAGCATGTGCCCTACGATGGACTGCCGTCTGCTCCAGGGTATACAGTGCCATGGGGCCCCAGGTTCGAGCTCGAGGCTCACTGTGGCTCTACTGGCTAAGCTTGCAGCTCCAAAGCATACTATCATGCATAGATACAGTACACACTGCATTGATGGTTGAGTGGTACACTTCCAGTGAAGTTCAGTATGTAGGCTATGGTATGCAGGTTCTGACCTTTACCACACAGAGAATGTTCCAGGGCCAACACGGCACCTCAAAAAGGCTCCTGCGAATGTCACTTATTGATTATTGGTGGCTTGCAATGTTCATCTTGGTAGCTCAGCTTGATTGGGGAATATCAGTCCAATTGCTACCAATGTTCATTTTTAAGCTAGCTAAGATGTTTTGAATAGTATCCTAAAACAGTAAAACGATCTAAACAAATCTAAGTAAACTGCGTCACAAGGCAGCTGAAAACAGAGAAAATGTCAAAACAAGAGAAAAATAAAAGATGAACATCGAGAATTTAGAGGCATTTAAATTCACAGCTGCTTCATCACGTTTTCCCATGGGCTTAATATTCTAGGAGAATGGCAGGGTATAAATTATAATGTTGATGTTGTGCCGATATATTGTATGATGAGATACTGGGGTTGCCTAAAACGTAACATGCCTGCTTGACCACAGCTGCAAATGTAAAATATGTTAATTGCCTGTTCAGTGTGATTTTTGTGCCTGCATATCTTTCGTCTGGTCGGTACAAAGGCAAACTTTCATTGTTCAGATGCCTTCAGAGTTTAGCACAGTTGCTGCCAATTTTGTGGCGTCTCAGGAGATTAAAACACACAGAAAGCCTTTCTGCGGTGCTGAATATGTTAAAGAGTGTTTTATCAAAATAATGGAACACCTGTTCAAAAATGAAAATGATATAAATAAATAAAATCAGGGACACGTCATCTTCGTTCTGAAGTCCATGAAACACTGATAATAATTTGTTTGTTTATACCTTGCTCTAGTGCAGTGGTTCCCAACCCAGTCCTCAGGGACCCCAGACAGTCCACATTTTTACTCCCTCCCAGCCTCCAACACCTGTACCAGGCATACCAGCCCCTTGTTCTTGATTGGCCGGGAGCTGGGAGGGAGCAAAAATTTGAACTGTCTGTGGTCTCTGAGGACTGGGTTGGGAACCACTGCTCTAGTGTGTCAAAATGTTGCTATAAACCGTTTAAAATAAATTTCTGTTTCCAGTAAAATTCTGCGGCTCCAATGGTTTCAATTTCTTCTAAATTCTGAATGTAGCTCTTCTCAATCGGGTCGCCGACCCCTAGGCTGAGCCATTATAGAAGGCGGATAAACAGAACCCAGGAAATTACTTTCCTAAAGGTACAGTAGTAAGACACCTTTTGGGACTCAAACCAACAACCTTCTGGATACATGTCAATGCCTATTGCCCATATTTATCACCCTGTCAGTGCTTTAACTGACTGAGTTTATTGACATCAGTACTGGTCCTAACCTATGTGGCACACTAAGTGAGCATCATCACCGATGCCCCCCGTTTGAGGAAAAGTGAAATTGGCTGGCAAGTCGGCACCCCGTTAGAAGGTGGAGCTCCAGTCAGCCGACTTTGTCGCATATAGGATTGACCAGCCATGACTGACATGAACCAATAAGGAGACGCAATCGGTTGTTCTGATGGGAATAGTTTTATAAAATAAAATTAAAAATCACCAGCAGTGAAGCACTCCACTTCCCAGACTGGAGAAGCAGATGAGATATTTTATTTTTCCCCAGATATAAGCTCATCACACGTTTCACACTAAAACACATGCCCATAGTAAAGTAACACAGGCAGCTTCTTCTGAGGTACTGAAGGCCACAATATATGGAACATTAGCGTTTATCATGAATGGTAATTTACTTTATATCATAAGGAGTCCATTCCTTATATATCAGGGATGGATCATCTGTAGAAGAAATATCACTTTACATCTCTTACCCCCCCAATGTCATCCACCTAACGCACCCGTCACTTCTGTTTACTGTTTACGTGGCGGTGAAATAATAACAAAAAAACTTTAACTAGTTAGTCCCCAATTAGCCTGCTGATGAGGAGACTTCCAATTACACAACTGGAAATGTGAAAATGACGTGGTGTGTGACAATGTGGAATATAGCAGTTGAAGCAGACAGAGTCATCTAAGACACATGATTACACCTACATGAGGATGATTCTCACAACCACTGACATTATATAAGACTTCATACCAAAAAAAATTGAAAATAAAAGCTCCTAAATCCCTAGCGAGATAGCCTGTTAGCATTCTGACTGCATGTTTCGTAAACAGTCCCCCTTCCAGTCAGCCGGGTTAAGGCCAATTCTTTCACTGAGCCCCACTCGCCGTTCTTATCCACACGCCGTCCGCGTTTAATGACCTTTCACAATAATTGCATTCCGCCGTCTCTGAGGCAGTGGAGCCCAGAAGCAGTCATTACGTAATAGCAGTGGCGGCGGCCCATTAGCTTCAAACGCTGCACTCGCCAGCCCCCCCTACCAGCACATGTGACCGTGGCTCCCCCGAGTCCGACTCTCATGCAAACGCAATTATGCTAATTGACCTCCACTAGTATGCATAAATTTGACTTGTAAATTCCCGATTAAGAAGCTTCCCCCCCACACACACACATTCAGCTGAAAAAACATCCGTCGCAACAGAAACCTGTTTCTGCTGGGGCATGTTTGGTTTCGAGGATTTTTGGTAAAATCATAACGGCTGCCTCATTTTTTCCCAAGGAGTTCTGAGTGTCCTTCGGCCATCCAGCCCACTAGGCAACTTCATTGAAGAATTGGATTTGCTTCAGTCAGCCATTCCGAATAACTGCTTTGCGCTTATTATCCCCGGGGGCTTGAACATCCAGCTCGATAAACCCCCTGGCTTCCGTCTGCATTTGGCCTGACCCAGTTCGACACTCCTCCTTCTCATAAGGCTGAACTCAAACTAGACCTCATCCTTTGATGGAATCGTATTCCTGCCAACCTGCTGGTCACTCCAGTACATGTTTCTGCCCAGTTCTTTGTTTGGTCTCCCTTGTAAGCCCCCCCCCCCCCACACCCTACCTTCAGTCCCTCCTCCTCGAGCCTCCTTCAATCGTCACCTTTGCACTCTCTCCCCCCATCTGCTCCTCTGCTTTGGTCTCCTCCTCCCTGCCATCACTTGAGGATTCCTCCTCTCTAGATGCTGAAGGAACCTGCGATACACTCGGTTCTGTGCTAACCTCACGTCTTGTCGTCTGATATTCAGTCAGCCCCAGCGTTCTTATGTCACACCCCTACTTGTCTCTCTTCACTGGCTCCCAAGTTTAAATCCTTGGTGCTGGCTTACAGGTCCATCAAGGGACCGGTAACCATCCCCATCAAAAAGCCCCCCACGCCCCATGTCCCATCTCGCCCCCTTCAGTCAGCAAACCAATGCCGTTTGGATTTCCCTCCACCATGTGAGAAGTGTCACTCCAGATGGTTCTCTTGTGTGCTTCCCCGGTGGTGGAAAGAGACCCATCTGTTCCATGAATTCCATTGTAAGCTCAGCCTAGCCGCACTCATGCCTAGTTGACTCCTTGACAGAATGAATGTTTGCAACATGCTATTTGCCTCACTTGTATGTCACTTGTATGTCACTTGTATGTCACTTTGGAGAAAGTGCCTGCTAAATATATAAATGTCTTTCAAGACGCAAATGAAACATCCATCGTGCCGAAGAAAGTATGGGTGCACGGATCCGCATTGCTGGCTCTGATTTCACTGCTACGGTGTTATTCTCCAAGTCAAATCACACCTTTGTGCCTCTATGTTATGTCCCACTTTCATTTCTGTAATAGTGTGCCGCACTGGAAAAAAAACAGGAACAGACAGCTACCCCCCCCTCCCCCCCCAGTCTGATGTGAGGTAAACTATATACTTTAAATCTTTGTACTTTAACTCATATGGCACCATCACTGATATCACATGACCGCCCACACATGACGTCACATGACCTCCCACACATGACGTCACATGACCGCCCACACATGACGTCACATGACCTCCCACACATGAAAAAAACAGCTCTACAATAGTCTTGACAGCACGGACTTGACAGCAGATGACATCACGTCTCCGCTAACGTACATTAGCATGACTGTGAGCACCTACAGCATTCCCCTTCCAGTTCATTGTAGCTGCTCCAGCCCATGCCAGCACTCAGAACAAAATATGCCAAACCAGTTTTTGTTATGATGATTCTGAATCCACTGCTTCCAGCCGTCCTAAACAAACACAATTTAGGCATTGTTGATGCACACATTTCTGAAAAGGCCCGAGGAAACTCGTGGCTAAAAATACGGCATCTCGGCTGCGGGCAATTTCCTAAACCAGATTACAGCATGTCTCATCGAGGCTGGACAGCTGTGCCTGCAGTTGTCACATGTCACCTCTGATTAAGATGCTCTGCAACGTGGCGCCCCCTCAGGATGGCCGGTGCCGCCGCAACCTCACGCGCATTTTACCGCTGCGCGTTAGCTGACTCACAAGGCTCTTTTTCCCCTCCCACTTGGAGGTCAAAGGTCGCCCTGCCCAAAGGGCATCGTCGGACGGGAGTGCCCGATGGATTTTCAGATGGATTTACAGCATTTGTACTGAGCTTTGAAAAATAAAATGCATAATTATATCCTATGTAATGTGAAAAAAAACTAATAAAATCCAGCTTAGAAACTCATTATTCACAGTGTATAACACTTTATTGTTTGATCATATCACAACAATCTACAGAAAGACCAGCCCTGGTGGATTTTGTTGTTTTGGCAGTTAATTGTCTGAGATCTGTGCCTTGGGGCACAGAGCTTTGATTTAACTATGTTGACAGTCCGGTTCTGACACACCGGGAATCCAAGAGTCTGTCCTGGCAGTAAGCATTTCTTGAAGAAATGTTCCAGAAAGGAGTGTACCGCAGCTAAGCAAACAGGAAGGATCAATGCGAGATATATTAAATCGGCCAATTACATTACAGTCATAGTGACACAAACACATATCAGTTGTTAATCGCAATCGGTTCACTGGCTCAGCTTTTTATATTCATAAAGGAGGTCATGGGTTATATGTTGCAAGTTCTCATTTTTTTGTCCTCTAACTGAAATGACTGAAATAGTAAAGTCAAGTGAAATTCCTCCATTTGATTACATTTGGAAACAGGCAACAGATAAAATCACTTGTAATTAAAAATCCGCCATTTTTTTTGCTTGCAAAATCAGCATTGTAGGATTGCCTTTTCCTCAAGGATTCAATCCATCTTCCTAACACAGCTGGAAGCACAATGGCCATCTATGACCTAGCATAACTGTTCAAAGTCACGGGCACAGGTGAAAGATAGCATCTATAGCCGATGACTCCATGTTCTCAGATTTTAACCTTCTGTTAAACGACTGAATGCAGAGATCTGCATTGTCAGCCCCCATGGCAGTTTGAAAAGGGGATTTTCGACCGAAATGGTTGCGCCGTTATGCCGCAGACTGACAGGCTGCGCTCAGGCACCCGCCGTCATCCATCTCGGCTAATTGCTCGTTAGCTTCTCCGGCTACACCCCAAAATGATACAGGCACGCTCTTCCTGAGCCGATGAAGACGCACCTTCCATATGCAGCACATGTGTAAGCATTCTGACACACCGAGGGCCTTTATCAAATATGGATGCCTTCATTTTCTGTCCAAGGTGGAAGGGTTGCAGACACAAGGCGGGTGTTTTTTTTTTTGGGGTGGGGGGGTACAGTTAGAGTTGTGGGGAGTGACTGAAACAGGCGAGAGGCAGAAGATGCTACCGTTCCATGTGAAAGTGGTTGGAAAAAAACAACAGCAGTATTTAGTCACTGTTACCAGCCCAGCTCAAATTACCCAGTTTACTGGGGAAAACACAGCCCTTCATTTTCCTGTGTATTAGCCAGGCTGCTGGCTGGAGTCTTCATGCTGCTTGCATGGATGTTAAAAGGCATAAACAGTAACATTTACCTGCAAAACAAGTCCTTTATTTGCGCTGGAAAGCAGGAGAGACCCGCCGATGCCTCGGGGCTAAATGACGGACGAGACAAACACACCGGATGCATCTATACATATAACTACGTATAGTGTCAGTCAAGGGCATTGAACATGGTCTCTGATGTGACCACCCACGTCCGTCATTCTCCTCCCCGCTGGTCCGGGTGGCACCTGAGATGGGCACCATTTGAGCTAGTGCTAGTTCAGTCCCATGGAAGCATGGCATTGTGGGCGCAGTACCCGTGCCATGATGCCCTGGCCTACGATCTGTTGGCATTACCTCACCGATGGACCATGACCACAGTTCACACCTTGCGTTAATTACATTTCCTTTGCATTCTATAATATCCAGGGGGTGTGGGCAGCCAGTTAACCCCCAGAGGGTATTTTTCTTCGTCTGGAATTCCTCTCTTCTTCCCTCATCCCTCTATCCCTGTTTCATGCACCCTTTGGTATAGATGATGTAATAATGGATTAACTCGTGTCAAGTGCCTTTGGGCGACTGTCATGAAAGGCGCTATATAAAAAGTACTGAACTGAGATGAATGAATGATAAACCTGTTCATTTCATCCATTAAATTCAGCCAAGTTTCTGCTAAAAGGACGCGGCCCTGATATGGGTCAGGCCAGCTGCAGGCTGCCAAGAGAGAAAGGTGCCCCCCCCCCCACTCTTCGCTCTCCCACTTGTGGCACGTCGCTGCCCCCTCGCTGGCCATCACCGTCGTCCCTCTCCCGGCATCGCTGTGATAGCCCCCCAGCTGTAAAACTCGCGGCGCGGCAGAACAGGCTGTCGCTGATCAGCAGTGGCTGTCCGTCACTCTTCTCCGCTTCAGATCGTCTGACCATGTAAATTCATGTTGACGAGAAGATCAGCCAGAACCATCACAGAAAGCTTGACGTGACCCATAAATAATGTCTTCCGTCTGTAATCACTTACCCAGTCCTGGGGTGCTGTCCAAGGACACCCTGTATGAAAGGCCACTCCGTCACTGGGTACACGCGCACAGAAAATCACATAATTTTGGAAATTCAAAGATACCCAGCTTTTTTAACTGAGGACAATTGGTAGAACATACAAACTAGGTGAAGGCGGAATAGAGGTAGGAATCAGACCTGCAACCACCATTGAACCTGAATAATAGCATTTATACCCTAATTTTCCCATGACCTCATAGACATTAGAGGAACACCTGTAGTTTGCACCTCAAACAAGGTGATGTCATTAAGCACGCTAATGCCCCGCCCCCAATGTTCATGAAGAAGGCCAATGACATCACTAAAGGCGATAAAAGTGAGAAGATCCTGGATTAGCTCATGGTAGGATCAGCTCCTGGTTTATTCAAATGAAGAACTTCAGTCTATCGTATCTTCAGTTTTGCTGATAGTCACAAAAGGCCAATGGGGAGGGGGATCAGCAGCTGAGAGATGCCCCCCCCCCCCCACCCTCCCCGACAGCAGCAAGGGCACAGTTCGCAGACCTTTGCCGTAACACATCCTGACCTCCCGTTATACAAGGCAGCAGCTGATTGGACAAAGCAGACGACGGATGAAAGAGGCGGACGACCGCACAGCCAGGATTTCAGAGCCGGGGAACATTCAGAGAGTCGCTTTCCGTGTCGCTCACGCGACCAGTCGTGCCACTTATCGGGCCGACCCTGTTCTCGATTGGCGGCCTGCTGACATGATGGCCGAAAACGGCGACAAAGACTTGCGATTTCATTTCTGGCATGTGCAGTTATATAGGCATAACCTCAGTGAAATGTAAATCTGACTTGCTCCTGAGATGAAAGGGAACCAAAGGAGTCTTTAGATAAACGTAAAATCAGGGATAGTGTAAGATAAAATAAAGGGATATATATAAAGACTATTCAGAAGACAGTGTGTAAATGGCACTAAATAGAAACGACTGGGATTTCGATGTAAACAATGGCAGTCAAAGAGCAGAGCTGCCAGTGTGAGACAGATGAGGCAGATTACACAGCAGCTTCAAAGGAAATTGCCTGGACCTTAATGCTTGTCCTTGAGTCTGTGTACTGACGCCATGTTACCCATTTCTGATGTTAAACTGATTAACCTTGAAATGTCCTTGAGAGCTGCTCCCATCCCGCATGACTGATGGAAACAAACATTAATCTAAGACCTCAGAAATTAATCTGCAGGGCACATAGGCCTTCAGATGCAAACTAGATGCATTCCAAGACTGCCTCTCCAGACAGAATCAGCCCCCCCAAGCCCGATCATCCTGATTAACCGCCACCCTTCCACATCTTGCACATGCTCAGTTAGGACCTCCTGTCGCTAGGGAGATGATTCACCTGGGCTTGCCGTTTAAAGAACAAAAACATTTTAAATGTGGCATTTAAAGATTCATTTGGCTGCTATTGTGAAATTGTCTGTACTACTGCATTTGTCCCAGATGATGAAAAAGTGAGCATCATCCCCATCACTCTGCTACGACTCATTAGCTCCACGTGCTTCTGAGTCAGGCTGTGCGATTTCTCGGACTGTGATGCATGTCATGTCATGTCATGTGATATGATGTGAAAACCCGCACAATACAGCAAGACTCCGCAAAACGCACATGGCAAGGAACTCAAACCCCAACCCTTGAGGGGAAACTAAGCTTTTGGATAAGTAAAGGACCATTGGAGTGTGTTTCTTTTCCACATATCCCATAATGCTCTTTGAGACATACACACGCATATAATGAGGTGAGAGCAAAGCTTTAAGAACAGGGACAGCTGTCCATCCGACACCCATCTTGCACTTTTATGGGGGTTAAAGGTCATGTTCAAGGGCCCAATGAGGATGTGGCTGCTCTGCCGATGATGGGATGTGAACCAACAAACTTCCAATCAGAGGCAGAGAAGTCGAGCCCCCTAAGCCACACACCAAGCTCCCCCGGTGTGAGGTAAGGATACCACTCGCTGAGAGATCACCCAAAAACAGATTCCTCCAAACTGCTTCTTGGGATCATTTGGGTTTGAAACTGGCAGTATGATGGCAAATACGCGATTAAGGAGGAAAAGGGGGTATGAAACGCACTAGAAAACGACAAATGGCTGCAAGGTGTCCAGCACTGTCCCGGAAGCACCACAAGCCAAGCTCACGTGCCTCTTTGAAGTCAGAAATTGAGACTGAAAAGTGGAAAGTAATCCCGACAAAAAAAAAAAAAAAGAGAGAAATACTCTTGCATCAAAACTGCATTAGCTGCCGGCCGTGGGGAGGGCTCTGTTTTCACTGCATGAGGGCTGAGTGGGGAGGCGAGTGACATATGACCTCACTGCATGTGGCTCTGGCTGCTGGGAACGTGACTTCCCCTTTAAGGGGAAAGATAAACAAACAGCAGAGCGAGGCTTACAGGACGGCCAGTGAATTACTCACCGTTTTAGCCACGGTTCTTTAGGCACAGGCCGGTAGTTTAGGGATTTGGGTGTGGGAGGGTATGGGTTTGAATCCCATTGCAGACAGAGTAAACATATCATTGATGGTCCTTGAGCATAACCCCTAACCCCAAACGCTCCATGGGGTTGGATGCTGGCTGACCCTATGCTGTGACCCCAAGATTTCCTTGCTTGTATGCTGCTTTGGACCAAAAAAATATATATATCTGTTGTGCGAATGTAAGAATATGTCAAACGCGCATCAGCACGCGGCAACCAAAACTAATTCAAACTGTATGATTCTTCAAAAACTCATTATCCGGATATGTCGCGGGGAGAAGCAGCTCAGGACGGCTTCCTCGCGGGCCCTTGTCAGAGCCGGTCTCACGGCTGACTGGTTGCTGGTAGGAATCCCAGAAATCCCAATTATCTCATTTCACAACCACACTTCACACACAGAGCCGGGCCGTGTTTGGCGGCCATCGCCTGCCACGTCGCCATTTACCGAGAAGAACTGCAAATTTAAACAGTTACATTTGATGATTAAAACCTGATCTCTGCCTTTATAATACAGGGTGGATTGACAGAATGTGAGGGCCCTTTAAATGAAGAGGCTGTTTGCTTGAGTTCGGCGTGCAGCTTTGCAGCAACATAAGCAGATTGCAGGATTGTAACTGTTTGGCCTTATAGAGTTTAGAAACTTGTCAGATATTATACCATCCCATTGTAACAGAGCATTGTCAACTTATCAACTTTCATAAATTCAGAAATATAAATGTCCATCCATCCATCCATCAACCACACATCCTGAACAGGGTCAGGGAGGGCCTAGAGCCTATTCTGGACAGCAAAGTGCACAAGACACACACTGGGTGGAATTTAATTCTTTGCATATATGAACTATATTGCATTATATAGACATTATATACGTAGCTGATGGGCAAACACCTAACACTATATTAAAATCAAAGCCCTAAGATGAATAGGGTCAGCCTTTGCCTTCAGCCAGCCTCAGGTATTCGTAAATAAATGCTGTCATACACGTCCTGAACTGGGCCGTTCTTCTTTGAGGGACAAACATCCAGTTATGTTTAAGGCATGAAATGAATCTGACATTGACCTCAGACGTGTTTCGCATTCTCAAAGCGGGTGTTATCACTCTGGCATATAGGCAGTATCTGAATGAACAGCGTATGCAGCAGTAACAGCTAGCGGCTATTAAGCTGCAGAGGCAATAAGACAATCAGCCAAATGCATCATTTTACTATACAGGTTGGCGACTTTTCTATACTTCCTTGTGATCAAAATTAAATTAAGCAAGATGAATTAATGGGTTACAAGGCGTTTTGCAACAGTCAATTTATACAAACAGTAAGTTTTCTATAAAGACAGAGGAGTCAGGTCACATTTTTTAGGCCGTGTTGCCATCTCATGGGCATGAGAAGCGAATCGCCGTACCGTCATGCACCCAAACCAAACGAACACAAACCAAACGAACACAAACCAAACGAACACAAACCAAACGAACCCAAACCAAACGAACACAAACCAAGCGAACACAAACCAAACGAACCCAAACCAAACGAACACAAACCAAACGAACACAAACCAAACGAACACAAGATGACTGCGGCTCCACCTTCTTATGCTTACAGTTTTCACCAAAATTTGACAGGTTTTTAATCACTCATCTTACAGTTTTCTCTGCAGCTAGGTTAGTATGGATGTAAAGATTAAATATGAATATACTTATTAAAAGCGTCAGATGTAACAAGAAACAATTATTCAACAAAGTGTTTCATGTCGTCTCATTTAAGGAGAAAAACAAAGTATGCAAATCTGAAATTACTTCCTTATACCTCATTACGTCCCGCCAAACACATTTGTGCAGAAAATTGCCAAAATAATACAGAAGAGGGCAAAATCAGACACTAAAGAAACACTGAATGAAATTTTTAAAAGTCGAAAGGAAGTAAATGTATCTGAAATTAATAATCCTAAAAACTGTAAATCTGCTGCTCTCACTTGCTATCTGGCTGTATGTCTTGCTTAAACACCTGTACGTCACACAGTGCAATGGCAGAGAGCGGTAACTGAAGATAAAACTCAAATGTAATCATTCATAGGACCGCGAATATGTCAATATTATATCCTGGTTGTTGATTTGTTGGTATACCGCCACTGGCACGTCATTTACGAGGGATTATCAGGGAGGGGAAAATTTAAAAGGATCACATTGATTGGCAGGAGAAGACCAGAGAAGACCTGCCCAGTCTGAGGTTCTTCCCTGGCCTTCAGTACCACGTCAGACATTTTGCCCATTCCTTCAGGCCTCTAGGGGTCACTGTTTATAATACTGAAACATTACAAATTCCAAAGAAGAGACAAAACGTGCTTTTAAACGATGAGTTATTTTTAAAGTTTCGTAAATAATCTCAGAAACAGAGGAGGTACTATCTCCTCTACCTCTACCGCCCTCCTCTGGTTTGCACGACAAGGTACACCCAGCCCTGCAAAATGATCTCACTTTGTAGAGTGAAGGAATCTGAAGGTTGTCTCCAAAGAGAAACCCAGCACATGCAGCAAAAATGTCGAAAGATTCATCAGACCATGTTACTCGTCTCTATTGGCCGGAAGGCCAGGTTCTGTGCCCCTAATATCAGGTTTCGACCTTTTTGTGCTCTGGCCTTGGATAGATCAGCTTTGCAAATAACGGCTGCACCATGAATTCCTCCATTGTGAAGCTGACAATGTACAGTTTTTGTTGAAACTGGGTCACACAGTGATTTCAGCTCTGTGGGAATTTTTGAGGCTGTATTTTTGTGTTGCTTTGGAATAATCTGTTACATTTTATTTACTTACATTTTTGAAAAAGTCAGGTCGGGGGCCCTTATGTAATTCAGGGTTAGGACCTGACTCATGGGTCCAATGAGGAACTCACTCCTGTGACTTGGACTCAATCCTGGGATTTGATGAACAGTGATTTTCCCGAGTTCTTAACCCACCGAATCACACTTTGAAGGGGTCATCTGTCCTTGTTGAGAGATTTCAATTGCAACTGCCGTCCCTCTAGACTGATGCAGTTTGTCTGTGTTGGCTGTTCGCATTACGCCTTCATGATTCTTCAGACTGCTGCCCGACTCTGCCTGGGATAGACGCCATACCCCCAGACCCCAACCTGGATAAGAGGATGGAAGATTGATGGGTGGATGAATGGATGGATGGTTAGATGGACAGAACTGTTAGTTGCCTTATGTTGCTTTGAAAGCTCGTACATCATTAGTGATGCCCCCTTCTGGTAGCTGGTATTCAGCCTAGTATGACTCATCTCTGTAACTATGTTTATAATTGAGATGCGCCTTCTTTAAAGTTAAAGTCTTTTTTTCATGTAGTGTCTCCTTTATTTTGTCCCCCCCCCCGTATATACAGATTGATTTTTAAATGATATTTAGCCCCAACATAAAATCTAGATTTTTTCCCCCAATGGGGCTGAGCCCCACAGTGACACGATTTGACACCATCGGGGCCCATCAGAGCAACCTGCCCATACAGCGTGAACATCGGCGTGATGAACACGCTTTGACGTCCACGGTTCTTGGCATGCAGGGTGTCAAAACTCGCCATCATCGAGCCGTCAACTTGTTTTCCGGTTCACGTCGAACACAAGAAATCGCTGGAGAATTTCAGGTGTCTTTAAAGCAGCTCTTATTTATGGTCAGTTTAGTGTTTTTTTTTTGTTGTTTCATCTAAATAAGTATGAAAAGGATGTTAATTAACGGGGATGCATGCTGGTGCATGGTCGCATTCTCTCCCTGTTGTGTCACCATAGGTTTACTCCAGGATTTCCAGCCTCCACACACACACACATACACAGTCCAAAAGCTTGCTAAGATAAACTTGAGTCGCCAAAATGCTTGTAGTTGTCAAACCTTGTACCGCATCCGGGGTTACTCCTTGCCTTGTACCCCATCCTGTGCTACTCCTTGCCTTGTACCCCATCCTGTGCTACTCCTTGCCTTGTACCCCATCCTGTGCTACTCCTTGCCTTGTACCCCATCCTGTGCTACTCCTTGCCCTTGTACCCCATCCTGTGCTACTCCTTGCCCTTGTACCCCATCCTGTGCTACTCCTTGCCTTGTACCCCATCCTGTGCTACTCCTTGCCTTGTACCCCATCCTGTGCTACTCCTTGCCCTTGTACCCCGTCCTGTGTTACTCCTTGCCCTTGTACCCCGTCCTGTGTTACTCCTTGCCCTTGTACCCCGTCCTGTGTTACTCCTTGCCCTTGTACCCCATCCTGTGTTACTCCTTGCCTTGCCTTCTGCCTGTAGCTTCTAGATAAGGCAATCAAGTATGATGAATAGTAATTAATATTGTATATACACATATTTATTAATAATTCAAATACACTTTCAGATTCTCTAAATAAAAAGCAACCCTTTCTTCTGTACGTCTGACTAACAGACTAATTAAGACTGGAAAATCTGTTAAGGACATTGGGTTAACCAGAGGCGAAAGTGAGTCTGCACATTCCGTCTTCACGGGCTATAAATCAGGTCTTCTTAATTGGTCAGTAAAAAGCTTTACGTTGAGGTACAGAAAGGCAGGGCCACTTGAGATCATTTGTGGGCTCTCAGCCTTTGGGGACGTGCTAATGTGCATCCCTGTTGAGTAACGTTTATCGGTGAGCCCAGTTTGTAAAAACAACCAGGCCAACGTGAGAAACTGGGGTCACGTTGATGTCAAACTCATGCCTGTGAGTCAGTCATACATCGAGTCTGTAATCTAAATATCTGACAGAATTGATCACAAAGGGTCCAGCGACACAGCAGGTGATACGTAGGATCCAGAGTGTGACAGGCTATAAGTGTAATACCATGTATGTCAGTGGGCTGGGTTATGAGCGAGAGCCAGTAGTCTAGCACTTGGTGCGCCCCCTACTGGGGTATCCGAGGACCTGCCCTGGCCAGTGACCCGTGTATCGCATCATGCCTCCCGGGGGGGGATGTCGCCATGTGAGCGCCTTGACGTCAGCAGCTGGATGGCTGGGCACTGGGACATCACATGATGAACAGAGCCCCCCCCGGACACCCATTATTACTCTGAATAACTACCACAGCTGTAAAAATGTTTTGCCTCCCTGTCTGGTTATACATGAATTTATTATATTTCACACACACATACACACACGCACACATATATATATATGACTTCCTTATGCATTACAGCAGTGTTTCCCAACCCAATCCTCAGGGAACCCCAGACAGTCCACGTTTTTGCTTCCCAGCGCATCTGTACCAGGTATTCGGTATTCCTGATTGGCTGGGAGCTGGGAGGGAGCAAAAACGTGGACTGTCCAGCATTCCCCGAGGACTGGGTTGGGAAACACTGCATTAGAGGGTCACTGCTAGCATAGAATCACAAGGCAGGGGACATCAAATTCACCCAAGCTGTGTTTTTAGACTCCAGGAGGAAACCAATTCATCCTGATCCCAAAGTACCTGCACCGTCCAGCCCTCTCTAACTGGGAATCAGCGCTATCCCAGTCCAGGTTCCCCCCGGCCCCAGCTACGTGACATCGCTAGGCACCACCTCGACATGTATGACCTCATACACGTAGGGCATGTTTATTCACGGTTTCCACACAAACACGGAGGCTAAAGCGAATCTGACAGACCCAGGTGACTCAGAGCCACGTTAAACAACAAAGTGGATGACACATTAAAAAATAGATTATGGTTTAATTTTAGAGCTTGCTTTTAGGTTCGCTGATTATCAACAGGACAGGAGGTTGGGGCAGACAGACGACATGGACCTTTCACGTTGGCTTTAAGATGAATAGCTCCCACTGAGGAGTCCTCATCCTTAAATTAACCACATGTTTAATAAATAAATTAAAATGATCTATGGTACATCGGAAGGGAGAGTTAAAAATAAGCATGGCGCATTAGGGCTGCTCGTTTGTGACTGGGTGTCACCTGAGCACATCTTGGAAATGTTTCTCCATGAAAGCCACCTCCAAGGTCAAACAGAAGGTCCAGCGCCAAAGTCCGAAAGCACCGTGGCTCAGAAAGGCAGCCGTCGGCACCCTAACTAGCCAGCGTTAAGCATGTGACTACGTGGGGTTGGGCACCATTTGGGGATCTTCTGGCCAGGTTGCTTCTGCTTCTTCAGTAATTATGACCCTGCATCCCCCCCCCAAACCTTCATTTGTGAGTTAAATCTGACTGATGTCCCAGTTTAGCAAGCAAAGGGCGTCGCTCCAAGCAGTCATGCAGAAGTGACCTTTGAAACACCCTCCAAAGTGCCCGATTTCGCTGAGCAGGAAAAGACCAAAAGCGGAGGAGCCACAGCTGGAAAAGATGGACGCAGAACATAACAGTAGGACTGCAAACATGCTAGAAGCTTTCCACAGGCACTGGACAGGTTAAAATCGTAAATAAAATGTGTTAATGTCTCTGTTTCCACACTGGCACTCATGCTGCTTCAGTCTTCCTTCCAGGATTATCTGAGGTCAAGTTGCAGGACTGTACTTCAGTAAACTTGCGTGTTGCGGGCATGGTCTCCATGGTCTCCATGGCTTACGACGTGGAGATGGTCGGTGCAACAGTTGAGTAGCGCCACAATGGATGCCTTGAAAATGGCAGTGGCTTAATGCCTCTTTTCCTGATAATTTGCTGAAGCATTTCATTGGTAGCTGTTTTGGGGTCCGCTGGTTCTGTGTGGCGCTGGTATGAAATTCTATGCTTTGTCACATTCAGAACATGCTCATTGGGCCACTTCAGAAATGATGAGAAATAAAGTTCAGACAAAAATAAATACTGACCATCTGGTCCATCCCAATTGATGACCCGCTCTGTAATTGAGTGAAGGAGGAATACTGGAAATTCTCGTGCTCTTCAGCTCTTCTGGGGAATGCAGAATGCATCATGAAGGAGACGGATGAGGTTTCAGGAATATGGCTTCAAGTTTGATTTAGGAGTTCCCGAAGAGGTCCGTCTTTAATCGCGTATTAACCGGCAGGCGGATCCCAGCCGCATGCCGGCCCGATTCAGCAGGTGCACGGCATGTGAAGGACGGGCAAACGTCTCCGTAATTTCATTTGGAGACCCAGCTGAGAGCAATTAAGTCTCCCAGCCTGCTAGCAGAGTTTTCACGTCACTGGTGCCTTTGCGATCGGCCGTGGCGAAGCTGTCAGCCGACACTCTAAGTAAACGCGTTAATTTTAATCGCGTTACAGAACAGCTGCCAGACGGTTCTAATAAACTGGGTCCGTACATCCATAAGGAGCCCTGGCACAAATTACCGCGGGCTGAAAAACATCTCCGTGCCTCAGACTGAAACTGCCAGCGACAGCGTCCACCCTTCGTCGGTGGTGTAAAGATTCTGGCCCTGTTTTCCAAGTCCACACTTTGTAGGATCTTTGAGCATGTGCCCTCTGCGAAGTGCAATTATCCTGCCATAATCCCATGGCGTTTACGTGAACCTTGGTGATGTAGTGTGTGTGTGTGTGTGTGAATTCCACAGCATCATCCCATCTGGGGCTTGTGTGTGTGTGTGTGTGTGCATCCCCTTCCTAATATGCCAGGGCTCCCAAACCCGACTCTGAATCACCGCTCTCTGCATAAGCAGTTATTTATGCTGGGGGGGGGGGCAGGAAAAAAAAAAAACTGCTGCCTCAAGACAACCTTTTCATTTAGAATTCAGGAAGCCGATGATCAAATCGATAAAACTAAACGAATCAATCTGGACAAAATTAATTTCAGGCCTTACAAGGGTCAAACCCAATCAACGGAAATAACATTAGCATAGGCTAGTGGTCCTGAAGACCGACTCTTCCTGGCAGAATACAGTTACGGGACGTCGAAAGATTAATGGAACAGCTGCCGTGTCTTTAGGCGGGGGCTCCTTCCCCCATTCCAGGATGAAAACACCGGGAGGCGTCGTTAGGGGGAGTGTCTCACCCTCAGAGAATGATGTCCAGGGGCTGCACAAGCCGCGTGCGGGGAACTACGCAGCCATGCCGCCCGCCAAACAAGATTCATCGCCACGCCTGAGAAAACTGGTAATTACTTGCTGAAACCGTTAAGTCTGGCTAAAGAAACGAAAGATTCGATTTAGCATCGCCCAAGTTACTTTCTAACAAGTATGTAAGCAAAAACAATTAAAGGAGAGGCGCCGACCTATCCGCCGATCCGTAATAATCGAAGAGGCCGCAGTGCTGGAGGCCGGCGGACCAAATTAAGCAGCCGGCCCGTCACATTACTGTCCCCTCCCTCCCCAACAGATTTATGAGGCCGCCCCCTCGCCAGACCGTCCCCCACTCCAGTATCGTTGAAGGTGAAGTAATATGTCAGCCACTAAACTGATTAAAGTTTAATGAAAGACTTTTAATTAAAGTCTTGTTTATGCGAGGGTGGATTCGACAGCTTGGGTAGGATTGCTCTGTAAGCCGGCATTTCAAACAAAAAAAAAAAACAATTAGCAGATGTACGCTCACTGGCTAACTTATTAGGTACACCTACATAATAGGACCCCCTTTTGTCTAGAAAAACCCTTCAAGACTTGGCGTGCTGCGTGTTTGAAAAAGCCTTTCAGCACACCGCTGCTGTACCGAGCTGTTATTTCGCACTTGCGGCCTTCCTGTTATCCTTAACGAATCTGCCCATTCTCTGACCTCTCTCATTAACGAGGTGTTTTCAGCAACAGAGCTACCGCTGACTGATTCTTTTTGTTTGTTGATTTTTTTTGTAAACTCCAGACACAGTAAGGCGTGAAAATCCCAGGAGGGGGGTCCGGTTCTGAGATTCCGGAACCACCACGCCTGGCACAAACAATCACGACACATTTAGAATCGTTGAAATCGGACGCATTAGCCTTCCCAGTGCACAGCGATTGAACCGGCACACCCTGTGTGTGCATGTTGTGTGATGTTCAGTGCAGTATGCAGGTCAAGTTAATGAGCTGGTGTATCTAATAAAGTGGCCTTCTGCACATAAACAGACCCTTACTGCCACTTCTTGGCTTCCCTCCTCAGCGCACCGGAGATGCTTCCTAACAGGAAATGGATGTAGAGTTTCAGCAGTCCACCAGCAGGGGGGGCACCTCTCAGCCGACACACACCCCAGATGGGACGAAGGGATGTTCATGCTTTGGAATTCACGCACACAAACTGCATCACCAAGGTTCACGTAACCCATGGGGAAATGTTCTCTGGTGTCCCCTTTCCAAGATGCCAGAGCGCTCAGTACTGAAGGATTCTGGGTAGGGGAGACTGCAGCATGAATGCTAGATTCCTTCACACCTATAACATCATAAACAATAAATACTTTCATTCAAGCACCAGTTTCACTATTTTTTTGTAAAATATTAAATTATAACAGTATCAAAATCGATGAGTACCAGACAGAGAGCATCGGTACTCAAACTCAGTCTGCAAAAAATGGCATTTATTCATCCTTAACTGGAAGTACTAAATCAGTCACGTTCCTAAACAGGACACTAGTCTAAGTATTCTTTAATTTAGGCTGTAAGTGAACATGACACATGACAACAAAGACACAATGCTAATCCGTAAATAAGTAATGATATTACGACACTTTTAAGAGAAAGAAAGTATCATGACCTTAACAATAAATTATATAGCACGCTAAACTGTAGGTAAACTACTCAAAAGATGATACTTTATTCACCATTGCACAGCTACATAGGACTTCTTTAGTTTTCACATATTCCATCTTGCTCCCTTAAGACACATGAGTGCAAAGCTTGGGATCAGAGCACAGGATTGGCTGACTTCCAGCAGCCCTGGGGGAGTTTTTGGGGTTAAGAGGCTTGGTCAAGGGCCCAACAGCGATATGATTACCCAGCATGCAGTCGGGGACTCACCTAAACCAGGAGTCACACCGGCAATAATGCCCTAACATCCAGCAGTAACATCACTGAGGAAATCACAGATAAGGTTTAAAGGGCTGCTTCTGTGTTTAGCGGATAAAACGAACGGATGAACCAGCAACATGGTTTTTATACCGCATAAGTCTGATGATACCTTGAGAAGGTGGTGCTGATGTCAGAACCGATCATTCTGCTGGGATATTTTAGGTTTCTGTAGCCAGGTAACTTGCCTGGTTAAATCTAAACTAATTACATGGCTAATTCCAAGGGTGGTTGGCGGTGATGAATTAGCCAGGTCCTTGGGGTAAGGGATGGGTGGGGGTGGGGTTTGGGGGGGGGGTACTGAGTGCAAAAGCAGAATGGAAGATCTGAAAGTCATTTGACAGAAGGCCAAGCAGGACCTTCTGCATCATGGAGGCGAATTAACGTAACCGATCGCTAACGCCACAGACGGCCAGGCAGGCCGAGGCCTCAGACTGAGTGATACAGTTAATCAGCTTTAATACTGAATGAATACGGCCTACTTTGCAGTGTGACCTTTCAAAATGCAAGCTGAGCCTTTTATCCCAAACAACGCATGTATTTCGTTAAAACTACTATAGACCAAGAAAACAAAAAATATGTTTATATACTGCGGTATCGGTCAGGCGGTTTAGTTCGTCTTGATACAGGCAAATAGCGCTTCTGGTCTCATTCAAACTACACGCTCTTATACACGCTCTTATACACACGCTTATGTACGCTCTTATACACGCTCTTATACACGCTCTTATGTACGCTCTTATGTACGCTCTTATGTACGCGCTTATGTACGCTCTTATACACGCTCTTATACACGCGCTTATGTACGCTCTTATACACGCTCTTATGTACGCTCTTATGTACGCTCTTATGTACGCTCTTATGTACGCTCTTATGTACGCTCTTATACGCGCTCTTATACGCGCTCTTATACGCGCTCTTATACACGCTCTTATACACGCTCTTATACGCGCTCTTATACGTGCTCTTATGTACGCTCTTATACACGCTCTTATGTACGCTCTTATGTACGCTCTTATGTACGCTCTTATGCACGCTCTTATGTACGCTCTTATGCACGCTCTTATGCACGCTCTTATGTACGCTCTTATACGTGCTCTTATACACGCTCTTTATTCCGCGTGGGGTGATGATGATATGCGGTCATATCAGACCCAATGTGCATACAGTCCTTTACATGACCTTATAACCTTCATCCAGTCGCCTTCAAAATAACCCAATAATCTCCTTCTTAGTAAACTCAGCTTGGTCATTTTTTAAAAAATGTAAATTTTTAGCACAAATATTACACATTTTATCCAGCATCGTACACAATAATGATTAACTGAGCATCATATTATATGACAAAATGATGTTAAAATAGCTTTCTCAGCTGCCTGGACCTGAAATTGCTGAAATACAAGGAGCAGAAGCTTTTAAATGCTGCGATGCATGTTTAGTTCAGAAAGTAAAAATGCTGCTATTTCAAAAAGAAACACCCATAGGGAAGAATGTGCAGCCCTCCGCACGGCACGGAGGCTCATACTGGAGATGTAAGGCGTGCAAATGTAGATCTCGGGCCACTCATTATGTAGGACACAAAGCATACAGCTTATGAAGGGTATTATTATTGAAATCACCATCGTGCCTTTTCAGTACCATCTCAGCAAATCTGACGCCAATTCATCCTGTCCCTAGCTTTTAATGTCTTTTGTGCCGGCAATAACATCAAACTGCCACAAAACAAAGCTCTCCTCAGGAGAATCACTCCAAAACACAATTCATTACCCATAATGCTCCTGGTGTTGGCTCGTCGCTGACTGCCGGATGAAGCTGATCGATGATTTGTAATTGTGAAGGCACCACCTACTGGTGCACAGCAGCTGGTTTAAAGCTTAGCAGTTGGTCTCCTATAACGGCCAGAAGGATTTCTGTTCTATTCCCTCGGCGTCACTGGGAGTTTCTCGAGTGTACAGAAACATATGGGAACATGTGACCTTTGACCGCACAGAAATCATTAAAACCCATAGAACACTCGTTTCCCACAATTTAAAGAGTCCTTAGAACGTGGAGAAGTAACATTGGCGTTGCAAAGCTGTTCCGCATCTCGACTGACTGGAGATTTGTAGCTAATCTTAATGCAAATAGACAAATGACGATGACACACTGACCTTTTGGTGCTGAACATCTTGGCTGAGCGTCACTTTGCGGGTGGAGCCTGCAGTCAAGGTTAAGATGATGAGTCTTCGAGGAGCCAGACCTAGGAGTGTAGGGAGAGGATGTAAACACAACAGTGAGGGTCCCAATACTACCCCCCCCCCTCACAAAATGAGACTGGTCTTCCCCACGTGGCCTCTGTTAACCACCTTCAAATGGAGAGATTTGGATGAGTTAGAGGACAGAGAGAAGGAAAAAAAAACAGGGTTTGAGGAGACCACTAACCCAGGAAATCTGCTCCCACGTCAAAGGGGGATTTCCCATCATGCCGAGCAAAGAATCACACTGTACCTTAGTGACTCAAACATCTCAGAGGATTATGGTTTTCTATATATGGACTTAATTTTCATTTATTCTTCAGAATAACACCATTTCCGATCAGTCAAGCAGCCTACATGAGAAAGGGGCTGGTCATTCAGTCAGGAAATCAAAAAAATTAGCAACAAAAACCGTAATTGTAAGCTTCTTAGTGCCATCCATATTACCCATAAAAACCTTTTTAAAGGGCGGCTTTAAAAGGAAGAGAACAGACAGTGGCCTATAACAAGCGATATCCCCTGTTACGATTTTTAAAGTAATTGGTAAAACTCTAGCCACAGAAACCTGGCGTGTTCAGCCTGCCATGGGCTCTTAGGCGCCACAAATGCATGACATGCGATAAAGCGCCGTTGCCACGGCAACGCGGCCCCGGAGGAATGGGAAACGGCCACGTCACGGAGCCCGTGTCTGGGGAGATGTGCGTATAGCTAAGAACGTAAACACGACACGGCACCTGGCCCGGCCTGGTGGAGCCCACTGTTCCCTGCGTGTTGCAAAAGGCAGCGGGGGCCAGACTAAATGGGGGGGGGGCGGGAGACGCGCCGACTGGAGCCCGACAGCAGGGAGAACACTGGAGAGCGAAATCACTACCCGGGCCCACCTGCTTATAAATATGCTGGCTCCGAGAGCCGCCTTTCACTTCCAACATGTCAGCTGACTGCCACCGCCCCCCCACCCCCGTCAGGGACGAGCCTTTAGTCCAGTGATGCCTGGCTGCTTTTTTACCATCAGCGGGTAGCCTGCAGCTCTGATACGGCCTGGGGTCCAGTGTCTCTCTGGCCATGCGTTCAGAGGCCAGCTCAACTCCAGGACCTTTTCATATTCCATGTTGGCATTCGTGGCATTTCTGCCGCAAACTAACCTTTCGGATTGCAAGGGAGAGAAACGAAATGAGGCTGTAAATAGTTAAGGCTAAATGGTGCCGGCAGGTTCCGCGCTCCTCCGTCCGCAAAGCTAGATTTATTACGAGCCCGCAGAGCCGGGGGGTCAAACGGACCCGTAGGAGTTCACTCCCCTTTCATGGAAAGGTTATCGCAGCGGGGAGGACGGGGCTCAATTATTAATGCTGCCATTCGTACGGCGTGTCAGTGAAAAACACAGAAGTTGGTTTGGGGGGGGGGGGGGGTCATTAGGCAGGACTTTCTCCCTGGTTACTCCAGAGAAAAGTGACCCACCAAGACCCCCACGGTGCAAACGACCCTTCACTCCCCCCTGGATATCCATACTGTCTTTGATAATTTCATCACCGACTACCCAAAAGACGCCCAAACACACTTACATCTACTGAGTGATTTAGCCACTGGATCCCATCTCTCATCAAGTTCTCACAATTGCTTTTATTGATGTAATAGGCCTTTGATAAGCTGCCTGAAAGATCCTGTAACCGTAAGCAACAAACTAGACAACACAAACATATGTAACGGATGGATTTTTTATCACCCATAAAGCCAACGTCTGCTACAGTGTAATAATGATATCCTAATAGGAAATATGATATGTACTGACAGAAGCAGGCTGTCCTTCGAGCCTATACACCTCCTCGTGATTAAGGTCATTCTTAAATGATAATAGAACAGAGATATTTGAGTGCTCAGAAATATGGGTAATTAGACACCATTAGTTAAAAAAAAAAAAAAAAAAAACATAATGATCTGTCATATCTGGCTCATGTTCCACAGACAAGACGGATAGTAAAATTTACGTCATGTCATAGTGATTAAATGTGAGCTTGACTGACCATTTTAATGCGCTAATCAAAATGATGTACACGCTGGCTGTGTGAGAGGGCTCAAGCCAGGTGATGTGGGAGAAAATAATCCAGGCTGTATTTGTCACATTTCTCCACATTCAGGGAGAAGGAGGAAGACATGGGGGAGGGGGCAAAAAAAAAGAGAGTTAAAGTAAATCTCTGAAGGCAAACAAAAGATGCTGTTTTGGCACGGATAGAAAAAACAAAATAATGCGGAGCCGTCGGCATGGGTTGACTGAGGCTGTCACAAACGTCAAACATGACGGGAATTACTGAGGGAGAACGAAGGAGTGTGCACCATAAGTAAGCAGAGAAAATGAGGATTTTCCCCGACTGGTCCTAACGCAAACATGTGCAGTCAGCTGACTTGCTCTCCTTGGTTGGCTGGTGGCGCCTCCCCCTGGCAGGGAGGTAAAGGAGCACTGAGTTTAAATTCACGCTCTGCTCTCCTCCATTTCTGATAAAACTCACCTTATTTAGACTGTGCTATATCCCGGAGATTTTAAATCATTATGCAGTCCAGGTTTCACACATCATCTCCCCAAGTCGAATAATCCTCAGCACGAAAAGTCAAGGAAAATGTTTGCTTAAGCAGTAATATGCAGCACAACCGCAGAACGGTCCCAGCGCCTTCCTGTGAAAACACAATGTCACCATCGGCAATAATAAACCAACCTCCGTAATCTAAGAGGGCGCTATTTTGGTGCTGGACTGGCTCGTCCCCGGCTCTAAACGCGGCATGGAGCTTTTACCCAAGTAACAGTCCCCAATAAAAAGGAGAATGCTTTTAACGTCCTCGCCAGGAAGGACGCTACGCAGGAGTGACAGACCTGTGACTTTTTAACGATGCTATAAAAACTCTGGCTTTTGCAGTGTGCCGTCTGCGGGGGCCTTTTACCACCAGGAAGAGTGAGGAAGCCTCATCGAGGGACTTTTGAGATTCATTAACCTGACATTGTTTTTCTGCTTATGTGTCACTTTGCAGACTTCTGACGAGCACATATACAGCTAACAAGCATTCCTGTAGCTGTTGTTTATGTGTTGCGGTGGACACAGTCTGCCGGTGTCGACAAGAGCAAGTTGGATTTTGGAAGGACGCCAGGGATGCCCTGTGGCAACAAAGGCCGGTGTGGCTTTCCCACACTGAAGCACATGTGACCACGTCACCTGACCCCTTTGGCAGCCAGGCATTGGCTGATCAGGATGTCGCGCAGCAAATCATGCGGCTGGCTACCAAAGTAGGTGAATGGTGGTTAATCATCTCCTTCCTGGACATAAACTGGAGTTTGACTACAGAAATTCATTGATAAACAATTCACTAGGCACTCGGAACATATCCGGCATCGGTGTCACTGGCATTATTAGTTATTGTTACACTCTGTGTCTCTCAGGCCGTCATTCACTAAAATAGATCCCGTCTGCTATGTTGCCCGTCTCATGTCGACATTTGAGATTCTTCACGGATTTGAGAGGAATCTCTGAAAGATGCAAACACTGAAGCAACTTCCCGAAGGCCGGGGCGGGTTTGAAGCTCGAACGAAAGCATCAACAAATGCAGCCGGGTTCGTTGGTTGAGATTAAGAACCCCAAGGTCGTTCACTCAAATCCCAAGTCACAAGAGGAGCCTTGCTATAGCACCACAGAGCGATGTGATTACCCCGAGTTTCTTTAGTGATATCATACTGTGTAGTGGGTAATGTAATAGTAACTCGCAGTAGCTAAACAGATGAATGTAAGTATCACACTCAGTGAATTGGTCACATTTATATTAAACTGCTGTTGCAAAGTGGTTTAAAACATAATGAGGTACGAGAACGACACCATGTCCCTGCTGGTGTCTTGTAACAGTACAGATTGTCTTGAGGACTGAAAACAACGACTGATTGTCGAATTTAAAGATGAAAAGGTAACACAGATGTGACTGTTCGTTTGGTAGCTGATGTAATCGGTGTCCGTCCCACTGCGGATGCATGAGTCATGCGTTTCCTTGAGCCATGTTCTTCAGACATCAACATCTCCTGCCCATCTCTGGCTATTCCCAGTGCAGTCCCTACCACACTGACAGCAGAAGATGACAACGTATTTATCTGAGAGTAACGAATATAAAACGTAACCTCGCTCGCAGTAAACCGAGTGACACTGCAATGTTGACAGATTGTAAGCATAGATGACCACAAGCATGCCATCATAATTGATCGATTTATCCGTTTTCGATAGAAACCCAAAGCTTTTGATGTCTTAACTACTTGCCTCTACTCTGCCTGCAAGCACTTAAATTGTCACTTCTCAGATACCTTATCGGGTGGTGACATGTGACAGACTGCCACATCATGAAAGACAAAAAGTGTTGTAAGTAAATTATGGACTATTCATCCATCCATCCATCCATCCATCCATCCATCCTGCAACCACTTACCCAGTACAGAGTTGGAGTGTTTGATGGCCCGAATAAATTATAATTATATTACTCTGCTAACACATTATCTATGTTGAGATACCTAGCTGCTTCATCCAACGCAAACTGGCTGTCACAGTATGTACAGCTGGATATCGTGACAGTTATGAACTTCATTTTATTAATATTTTCTGGTCATCTGCCAATTCCCAGAACCATTGAGCCCAATATCCAACTCAAGGTAGCTTCACCATAAACTTTTTTTGAGTTTCTTCAGTCAAAGAGATAAAAACCTTCCTGATAAACTCTTTCAGTCTGCTGAACCTGGTGAAGTAATGTTTTACTTAAGAGTTCTCTTGAACGGAAGCAGGTCATTGCTGATTTTCTAGTTGAATATCTTGTTCTCTCTCTCTTATGCAGCTTTCACCTTCTCCCGGAACACACAAACCTTACAAGGCCCCGGCCACAAAGGTGTGCCTCATGGTTCCATTCCAGGACCCTGCCTTTCATCATCTCTTCTGCCGAACCCTGAAATAGCACCTCCGTGTTTATGTGCATGTGAGCCATGTGGATGACCTCTTTCAAACCTCGTCACCGAGTTGCATCACCAACTCTTCCACGCACCCCAGCCCATGATTCATGGTTCAAGACAAGGCTTTCCAAAATTACCCACTCATTCCTTTTAACATATTCTTTTGAAGCAAATAAAAAAATGAAAATGGAATACAGCTAATTGAGCTTTCCTAGAGATAAACACCTAAGAAGGCTTGTGTCTCATCTCATGTCAGACATCTTATATTGTATAAGTACATGGCAACTCCTTCACCACAGTTACCTCCCAGTCACACCCAGCCGGGCCTTTGTTGGTCTTTCGAAAACCCAGCTCAGCAGACTGATTTATAAGGAAGCACGACACATGACAATTTATTGTAATAATACATTAGCTTGCTGTTAATATTGACACTCCCTAATTAGGAACTTTATTGGTAATAAAGGTATATAAAACATTCTGTGAGGTACACTGGAAGCATATTAGATTTATGGTCTTTAAGTCCATAAGCCAAGAAATCTCCATCCACACAAAGACTGAGAGTATTTGTTCAATTATGCAGACTACAGTACATTAGAAAGCATCTGCTCTTTCAGGTACCCCTTACACATGGAGGACTTTTCCACATTAATGCACCTCATTTGGAACTGAGTAAATATTTTACTGCCCTACGTCCTGCCATGGTCGCGGACGAGAACCTGCTTAAGGCGGTTTTTCCCAATCCGGTCCTCCAAGACCCACAGACAGTCCAGGTTTTTGCTCCCTCCCAGTTCCAAAAAATGTGGACTGTCTGACTGGGAGCTCAGAGGGACCAAAAACATGGACTGACTCTTGGTGCCCAGAGCACTTTTATCAGTCTGATTAAAAAAGAAAATATCATCTCAAACTCAGCTTATTATTTTGTACCTGGAGGCAATAATCCATCCCGCTTAGTCTATGTTAAGCACATTAAGCGTGTTCACCATGTTCTAAATTGCAAGGTACGTCCAAACTGTCGTTTGGCTGCATACAAGTATGCCACTTACGGATTTGTAACAGTGCCAGAGAGTCCATTACCCTACTCCGGCATTAGGCTTCAGAGTCAAGATGAGGTCTCTTGATAAATTATTTAGCCTTCCAAATTTGGGTAGGTCTATCTGACCTCGAAGGACTTAGGGACTTATCTACTGGCATTTATTTTTATGGACAAAATCTGGGGGGAAAAATGACAATAAAAAGCACAGTTTTTTGAAGAACTGTTTTTTGACTGCTAATGAAATGCAGGAAAACTGACTGAATCGTAACCTGTATAAACCTGTACAAACACGACATGAATGCTGCATGCTGTTCATTAGCAAGACACCTGCCATCGATTTGTCTCCCTCCAGTCCTATCGCTTTAAGCATCTTCACATCCCTTTATACAGTGAATACATAACAAAATAAATCAGTCACTCTCGACCAACTTATTCTTCAGAAACCTTTCTACAGTCTTTTAGAGTGAATGAGTAATTGCTTATGCGAGCGTGAGAGAGCACTTCTGGCCGACTCGAGAGTGTTTTGGTTTGCTGTTAACGGAGGGGCTCTGCGACGTCTTGTTGCTATTGCTCACCTTTCTTCCTCCTGTTTTGTCTTCCTAATCGCCTCCACATTTACATTAATGTAGTAAAACTGCCCCAAGAGCTTCCAGGTGCTGTAAAAGAAAAGCACCCAGTCGGCAACCGTCCCAGGAGTCCCTCCCAGACTTTAAAACAGCCTCATGAGCTGGATATGTAAATTAAAACAAAAAAAAAAAAGCTACCTGAAGCCGAAAACTCATAACCAAACAAAAAAATAACTTTAGGATCCCATTATAACCCACAAGAAGTGACACCTTCGTATTGCGGAAGCATCATGTAAAATGTGTCGTTGGCTGGGAACGTTTATCACTTGTGCTGGAAAACTGGATGGCTCCGGTACTGTTAAAAATGGTAAAGAGAACTATACAGTAGGTAGATGTTACACTTAATTTTATGTAGCATGTTATGCCTACTGTTAAGGGTCTAGACAGGCAAAGCCCTAGCTGACTGACTGCACGGACTAAGGTCTTCAGCCCCCTATTTTTCGTACCCTATCTTATTATCATCAGTAGCATCCTGTCCTGGCGTGTTACAGTGAACCGACAAAAAATGACTTGGAAGCAACACTGACTGAAACACAGTCTCAGTCACGACTCTGGCCAAAATAAAGCCGAAATAATCTAATTTTAATGGTGGTATCTTAACAATTGGTATTTTAGGAGTATTGAATTCTATTCGAAAGGTTGCTAGATTGCCAGTCCCTCCGAAAGCCAAATCAGGCCCCTGCCTTAGCAATTGCATCTTACAAATGAACAAGTACAACTGATTAGCAGACTTCTGTTTTCAATAACTACTTATACAGCGGATTATCTTGGTGAGCACAAAGGAAATGAGGTAGGAAACTCCCTGGGTGGGACAGCAGTTAAATGACATTAATGATTGATTATTTATTATTATTAGTTTTTTTTTTATAATAAAATCTAGTTTGATTCCATTCCTTTTCTTCTCAAAAAGAAGCAGCGATTCAGCCTAGAAACACTCCAGACAGTAAAAGCATGCATTAAGGGAACTGCATAGTGAAAACCCTAAAATGTGAAAAAGCCCGTATTTAATGTTAAACCTTAATAATCCCTGTGATAAAGGCCTTGGACTTCTCCTTTCTTTTCAGCTGAAAGTCAGTTAAATGCCTTTCTTTCTGGAGTACAGTCACAAAATGGAAAAGAAATTTTTATTAATTTTTGCACAAAAGAAAAATTGCAAAGGAGATGGTGCTGAATTTTAATAGCCGGTGCTGCCATTTACCACGCCTGAGTCTTTTCACAGTAGATTCAGATGATGAGAATGGCGTTACGTCCCCCCCCCCCGCTGGTCCTACTGGGCCGTCTCGCTCACCAGGACTTTGCTTCCTCTTACTCGTCCCCGTACTCTGGTCCAGCTGCTCCTATCCTGTCCTACAGCATCTCCATCCCTTCTACACCTCTTCCTTCATTTGCTAAGTGCTCCACAACGGCCAGTCAGCACACACCACAAATCCCAGTGTGGCCATCAGCTCCTCGCTCTCCAGGCCTCTGAGGTCAAGGCCAACCCTCAACCTGCCAAGGAGATGCAGATGACAGCATTTCCGTCCTCATTTTGCAGATGTTGCAAGGCCTCCAACAGATTGTACCAAAGAGATTTTCATACTCTAACAAAACCACTCTTGGCTCCAAGTCTATCACAGCCAATTCCTTTGGTTCCTGGTCCTATCTGAGGAGCCCAACTTAAAGTTAAGGGTTCAACCTCGAGAAAATCTCAGATGGTGATCAATCCTCCATCATGCATCTCAGGCAAAAGCTCCTTGCCAGGGAGAGAAAATACTTCAGCATTGAGAATGAGGCACTAGTAGTACCAGGGACTTGTTACTCTATGATGTCACCTTCTCATGTGCTCATTCACCTTGGTGACAAGCCCAGCCACGCTGAAAGAAATGACCAGGTGCTGAGGCAACAGTCCCTAGCAGTTACCACTTTTCCTCCTCACGCCTTCTTAGTCAAGCACTAAATAGGAACTGAGGTGGCCTCATTGTGGTGCCACGTCTCTAGGATTGAGTGGAGTCTTTGAAAGGAGGGGTGTGGGCCATGATTGCCCGACAATGCCCCCCTAACCCCACCTCTCAGCTCATTAGTCCAGCTGCCCTCCAGGTCAGTACCACAGACGACAACCGTGTCTTCCTGCACGACAGCAGTCATTCAGTACCATGGAGAGCAACCAGAAATGGTAATTTACTTAAAGCCTTCATCCATAATGCACTATAGATACCATCGTAATGCACTGTAATACTCGGTATAAGAATTAATAAAGCATTATATCATCTTCATAAAGCTTCATAAAGCATTATCATGTTAGAGATTATAATACTTCATAAGCTCTAATGAAGCTGTCATATTTAATACACTATAGATACATATAGATAATGCTTTAGGAATGCATTATAAAGTATTATGAACGTGTTCATAGATGCTTATAGATATGGCATTCATAGAAAGTGTTACCCCAGGAACTTGCTGGGATCAGTGCCGCCACCCCTTAGCTCAGCCAGATGAGAGTCGTAGCCTAGGTATGGCTTTTCGCCCTCCTGGAACATCTGAATGTCCAAACGACTCGACTCCTTTAAATGCTTCGACCCCACTGCGTCAGGATCAGTGCCCGTCTGTCCCTGCCCTTCGTGTCGCTTCCCCATTCAGCCAGCAGGTGTCACTGGCCATGCCTTGTCATTCCTTGTCAGAGAATCCTTGTGCGTTTTCCCAACTTCCTGAACTGCTGCTTATCTCACTGGGTTGAATGTGTGGCTCCGACACCGATTCTCTCAAGTCGCAGGTTTGAAGCTGGCCAGTGACCAGCCTCAACTGTTATTTATATTTATTTCCTGTTCCTCAGTGTTTACTTTGTGTCTTATTTCCTGCACTTGCTTCTCTCTCCTTTCGTTCTGTTCTGGTTCTCTTTTGTACCTTTTGATTTTGTAATTGATTAGCCTTGCTTTGCATTCCCAGTGTAGAGAATGTCTAATCCTCCTAGTTCTGTGTTCATCTTGGTTAGGTTCCTGTGTGTCCCCTGATTGGTTAATTGATTATAGAGTTACACCTGTCCCTTGTTTGCCCGTATTCCCTCTGTGTATTTAAGTGCCTGTATCTGCTCTGTGCTCTAGTTTATCATTGTTGTATTCATGTTACTATGTCTATGTTCCTCTGCTCTGCTGCTGAGGTCTATTCCCTGTGTTCTTGCTTATTCCTTAGCTATGCTTTGTCTCGTGGTTTTAGTTAATTCTGTATCTTTCCTGTTTGTTTTCTGAGCCCCTCGTGGTGCTTTTGTTTTGGTCCTTTTCCCTAGTATCCTTTCTGGCTTCCCCAATAAACCCCTATTGTCTCCTGGAGCCTCAAATGGATCGTCATCCTCTTCTTCTGCCCGCACCGGCGTCCATAACCTTCTGCTTGTGGAACCTTCTGCTTCGCCAGAATTTTGCTGACACTTTTTTTTTTAGGTCTGCGCTGGTACCTTCTATCCCACCCAACAGTCTTCATCTATCCTAAAGCTGCTTCTCCATCAGTCATGCAGAAAGAGCAGCAGAAGAGTGCAGCGGCACGGCCCAGGGGGCTCGTGAGGGTTCTGTGTGTCCTTCAGTGGACTGCCACAGCGAGCCAGCGCTCTCGGGCGGAAAGGACTGCAAAACCAGAAACCTGATACCATCCCTCTCATTTCAACAATGCAAATTCCTACCATTTGTGAAAGAGTAAGCCATCCAATTCTGGTGAAAATAAATAATATGAAAACAAAACATGCATAAAACCATGCAGAATGCATCTTTTACCCGACCCAGTACTACCAGATGAGGTTATGAGATAATCGGCCATTGACTCAATAATTAGCAAAATACAGTTTGCACTTCTCTGCAGGAGAGATTAATCCCATTATGCTATTAAACTGGGCTGTAATAAAGTAAATATATCCATAATAACAGCCGGTGATAAAGAAATAAAATATCAAAATTGAAAGTGGGTGGGAATACCGTCATGTCTGACTCATCAAAACAGAATCTGCTTTTAGCAACCGGGGAGAACTCTGATTTATTTCTGGCAAAATCAGTCATATATCTTCTTTATATAGAGAGCTGGTGAGTTTATATTGGTTAGGGCATACCTGAGACTGTGTTAAAAACACCTCCTTGTTAACTGAATAAAAATATTCATCTGTATCTTCAGGAGAAAATCTGGTTAAGACCAGTGAACTACATGAACTGACTATGGGAAAAAGGAGATACAGTAGCCTGCTTCGCGGGAGATTCCACGGGCTGGAACATACCAGAAAACAGACGACGCAGACTGATGGCTTAATCTGCTCACGGCTGCCACAATCACACAACTGCTACCACCTCTAAATCGCACGACCCTTCAGGAAAAAGTTGTTCGGCAGTGTGACTAATAGCCACCAGCTCAGAGAAACGTGTACAGGAGACACGGACAAACTGTCCCCATGACACTCTCTGATTAATAGTTAGAAATGTCACCGGCAAGAACGAGGCACTAATAGACACACTAAAATTCGAGATTCAAGCATAATATACGTTTAAAAAAACAATAGAATTGTTCTCATACAAAGATTATAAAAACTGATTGCAGCATGGTATTTATACAGTTATGGAAAAATAAACGTTTTGTAGGCCTATAAGTCTAACGCGATTTGGCATATTAAGTACCTCTCTGCTGCAGCAGTGTTGGCACCAGAACAAATCTGAAGGTCGGGACCAAGGTTTTATTTGCACTTTTAAACAAATAAAGCAAAATTAAATGGAGACAGTAGCATGGCAGCTAAAAGCCTAAAAGGCATCTGATATGATCAAACCATTTAGGACTCAGCTTAGCCTCATATTTTGATACCAGTGCATGTAAGGCAAAACCTGAAATGATAGCAAACATCCAAGCATATAATGTTCATATGTTTGTATGGATGCATTCTAGGGTTACATTCAAGGTTCCTCTGGTGACATTTTAGCTATGCGCACAGTCATGCATTTCAAATGCAAACGGGCCACCAATGCTGACCTCACGATTTTATTATGTTTCATGTCAAGTCAATTAGACAGTCTGATAATCTAATGGAACTGCTGAAATTGCAGCATTGGGATTAAAACTATTCGCTTTATAAAGCAAAATTTGCGCGATATTCATAAATAGTCATAAATTAAAAAAATGTTCATAGATCAAAACGCCGAAAAGGTATCACGTATAAAAGCTTCGAAAATCGGATCAAATGTGCCATCATGTAAAAACACACCAGGCATCTACTCTTTATCCGTCCACCTACATTTTGCTAAGGGATTAAGGCAGCATTAAAAGCAGCGCAAACGACAGGCTGCGCGTTGCGTCGCCTGATGCGACCGACGAAAGTCAGTTATACAACATGGACTTTAGCGATTGGCCAAAATCCCTTCAGCATGAGCAAGCTAAAGGTGGGAAACCTTTAGCAGATCTTCTCATAGGAAAATCAGCCCGTCCTCTTCGCACAGACCCGCCATACTTCATTAATTGCTTATTAGGCAACTTAATATTAGGGCATCGCTGCCGACGGAGCTCGCAATGTGCACCGTTCCATATAATATAGCATGCATGTTGTCATTTGTACAATAAAATCTCCCATTCTAAACTAACTGCAATATGATTTTCAATCTAAGAGCGGTGTTTTAAATAAGTCGAATGACTAAAAAGTGTATGCAAATGTGTACTTGATTAGGGAAATTAGATTAGAAACAAAGTGCTTCTGTTAAGAGAAACAAGTGTTCGCATCGCTACCACAAAAGATCCATCGATTTATGCGAGTCGGCCGGCTCGTTACAGGCGGGACACGTACCACACTGAACAGACCGCAGATAGTTAAAGTTTCCCGCAAGACGGCCACATGCTCGGGCGTGACATTCATGCAATATCCCATAGCGCTATGAAACCCACCAAGTTGGCGACATAACTTCTTCAGTAATACCAACGAGATTTTTTTTCTATCTTAAAACTTTCTGATGTGTTTGCTGTAGGCATGATAAGTTTAAGCAAACGTGAGAGTTGTATAGGCTTTATGGTGCAGGGCTGGGCGCCCCGCACCTGTCCCCGAGAGAAGTGCGTGTCCGGACACCACGATTAAAGCCCGCGGAGTCCTGCGGGACAGCGGGTTCCTTATCACATATTAAGTATGTAATAAAACATCACACCGTAGTTTCGCAGCATTGAAATCCGAGGGAAAGTGAATGATAATCGGACGCGCGTCTTAAAGAGCTCATCGCGGGAGGACGCCGCGCATCAGGACTTACTTTCAGACTGAAGAAGGTGCCATAGCCGGCGATCGGCTGTCAACACACGGGATGTAAGGACGGGAAGCCGCAGGCCCGGTTACCCCCGGCTCGCCACTACAGCATCTTCCCTGCGTGCCGAAGGCAGGTCCCGCAATTTGACCTTGCTGTAACAGGAGCTACCATCGCACCGTAGGCGGGGGGGAGTGGATCAAACCAAAGGCGAAGTGCTGCGTGCTGCTCAACTTCGGGCTGCCGGGGGACGCTCATATCACAAGCCTACGAATATAAAACATGGTCCATATTACATTATTATATGCATGCATATATTTAAAAAGTTACATATTATGTTTTACATTGTTATGTGTACTTGGATTTTAGCAGCTGTGATGGTAAAAAGTAAAATATTAATATTGTTTGTATTCGTCCTCATCTGTCTTCCTAATCATACGCAAGTTAGTCCTCATAAGCGGTAATCTGTATTTTATATATTAATTCCTATTGAACATCGACGTTTTCAGTACTTAGAACGGGTATGGGGTAACTTAGGCCATATGTATATCCTGGGATATACTGATGATGCTAATGAATGAATTGGCAATGTAATTTGCTACAGTAGCTCAGCCTGCTCCGGCATTGAAGCAGCGATTGAAGTCAGATATTCTTCTGCTGCGTTTTCCAGTCGCACCTGTCACATCCTCCAGTCCGTAGTTGATTTTGTAGATGGATGCAACTGCACATCACTTTGAATTTTTCACAGTTCAGCGACGTGAGCAGTGGTATATGAACAGGGAAGGTACGGCAGATATATATACTGGGGAAGTGGATGGAGAGAGGATTGGGCTACTTTTCTGTGCTGGACTTTGAGGTAAGGATGCAGCGGTAGCACGGATAGTATGAAAACTGGGCAGGGAGTGCTTGGAGGGACGTGCAGCTGAGGATAGGAGAGAGTCTCACTGGAGAGGATCCGGGATCTTGTGGGATCCTGCTTTGTCACCATGTGGGAGTCACTGGAAGGACATACTCAGCTGTTCCTCCAGTAATTATGGCTCCCTTGGCGACTCCTTATCATCGCTGCGGATCATGACATCTACCTTCCAGCTCATACCGATTCAGTGGACTCCAGGACCAATTGTAGGCACTCATCATATTTTAGAACATACCGTATTTGCTTTGATAACAAGGCTATGTGTCCGAATTTGAGAAACACGATGACCTTTATTTTCACTTTTTTGAAGTAGATAAATAAAGCAGATTTGTCATTGCAATTTGCTATGTAATTCGCCGCCCTCAGGGGCCCCTCCCAGCTCAGAGCCCCAGGTCATTGCCTGTCCCGTCACCAATGACTAAAAATAGCAGTTTCAGTCTTAATGGTGATACATAAAACTGAGTGTGAAATAGTCCCTACATTTATCGGTGACATTTTTGTTGTTGCAAAAATAAAGCAAATACTTCACTGAATAAGTTTCGAATGTCTGGAAGCCTAAGTAATGGTTTAATAAATTCATAACACAGAAAAGGAGAATACATTGAAAAATTAAACAATGAACTTTCTCTGGGGGCATCTTCTCTGAAGAAACCGACCTAGTTTCAGATGTAGCTGAACAGCTCCCCTCCTGCAGTACTAGACCCTATAATCAGAGCCCTGGAGCAAGAATAAAGATGAATAAATGTCCTTTGGCATGTTTTAAGGCATAAATCTATAAAGATGCATGGCAATAAAGGAGGAAATAGAGAATCCTGTTTTTCATTGCTTTAAATCTTGATGCGGCTTCACGCCCCTTCCAGACTGCGCTACCTAAAGCGGATGAAATCAAATAAGAGCACAACTGAATATTGATTTGCTCGAGCTGAATGAAAAAGCCTGCAGTCGCGCTATTCTCATTCACTGAGCAGTGCAGCTCATTTTGACTGCAAAGAATTTAATTGAATTTTTTGTTAGCTTCAGTAATTTATTTGTATTTAACATTTTTACACTTTGAGTATTGGACTTGGTGTTATAGGTCAACATTAGAATATGCACCATATACACAAAAGTATTGGGACACACCTCAGTCATTGAATTCAGGTGTTTTATTCAGACCCATTGCCAAAAGTGTATAAAATCAAGCACCTAGCAATGTAGTCAGGTTTACAAACATTTGTGGAAGAATGGATCGACCTGAAGAGCTCAATGAATTCAAGCGTGGTGCTGTCATAGGATGCCACCTATATGCAATAAGTCAGTTTGTGAAATTTTGTCCCTGCTAGATATTCCACAGTCAACTGTAAGTGGTATTATTGCAAAGTGGAAATATTTAGGAACAACAGAAACTCAGCCATGAAGTGTCAGACCATGTAAAGTGACGGGTCGCAAGGTCGCTGGGTGCTAAAATATATAGTGCATAAAAGTCACCAACGCTCTGTTGACTCAGTAACTGCAGAGTTCCAAACTTCCTCTGGCATTAACCCCAGTACAAAACTCTGTGCCAGGAGCTTCTTGGAATGGACTTCAATGGCTGAGCAGCTGCATGCAAGCCTCACATCACCAAGCACCAAGCGTCGGATGCAGTGGTGTAAAGCACGCCGCCACTGGACTCTGGAGCAGTCGATACATGTTCTGTGGAGTGATGAATCACGTTTCTCTGTCAGGCAGTCTGATGGATGAGTCTGGGTTTGGCAGATACCAGGAGAACGTTACCTGCCTGACTGCATTGTGCCAAATGTAAAGTTTGATGGAGGAGGGATAATGGCATGGGGTTGTTTTTCAGGGGTTGGCCTAAGCCCCTTAGTTCCACTGAAGGGAACTCTTAATGCTTCAGCATACCAAGACATTTTGGACAATTCTGAGGCTCCAACTTTGTGGGATCAGTTGGGGAAGAGGCCCTTTTCTGTTCCAGCATGATCATGCCCCAATGCATAATCCACAGTCATCAATTGAGGAGCTTCTATAAAGACATGGTTGGGTGAGTTTGACGTGGAAGAACTTGACTGGCCCACACAGAGTCCTGACCTCAACCCCATCGAACCCCTTTGGGATATTGCAAGCCAGGCCTGCCGGTTAGCAGCTACGACGTAGGCAGCAGATCCTGTAAATTGTAAGGTGGGGTCTTCGTGGATCAGACTTGTTTCTTCAGCACATCCCACAGATGTTCAATTAGATCTGGGGAATTTGGAGACCAAATCAACACCTTAAAAGTGTCCCCCCCCCCCCCCGCATATAACTGCTCTGAAATGTGCTACATTTAAAATCACTTAACGAAGGGTAAAAGAACCATTTTTTTAAAATAATACTTTAAGTTTTAAATTGTGTTTGCTATTAATGAGAGAATGGTGCGTTGTTTTGTCAGATGTGTGTGTGTGTGTCTGTTTGATTTTTTTAAATAATTAATTAGCAAAATTCCGTAGTGTTTTAATTTTCACATTTACAGGTATTTGCTGATAGCTTAGCTTTAAGTGTGACTCATTCACTTACCATCATTTCAATATCATTGATGAATCAAACCCCACATGTATTAATTGGTATATGGTACATGAGTTTGTACTGGCCTTCCCGTTTCTGCGATGTTAATATGAGCAGTGGGACCTCTGGCATTCTGTCACGGAAAGTCATTATCACCTGTCAATGAAATCTGCCTGGGGTGCCTATGGAGAGTAGCGGCCTTACAAACACATGGTCATGTAAGCATGACCTGCATCCTAGATACATGGTGCACTAGGAAAAAGGACAAGTATCAGAATACCTGTATTATAATGGAAATGTGAAAAAAATAACAAAAAATGATCTCGGCACTTTAAATCTTCACTTGCACATGAGACTGAGACCAAGTATTATAGACATAACAACAGTTACTTTGAGAGGTAGATTACTGAGTGTTTTGTCATTGATCATTTGCTCCTTAAAAAGATTTTTTGTGTTTATTAATATATAAATAGCATTTACGTCAAAGTAATGTTAAGGGCCACAGAGTTTTTTCATTTTTGTTTTTGTGATAATGAAAGTATTTTGGTCAAAAACACAGATCTTCTCTGAGAAAACGATCTCACTGACCTATAAGCATCGTAAATGAGTGTTTCCCTTTTTAGCTAACTCAGCCCATTGAGCGCTATTATGACATGTTATGTGCTGTTTTCCGTTGTTGTGGGAAGTCAGTCTGCCATTGCGGTGCACATATATCACACGAGGAACATGCTGCTACCCTGTAGTGTCTCTTCTGTGTCTCTGTGTTCAACAGCAGCCCCTGGCCGTGACGCCGCCTGCGCCGAAGGTTGGGTGAAATGACATTTAGGAGCATTGGCTCTAGAACAGGACAGCAAACCGAGTCTTTTTGGACCTAATTCCTGAGAATCACAAGCCCGGCGGCTAGCTTGTTGACATGTCACATTCGCTGATGCGCAGGAGGCCCACTGTGGAGCCCCACAACCACACACGCGCTCAGGTAAATTTAGCGCCAAAAAACAGCTCTCCATGCAGCGCCAATAAGGCTCCTGGTGGGCGACTGGGCGGGTGGAGGCCGGCCCACACTCCTCCGCATGTTAGCGCCAATGCTAATGTCGGAATGACGTCCTGAGCCCTTGGCTCTCTTCGCCTGTTTGCCGCCAGCGGCAGTTGCGGGACAGGAGCTCCCGAGGGGTACGCCAGGGACCGTGTTCGTCCACGGCCAGAAATGCTTGGGCGTCGTGGTCCTCATCGCTTCATCCCACGCATGCAGCCCACTATCCAAGGAGATGGGCTGATCTCCAGGGCTGCAGGAAAGGCAGTAGGCGTATGGGGCGAGTCCAGCACCTCCTAGTGGTCAACGCACCCTTTTTGGTAAACCTGCTGACCAAACCGGTCATTTATCCCGATGGGAGCCCTATGGCGTGTCTGTGTCACACGACAGAGGGGATCGTTTGGAGAACCCTTTCCGATAGCGTGAGCACTGCAGAACCCATATGGCTGCCAACATGTTCCTGGAAAAAAAATGCCACTGAAGAATCCTCCATAATCCTTGTTTCCTGAGGAAAAAAAAAATGGACAGGCAGGTCCCCCCGTTGCTAGGCAACCGCCAGGCAGTGTCCAGCAGAAAGAGAGGAAGTCATCAACCAGGTCAACAAGTAAAGTGCGATCTGAGCAGTGTGTTAGGTAAAAGTTTAACTCTTAGTTGGGTGTTCATTACATTGTACAATCAAAACCTTAACCAACCTAAACCAAGTCCATTTATCCTGTACATCTCATAAAGGATTATGGGAATGACATATAAATTATCCTGGAAAAGGGGATAAGAAATGGTTTTAACGTTCTGGACATTTTACAGTGCGGCGAAACTTTTAATAATTATGCATCTACTGAATAATGTATTTTTCATTTATTGCAGAATTAATTTAAATGAAGGCTAATTATTTACTTGAATGTATCCAGGTTCACGGAAGACTTTTTCACCAGCTGCAATTGCCCAAGACTGTCCAAGTTACGAGAGTGCCTATATTGGTATTGTGCTTAAATGCATTAATAGCTTGTTTGCTTTCAAATACATACCCTGCATATAAAAATTATATACCCTCCGTTGCGGGTCCGGTCAACAACATTTATGTAGGCCTATGATTAGTGAATATATAGGCCTAGAAACTTCAGTAGCTCCAGTGGGCTGTTAACTGCTAAATAAAGCACTGCCATTATTTACATAAATGTTAGATTTAGCTAAAAATAAAACTGTACGTTTTAACGCAGCTAGCTGGAAGCTCTGCTCTTCGAAGTGTAAATGAAGACTTTTTACTGTCTGGATCGATATGAAGCTTGAGCGGTGAGCGCCGGAAATCAATGCGCCCAGGGGAGTCTGACGGGCTGGGGAGTGATGTTCGCCGTGGGATGTCGGTGGAGGCGCCAGCGGCTTGGGCAGGCGAGGCGCCCCCTATAGGGGCGCACGTCAGTCCCGTCGCCGCAGCGCTTCCTCCGAACACGCGCATCCAGCCCCAGCCGCGCTCCCGATGCGCAGCTCAGCGCGATCCGCCTAATTGCTGGTGACAGGGCGGCTGTCGGCGGCCGGCCAGGTCGAAGATGCGCCGTGTTGGGATGACCCTCTCCCGGGAGAAAACACGACAAGCGCATCTGTTAGAAAAAAAGCCTTCTCAACCCCTGACCCTGCAATGTATCTCCATTACTTTACCGGATTATACATTTTCTTTGCAGTGCGTTTTATAAAAGCCACTGCTTTCTGCCTTGGCTGCAGATATTATATTTTTTCTCGATTATTATTAGAAAAAAACAAGGGCTTTTGCAGTGTAACTGCCAGAGAGGCTCAGATTAATTTTGCTTTGCAATCATCTCACATACCCATTCGATGAAATATGGCTTTAGAAAACGCGTTATTTTTTCTTTTCTTTTTTTAATTTAGATTTGCTGAAGACAACTGCTGATGAACGAAGCAGAATGAAACTTTAAAAAGTGCACCGTAGCTGCTTGGGAGACTTAAATTGGTCCCAAAGTCATTATACAACAACATCAGCGTTTACTTCAGTATGAAATTAATCTATAGCAGCCAGCAGGTTGGCGGGTATTAACACCCGCTGGTCCACTGTTTGGCCGGCAAGCGTCGGCGATGCCCTTTAATGATTACAACCGCCAACTGCGAGAAAGTTTTCCTGGTAACTGATCGTATCCGACAGGCAGATAAGCCCTGCAGGAAGTGGAGGGTTTTGCAGCTCCTGGAGATCAGAGATTTTCGCCAATGGCAAACTTAGAAAACCGCTTCCATCTGACAAGACCAGAACAGCTACATATAATGCATCTTTCGTTATATGCACAGCAAGTAAAACTGTGGGATTGTACTACGGTTTATTGGGTCTGCCTGGCATCTGAATCCCGGCCCTGGCTCTGTGCATGTGGAGCTCACACGTATGCAGTTTCATCCAAAAAACATGCAGTTAGGCAAACGGGCATTTCTGAATTGCCCTGTGTGCCCTGTGGCGGACTGGCATCACATTCAGGGTGTGCCTGGTGCTTGCTGGGATTGCCTCCAGGCTCACACCATGAGTGGATCTGGATGAACATGGTATTGCACAAAATATGGTCAAAATAATTAAACTTCTGGTTTAAGAAATAAAATGACTGCAACCATGAAAAAGTATGGAGCTTCACAGTTCTTTGCTGGTCCTCTGCTATAGAAAAGGCTCCTTTAAGGGGTGGTGTTTACCAATCTGGCTACATTACTGGGCCAATCTAAAAGTTGTTGGTATTGCTGCTGTGGTTAGTGTCCCCAATATCTTTCAGTCATTAGTAGTTCAGCATGTGCATAACTAATTGATATACAACACACATCTACCTATTTTTATATAATCTGAATATTTTACAGTTCTTCACAGTATCCACCTCGAGAGGTTAAAAGTGCTCCGGGATTGATGGTCCTTCGGGGTGAGATTACATGGGCTGTAGCTGAATGCCAGCATGGGGGTGGAGCCAGGAAAACGGCCGATGCCTCGGAACACAGGAAATGTCAGGCAGGAGGACGCGGGAGAGACCCCTGGAGAAAATCGGCGGCACTCAAGCGTGCCACTGCACTGAGGCGCCTCACCCGGCCAGGGGGGTGGGCGGAGCTTACACGGAGTGTAACGCACTGGATGCAGTGATATGAACTGCAAAACTGGGCAGCATCCTGGAATTTAAACAATGACAACATCAGAAATTACATAATGAAAATAAGAGAGAAATACATCCTCCCATCCATCTTCTGTAACCATTTTTCCGGTACGGAGTGACTGTGACCATGAAGCCTATCCCAGAATGCACAGCTGAGGACACAATGGAAGGGATTCTGGTCCATCACAGGGCACGCATGCAAACACACACACAAGTTTGTATTCACATATTTCTGGGGGCTGACACATGCATACACAGGCACACACACACACACACATGCATAAACACACAAAGCATATACACACACAAGTTTGTATTCCTATCTTTCTGGGGACTGACACATATACACATGCATACACAGGCACACACACACGCATACTGTACACAGGCACACACACACACAAACAAACCATACACACACATACACATGCCTACACACACAATGCTTACACACACACACACAAGTTTGTATTCACATCTTTGTGGGGACTCTCCATTAAGTTCGATTAAGTTCGAGTTCCGAGGTACCACTGTATTTGAAAAAATAGACACATTTAAAAAGTAAGCACATTTCAGCTTTGTTTCAGTTACACATTCCCACAGTAAAGTGATCTATTCATTAAATGATTACAGTGACTATTTTCTTACATAAAATGACATTACTTTCCTTCTTGAAAATGGCGTAAGTCTCAGTTGCGACACAGTGCATTTAGACACCTTGAATATAGATTCTAAATGGTAACGGGCCGAGTTGAGTCATAGGTTATGTTTGCTTATGCATGCAGAATACATACAAAAAGCGGTATGATAAGATTTCCATTGTAGCCATTTCCGAGACAATCTTACCTGCAATTTGCATTAAAAATAACGGCAGAAGCACCGAAGGCTTTTTAGTACATGCCAACCAGGGACTCTGGCTGCTAAAGTAATATAAAAAAACCAACACTGTTTGCTCCAGGCACAATGACAGAAAGAACCACGCGACCTGGGGATGGGCGGGGGAAAGGGACATTATTTGGGGACGGTAGAGCAGATGACATCAGGAAAAAGTAACGCTGGGAGAACTAAGTATAATAGTGGTTAAGACCATAAAACTCTACCCTGAAAGTGTTGAGTTTACCTGAATTATCTCTTGCAAAATATACCCGTGAATGACACATAAATGGGAAAATCTGCCTAGCAGTTTTATAAAAAATAAAACAATGTAACACGTACGAGTTACTTATTGTTAATCTATTTTGATGCGGACCTCACTGACATTTAGAGCTAAAAAGATATACTAGGCTGTTTCTGTAGGATACATTACTGTTAATAGTTTGCGGACATTATATTTCTTGAATCCTGAGGGACACGTACAGAGTTGTGGGTATATATGTGCTGGAACCACGCTATACTGTTATTAGTATACAAGGATTTGCCTGATGACAGATGAAAACAGCCAATCAGTCACTTAATTAGGACAGATACATCAACCATATTGGGATCTCGTTTAGCTTTTATAATTTATGCTGGCATGTAGAGACACTTAAGCATTCCTTTCCTGCCATGTTATCTTGCCTGGAGTCACAGTTAATTCCTTCGGTGCATCGTGGCTAATTGCTGTGAATGAATGATTGGGCAGAGTGACCGGTGATTCAAAACATTACACCCCTCACGCGGGATCATTTTAATTCGCAGTGGCAGCAACAGGAACCTGCAGTGAATAACTAAACAAAATATCTTGCTATGCACATTTCACTAATCGCCGTGAACAGGGACACGTTTACGGAAATTACAAACGGAACCATCGTGGGAAAAACATTAAAAAGAAAAATGGGACTGTTATGTTAAGCATTTTCACAACCGATAAGCTGTAAATTCAGCAAGTAACTGTTTCTTAAAGGGCAACACAACATACTGAATTTCTTACAAACTGTTGCCGCCTAAAGTTCAATTAGAGTGAGCAAAGACAAACATTTAAGGCTGTGCGAGGTGTCTTAAGACATATGAGCCTCAGTTTATCCTGCCAGCTCTGGGCGTCGGTGTTTAGATAGACCTGGCACAACCCATAAGTGACATTCATCATTCCTGGCTGGCAGACAGATTTAATTGCGTCGCTGGAAATGCTACAATATGTGGGATAAAATATTTTATTCGGGATAAAAATATTTGTTTTCTGGGTCAATTTCAGTGTCCACGCGCATTCCACCAAAGCTCTTTTTAAAAAAATGGATCCTTCAAATGACATCGTGTGAGCATTTACGTGTCCTAATCTGAACTTCGACTAGTATCACGTGGATCTGGATGAGGTTTAGTGTTTACGGTGTATAATTGTTTTGAGTAATGATCCAACCATTCACCCATCCATCCATCCATCCATCCATCCATCCATCCACCCATGCATCTGTTTTAGCTGTTAATACTCAGGTAGTGATCAGTCTGGAGCATAATCCAGGTACCAGAGGGCGCAAGGTAAGCTCCCCCAAACACAGAGTACATGCAAACAACACGCACAGCTGGGGATGGGAAAATGAATCCACTATACCACCATCCCACTCAATTTCATCTTCAAATGGATAATCATACATCTTACCATTTACATAAAACCTTCATGCTCTCGTTATCACAGGATGATTACTATATCTTCCTGGTGTAACCTAGCCTATAGCAAGTGCTTCATACCAGCATAGCCTCATGGTTAGAATTAACTGCTGTCTTACGACAAATAATAATTTGTGTGAACGACAAAAAAGTAAAAGGGTATGCTCGAAACTAAAATTTTATAGGCAATAGACTGGACTCCGATTACATGTTCTGTTCTCTGGTGGCTTTTGTGGTAGGACCGTAGGAGTGCATTTACAGGTGAACCTGCTTACCTCTGTCTCAGAGCTACTCAGAGCAATCAGCCCCCTCCATAGAAAATAACTATTTCTCTGCAGATACTGAACGCCAAACACGACCCTTTAACGTCCTCAAAGTCCACGCCATACGACGGCTTTCTACGTGATTTTTAAGCGCTTGTGACCCCTAGAGGTTAACTGGGGCATTGCATAATGTTTCGTATCGACGGGAAAATACAGCTGTCAAGGAATTTTTATAAAGACAATATAGCTACACGTTTAAAAATACGTGATCACCAAATGAAGCAAATTTAATATTATTTGGAATCAAATGGAACAATTACTGAATATAGACGTAATCGAGCATCAGAATTCTGTTTTCGGATCCGTTTTAGAAATTGATGTAATTGTGATAGGCCTAATAAATGCCAAAACATATAGGCTGGAAGTGCGAAAATATTTGTAGAGAGAAGGAATAGGTGGACACAGGATAAGAAGGGTTGCCTAGATGGTTTGTTTTAGGGGAGGAGATTGTGATGCATAGAAAATGACGGACGGATTCAAGAATCAACTCTAAATGTTGTAAACCTTAACTATTCTTATCAGTTTGTCCATTTTAACAAAAACATGTGGGATAACATTGTGAAAAACGATCCACCCCAAGCCTTACTGGAAGAGGAACGGATGTTTTCATCTCATCTGTACTCATGTTTAATTATACAATTACCATATATGAGTAGATTTCATCAGCGAGCCCAGCAGGAAATAATAAACCGCACACTTACGCTTTCCTCAGTAGGAACTCTCTAGATTCTCTCCCCGTAATTAATAACCATATTTCTTTCTATTTATTGCTTTTTATTTTATACCAGTGCACAAAAATACAGTACAAATCGTTGGTGTAATATTTTAAAGGATTTGATGGGAAAACAAAACTCTATTCAACGTTTCAACGTGCATGAACGGCATAGATATATATAGATATAAAAACGCATTTTCCCCCGTTAACTTTGACTTATTTCGGCTACTGTACGGCGTAAGAATGCCTCGTCAGTCTTGAAAGAGATACTTTCACCCATTCATTAAAAACACTGGATTTTTCCCCACTTGAAAGTTTATTTATTTTAAATTATGTTACGTAACAGGACAGTCACTCAAGATAAAAGCAGTAGTGGTAAAGATGATAACAATAAGGTAGGTAGTTATTGCTGACTTGTTGTTTGTGTGTTCCTGCTGTGTCTGCCTGGTATTATCCAGCATGCTAACCACCTATATATAATATTCTACTTTTGCAGGTGGCTGGAAAGATAACAATTAACTACATTTAGCAATCACGATACTTTATTCGTACAGCGAAGTTAATTTCACAATGAGTTTACCTGGGATTACCTACTGTACAGTAATTGCTCTGTATTTTATTTGAATTTAAAGGCGGAAGAATCAAACGTAAGCGCAGATCCTGCGACAAAAAAAGGATTCTGTGCCAAAGTTACAGACGTGGGAAAAGTTGTTCTTCTTATCATCTTCATTCCTCCTTTTTTGAATTATGCCTCTTTGCAGCGAGAGGGAGCGCTGCTTATTCCTGAAGGTAAATGTCACTGCGGGGTTTTATGTTCCCTTTTATTATCGACATTATGCGATATATCCTTGTTTTATATCCGTGCAGCTGGGTAACGATAAGTTGTCATCATTAAATTGAATCTCACATGAAAGTAGGTAAACTGAAAATAGCTTCACAGTTCCCCCTCTGCTGATTGAACGGATACTATACAAAACTAATCTCTCTCTTTAATGAAGTCACTGTTGACGACGTGGGATAGAACCCATGAAACTGCAAAGTGCTCGTGCATTTCATCAGAGGTTGCTATTTGCCTGATTCTTCTGCAGGGGCCCAATCAGTGGATATTGGATTAGGTCAGAAGGTCCACCTCTTGTGCAAAGGACAAGGGGAGCCAGTTGGTAAAGTATAGACTCCGTTTTATTTCACAGATGCGTAAAAACACCACTGGGAGCACTGACACTGCGGTAGACAAATTAATGTTATTCTGTTGCATTTTAAATGTCAGACAAGATGAAGACCAGAACCCCTTGGGGTTGATGGGTTATATACCTTAACAGATTTCACATCCTGAGTCAGCGTTAGATGTGTCGTTCGCTCTCGACTTGTTTCACGCCTGTGGTGTTTCTTCATAGTTCTGCTGGACGCTCCCACCGGAATGTCCTCGGAATCCTGGTTCTATATCCAAGAAGAAGTTTCACAGAAGACCAGGGTGAGCATGTGTTTTTTCTCACTTTTTTGATGTTCAGAGTGCCCAGATGGAGGTTAAACTCATGTGGTGCAAAGTGATGTGGCTTATTCATCATTTACAAGCTCCTACTGCATTCTGGGTACTGGGATTGAGGTGAGCAGGTGGAGCTGCTGTCTCTCACCTCCAGGGCTGCGGGCTTGGGTCCAGCCCCACCTGTGTGTGTGTGTGTGTGTGTGTGTGTGTGTGTGTTTGTCTCCTTGTTCTCCTTGAGCTCCAGAGTTAGGCAGTTCCGCTGAAGAGGCGACTATAAAAAAGCTTTTACCATCAGCCTGTGTGAATATGACCACATGCGACTTTCCTGGTTTCCTGTGACAGACTGATGCTTCATGTGACCTACTGTGACCTTGACTAGATAAGGAGCTGCTGACGGTCGACGTTCTCCGCAGGCCGCAGTGCTGACAGCAGGGCTGTGAATTTCCGTCTGCTCTTCATTAACATTCCTGCTGCCTTGTGGGCTGCTGCACGTGCCTTTAACCCCACAGCTTTTTAAATTTTATTTAAATATTGCTCTATCTGACCTATTCTGGCGACTGTGGGATGCATCTCTCAGGGTCTGCATCGCAGGGTCTGCATCTCTCAGGGTCTGCATCTCTCAGGGTCTGCATCTCTCAGGGTCTGCATCTCTCAGGGTCTGCATCCCGGATCAGCAGGCATCCATAGTTAGGGCTAATGATCAGGATAACGCCCTTTAATTATGAACTAGTTCTGGAATTCACGTGTGTCGCCCGAAGCCCCCCCCCCCCCAGGACATTGCCACGTTTGCCGACCTGGATGTGGGGTTTGTCTGGGGCGGTGTTTGCTCAGTCTTTACCGCTTCCTGTAAAGGCTCAGGATGTCTGCCGGATTGTGTACTGAGCCTTTCTACCATTTTGACACCGAGAGCAGAATATCTGCCTTTAATTTATACTCCATAGTGACCACTTTGCTTTTATGATGAGATGTAGGGGCACGTGGAAGTGGGCGGGGGGGGCGGCTCAGTACCAGCTGGGGCTGGCTTGCGTCTGGGTGCTTCTGGGGACGTGTCTGGGACTGAGGGAGGACAGGTTCCCCCCACCTGCACTACGTTTCCTGTGACTCACTGCCCCTCTGGGTTTCCATAAGCCCAGTCCAATTTCTGTTCCGTCTTATAAATGCCAGCTCCCCCCAACTTGTTTTGCTGTAGGTGTCAAACCCCCAAGGAGCCATCGCTTCTGCTCACTGAGCTCTTTGAATTTACCTCCCCAATCAGAGCTGGTGTTATTTTTGGCTCTTATAAAAGGTTACTGTAAAAACAGTGTCACGCAGAATCAGGGATGTTTAGATATATGTCGGCTGTAGTTTGCTCCTCAGCTTCTCTGGTCCTGAAAGTTTAAAAACACTGGCACCTTGTGTTTATTGGTGCTGTTTATCTTTTCCGGAATTTATTAGCTTGTCACTGAATTTTTATCTGCTGTCCCTGGTCATGGAGATGCTAATGCAGGCAGTTAATGGTAAGGTAAATATGACAGGTGCAGTTATACTGTCACAGTAAGGTAGGGGGCGCTCTTCGTTTGGGCTGTCACATGTACGTATGCAGAATACCCTCTGCATTTCCTTGTGCTAAAGCCGGAGGTGTTGTACTTGTTCCAGAGGGGGAATGAAGACTGTTGGAGTTTAGCATCTCAGTTTGTGTCATGTCTCCCGTGTCCAGGTGTGCGCATATGATCGGGTGGGACTCGGGTTCAGTAAGCGAGCCCTGCAGAACCAGACCACGGGAACAGAGAAGGTGTGGGGCATGTCCACGACTGGAAGGTAAGAAGGTGAACCCCATCCGTCCATCCATTCATCCATCCTTTAACCAGTCATTCTGGTTAGGTACACAGGGGACACAGAGAGAGTTGAAGACAGCATAGAGCAGGGGGTAGCATTTCCAGGCAAAGATTAATGAGTAAAGATTAATGAGATTAATGTAATCTCTGGTGTTTCACTGCAGTCAACTTTGCAATCGTGGTCTTTGTTTAGAGTTCTTTGTTTTTTTTTTTAGCTGTTATTTTTTAATTGATATGTTTAGAGTAAGTAACTGTAGTTCAGCTGAATATAGAACTATTAACGAAACCCAGTGAAAACATTAAACATGGCCACCTGAGCTTGTGAGTCTAATATTCACGGTATGTTGTCTGAAGGTGAATGAGTCCGGTGTCCCCTAAAGCAGCCCCTTGCACTCGATGGCGGGGGTGACACTGGATTTATGACACACTGTGGCCCCCCGTGATGAAGGCTGAGGTGAAGCTCCTTAGCAGGGTGTCGGTTTTAATCCTGCTGAGTTTGTGGATATTTGGGTGGCTGATTACAACATGTCAGATCTATTCGCTGTCTGTCTGTCCATCCATCCATCCATCTGTCTCTCTCTCCTCCATTTATTATGGAGAATTGTTGTAATGTCGGGTCTTTACTTCGTCCTGATTGTCTTTAATGTTTCTTTGGTAGGATTGTGTTTTTGTAAGTAGATCTCCCCCCCCAACACACACACACACACACACACACACACCATTTTTGGCATTTACATTGTGGTACCATTTTGGTCAGCAGCACACCAGTCTGTTCTTATCAGTTAATTGCCTCTCAGACACAGCATGGTGCCCCATTTGCCCCACCAAGCAGCCCCTGCCCGTCTCTGCCGGGGTCCTGGCATGGGGTGGGCTGCTGACATTTCTGAGGAGGCCAATCGATTTCCCAGCATTCAATAATGCGGCGGGCTGGCATTACCGCGGCAGCTGCTGCCCTCGTCCCAGCTCTCGGCGTTCCAATCGCGGGGCTGTTGCCGTGTGCGGAGTTGGCGTGATGGTTTTTCCTTGCTATTTTTAAACCCATCGCTAGGTTAGAATGCACCTCCCCCCCCCATAAAAAAATAGCCCTGTATACAGTTTTATTCCTTTTTATTTTCCGTGAATTACCCCAGCCGTGCTTGAAGAGACCCCAGAGACTCGGAGCAGGATTATAAACACGGATGAAATATCAGGTCGGACTGTGATGCGCCCGTGCTGTGTTTATGGCTCCGCCGCCTACCTCCAAATGGCCGCTGCGTCGAGATGGATTGTCTCGACAAGCGACGCCGGCCCACAGGAAAGTAGAGGTGAATAAATATTTTTAAACGATGGCGGAGAGTGCCAGAAGGTAAACCTGGGATGGCCGCTACCAGACAGGTCAGAGCTCCTCCCATCTTCCCATCTAGATTTGCTGGTACTTTTCCGGGTGACACAGTGGCTCAGTGGGTGGCCTCATGGTCACGGCTTCTGTGTGCATGTCCTCCCTGTGCTGAGTACTCAGAGTACTCTGTATTCCTCCTGCAGTCCACAGACATGCAGCTGGGTGGTTTGAGGCCCTTAAATTCATATTCATTTTGTCAGCCTGTGTGTGTGTGTGTGTGTGTGTGTGTGTGTGTGTGTGTGTGTGTGTCTCTGTGGGCGTCTCTGTTCCTGCCTGCCTGTGTGTGTGTGTGTGTGTGTGTGTGTGTGTGTGTGTGTCCGTCCTGTGATAGACTGGCATCCTGTCCAGCATGTTTCCTCGTCTCATTCCTCCGTTAACCACCCCCCCCCCCCCTTACATTTTCCTCTTGGCTTCTGGTAACATTTTAACATTTCAGTAACTTGGTCCTTCGTCCGTTCACTGCATAAGCGGTTAGAACGTGGTCGGGTGCTGGGGGCGCTTCTCTTACTCTGGAGGTTGTTGTTCCTGACAAAGGCCCCCAGAAGCAGCACTCAGTCTAACGCCAAAGCGATGCCTGGCTCTCTGGCTTCGGCAGGATGGTGGACGACCTGCACCGGCTCGTCAAGGCTGCAGAGATGGCCACGCCCCTGGTGCTGGTGGGATCCGAACTGGGCGCGCTCAATGCCAGGTTCTACAGTCACATCCATGACACGTGAGATTCCTCTCAATATTCTTGCTTATAATCATTATAATTGTGACCTGTGCATTTTGCTAGGTGTGTCTATAAGGTGTGCACGATATCACATGGGCTGCACGATATCACATGGTGATGCAATTGCGATTACATAGCGATTACATATGTTTAATAATCACCAGGGCTTTAGATGACGGTTGTAAACATTTGTCCAGACGCCGGCTTTTTGGTACTATACGGACATTTACTTACACCCACAATTTGGTAAGCAGATTATTAATATGATTAAAACATTAGTGAGAGGCAGATTGTGGCGGCCAAACGTGGCGATGAAGGAAGGGACAGATCAGCAGCCACAACATCTTTTAAAGAGGAGATATTGTGGGTAAACGAGGTAAAAAGATGTCGGTGGTGCGTCTTGCAGTTTAAAATTCGACACGTTGATTAAATATTACGATACTTTGAATTTATACAGATTACTAACCTTTGGGGGTCACAATATGCATCTCATGAAGATCTTACGCACACTACTAATCTGCTTACCAAACTGTGGGCGTAAGTAAACATCCATGTCGTACCGAAAAGCCGGTGTCCGGACAAACGTTTACATGCGTCGTCTGATGCCCTGGTGATTGTTCCGCTTGCACCCTGTAATCACGATGATGTTGTGCACCTACTCCTCCCTGGGATGGGCTCCAAGCGTCTGCGACCCCGTTCAGATACGTCTGTGCCATCTCAGGCACTGCAGACAGCTTTGTAGAGACTTTCTTATTAATCAGAAACTTTGCGTAACTTTGCACGGAACAATCCCGGTCAATCTGAGGGAGGCAGTCAGGACGCCGTCGACTGTGTGGTTGTTAAATCTAGCACCATAAATTCCCAGAACCCCCCCCTGCCCCCCAGGCATGGTGATTAATAAGCCCAGGGGCCTCTTCCTGGGTGGAGACATTTAAAGTTTCATCCTCTGTGATGTGTGGCAGTTAAGAAACTGAATTATGCCGCCGCAAACCCCCCCCCCGACACCCGCCGAATAAAAATATCAGCTTGCGGTCACGGCGGCCCATTCGTCTCCCGGGCGACAACGGCGGACACGCGATACATCTCGTTCTCGTTATCGCCGCGGCGATACAGCAGACAGGCCCGGAGCTGAGGGGGGGTCGTGGGGGGCGAGGGTAATGGAGAAGGTGGCCCTTTATCATGCAGTGTCCCCTTTCCTCAGGGAGGTGTCAGACCTCGTCCTCATCGATCCTATCCCAGAAGGTATATTTCAGGAGACGCAGTGGCAGCAGTACTGGTGAGTCATCTGAGGGGGTGTGGTTGGAGGGGGGGGGGGGTGGCATTAACCGTCCCCGTGCTGTTTTCTGCATTAAAACTCAAGCATGCATCCTCAAGATTACCCTATACTGGCTGGATTGGTAAATGGATAGATGGATGGATGGATGGGTGGATGGATGGATGGATGGATGGGTGCGTACGAAGGCGTCCCACACGTACGTGCATGTGGAGCAAGTGCGTACCCCGGATGGACCGACCTGCCCTAAACACACCCCACCTTGCGGCGTATGGTGCTTCCAGGAATAGACCCTGTATCTTGTATCTCCTCAGTGTGTCTGTGGACGCTGTCACTCATGCTGCCCGTTCTTACACTTCATGCTGCTTTGCAAACAGTCAGACCCACAGCCTGTTTTAATCGCTCTTTATTTCAGGGAGGTGTTTCTGCCCTTTGGAGGCTCAGCTGAGCCGCGAAAACGTGCTTTTAATATTGTGACACTCGAGTACCTAGACGTCCGCATGCTGCAAGAAAGTAAAACCCAATGCGGTTGCTAGGGAGCAGTGAATAATTTATCTTACTAACAGGTGCAAACTTATAAGCGGGAGCTGGGTAGCAAATATCAGCGTTTCAGGCTAGCATGTTATACCGCTGCAGTCTTTAGGAGAGACTTATTACTGCTTATGACTATTCTCTGCAAAAACGCACTCCAGCGATTAGCTAGCATGCTAACCCTGTTAATGTTACCTAATGGCTACTTCAATAGACCAGTGGGATGTTTTAATTAAAGAGCATGTCCTGCCATTTGCTAATTTTCCGGGTCTCTTACTACTCCAGTTTCCCTCGGCTGTGCCCTTCCCGCATCTAGAGAAAAGGGGAGTTAATGTTTTGAACTGCTGAGTCAGCCTCAGTTTAATTTCTGCTGTGGTGCTGTGCGTTCCCATAAAATCTCACATTATACATATGAAAATAAACAGGGTTTATGGAAAGAATAGGGGTTGGGGGCGGAATTTCAGGTATAGCTTATATATCATACTTTTTCTATATTTTTCATATTTTATATTTTCTTAAATTCTCATTTTTATTATGTATAATACCAGCTATTATTCTCGCACTGATATATAATCGGTTTGACCTACACAACTCTTCAGGCTACTCAGCATTTACACGGCATCCATAAATTCACTCTTTACCTCTGCAATCCTGAATATTATTCTGTTATTGTGTGTGTTGGGTCGTCCTGCTTTTGATGTAAAAAAACAGAATTTCTTTTTATTCCCAAAGCAAGTTGCTATATTTATTTTGCAAGGTAAGTCATCTGGGACTCCAGGTAACTGATGTTGACGATAAGATTTTAATGTGAAAAAACATGACAGTAGCATGCATTAATAGTAATGTAACAGGTTTAGCGATTGCTGCCAGATTTATCCTTTTTTTGGCAGTTTTCCTTCTAAATGTAAGACAGATTGTGGGTTTTCAGTCGACGCAGGCAGATTTCTGATTCAAAGCAGTTTCTCGCTACGTAGCTAAAAATGGGCACTTCTGAAGAAAAAAATAACACGTGCCGACTGAGCTGAGTGTGATTCGACTGTATCGAGTGTGTTTCTGCATGGCTATAGTGACCACCCCGATGCATCACATGGCATGATGACGCCTGCAGTCACTTGGGTGAAAAGAACAAGTGGCTGACAGTGGATACACTCACACTCACACTCTCACAGGTGGGGGGTGCTTACAGGCTCTTGCCCCTCCTGACCTGGTGATGGCACTATGTGTTGAGAAGCTGACCTATTATTGCTCTTCTGATTGGGATGCAGTGTTGAATGTCACCTTTTTTTCCTTCTTGGGGCTCAATGGTTCCAAGACCTACCTGTAATTAACCTACATACACACTTCACCTGATTCCGGTAAACATGGGGTCGAAGATCAAGTTTGTTTCATCCGACTTGATTGGCATTTCACTTGAATAAATACAAGGGCTGGACAAAATAAGAGAAAACACGTGAAAAAGTTTTTAACATTGATATAGCTGAGTCCCAATAAAAACGGAGCTATGACTGTAAGCTCAGACAGGCAGCGTTTTGATATGTGATTTTGCAAAGCAAACTTGAGGCAGCTAGCAGGTTAGCATAGAGGCTAATTGAAACCTATATGTTGTCAGCTTCACAAGGCTGGGATTTATCTCAGTCAAGGCTGATGCAGAAAGACGCCAAGCTGGTGGGAGGAGCACAAAGCGGCGCCTGACCAATGGGAGCAAGTCACATGGTCTGAGTCATTGTTCACCATTTTGTTCTTTGTCATAAGAAACCTTTTAACTGAAAGATTTATGTTTGAATAAAACTGCTGGATGCTTTCAGTTCACCTTATAAATCTCATGGGAGGCATTAGGTCTGATGATTGCTCGAGATTTTTCCTTGACAGGAAGCGATTTTGAGGCCGTTTTACAGGGTTGGGAGCAGCGAAACATGCAGACGCTGTTACCCCATGATGCTCAGACAAACACATCCAAGGGTGGTTTCATGAGCCCCAGAGTGAGCTCGAGGCCCATCCATGACCTCCCCAATCACCTGACCTAAATATCACTCAGCCTGAACCATCACTGGGAAGTTCTGGAGCGATGAGCAGGAAGTAGTTTTCCTTCACCTTTATCCATCAAAGAATTGGGGACTTCTTGAAAAATTGCCCAATATTCCATCACACCCAGTTCGGCGTATGACGGTATTCCAGGAAGGACTGAATCAGTTCTCAGGACCCCATGATGTTATTGTTTGGGGTGTCTTTCCCCCCCCATTTATGGATGAGCTGAAGGCAACTGTGATGAGGTTTGGAAATTGCTGCCTGAGCAAATGTGAGACTAACACAAAACTTGTGGAAATGCAGTTAGGTTTTTCAAATTTATCCGCAAGCAATACATCCAACATAATCGGAGCGTTGAAGAAATGCAGGTACGGTTTCCCCCCTTTCTGTCGTCCAATTTGGATGTGCCGATAAAGCCTGACCAATCAGAATGGCGGAGCTACCTGAGGACTGTTAAGGGAAGCATATCGAGCCGCAACGCGGGCTGCGCCATTTACACTTCAAAGGGCTTTCCATTAACCGCGGCTCACAAAGAAATTAGCTCCGTAATATCCTGCAAAATGAATCGCCCATGTCTCCTGAGAATATTTCAATATTTCACATGAACTTGAAAGAGTTCGGCAGGGCATGTGCGGGGGGGGGGAGCAGTAACATCGACAGTTTAGGGGGAGCTGGAAGGCATTTCCTGGCCCTCTGAACCAGAGCCGTAGATTGTTCCAGATGATTAGAACACATCGCCCGGCCCTTTAAATCAGCCTGAGACCTGTACTGTGAAAGTTAAAGCCAGTGTGCGTTTGCACTGCTGAGTTACAGGAGGAGCTCTGCAGTGTCTTAATTGCAGTTGCCTTCTAGACTGTCCCCTGTCGCTGTTTGTTTTTTATTTTTATTTTATTTCTCATTCTAATTATTCTTATTTTCCTCCCTTATCTGGGAAGGCAAGTTAATCCCATCAAAGGTCTCCCCCTCAATAGCACCCATGGAGGGGCGGGGCTGGGTGGTGGGGGCGACGTGCTGACAGACACATAAGCCGCGGGCGACAGTAGTTGTCACTGTGGAGGAATGAGGTGGGGGTGGGGGGTGGCGTCTCATCTGCCTGACCCCCTCCTAAATCAACTGACAGGGTCCCTATTCCCCTGATGCTGAGGGAGGGGGGGGGTAGAGGGTCAGGGCTTGGAGAATCGCTGTGCCTGTGTCACTCAGTGGGAGGACTGTCTCTTACGTTTACTCTAGCTGTACATTTTTACCAATTATATTGCTGCGGGTAAGGGGACATGACAGTCATTTGTGATTGTCACTTAATGCTGGTGAAGCCAACATTGGGACGTGACACCAATGCCTGACACCTATAAATGTCACCTTGGCAGGATGATCAGTCTCACAAAGGGATATTGAATAGTGTGAATTGTTTAGGATCTTGAGGCCCACGCGGCAGGAATCTAGCCTCCGGTTGATCGTTTTTAACGTCCGTTTACTCGTTACTTTGCATGAATCATTCACACACCCATCGCCGGTCTTCTTTCCCGAAGCCCGTTCAAGCGGCCATTCGATTTATATGAGCGAGACAAAAATGTAGACGCCCCCTGATAATCTATGATTGATCGTCACGTTCCCGTGTGTGCAAATATGCTGCCATATTCGTTAAACTGTATCATCGTTAATGTAGCTAACGTTGACTTTGTTGGCATTCTCCTTTTCACTTTGGGTTAAAATGGAGGATAGAGCCTCGCTGGGAAGATCACCTCAGTTCAGCAGTTAATTTCGGTGCAGAAATGTAACATGTTTCCAAATGATGGGAATGGAGAATAGATCAGTCAGCCAGTGTTGAGGTAGATCAAGAGTCTGAGGGCCTCTGCGGGTGACGACCTGAGCCAGCGTCAGGCGCTACCGTGGAGGATTTTTGCTTGGGTTGAAATCTCAGGGCTGAAATCGGTGCCTCTTAGTCACTCGAGGAGGGAGGTGGGTTTTTTTCTAAAATTATCAAGATTCCCGCTGTACCTTGAGAGTATGCAGGGATAATTATGTCAGTCTTAAGGCACTTTAATTTCATGTCAAAAAACTCACATTGACCATATATATACATTCTCATCATGGTTAAAATTAATTTTACTGAGTATATATGATATATCCGGTCTGTCAAACAGGGGGCAATAAAAAAAATCAGTAAGTAGCCTGATGTTATGTTAAAGGTTCAAAGGTTATGTTTTTGTGTTTTGTTTTGTTTTACTTAAAATTATGCATATGTCAATTTGTTTAGGTGAATTACTACTAGTGACTGTCTGGGGGGGTGTTTACCACCACTCACACCTTGCATTTGCATGGGCCCCTGATGTTTGCTGGGGGGGCGCTCTTTTGGCCACAAATAGAAACCACACTAAATGCTAATTAAACACATTCCTTATGTAGGAGATGCTGCATGTTTTGCTAACCAGCTAGCTAGCTGTGATCTTCTGACTCTGCATGGGGGGGTGGAGGGGTTGGTATCTTTAGGTAAGCCTCAGCTGAGCCGATGAGGACCAAAAAAATCACAGTTTACAGCGATGATTCACACTGTGCCAAGTCCTCGGGTATTTAGCTATCAAAGGACAAAAGGTACATTGTATCAAACTTCAGAGGCGTTTGCGTTTGATCCGAAATCAATGCGGAAATACCTCAGCATGTTTATAATGTCGATGCCATTTAGTCTGTCAGTAATCATGGCAGGTAGCTGTGGGGAACCGATGGAATTTAATCAATGCAGATTAGCTGTTACCAGCATCTTGGGTGAAAGTTCCTGTGCAGCCAATTGGTCAGAGCAGTCCTGGAGAGAATGATTGGCAGACTGGATCCCGCCCGCTTTTTCTTCACACGCTGTACTCTGAAAGCAGTGCTTGACTGACACACACTGGTCATGTCAGGAAACTGCCATGTTTACTGGAAGTCTTATATGCAGTAATGATAATGTAACCTTCATCGACTATAATCTGTCCTTTTTTTTTGTTGGAAAATTATTCAGATTCTGTAATTCTGTGTGTATATAAATGTATGTATGTATGTACAGCTCCCTTTGTAATTACTTAAGACTAAGAACAGGGGTAGATTTAAGTCCGCACTCGATAGATCCAGGTTTACCTAGAATCGAGAAACATTCCCGGAAGTATCTGGAAAAGGCTGTAAGATTGGCTCAAAACAGAGTGAAATAGCAGGACAGTGACTGTATCTAGCAATCCACGCGTGTAATGCTGGATGTTCTGCTCACGTGCAAGTATTTTTGTGGCTAAAATATAAAATTACATGGTAATGAACGGAGGTGTTATCGGGGAGGGCTGGGCTGCAGAGGGGTGCGGTTTGGAGGGGACGAAATTCCGACAGTGAATCGCGCAGTTTAACAAAACTAACAGAGTGACCGTTCATCCTGCACTAATCCAGATGGAAAAGTCAAACAGCAGAAAGTCTGCGGCACAAACTCATTTCACCACTTTATTAATTTAGATATTTCCCTGCCACCCCGCCACCCCCAAAAAAGGGTTTTGCAGTGACCAACAGCTTTGCCCTACATGTTTTGTCGTCATCGCCCGTGTTATCGGTTTAATTCATCCCGCCAATCTTCCCAGTCTTTACCCACTGAATTTCCCCTTGACACGCATGCCTTGCCCTGTATAATCCTCTCTCCCGAGCAGAATTAAAAACGGCGACAGGCCGAGGGGTGGGGGAGGGGGGGTTGGGGCAGGTGGCTCAGCGGGCCTTCAGATGTCGTCAGCCTGATGGGAAGGACTGGGCCACAATCAAACAGGTCCACATGGCACCGTGGGGGCAGAAATGCTGACGCGCCTGAAGTAATGGGGGGGTCCGCAAGGAAGAGGTGTGGTCTGCTATAGACATCACACCAGCAGTCTGCCTTCACGCATTTCCATTCAAAATAAGAAATGTGTAATTAATTCCTGAATGCTGTGACTCTTGGGGGGTTCTGTCGGGGCTCCTGGTCCTGATAAACTTGCAACACCCAGGAAATTTTTACACCTTTTTTTTTTTAATGTCATGGACTCCCTCCCCCGCATGAATATCTTTTATCATTGTCGTCTAAATATCGAAGTGCATATTTACACCTATGGAGGGGACCTGCAGACGTCCTCAGACCCTGTTGCGCTTTATTAACCTTGCTAATTTCGCTAATTACGCATTTAGCAGTCAAACCCGGATACGCCCCATCACGCGTGCAGCAGAACGGCTAGCGTGAAAGGCTAGCTTGTGCGCGACATTCTGCTCCGATCCCCATTTTTATGTTGGCATTAAACATTTTACAGGTGTGTTGCCCCGCCTCCTCCTTAAAGCGCTGGCACTGATGGCCGTGCGAACAGGAGGGGTTCGGTTCACAGAAAGGCGGGGGACAGTTTGTAGGGCCCTGTGGTCCGGGACCAGCCAATCAGGTGCATCGGTGAGCCGAGACCGAATGGGGGAGTGCAGAAGCGTGTCGGAGATCGGCCTGGGTCACATGGCCGGGATCCCGTCCGTTCCTCTGCGTCCAGGCACCTTGGAACGCACACACGTTTATGTACACGTTTAAATGCGTGGTTTGTTTTACTCTCGATCGGTCCGTCTGAGTTCCTGACCCAGCCTGGGTACCGGTTTGCCACTCAACTGTGTGGGAAGTTGGACAGATTTCCCACGGGGGCTCTGGTGCCATCCTCTCTGAAACACACCCCGCTCTTCTCCTTCCTACTCGCTGACATGCCTACCCACCGGGTGATGCCTTATTTACTATAACTGTATAAATACACCCCCCCCCCCCCCCGCCCCGCCCACGTACGGCTTGGAGCTTTTTAGCAACGCAGGTCAGATACGGTGCCTGCCGGGAGCTCTGGTCTGCACCCAGTGCCCCCAGTGCCCATCTCGCCCATTCTGTTACAGGCCCGACTCCCTGCTTGTCTTGCTTCTGTCCCCATGGCTGCCGCATGGTTTCTTTTCTTCGTTTCGTGTTTGGTGGATGTTTGACGACTCAGCAATCCTTGGTTTGGTCTCATTGTGGTCTAGGGACCTGCAACATTGTAAAATGTCCAAAAAGTCTTGGGTGGATGGATGGATGGATGGATGGATGACAGTGTTGTTATCTTTCTGATGTTACAGATTCTTGTATGATGCCACAACATCCCTGTTCATTGGACAGCTAGAAAAGTTGACCTGTAGTAATTTAATGTTATGAGTAATCATTTTATTAGTTTTATCGTAGGCTGTGATGCATCCTGGGAAATTAGCATTGTCCTGATATACCCTGGGTGTAAAGGTGTTGTCGTCGTGTAGCATCACCCCCGGGAGCATGGGGAGGACCTGGGCCTTTGCCTGCTGGCTGGATGGCGGCCATCTTTAGCTAACACTCAGCGTGTAGCTGAATGTGTGTGTCGCCTCGCAGGTACTCGCAGCTGGTGCCGTACCTGCAGATGATGCAGCTGGCCGCCGCCACCGGACTTACCAGAATATTCATCATTCTGGGATGGATACATCCAGCGATTAAAGGAGAGATGGTGTCCGAGGATGTAATTCAGAGGCAGGTGGGTCTGCGTTCTGTTTAATTCCGTACGGCGATACCATTTAAAGAGACGTGGATGCTATGAGTAATATTCACCTGGGTCCTTTCCCTGGTTGAAAGTCTGAGACCTACTGGGAAATGTTAGTGAAGGAGCTGCTGTACCGCGTGTGGCCACATGGTGGGGCGAATGTCCAGGTGATGGTGTTTTCATTGCGGTACCCTTGTTCCTTGAATGCCTCCGATTGCGGGTCAGAATTTGTTTCAGCTGCCCAGGTGTGCTGAGTGACTTTCTGGGAATTTAAAGGCTCACAGAATGCGTGTAACTGGCGTTTGGCCCAAGTGAAACCTGCAAATTTGGCTACAAATTAACCTTGTGACACTGACCAGGGCAAATGGTTGAAAGAAGGATGGAAGGATGAGTTAACCTTTGTCTGATCAGAAATTCAAGTGTAAAAGTTCAGAGAATAACCAGTCAGGGAGATCCTGTGCCAAAAGTTACCTAAATCCCAAGCTGTTTGCGTGTTTGCTGGGGTGGGCCGATACAGGACAAGCAACCAATTTGTTTTGGTTTTCAGGCTCGCCCTATTGGGAGTGATGTAACTCACTGACAGATGACTGTAAACTTGCTTTTTTAAATGTATATTTCTTTGTTTTATATCAACACAAATGCACAAATTATATGTGCTTAATCCATTTTGGAGTTTGCCTCCGGAAATATCAATGTAGGTATACAGGGTGAACGGTTTACCTACAGGACAGTGTAGTGTTTGAGTCCGTCTTGGGCGAGTCTGAGTCAAGACCGAGTCCAGCAGGGGGGCGAGTCTGAGTCAAGACCGAGTCCAGCAGGGGGGGTGAGTCTGAGTCAAGACCGAGTCCAGCAGGGGGGGCGAGTCCAGAAAAACACAAATTCAATTCTAGATTTTGAATCTGATTTCAAAAACCATAAACAAAATAACACATGTAAAAATGGTTCTGGAATGAAAGAATATGTATACAGCCATACAAAATTCCTTTAAAAGGCTTTTTTACATGAACCTTTTTATTAAAAATTAAATAATGTACACAATGTAGCTAAATGTGTACTTTAGGCCAACAACCAACTATCTAAGACAAGTATATGGTATCTCTTATGACTGGGACGTTAAATCAATTACCTTAATTTCACACTCAATAACGCCCTGTCACTTTTAAAGGTGCAATTTTCTTGCCATTTAAGTCCATCCAACATCTGATCTAGGCTTGAGTGGTATTAAGGTAATGCAGTATACTGTGGAATTTTGGGTATATTTATTTTTGGGAATTTATACCCTAAATTTATCACGGGGAACCCCAAGTTGACAGTGTTGCTTTCAAAATAATGTAAAAATTCAGTATAACAATTGCTGACTTGGCAGAAGTGATGTCGGACATGAGCGGCTTGTGCACAAAGTTAGATGATCTTTGACACTAATATAGGACGTTGAGTCACCAGTGTGCGAGTCTAAGTAAATATCAAATAAAAATTCACCCGAGCTCACTTACGTGTGCATTCACGAATACCACAACTCAGCTACGTGTTTTCTCTTAAAAATAACTAAATGCCATGGAATTCCTTCCCATTTAACCCTGGATATGTCCCGGGATGAGTCAAAGCTCAGTCCCGGGTTCGAGTGTACAGTAGAATGAGTTTGATCCTGCAGGATGCCCATAGGGGGGTACTCATCATACCTCTGATTGCGTTGATATGGTGCATTGTTTATTTTGGGGTGGGAGTGATGCAGTGCTGAAATTCTGAGAATAAGGTCATCGCTTTCAGTGCCATTGACACTAGTGTTTGTGGCAAGATGGTGATAACTGAAGGAGATAGATCCCCAGATCACCCAGCATTATATCATCTCTGATAATGAGAAAAGTTGAAAATCATCTGTTTATTTAATCGAGTGTCTGTTCCAGGTTAGAGTCTGAGCTGTTCATTAAAATACCTCAGCCCCCCCCCCTCACATTTTGATGACACTGAAGATGAGGAACTTATTTCAGGTTTTTCAGTGATATAGTTGTCTGCAGGGTGATAAGGACCATGAGAATGACAGTATGCTTGAATTCTCATGGAAAAAAGGGAAGTTTGAAAGCAGACCAGAGGAGATTATAACACAGAAATGGTAACACAGACAACATCTGCATTCAGTCTTGCCAAACAAGGTCTTTTCAGAAGGTCTAATTGTGCTCTCGACAAGCTACTGAGTAAATATAATGGCAGACCTTGGTTTTGATGGTATACTTTACAGATTTAGCCTGAAAGTCTCCTTTTTAACCCCCACATTGTATGAATATTGTGACGCATTAACCGGCAAGTGCGGTTTCTGATGGCATCACCCTCTTCTTTCACCTGGTAGAAATATCTCCTGAGCAACCCGTCTCACCAAAGCAGCGCTGTGGACGAGCACTTTTTCCTGAACGAGAGCGCGTCCCAAGTCAGGTGAGAGGGGTCAGTCTCAGGGGTCAGTCTGCCGCTCCTCCTGTGGTGTCCCACCCGAACCTTCCCATGAACATTAAAATCAGTTTTCTACCTGCAGTGTGTATCCTAACAATGACAGTTTACCTGTTTGTTTGTTTTTCAGAGAAATTTCAGTATATAAACCGCTGACAAGCCGGACCTCTGTCAGCATGGTAACGGGTGATCACTTTGACAGCCGGTTTCCTGCTCATCTCAACCAAGTAAGCCTTCCGTTTTTCCAGAAAATCCGTCTTTTAAGTTCGAGGCGAGATAAATAGGGAGGTTTACTTCTCATCTAGGATGCATTTCTCTTTAATTTCTGCAATTTGCTTGTTTTAGATTGTTGCCGAGCATCAAAAGAGATTCCAGGAGCAGTTTTACCCATCAGCTAAGCGGATCCACGTCCGTGGGGCGGATCGCAGAGCCATCTATGAAGATCACAGCATTATTAGCCGGCATTTGCAGGAGATCGTCGCGCAGAGACAACTTAAACAACAGAGCCAGTAAAATTTAGAATTGACATATGACAATTCCTAGCTGTAGTCCTGAATGTCCACTTAATAACAAAAATTCCTTTTTAAATACTGTTTGTTACGAGCTCTGTTATTCCAAGATTACACCCAGGTCATAACTTGTTAATTGAGTGTACAGGCGTTCGCTTGACCTAAATAAGGACACATGGTTTTTGTTAATAAAATGTTCTGGTTTCCATGATGTTATTTCATCCGTATGTATGATTTTCCTCTACAGTAGTATGTTACTTGTTGACCCTGCACTTGCATTGCAGGACGACTTAGCTGGCTAATTTGAGCTTAACAGACTGCTGTGATACGTGCGGTAGGCAGAGCCGCAGCTTCACCCCTCCAAGGCTGGCAGTTCACACCCCACCCCTGATTGTGTGTGTGTTCCACGTGCAGGGCATCCCCAGGTACTGCGGTGCCCCCCAGCGGTGCCCGAGGTGTGTGATGCAGCAGACTGGCGTCTCTAAATGGTCCTTAATGCATGAGTGTGCTGAGCGTTGGTGCCCCATCCAGGGCGCCCCATCCAGTGTGCCCCATCCAGGGCGCCCCATCCAGTGTGCCCCATCCAGGGCGCCCCATCCAGTGTGCCTCATCCAGGGCGCCCCATCCAGGGCGTCCCATCCAGGGCGTCCCATCCAGGGCGTCCCATCCAGGGCGCCCCATCCAGGGCGTCCCATCCATGGCGCCCCATCCAGGGCGCCCCATCCATGGTGCCCCATCCAGGGTATCCCTGCCACCTGCCCTGTGCTTCCTGTCTAGCAGAGATCTCAAAGCACCAGCCCACGGGCCTGGTCCAGTTCCATATGGCCTGTTACATGTTTTTAAATCATAAAATGTGGCCCGCACTTAAAACTTTGATTTTTCCACTTTGTACTTTTTCTTTTATGCAATCTGCACAGACTTTCTAATAGGTTTTCTGATAGATTAGCAGGATATAGACATTATTTTGTTTTTTCTTCACTTTCTCTTCACTTTTGTCTCATAAAATAAAGCTGAGTGCCCCTTTGGCAAAGGACCGTCTAGCCAGTGGCTCCCTGATAATTTGAGTACGAGACCCCTGCTGTATAGGCTTTGTAGGAGTCGATACAACCATGTACTGGATGAGAAATGATGGATGGATGGATGGATGGATGGATGGATGGGGGATTGCAGAAAAGACTCAACACTGAGTTATCCTGAGGATTGAAGTTTAATTATGACACCACATCAAAATAAAATTTTCAACAGTTCTGGAATTTTATTCCATCCATATACATGCATAGCAACGACATTTTTTTAAGAAATACTTTTTTTTTCTCCCTTGGAATGGTCATGTGAGCCCAGTGTTTCCCAAACCCCACCCCCCCATCTCATTCATCAACATCAATAGATTTCATTATTTTACGATTTCACCCCCCCCTCTCCCTCCCAATGGGATACAAACAAAATCTGAAGTCATCCTGTCCTAATACTGTCTCCAGTACCTTTACTTCCTTTACAAAGTATTGCGTCGAAAGAGCAGAGTGTTATAAAGAGAGATGGATGGTCTGTCAGCAAACAGAAACACGAGTACTATACAGGAACGCTGCCATCCTCATGGAAACATCCAATTCCGAGTCGAAAAGGGGGGGAAAATAAAGACGAGGACTAACGGCTACGTACATACGAAAAGCTGGCGGTGCATGCCCGTGTGAGAAGCTTGGGATTAACCCTGGTTATCCCCACAGTGCTGATCCGGGGTGGAAGCTTCAAGGATCCTGTATGCAAATGACCTTCAGGCATACGCTAAAACGCTCACGGACTCGGGTGCCTAAAAAGAAGTTCCCAATGTAGTCGGCGTCTATGGTGGCGTGTTTATCCTACATTACAGTGTAAACAATGTGTGCTGCACAAGAATGACTATACAATAACATTACAAACGACTCTGATATAAATTTCATTTTCATTTAAATTAAGATCACTACTCCTATTAATACTGATCGTAAAATAAATAAATGTGAAAGTGGCACCAATATTACACAATTTTTTGTTGCGTTTTTTTTTTTTTTCTCCTTTTTTAAAACCAATGATCTGCGTTCGAGTCTTAAAATGACGAAAAGAAGATGCTTCTCTTGATTGTCCACAAGCAGCGCATAAGGGCTGCGCGACGCACGATTCCAGACGCACTGGCGTACCGAGGGGGTGGGGGAGGCGGGGGGGAGGGGGCATCACTTCACATGCTCGGCCGCGTGCGACGAGCAGTAGAACTTCTTGTGGGTTATAAAGTTTGACAGGTTGTTGAACTGGATGTCACAGAGGCGGCAGTATTTCCCGCCGCCGGTTGCCTGTGTTGAGCCGTTGACACCTTTTGTGATGGGGGGCGCAGTCTCCTCCGTTGGCGACTTGGTCGACGGCGACACATTCTCGTTGGAGTCGGCCGGGTTCTCCGACCCCCACGTGGGCGAGGGGTGACCGTCCGGAGGCTGCGAGTGGGCATGGTTCTCCTGTTGCGGGGGCCCGGCCGTGGACCTCTCCTCTGGTTTGTGCCCGCCATTAACTATCACCATGCCCCGGTTTTTGGGCAGTAAGGGTAAAGAGTCTTTGCCAGGATGGGGGCAGCCATTTGGTGCCGGCTGGACCTTCCCTGGCTCGGAACCTCCGTTTGTGCCCTGTTCCAGCTCACTTGCCTCTCCCTGCACGATGAGGCCTCCTCCGATATAATCGGTGGGCTTTATCCCATAATATGGGGATATCTGTTCACCACCCTTTACCTTCTTTATTGCTCCGGGATAAAGGCAATGGGGCAGAAAGAGATTCTTGTTCTCCTCCTTGGCCGGCATGAGCTGGGCCTCGCTGAAGGCCTTGAGCCCTGGCAGGGAACCTAGATGGGAGGAGAACATGCCGCCGTTCTGCGCCATCAACTTGGCGCTGCCGTTTTTGTCGCATTTCGTCTGACTCTTGTCGAAGATGTCGTCGGGGTTATTGCCTTCGGTTTTGACGTCGGGGAACATGGCCTGGTCCAGGGCCCTGATGTCACCATGCTGGGCTGCGGTCACGGGGCAGAAGTTCTGTTTATGTGCCAGGTAGTTCTCCACTTTATTGAAGCTTATCTTGCATACGGTGCACTCGTGGTAATCGAGGAGCCGCCGAGGTGAGCCGCACGGCTTGTCGGCGTGTGGCGAGCACTTTTTGCTGAGGTCGATTGGGGCGTCAATCTCTTGCGGGTCCATTGTGTTGCATTTGGGGCCCAAGATCGACTTGGAGACCGTTAGCGAAGCTTCCAAGTGTTTCGGGACCAATCCTGGGAACATGTCGCACCTTGGGTGGAAACGGTCGGCCAGCGTCTCCACCGCTTCCTGGGAGGTGCAGGGGCTGCCTAGGGTGGGCATCCCCAGGAAACCCGGCTGGCCCAGCGGGGGCCTCTGCTCTTGATCGGGGAGGCACATCTCGTACATCTTCCTGCGCTTGCGTGTCCGCATCGTCCGCTGCATGGCAGGCACCTTGTTGGTCGACATGCGCTTCACAGGCGGGTCGTGACGTGTGGCACAGTAATACTGCTTGTGGACCATGAAGGTCTCATGTCGGCTGAAGGTGATGTTGCACGCCTCACAGGTCGTCTTGTTGGGGTCGTTGTCATTCTCCACCAGGGAAGCGTTAGGACTCTTTCCATCCACCTGCTTGCCGTTTAGCCTCTCTTCTGCACCAGCGGGTGTGGCAGTGTTTTTGTCCTGCCCTCCGAGGTCCTTGTCAGGTGCCTTGCCTCCTGCGGCCATCATGTCCAAGACGGAGGAGTTCAGGCAGGCCGATGGCACCAGGTGGCTGTCCGCATCCCCCGGGAGGCATGGCGCCAGCATCCCAACAGATCCATGCCCTGCATTCGGGCTCGTGGCCTCCGCTGCCTTGTCGGTCACACCAGCAAAGTCCGGCGACTTGGCCACGTGCTGCCAGCGGCTGTTGCAGTAGTGTTTCTTGTGGACCAGGTAGTTGTCCAGGTTGTTGAATGTGATGTTGCACTCGAAGCAGGTGGCGCCCTTTGGCATCAGTGGGCTGTAGATCACTGGTGGGTAACTGTTCCCACCGTGCCTCAGCCGGCGGTGCACCAACTCTGACATCTTCGCCAGGATCTCGGAGGCTTGGGGAACTACAGAAATGTCCTGGGAAAAGGGAAACTGGGATAGGAAGGGGCCCATGGGAAATGTAGGCCCCATGCTATGCTGGACTGGCGAGGAAGCAAGACGGGGGCTGGAGGGCTCCGACTTGATCCTGGTGTAGGAAAAGCTGGCCTTGCTGCCCAGGTGGGAGTCGCCCTTCTGGGTTGATGACGCCGTCTTCTTCTCCGGCTTCTCCGGCTCGGCGTCGGAGTGGATCTCCTTACCCTGGGTGCCCTTGGGGCTCTGCAGAAGGTCCTTCCTGCCAAGCAGCTCGGCCCTGGCCTGCTGTGGGCCGTCCTCGCCGGCCCTGGGGGAGTGCTCGCTGTCGCTCTCGCGCCGAAGCTTGCCGCCATGCCCGTGCAAGTCTTGGTGCTGTGAGAGTTCCCGGTGACTCTGGAAGCCCACGTGGCAGTGGCTGCACCGGAAGGCCGCCTGTGACAGGTGGGAGAGGATGTGGTGCTGGAATGTGATGAGAGAGTCGGCCGTGTAGCTACAGATGGTGCATTTCAAGCTGCTGCCAGGGGGGAGGGTCTCTTCTACCTTGACACCTGTGAAAAAGATGAAAAAAGGGCTCAGACTCCTCTGCTCACATCTCTCCTTAATGTCCATAGGAGCGATGATCAAAGAGCCCACCTTCAGCTGCCCGTACTGTGCTAAACACCAGTATTACATCCTTCTCCTCAGCCTGCTCAGACCAGGAATTGAACCCAAGGTGTACCGGGCTAAGGGGTTCACCCAGCCTTGCTGTTCTAGCCACATCGCCACCTGCTGTGCTGTGTGTCTCGTGCCGCTGCTCCCGCCCTCTCTCATCTGGGATTGGCTGATGTTGTTGGTGTGGCCTGTTTCTGTTGGACTGCCTTGGGCCCTGTGTTGCCTGGGATATGCTCCAGGCCACGACCCACGATAAGCGACTGGAAACTGGACTGATGGATGGGTGGGTGACTCCTATTGCCCTAAATGATTCTGCTAAACCGCTGGGCTGCAGAGGATGTGTGCCAGCCTACTCACTGTTGTGCGTCGCCAGGTGCATCTCCAGGGCCCGGGGGCCAGAGAAGCTCTTGTTGCACTGTGGGAAGGGGCAGGCGCTGGGGCTCTGGTGGGGGCTGGCCTCGCTCTCGTCTGCGGCCGGCTCGGGCTCCCGCTGCCTCCCGCTGCAGTAGTACATCAGGTGAGCCTGCAGGTTTCGTTCGCTCCGGAACCAGATGCCACACGCCTTGCAGGGGAAGATGTCCTCTGGGGGGGGGGAGGGGGGGTTACAGAAGCCGGGTCAGGAACAAGAGCATGTAGAGCTCTACGGATCAAGGACAGAGACTAGAAGGTGAACCCAGACTGCCATTTCATTTGACAAGTCCGCATGCCAGTCCTGCTCTATCCAGGTTTGCAGATGTGATGTTGACGTCACGCACATCTGGACATTGATATTACTTACACTGACGAGGGACTCAGCACTCATTAATAACTCGTTAACATTCATCTGAAGAGTAGTGTGTACCTGATACTTTATGCATGTATAAAATCTGACAACTGCTCATATGCATACTTGATTCATATTTCTTTCTCAAATATCCCTTATTCCTTAATCCATCATAACCCTTATTACAAACCTTTAACCCTATTCCAGCATTCCACAAGGGTGATTCTAAGATTTTTTTATGTGGGGGGCATTAGCAGAGCCGTACTCCATACAGAACGGCCAACATTATCATTAGCTGACGATATGTAGTGAATCGGGGAATGACTGGGGAGGGGCCACTCTGGGCGCCAATCAGCGGAGGCCCCGCCTCTGCAAATGCCCCTGGAATTCTGGGAAGCTGGTGGGATTCTGTACTGAAACCCATCAGCGGAAATGTGCTGGAGTGACAGCTAGGGTGCCGACGGCAATGCTCACTGTTGACGATGGCGGTGGGCAGGATGGAGGCCATGGCGGCTTGCTGGGGGAGCAGCTGGATGCTGTCGAGCAGCCGCGCCGGGTACATCCCCTCCGACAGCGACATGTGGCCGAACGCCTGCAGGCGCGAGTCGAAGTCCACGGCGAACGCCACCAGCTCCTCGCCCTCCGCTATGTTCCTGGTGGTGGTGCACCACAGCTGTCCCCCTGCAGGAGGGAAATGGCGGCACATCAGGAGGGACTCGGTGAAACGTTAGCACCCCCCTACACAGGCCTGCATCCCGTTAGGACCCGTAAACGCTGGAGGTCACGCAAAACGCAGACACTTTTATCCAAGATGTTGTTTTGAGAAAGCGGAGTCAGAAAGGAGAAATCAGAGACCCAAAAGTGAAATCATTCAGCTGATCATGGGATTCGAACCAGTGGCCTTCTGATCACAGACACAGGGTCCAGCACTGCTGAGCAGCACACTGCCCCCCCGACACAGCCATCTCTATTTACTGTTTACTCTATTTACTCTACTTAGTGTCAGAGCTTCACCCCTCCAGGTGTAAGGTTTTGCCGGCTCGTGTTCCCTCCAGTCTCTTGAGTAATTGCCACATCTCTTCTGTGATTAAGCTGTTAGCTCGACATGCACGATGTAAACCATGTTAATCATGTTTAAAATGTATTTATCAATTCACTTGTCTGTGCAATATCACCTCATTTTCTTTATTTGTGAACATTAAAACAGAATAATATAACACAGATTTAAACAAAAATAAATGTTGAACAATATCTCTAGCTTTCTTGAAGCATTGCAAGCATTTCCTTAAAAAAATCACACTCCCCTTGACCTCTTCCAAGTCCCTGAATAATGCAGCAGGGAACAGGGAGGTCAATGGGGGTATATACAGTAGGGGGCGCTATGGAGACTGAAATATGGAGGGGTATGGACATGTTTACTCCCCTTCCACCCAGCTGGGCATGAAAGCCACTTAACATGAAATAAACCATGAAATTATTCCAGCGAACCCTGGTAAGACCTAGAGGAACTTGGCCCTGGAAGGTCAGAATCACAGCAGGTGGACCCCCCTGCGATCTCTGGCCACAGCCTGTGTGTAGCGGGGAAACACAAGGCTTATATCACTCAACCCAGATCATATCATGAACCCAGAAACGGTCCGGATGCTGAAGGTCACATTTCAGCTGTTTTTTCCTTTCGTCTGAACCGTTGCCGCGTTACAGTAAGATGAGTCAGTTCTTCTTTCCCCCTGCTGTGCGGCTGACTTGGCCCTTGTTGGGATTTCATGCACCGCAGAAGTAATTATGCTACAAAGGCCTGATGAGGATTCATACTGGGAGCGGATGTCTGACACTGGGCGCCGTGGTCTGCAGGCGTGCAGCATGAACTGCCAACCAAAACACAAAATTAAGATTTACATTTATTTTTATTTAGTAGATGCTTTTGCCCAAAGCGATGTGCAAGTCAGACAAACAGCACCTTACAAACATATCTGCTGTCAAGGATGTGACTAGGCGTGAGTGCAGTGAGCTTCCAGTGAAGGACCAGGTACAAGCAGTATTGGAGCAGGAGATACGCAACATCTTCTACATGCAGCAAGAATCTTATAAGATTATTTGATGAGCAGAGAGGCATCGGACTCGTTGAGGTGTTCCTGGAACAGACGGGGCCTGAGGCGTCTCTCGTTGGAGAGGTGGAAGTAGAGGCTGATGCAACAAAGACTCACACCCTTCAAATGTTTACTTTATTTTCACTGCATATAATGCACCAAATACCGCAGAAGATGCTGCGGAGGCCTGCACATTTGCCCACGCCTCCAGGGTAGGGGGTTCGAACCTCTGTGTGTTGGTTGATTGGTTTTGTATGTTCTCCCTCTGTCGTACAGAGCTATCTCAGTCCGAAGACCCTTGGGTGAATCGGCATCCCTTATTGTTCTGAGTGTGTGCCAAGTGTGTGCCAGGCATGTGTGTGCTTGGCACCAGACTGGCATTCCCAGTTTCTTCTGCCTTATGCTCCGTGCTTCCTGGTTTCTATAATCCAGTGCCTGAGTATTGGTTGGAAGATGGATGCATACTGTACATGGATAAATACATATCTATAATACATTTGAATGCAAAAATGGTTTGATTGGCTGTGTTCAGTCATGTGACTCAGAATGCCACGCTAAATTTCACGTCCCAAATTCAAACTTTTTGGGGCTGACCCGAGCAGTAGGAAATATGGCATGAATAGGACACCTGGGACGAGCCTCAAATGATTAAATTGCATTGTTTTGGATTAAGCATTCTGGCGGAGTCTTCCGGATGTTTCCATCGCGCAGGAAAAGCTTCCACTCAGATAATATTTATCTCTGGACATGACAGGCTTTTCAACTGCACTTCATTTCCACTGAAGAGATTAAAGTTTTTAATGTGACTATTTACAGAAATCTGGCCGGCGAGATAACAACAAACTATGATACACCCGCGCGCTAAATGGCAGAATTAGGACATTGTCTTAGAGAAAAGCTGGACAATTAATTAAACGGCCCTGTTAGCTTTCGGTGATACGCAAACAGCCCTGCTGGGCACCGGGACGGATGGGGTCCAGCGGCGTTTCCGTGCGACGGAGAGAGCGAGATTTCAGCCGACGCACAGGCAACAGAGAAAAGAGCAAGATCCATACATTCAGGCAGAAAGGAAAGTTACTAACGTCTGGTCCAAAAAAATCACAGACTTTAAGAGAAAGCTAAATACTATAGGTTTGATACTGAGCAAAAAATAAACTCAGATAATTGAATATATTGAGGTTTTTGTTCAATCCACGTACATAAAAGTGCCAGAATCCTATAATGCTAATTTCTATGGAAAACGAATCATAACTTAGTGATATTAAAGTGCTTGTTTTATTTATTTCTGGACCAAAGCTGTTAGTTGTCTCAGAATTATCTGTATCTGCGCTACCCACAGCTATCCCATCATAACTTCCTGAGTGCTTTTTTTGCCACAAATTGCAAATCGCAACTTTCTATTTACATTTATTTATTATTTTATCCCACAAGGCAGTTACGTATTTGGATCGTTACCAGTTTTTTTTCCCCAAAGATGCACCTAATACCAATAATTTATGGAGCTAAAACTGTATCTAGCCTGTGGGGTGTGTTTCAGAGAGGGTGGTGTCAGAAGGCACCTCTGCATCTGCTTTTGTGGGGAAGGCCTTATAGACAGGAAGTGATGTGATTTAAAGGGCCAGCGCTACCTACCAGGACCCCCCCCCCCAAAGTGTACACATACAGGTCTATTCAACTCCCATTTGTGAGTCTGTCACATGGCACACTGCCTGCAGAACCACTTAGAGTGTCGTATAAGTAACATAAAGGCAGACTGGCACTGACAGCTGGAGCGCAGATTGGCTCATGGGGAAAGTTTTAAGCCTCAGCAAGCACAAGTTCGGCCGCAGACAATTCACAGGGAGCAAAGAAACAGGCAATGAGCATGAAATGGACTGATGGAGACCAGAGGAACATTGCTGATGGATTAACTGCTGCTGGGAATGTGAACAGATCCACGAGGCCCGGGGGCAGGAGGCCATGAGGACACACGGTGTCCCTCTGGGAAGACGCCGGCCAGACACCCACGCAAAAACTACCAGGCCCTACCTTCTGCTCCCTCTCTCCCCTCCCAAATAAGGGTTAATACACTAAATGGTTAATAATCAAGTAACTGCTTGTCCGATGACCTCGCCCCTCCCCTTGGATGACCCCCCCATCCCCGTCCTTCTCAAATCCCAAGTCGTCCTGAAGGATCTGAAACCTCAGCACTTCCCGAGCGCTCCTCTCTGGGATCGGAAAGCCATTCCTAACCAGTCTGGGATTGTTTGCAACGTCTCGTGCAGCCTCTATACCACAGTGAGCTTCTCCTCCACGATTTACTACCCTCTGATTCCAAGTTCAGTCTGCTCCCGCTTTAGCATTCTGGCTGCCCCGGCTGGCTGGGAGTCGGATTTGAACCCCCCCGGCCCCGAGGGCGGCCTAGATTCAGGGTTCCCCACCCCAGGCAGGTTTCCATACCAGCTCTCACCCAGGTGCTAATGGGTAGCATCACAATATTAATAAACTCCACTCTGTGTGTAGCCCACGCTAATGCGTCTAGGTCCAGCAGACACGTCCGGGCTGAACCCCAACGCCGTTCATTTCCGGAGAGCCCGCTTTGAGTCTTGTACCGGCTGTCTGGTACTGGAGGAGCTGGCTTCTTGGCGCGTGAGCGGGGCCCCTTTGTGAGGCGGCCATCGCCGTGGCGACGCGGGCCATTGTGCACGTCCTCCTGCAGAGCACCTGATAAAAGCGTAAAGACCTCTGACATATTCCTAAAACAATAGGGGAATTAGGCAGAGACAATAGGCCGGCTGCTCCATTAAAACAATCAGGACGGCATCCTGTACTTAGTCCAGATAATTAAACACTACCGCTCCCTCCCCCCCCCCCCCCGATACGCCATTGGCCAATCCGCAGCAGCCAGCCCTGCTGCTAAAACATCCCTTTGCTTTGATTAATGATTTTTTTCTCTCCCTCAGACGCTCGCCGTTGAGAGGCGAGAAACGGCATCGCGGGGGCCGCTCTGCATCAAGAAGAACATCTAGCATTAAGTAAAACCTGCCCCCTCCCTACCCACCCACCCGATGCTGAATGTGAGAGATTTCACAAGAAGCCAACCCAGACGACCATTTCCCCACTTGTTTGCCTCGAAGACACCGACACACACTCACCATTGCTGTATCTTAATGAAAACAGAAACAGCGCCCCCCCCCCCCCCCCAAAACCCCCCCATCCCTCGCAAGGCTGGGAGACAACAGAGCAACGTGAGGAACAGAAGGGTGCAGATAATTAATCTGGCCTGGAGACAGGTATTCAAATGTTTTATGTAAACCGCACAAACTCTTCACCGACTCCCCGTTAAACGGACAGTTAGGCTCGCATCCCCCCCCCCCCCCGCCCATCTGTCTGGGCCAGTCGGCCCACGTGGTTTCCGGAACCCCAGAAACAGGGGACTCGCCGTGCCGAAATATTGGCGTGGACTGTATTATGCAGTGGAAGAATCTGCCAGACCAGAGTGGTTAGGGGGTCCATGTGGCTCTGATCCGCTAAAAAACGCGGAAACGACGACGAACCCATAACCACATGGTGGCTGCATATTTCATATGTATCATATTTTTCCCTCATTGAAGTCCTCCGTACTGTGGGGGGCGGGGCGTCCTAGTACAGCCATGGGTGTGCTTGCTGGGGGAGGGGGGGCTTCTCCAGTTCTCAGGGAGGCACCTGGCTGTGCCCATCTTGGGCAGGTGCCGCCGAGGAGGAACGGTGCCCGTTTTGATGTGCAGGACGAGAGTCGCACAAGCAGGGCTTTCAAACGCCAGGTGTAGCCCGTCGCCGATGACAGATGACTAACGACCCGGCGGCCTGGCCCATTCGCGGGGCCGATTTTTCATTTCGCGCCCACTTGAAACTTTCTTGAATTTCAGCCAGGGGTCCGTATTCCCAGCTTCGCTTCTGTTCTCCAGGACGTCGTCAAAGATAACATTCCATATGTTCAAATGCAGTCTTGATATGTTGGCTTGATGCGATTATTTCATGTTATTTGTCCTGGTTTTTCCTCACAGTTATAATGTAAATAATTTTTTTTTTCTGCTCATGCTTTTTGATAGAAGTCAAAAATAAATAATGTCAAAATCGTGTTACTGTTGAAACAAATAAATAGAATCTTCTGCATGGTCAGTAAAATAATTTAATATATGTTTATTAGAAGGTGTATGTTTATATTTTAAGCCAGAAATGTTACTAATTATAGATCATTCATAAAATAACAGACAATAATTATAATTATCTGACTTTTAACTACAAGCTGCTAGTGAAAAGTGGTTGATTGTAAAGTCCCTCCCCCAGAAGCATTTTCAAACGGTAATCAGCATCTCGAAAACAAAGAGGAAATTAAACAACATTTTCCCTCCCCCGGAATCACCACAAATGTTTGCGCGGTGTCTGACTCGGCGGAGTTAAGAAGAAAAATGCGTCTCGAGGCGTCACATGAAAGCCGGCAGAGAGGAAAAAAGAAAATAGCTGAGTGAAAACGTCCCAGAGACAGGAGGCATGCGATTCAAACGGAGAGCCCACCGGACTCAGTGGCACCTGGTGACATCAAAGTGCCCGTGTGGAATGTGGGTGTGGGACACTGACAAACAAGCCCCTCCGACTGCTCACAGCCGGGACCAGCTAAGCCCATTTCTCGGTTAGCCACTAGATGGCACTCTTCTCCTGCTTAGGTGACATGACAGGGCCACCTGCTCACACGGAGCCGTGGATAAGACCCAGAAGTTCCAGACGAAGTTCCGTGAGACCCAAGGAGAGCGGACCTCGGTGAGAAATCGGCCCGATAACCGTAGCCATCCATAACACCTGTCTGTCCTCTTAAGCTCAGAGATTCCTTTACCTGCAGTTTTCGGAATTGTCTCGATATCCGTGTTCACCCGCTTTTCACCGTCACGTCCAGCAGCCAAAAGTACAGCTTGCAGGCCACCTGCGATTCACCCCATGAATTTACCTCCATTTGCTTATGGACACTTTGTCTGTTGCCATCCTGGGCTCTGCCGACATGGGGTCCCCGGACCCCGCCGAGTCTGCGCATGTGTGCATGAGGACTAATTTTAGCATCAAGTGTTTCGCAGACGATTCCCAGTGTCAAAAGCTCGAGGCTGGCCTTGAGCAGACAGCACCCCAGTCAGAACGCATGAATGCCAAAGGAGCGTGTTTTTTTTTTTAGGTACGTCTGCCATAGTTATGGAGCCCCACCAGGGGTCATAAATCCATGAAAACTGTAACAAGCACAACCCACATTAAAATTTCCTTAGTATCAGAAAAAACACGATTTAAAAATTATAGCACTTACTGGCTGTAATCTGATACGGCTAATGATTAATAATATTTGAAAATTAGACACTTCCTATATAATTAGATGTCATTCCTTCAGCAATTCTCGAGAGGCATAAAAAGCTCTTTTCATATCATATTGAAAATGATATTGGCAATTCTCTGTTTTAGACGGAGCATAGAGTTAAAAAAGCATGAAATGAGAATTAATATGCTGCGATTTTTAAGGGCGTTTCAGAGACATGTACATTAAATGCAGAAATTACATTGCTACCAAAGTCTTCTTCGAATCATCACATTTTCAGTTATCTGTTTGAATTTTACCTAATGCACCTTAGCAGGAATTTGCGTTTTAAGATTATATTCAAGGCAGCAAAACCACCGGGAATCATTACATTGTATATAACTGAAATATAGGTCATATGCTTATACTGTGTTGCCTAAGAAAAATGTCTAATATAGTTGCACATTTCTTTAGATTTTCACACGTTGCACTGATCTGTCATTTTTCTTTACTCTTCCTTTAAAATCACAGGATGCTAATGACAGTTTTGGTAATAACAACCGAATCTTAATTCACAGCTATTTGTCTTCCATATTATCTTCCATCTTCACGTCAAAATATAACCAGCAATTGTCATTTTAATCATCGTCATCAATCAATGGGAAAATGAGGGGAGAGGCTTACGGAGCCAGATCGTAGCCGTCCGAGGGTGTGAGCGCCGGCCAGGACAAAAGACGAAACAGGGTAAATACACAGGGTAAATGGGGTAAACAGAAAAGTAAGCAGAGTAAGGCCTGCTGTACATGCAGATGCATGGAAGAGCCCAATGAAATGTGGCATGGAGATCGGCACGGGCGCTCTCCCGCTAAACCATACAGGCCTCCTACTCCTCAGTAGCTTCCTGTTTTTCTGTCTCATTGTGGAAATTGACTTTGTTTACCGAGGCTCCTAGTGTGGGGGGGGGGGCGAGGGGGAGGCACTAACCCTTTCTGACCGGTGATGGTAATGGGACGGGGATGACTGCTTGACAGGCAGGTTCCACATGGCCCCGAAGCTGCTGCCCACTGGCCTGTATCAAACCCCCCCCAGCACCCCCCCCCCCCCCCACAGTCCCCCAAGGCTGCTGCAGGAGTTCGGGGGGGGGGTGGGGGTGGGGGAGGAAGTCGACGAGAAGCACCGTGGATTGTGGCCCCGGACGCGACACAGTGGCCCTGAAATGTCCTGTCCATTTCTAGAAACGTCCGCCTGGCTCTTCTGGCACCGAAACTTGGCCCAGCTCCAGTGGCAGGGCGAGAGACGGCTGGGAGCCCGGAGAGAAACACGCGGAAACGCTTTCCGGAAGCGGAACGTGAAGGTCGCGCCGGCCCGCTCTGGAGTCCGGACGCGTTCCGCGCTCCAAACACGCCGTGCCGCGAGACCTCGCCGCAGCCAGCCTGGCGCCGCTCCCGCCGCCCGCGCACATACCGCTGAGCGTTGGTTACGTTTCCGGCGGGAGCGTGGGCGCGGTGGCGCGGCCCCCCGGCCCTGGCGCCTGCCCCCGCTTGCTGTCGTTCCGCGGTCCTGGCACGGCTTGCCGCTGCCCCAGGTATCGCCACGCGGCCATCTGGACCCGACATCTGTCTCTCTATTGATCACGAGGGTTTAGCACTTGATCAAACAGACTGCGGCAGGAAATTGCTCTTTTCCCCGCAGAAAAGGCCAAGCGCCCGTGCGGGGGTAATAGAGTGGAACTGAGATGCGCCACCAGAGCAACGGCGGAGGCCTGACGGGGGCGGAGGGGGAGGCCTGAGCTCCACCAGCCGCTCGCTAGCCGTCTCTAAGCTGTTGTTTAAGCTCCGATGCCCCATTTTAGCTGGAGTCGCTCCTCCCTCACACTCGTGTGTCACTCTCTAAAAATAAAATAAAACTCACCTCATAATAATAACATTTCACAACACGAATGAACTGCATCTTCTTTTTCCCCTCATGAGGGGCCAGTTTGAACACAATGCAAAAAGAATCATCCTTCAAAGTCCCGGCCCTCTATCCTCCGGTGAATGATCATGCAGAGAAAGTTCTGGAACGCCGTCTCCGGTGCTTTAAGCCTCCTGTGAGACTCTCCTGCCGCTGCGAGTGCGGAGGATGAGGCCTTCCCGGAAAGTCTGGCTACCGGAGCTGCATTCATGTCAGCGGCTGAGTTAAGATAAATAAATAAATAACTGAGGCACGCCAGATGGTTACTGTTTACTGCGTTTTAATGTGGAAAACAAATATTCCGGGGCAGGAAAACAATTGGAGCTTCGACGGTGAGGGTCAGAATACCTTTGGAAGGTGCAGATCGCAACCTGCATGCGTCGTCGCAATCTAATTAACAGCCTGATCATTGCGACTTATTGGGGGGGGGGGGTTGGGGGCTACGATTCCCTGCTTCCATGGAATTTGTAGAAGATCCCCCGGATCTACCAGCGATCCATAAAATAAACCTGTTTCAAGTGGAAATGTATTATTCAATATGCATGAGTCCAGTAATGCGAAAGGCATTCCATAGCCGCCTATCACAAAGGGGAAATAAATAAAAATTGCATCACTTGCTTCGTATCTCCTGTGGTAATGTTTTGCTTCATACTGCTATTCATATTAATGGTTCATGGCCTGATATCTGACTTGAACTCTGAGTACACAGATTTCCTTGGATTACATCAGATTCGTGCCACAAGGATCGAGCCGAGTTTTGTAAATAAGTCCCAGGAGTCGACGTGCGTCCAACGGCGCCCCCCTGAGACGCCTGCGTCTCGCCAAACGGACACGCCTTGGCAGTCTGGGCGCTGCCCGAGTCGGAGGCATCGGCAGGCTTCTGCTCCCTGCTGCCCCCTGCAGGGCACTGTGTCCTCGGGAGGTACACCGGGCCACGCTGATTCGCCGTGGGGGCCTCCAGCGCTGACCTCCTGGCACGGAGGAATCCCGGTCCATCGCGTGGCTGATCGGGAGCGTGTGCGCGTGAGTGTGTGTGCGCGTGCACATGTGCAAGTTCATTTGCACGGGGCATTTTGCTACTTTTGGCACGAGGACAGGCTGTAGCCCAAGGAGTAACAAGTCGAAAGTATGACGGGGAGGGGAGGGGAAAAAAAATATGACCAGGGGATGTGATAAAAAATTATCAGCGAGTGTGTTTTCCTGTTTGGTTTTAATCTACATTTAATTAAATTCTTATCTGCTGTGTGCTTATGGCTGCATTTGAATGGCGAGACTGCATTCATTATGAATGGTAAAATTGAACTCAGAACATTGTGTGTGGGCCAATAAAGAAGCGGGACTCTTATTTCAGTGCATGCACAAGCAAGAAAAAAAAAAAATAAGTCAATTAAGATGAGGCTTTAAATTAGCACTGTATCAAGACAAGCCGAGGGTGTAGGCTCTATAATAGAATCCCAAGCGAGAGCAATGAGTCAACTGTATTTAATACACATCAAATTCGACACAGTCAATTGGGCTGAACCCCTCAAGGAAGACATGGTTAAGGACTTGTACCTGCCTTTTTTAGCATCTGGGATGCAGGTGGACTTCATGTTATGTTTGAGACAATACGCTCTATATACAATGGGGTTAAACCAAAAGAATCTAATGATAGTTTTTATGTGCGACAGAGAGCTTGTACTTCATGCCGGTACAAAATATAGGCTTGAGGACGTCTTCCTTTCCGAGTCTTTTTAAGCACTCGCTTTTCGAGGGTGTGGCCAATGTTCCCGGGGGGTGCAACCTTATTCGCAAAGGGCCGGTGTGTGTGCAGGTTTTAGGAGTAACCTTTAGGTCAGCTGTTCAAACCCAGGTGTGAGGACTCTTCAGCCAATCAGTCCTCTAATTAGTAATGTAATTAGGGAGTTGCAGTGAAAGCCCACATGCACAGTGGCCCTTTCTGGATAAGATTGCCCACCCCTGCCCTTCAGCACTCTGTACCTCTTCACCTGGTGAGGTGCTTTATGTGTCATGACTACGCAGAACACACAAAGGGTCAAAGGGACACATATGATTGGATGGCTGGCTAGCATACCGACCGCACTGGAAATCTGACCTGACGGCTCCCCCTCCTGGTCACTCCGGCTAAAGCCACGGGATGAGGACCCCTCAGACGCACAGTGTTCGAGCGCCACCTAGATGCCCCCCCTCACTGACGTGTCATGCCTGGGAATGGAGCCCAGCTTTACACAGGACTGGTGTGTGTGTGTGTGCACGGGGGAGGGTCCGCAGATGAACGGCTTTGGCGCGTCGGAAAGAATCGCGGCAGATAATCACTCCGGAGGCCGTGGTCAGCCCTCAGATCTGGCCTTCAGAATAATGTCAGGAATGTTGGGAGTTTCTCAGCAGCCGGGAGTCAGGCTGCCGTCAGTGTTTGCTGTTTAAATTGTAAACGGGGCAGCGCCGCACGGCAGAGTAAATACACTGTAATACGACGGTGTGTGTGTGGGGGGGGGGTGTCCCTGATGTGTCGTCGTGAGAATAAAGAGTTTACACACCTCCCCATAAAAACATAAAAAGCCCCCCATTTCATCTGATTGTTGCAGTGCAGCCCCGCCCCCCCTCCCCTTTGCAGCATGTGAGAGGCCGAGCCAAGTGAAACCCCCCCCCCCCCCCCCCCTCGCCATCGCAGTTTATTAAATCGCCCCGGAGCACGAATGCGGGCGACAGAAACGTAGGGGCGGAAACGTGTGCTTGTGAGCGGATGCTAATGTCTGCCCTGCCGTCAATGTTACTGCCACTAAATGGTCCCTTTCTTTAGCATTTAACACGAAGCTCAGTTTATTAACCGGGGTAAGAGCGCATTGCCGGCGCCTTCTCCGTTTGATATGCTGTCCAGGTGATTCATTCCTCTCTCTTTCAATTGTCTTTCTAACTCCCCCCCCCCCCCCCCTCCCCGATATCGACGGCATCACCTGTTTGTTATCGTCGGCTGTCCTGTTAGCCACTCCTAAACTGACGCCACCGCGTTGACTCCTATTAAGCAGAAGGTCCCCGAACTTCTCACGCTTGATGGTGGAGGCTGGCAATTACGCTAACAACTAATTAACATCATAAAGGCCGCTTCAAAGGGACGGCGACATCGGCCGCCTTCATTAGCACACGCTGAAGGAAAATTACCTGTGTTTTTATTTTGGAAATAATGTATGCATTCATTACTACTCCTGAATATTTATTTTATGGCGGTACCGTTTACATGCAGAATTTCTCGTTATTCACAGGAAAAACGCAAAAAACTTCGGTAATGATAAAGGCAGGATACCAAAAATCCATTTACCACAAAAAAAATAATTCTTGAAAAAAATACGAAGGGACTTGCCAAACTCAATTTTCTAATTTAACTTTAAATGTCAAATATTTCCAGACAGCTACTGGTCCGAGCAGCCGCCCAGCCCGCGACACTTACTGGCTGGATGAACTAAGCCTGTTCAGACTGACACTGCTCACCGAGGGAAGCTAACTCTGCTCCCCAGGCCCTGGAAGACTCCCCCCAAAGCAGGCCCCCTCTCTTGCACCTTCAGGGTGACCCCACATGGGGAAGGACGGGACGACCTCGTGGCATAGGAGGATGACTCCGAGTCCAGTCGACACGTGGGACAGACCCGCATCCGAAAGCTCTTTAAGGGAACTCATAGAGGATCACTAATACGGGTAATCTGCTCTGGCTATAAATGTCACGCTCCGGCCGGGAATGCGAGGTCCAGGGTGCCCGTCGGCTTAGCTGGCAAGTTCCCACCCCCCCCGTTAGCGGTTTGGTTACGAAAGCCGTGGCTATTTCCACGGCGACCAACTTCAAGCTCTTTGTTGCCGAAAAAAATTCAGCGTGCCATTAAAACGCTCTTTGAAACCAGCTCTGAGAAAACAAACTAGTTAAATATGCAATTTCATACGTCCAATCCCCCCCACAACCACAAAACCCAACCCCCCCCATCCCCAAAAGCTTTTCCTAATGAGAAGCAACATTCCTCACTCTACTGAAGAATCCAGACTTTGCCTGTGATAGAGAGACTCGGGATGTTTATTAATAATGAATTTGGATGTTCGCTTGTGGAACGTTATCAGGCTTCCAGACAATCCAACCAATAGTTTGGCCTGATGGGGTGGCTGGGTTCCTCATTAGCAGAACATATTTAATCCAGAAGTTTCTTATCAAATGTCACACCTGCATCTCTAAATGGCATTTTCACATTCATTCGCATGTATTTGGGAGATGAGGCTCCAAGGTGCTCTGAGCAGATTAAGAAGGAGAGAGACTGTGCTTATTTTATCATTTAGCGGGTCTGGAATGAATCCAAGGAGTTTTTGTCTTGTCGTTGTAATTAGAAAGCCTTTTAAGTGATAACGCCTGCATAGGAATATGAATATGGAGAGATCAGGCCGGTTGGTTTTTTTTTAAAAAAAAAAAAAAGAAAAGGAGTAAATTTAACGTTTTATTTTTTTGCTGTATACGTAGCATGGTTTAGCCCTAGCTTCAGAAGTTTAATGAGGGACCCGAAAGTAGCTAAACATTTCATTCCGCCAACTGCTTTTCTGTAGCAGTCGGCTGGGGGGGGGGGATCCTGCACCAGCACCCCCTTCCTGGCGAATCTGCACGTCACGTCGGAGTCATACCCCGCCCCCTGCTCTGACGTGAAATCGGCGGCTGGGTAGGGAGGGCGGGAGCTGCGGAAGAGCCGGCACGAGAGCGCACCGGTCCCCGACGCCGCGGCAGCACTCACAGCGCGCCGTCGACGGAGAAGGCCAACATCCCTGCCGGGGAAAGGCGGCATTAGTGGTGCGTCGGTGAGGACGAGGGCCTTCAGCTGGCTTCTGACTCTCGACTGTGGGGGAGATGGGAGGAGCGAGGGGGGGGGGCGCATCCAACGAAGCCTCCCAGCGTTTAAACAAACGGAGACAGAGTGCAGCTCCTCCGCCGGTGGCATTTCCTTCCCGCGTCTATCTGCCAGAGCTGGCTAACCGTGAAGCCGGAGATAAGTGTAACAACTGAGAGGTATTGATCCGGTAATAGCGACTCGCACTTTGACTCCGACACCGTAACCCGGCAGACATAATGTCATAGCCTCGTCCTCCCCCCTTAACACTGTCTGCCTATCTTCCCCGAGCCGTCAGGCTCAGTAATGCGGCTCCTCGAACCCTCCCTAAATCACCAAAATCACCGCGGCTTCCCCACTTTACTTGCCTCGTGGCTTTCTGAGAGCAGATCGTGATTTACCATCCCCGGGGGGGGGGGGGGGGGGCGGGAAGCACAAACACGTGTGTGTTTTTAATCTCCAAAGACACGGCAAACATCCATTAGAGTAATTCTTTTTCTCTTATTGTAAAGAGGCACCAAACGGCAATTATCGTGCGACTCCGGTGCAATTGTGCTGGCTTACGGCGCATGACAAATACAGTTTCGGCTAGGGCCGACGCGGCAGTCCCCGGCTGGTGGCGGCGCCGGCTTAGGGGGCTCCCGTTAATTGAAAGCGTCACTGTGTAACAGAGCACTATTACAGTCTAGCAGGTGCGAATAATGCCCGATGCTGGCTAATTACCGAGCAGCTAATACGCATTGCGGGCTGTCGCAGGGATGGCATAAAGCGCGGCGCTTATCGCCCGCGGATCGGGGGAGTGACACAGTCAGGGGTGAATGCGATAATTAGCAAGGAGCTCCACTCTGCGAGAAAAAAAGGCATGCAAATAAGAAATAATAATAATAATAGCAATAATAGAACAACCTAAATATGTTTTCTCAAGACTGGTATTAGCTGGTTTTTTAAACCCCCCCCCAGATTTCACCATCTTTTAAAAGACACTTAAAAAAATGTCACAGCAGAAGACAAGCCCTTTGCTGAAGGATGATGCCAAGCGCTGACATTTTATGCAAATTCTGTTTATTATCTCGCAGGCGGCCCGGATACCGGTGCGGCTCGGCCGACCAGCCCATGGCGGCTTCCAAGCGCGCTTTATGCGCAAGGGCCTCTAATGAGCTCTCAGGGGCCACGGCCAGCCCTCCCGTCTCCGGAACGGCACTCGGCAAGCGGCACACTAATTCCGAGGCCGCCATATGTTGCCCAGGAGACCGAAGACGACCCGCCACACTCTGCTGGTCCCCCGTTTTCCCTCCATTTTTTTGTGGACTAGCGAAAAGGTAAATTGCATTATAACGGCCTGGTATTATTCAGGGACAGCTTCGGGCTAAAGGACGTCTGCCATCATATTTGGGGGTGGAAATTTGACCGGGTTATGGCTGCCTGAGCGGGAAGCTCGCTGTACGGCTCTGTAACTGAGGTGATGTGTGTGTGTGTGCGTCACATAATGACTCTACCACGTCCCCTCTCTCCAAAGAAACCATATTTTTATGGCTTTTCATTTCTCTCTGTGTCAAAATCATTACTGCATATCCGTGCAATGATCAAAAAATGATTACAGTGTCTGTAATTTTTTGTTCCTTCCAGTCAGCTTTATTGGCAAGGAAACGTAATCGATATAACAGAAACGTGTCATAAGCAATTTTTCCAGGCTGGCTTTTCCGAGTCTGTCGGTGGCTCTTCGACGCAAACCCTAAGTTTCCAGCAGAACGTCTCCCCCACCTTCTTCACTGAGGCCCTCCACCCACCAGGCAGCCCCCACCTTCTTCACTGAGGCCCTCCACCCACCAGGCAGCCCCCACCTGAAAGCACTTTGTGGTTTTGTATCTCAAGGTCTCTGCGATCAAATGACCAAATGCAACCAAGCCAAGCTCGTATTCTTATTTATTTTATTTTTCGCGACGGCTAGCAGATCATGTCCCACTGTAGCCCGGGCCTCCATGATCGTGGATACCCCCATGACCCTGGGTTGGGGGGGGGGGGGGGCGGGTTTCCGTGCTTCTCGTTCCTGTCGCTTTCTGATGAGGTCCTTCCCCAGCTCCTATCCAACCCCCCATCTTAAACTTAAAAAAATAAACAAATTAACTGGATAACGATCTTATATAATCCATTAGTCGCAAATGGCGTGGTTAACGTGGTTGGAGAAACTCGATACGATAAGAATCACAGAGATACGGTGCTCCCTCCACAACGGAGAGAGGACTGTGAAAATTTGGCTTAAACATCACAATGGCGCCTTATTATCAAATTAGCCCCGGGATTCCCCTCCTATTCCGACACAAACACACATTAGAAAATCGCAGCGGAAAGCCCATTATTATGCTTCGTACAGATGTTTCAGATTACGGGAACACCTTCAACGACGGCTTTGCTCTGTAAAACCCCTGCGTTTTTGAATTTGTACATCCGAATGTTTCCTGGAAAGAGACAAATAACCTGTGGCTTCTGATTTATTAAAGATTATTTTACAAACGAGTGTCATCGCTGTGGGACGTGACGCAAACTCCGGCACCATAATCCCAGGCATGGAAGGAACCAGAAAACACAAGCAGGTCACGAGATTTTCCCCAAAACTTCTCCGCTCCCCTGAAACACTGGCGTGTTCCAAATTTAGTTCCAATTTAGTTATCCATTGTCAGACCACCACCAATGGTTCTGTGGCTCTCGCTTAGGGCTTCAGGGACCGGGGTGCGGGGGGCTGTGGTTTCAGACAGAATAGATTGACTCTATAACTCCGCCGATGGGATCCCGCACCTCAGACGAACTAGGTGACCAGAGATTCATCATTTGTTTTATTCTTTTATTACACAGCTATAGAAGGGGTACAAAATGTGTTGATGCGGTATGACAACTGAACCAGTTAGGCTGCCCCCATACCCACTACAGTTAGACCACTGTAATTCACATCTGCAGGCTTAGATACGACTCAGACGGAGTGACTTGCTAAGCCTTTTTAAGAAATTATGCTACTTGAGATGTCGCTGTGTGTTTTTGCATGAATATTACATTGTTAGGATATTAGTGTGTATTTTGTACGAATATTACCCTGCAGGAATATTATTGTGTGTTTCTGCTTGAACGGTACATTGTTGAACTCGAAACTGAGGATGTTTCTGTGTATTTTTACATGAATATTCCAATGTTTGATGTTACGGTGTATTTTTGCATAAATATTCCACTCTTACGACGGTACTGTGCATTTCTGCATGAATAATACACTGCGTGAATGTTAGAGAGTATATTGTATGAATATTACATCGTCATGATGAGTGTGTACATATTTTTGCAGGGATGTAACATTGTCAGGATGTTACCAGTTATCTCACCGTTAATCCCTCATAGTCCAGCGTTAACCTGTGAGTCACCTCATGAGTTTAATGAATAAAAACAGCTAAACTGATACCGACACAGAACAAAAGCGGCACGACACCAAACGTACAGACGCAGCATCTTAACGGCACGTGGACGTCTACGCTGTGAATATGGGTTCGGTTGCGTGACCAAAGTCTACACTAAGTTAAGGAAGTCTAGGAATACGCAGCGGGGAGAGACCAGCAGCGGAGGAGGAAGACGGAGAAAGCTGGCAGGTGGACTGAGGCCGTGCCAGGCTGGCCCAGGCCGCGCCGCATGGCGGGGGGTGGTGTTCGGGGGAGGGGGGGGGGTGCCCTCGCCAGGAAGCATGGCAAGAGGAGGAAAGATCAAACAACGAGGACTGCGGTGCTCCAGCAATCTGCTCTGCATTAATGTGTGTGCCAAGGAGTGCCCAGACCAGACGCCAGCCGCTGGGGGGGGGGGAGAATCCAAGAGAACCCTCCACCCCCCCAACTCTCAGCAAAACCTAACCCCCAGACTCCAGAGTCTGCCCACGGAACCGCCGGACGGAAGCGGAAACGAGGGATGGGGCAGAGGATGCAGGAGGGTGATGGACCGCCCGCCCGCCCGCCCCCCCCCCCCCCCCCGTCCAGGTCAGGCCGGAACTTCAGTCTTCATTAAACACATGCACTTGGCAGAGGAGGAGGAAGAGGAGGAGGGGCGCAGGCTGCCCAGCTGACAGTTTGGCCGCGGCGATAGCCCAGCCAGGCCCGTATCTGTCAGGACGGGAGTCCGGGCTCCACTGGGCTGTGCACCCAGCCCGCCGGCCCGCTCCAAGAACCCGGCGCCGTATCGGCCCAATAAAAGAAGCAGAAGGCAAATGAGGCGCCGGCTGCCATGTCCCCCTCACAGACAGATGGTGAAATTAGACAATATGCTTTCCAAAATTACCCTGAAATCACATCCCCGCGCGCGTGCCGGGGGTTTGGGCCGGGGGCTGGCAGGCGGGCGGTGAGCCGGGCCTCATTGCCGGTGATTGATACCGGCCGCGCGGGGGTCGCGGGCAAAGCCAGTGGAAGCTTGGCCGGGCAGAATGGGGGCTGAAGGGGGGGCGGGCTCTGTGCAGGCACACATACCAGCCAGCCCCCTTTCTCAAGCACGTCCGCAGGAATCAATTTGTCCTGCGGGATTCTGGGAGAAGTGTCGAAATGGAGGGGGGAGGGGGGAGGGGGGAGATGATAACATTTTTGAAATGCAGATTTTTAAAAAACTTTTCCCAGACAGCATTTATTTTAAAACATTTTCAGTTTCTTTTATAATTTTAAATGTAATCCTGGAAGGGGTTTTCAGGGTCGTACTCCGTACATTTATTATAAGTCTATTTTAATATTTTAATTCAACATGCATATCTAATAGGAGGCTGAGGACAAAAGACGCCTCAGAGGTAAACCAGAAAAAGTCTGATCTGGTACCAGTCCGGCCCAGAATGTGTTGAGACGGAGCAGCTGTCAGATTTGCTCTTGGTGGTTAAGTTGCTGCTTAGCGTGAGATTATCACTGTATCAGTTTTGCAAACATCACAAAGCCCGTCTTTTACATCCATTTTAAAACCTGGTTCCTCTCCTGTCCCCACAATACAGTTCCAGTTATTTTAGTTCCTGTCACATGGTTCTCGTAATGTTGTCATAGGCATTGTTCAATATAGTCTTGCCAAAGGAACTCGCGAATTGGCGCGGCACAGTGGTTAGAGCTGTTGCTTCACATCTCTGAGACCTGGGTTCGAGTCTCTATCAAGGTTCCATGTATGTGGAATTTTGTGCATGTTCTCTCTGTGTCATAGTGGGGTTTCCTTGGGGTTCTCTGCTTTCCACCCCCCAGTCCAAGAACATGCTGAGGTTCATTGGAGTTTGCCTACTGGCAATAGGTGTAAGTCAATGGTGTGTGACTGTGCCCTGTGTTGGGTTGGCAACCCATCCTGGGTTGTTCCTTGCCTTGTGCCTATAGGTTCCAGACCCCCTGAAACCCCGAATAGGACTTTACAGAAAATGATTGGACTCGCAGATATTATCAAAGCCACAATATGGGAAAAGGCATACAAATTCAAAGGCAACACCACTGGTGTCCCCATCCGCAGGATCCTGGGATTCTGCACCAAAATCCTACAATTAAATGTAACTTTTTTTGTGGTGGGGGAGGGGGCAGGAGTTAGAGTCGTATGAAGAAGTCATTTTTCCGGAAAATTCCTCAGTTACGGTCATGCTCCACACAGGCACAAACGAGGCTCTACGCAAACGGACCGGCAGCCGCGCTGCGCTTTAATGACCTGCGATATGAGGGAAGCTTAAAACCAGTGGGAAATAACTAGCTGGTTTAAGGTGAGAAGCTTCTGACAGGTGACAGAAAGTGTGTGTGCTGGGGGGGGGGGTGCAGGCTGGATAGGTTAGACATTCTTAAACATTCCGGAGAAACGCCCCCCTCCGAGGAAAGCCTCAGGTTAGCCTGAAGCATTTAGCAGCCAGGGGGGGCCTGGGCAAGACCCCAGCATTGTAGGGGCAAGCAATGGGGGTGGGGCATAAGACCAGACAGGAGCGGATGTTCTGATTGTCAAAAACTTTTAAAAAATGTACATAATTTCCCACACAGACCTCAATCCTCTAATAACGTGTCTCCTGGAAAAAAATGTACAAGGATTACCTATCTTCAAATCTGCTTTGTATGCAGAAAGTGCCAGAATTATGGAAATGAGCGACTGTTCGAAGAGATGGCGTGCATCAAAAGGGAACCACATTCCGCGCGAGCCGATTAGTCCGGAACATTCCGAGGATCTCCAGTCGTTTATAACTCCTCGTGGAATCCGTAATCGAGATTTCCACACCGAGCGGGAAGTTTGTGGCTTTGACACAAAGGAGCAGCGCGTAATTCTACGGATACTGAGCACGTTTGCGGGAGGGACAGACTGACAGAGACCTCTCCGTGACAAAAAAAGAGGAAAACAAAAGGCCGGCGATCACCCAAACGTAATGAGATATCTGTAGATTTTATTGCGCTTAGAAACGTGAAATTAATTCCTGACACATCACCTATTTTGAAGTTGCATTCGTCCTCGAAACGGAACGACACAGCAGCTTGTGCAGCTGTACCTATTCAACATCCCGTGTTTATTTAAACTAATTGTCTTGTCGGCCTCTGCTAATTATAATGATTATGTTTAATAAAAAGCTTATTGGCTTACTTACTCATTCCATTACAGTAAATATGACATCCAGAAATACAGCTGTCAGTATGTAAAGATGGAGAACCTCTGAAATCAAATGAGGGTAAATTTTACTGTCATGAGGTCTTTGACACTAAAATGGAAAGAGCCTACGTCACCGGTCCTGTGGTGGGAGGAGCTATGCTCAATCTGTTTCCTGAAGCTTCAGAGGGAACCATGGGAATAAACGTGGGCACAGTGTGCTGGAGATCTGAGGGTGCTTCCAGAAGGTCATGGGTTGAAATCCCGTGGCCGGTAGGATAATCATATCGGCAGCGGGCTCTTGAGAAAGGTCCTTAACCACAACTGCCCCAGAGACCTTGGCAGTTTGGACAAAGGCATCTGCTAAATTTAAAGTTGAGGCAGAGCTGTTGTTGTGTCTTACACAGTCTGACACCTGCGATGAAAAGCTGACAGGACTCTTCATGCATTTAGATTCAGTGTAAGAATTCACACTGCACCACATTACATCGATCGGGGTCTTAAATACACCAGATTTGTAATGTTTTGGTTAAGAGAAATAGCCACTGCGTCGATTCATTAATAATGACGACAAAAATCTGAAAACCAGCACCGGTCAAAACTCATGCGGTGCCCTATGCGAGCAATAGCGCCCCCACCAGCTATCTGAGGCGAAGTGCATCTTGCATGCCACATCAGTGCCCCTTCAGGCGATGGCGCCCTAGGCAGCTGCCTATGCTGCCTAATTGGTTTACAGGCACTGCTGAAAATGCCCACCTCACCCGGGATTTGCCGGCCCGTGTGGGTGCGAGGTCCGCGATGACGGCCCCACAGCCGGGCCAGAATTCTGTCTCATACCGGCCTGCTCTGCATCCTGACCACTATTTCATGTTTTTAATAGCCGCCATCTATGCCCAAGCAACTTTGCATGACCTTGCTAGCTGAATTGCAGTGTAAAATTCATTCAGCTTGTGCTATAAAAGGCCAATACATGTTATCTACATTATGATTATAATTAATATTTCCAGGAGACCAGGCCGCATTATTTACGAGGAGGCCCGCGGAAAGCAGCCGTAATAATCTGCTACATATTTTTATTGATCAGTTGATGAATGGCTTTATTGCACCAAAGGGGAGCAGAACCTTTCACTGCCGGATCGGACGAGTCATAATTATTTCGCTGGCTATAATGTCCAATCTTTCATTAGGCCTTTGTTTGTGTGAACCTGAGGTTTGGCGTTCTGGAAAACCCATTACAGGGGCATCCTATTCATACTGTGGTAAATTACAGGCAGACAAAAACACAGATGCATAAGTGTGCACGCACGCACGCACACACACCAGACACACACGTTTGTATTGATATTTTTATGGGGACTCTCCATTCATTTCTATGGGGAAAACTCTAATACGAACAATGACAACCTAACCCCTACCCAGGCCTAACCATTAACTATAAGTAACCAAACAAAATATGAGACTTTTGGTATTTTGATTGTGGTCACAGATTTTTAGAAAATTGAGTTTTCCCTTGTGGAGACTGAAAAAATGGTCCCCGTAACGTTAAAATAACAGGTCTTTATCACGCAATCGGACCCAACAATGTAATATATACATCACTCATACACATACGTAAAGGCACACACATAAATGCACACACACAAATGCACACACAGAAATGCACACACACACACACACTGTGTGTCTTTACATCCCTGGACCTGTAGGGGGCAGGCCGGTGTTGCAGTTATAAGCAGATGACTACAACAAACAAACAAGCAAACAAACACACATCGTTCGGCCGCCTCCGGAGTCAACGTCATCTTCCTAAGGCCTCACCAGCCACTCCCCCACCCCCCCCACCAGTCTATTTGATCTCCAGTCTGGCAAGAATGGCATTTTATTCACCAAAACGTAGTGCAAGGCCCCAACAGATCTTCATAAATATTAATGTCACCATGCAGATATAAGCGATAGACACGCTTTAAGAAAACAGCGCTCGGGCAAGAAGCAATCAGCTTAATTATCGACTCACAAAGTATCTTTAAAGCCCCAATTAATGAATTATTACGTGGGTCTTGGGTAGTTTAATATATGTTTTAAACTGTGAAATGAAACTCATTGTGTCAAAGATTAGCGCTTAATACGATAATTGTTTGATAACTGAATATTACGTACAGTCTTTCAGTATCCTGTCACCATGGCTCAGATTACACCGCGTGATTTCCCATTTTGTAAAAGTTAAACTGAAGTATCCTTATCGCTTGCGTGTGCAATATCTGTTCTGGCAAACCTAATTTTTAAAGAGGCATATTTTTAAAGAAACTACAAGTTGTATCTGGGCTGGGCTGTACCGAGTATCAAACGGCCATGAATCGCTCGCCGTTCCACCCCACAGATAATTGCGGCCTCCCCTTTATAATTTCGCAGAAGGAAAAATCCTTATTCGTCCCTATCTCGCTATTAATCCTCCTAGCAAATCCTTGATTATTTTCCAGCCCTTCCTTCTGATATCGCTGGCTCAGTTCGTCATCTTTGCTCACTCCTCCGCCACACGCCCGCCTCCTCCATCGCGTGTTTTGTTTTTCATTTTAATGAACAGTTGGATTCTTTTATTTCTCCACAAGTGCTGGATTTGCCTTATCACCCCGGTCCCTTTGAGGCTTGCCAATTGGTTTTATCCACGGATGTATCATCTCTTATGATTCCTCTTTTTTTTATCCAGAAAGAAAAAGAACCACTCCGTCAACAAGCCTCTCCGGAATGGGAGATTAGAAACCTCAACATCACCTACCTTCCAGCGCAACTCCCCACTGGTTTCTGTAAAACTCAATTAAACTCGTCCCCGCTGAATTTCACATTACAGTACATTAAACAGGGATTCTTGAAGCATGATGGTAGTTCTCAAGCCTAGCAGCTTGGGGAGACTCTGCTTAAACGTTCCTGTCTTTGGGGTTTTCAGCCTCTAGTTGATGTAAAAAGTTATACAAAGGCAAAAAATATATAAAATATTTTTTATTTCCTTTTCCACAAGAACCTTAATTTATTCACTTACAGGGCCACTACTACATCAAAAAAAGTTAAAGCTGTATGACCTACACAAACAATACTTTCAAATAAAGAGAGAAAAATATTCAACTGCAAATTAAACGCAAATATTATTTGTAAATATATGAATTGTAAATGTGAATCATAAATGTATAAAAATATATGTATGTCCCGTTCATTTCTGCATGAAAGTTAGCAAGCACAGCCAAAACAAATGTGATTGTTTAAAGGAAAATTCCAGTATACTGATGTCAAAGGTTCATGCGGTAAACCAGAGTGTGATAAGTCCAACCAGAATTTAATATAGCCTGTCCATCATTGGGTGATATGGAAAAGAATGCTTCAAAAGGATTATGGGACATCTACACAGTGTGCAACAGGAAATCATCCAGAATTATAAATATCAAGAACATTTCCAAGACTGACTTATTAGTGGTTCTTTTCTGTAGTTTCCATTTATTTTAAGTGAGTGAGCAATGTTACATCTAGAAATAACAAGCCATCTTTGACCCTCACCGTGGGTCAGTGTTCAAGCGCAGCAGGGCTAGATGAAATACAAACTTCCTCTACCAGCAACACAGACAAGGCAGACAGATACATTTATGTAAAGAATATATAACTTTCAGCCTGGCTAGCACCAGAAGAGGGACGATCACTTTCTTGTTTTAACTGTTTCCTGCTCAAAAATCTCTGTTGCACTGGTTACTTGCCATAGATCCATGGTGAAAGATCCCATGAGATCATAGTTAGGAAAAGGGGAAATCAACAAGAAGAGGGATACCCTTTCTTCATGGTGTCTCAGTGCGATACATTTACCTTCTGAAGGAATGGTGACGTCACATTAATAACCGAAACCCTAAAATCATTTTCACAATAACTACAGATCCTGACCTGGCTCTCACATTATTTTCCGTTTTTTAATTTAAGGGGTTCAGTAAGTTAAACTTAACTTAATCTTCTGATTCTGAATGTACTTAATCATGAATTTTACTTAAAAATTTACGTCAAATGAAGGCTCACAAGGCCGTGATGCAAGCTGCCAGCTCTCTTTGAGCAGAGCTTCAGCTTAGGAGTTGTGACACTCCATGACGCTAAAGCTAAACGCTTCCTGTTGGCAGCCTGCTCTCGGCCAATGGGCTCACAGACATGTGCCAGTGACCTCCACTGTCGTCATGACGATGCACGGAGCAAATGGATTAATTCTGAATAAATTATTCTGAGGAGCTATCATTCCAAGGCAACAAATAATAATAAGAATAATAATAATAATAATAATAATAATCTCTGGCAATAGTGTAAAATCCAGAGATGCAAGATCAAGAAAGGAGTGAAGTTATGCCGTGTAATTATACTTGGCAAACTTCAAATTTCTTAGGATATAGTGAATAAACGCTTTGGATTGTGTTTACTAGTGAGCAGAATGGAATATTTTCTGATGATTTGGTGTTTACTCAAACACTGAATAATTCATGACAGAAACCATGAACATATGCTCTAGAAAAAAAGACTGACTTTGCAGGTAGAAAATATATTCAAGATGGACACCTGGAAGAAGTTGCGGTTTTCCTGTCATTGTAGATATGCAGCAAACCAGTACTAGGAATACTTCAAAATACAGATACATTTTTGTACAGCGAATCAATCAGAATATAAATCATCGAAACACCAAAATTCAAAACATTTCAAAAATTGCTTTGTGCAGCACATTGATCTGTCGCTAGAGATTTTTCGTGTTTTTACATGAGCCAGTGAGTTTTCCCAGGTGATGTGTGTACACTTTCGTTGAAGGTGCAGAAAGCATGGTATGGTAAAAACAATAAAAATACATTAATCTAAGATAAAATGGATTGGACAAGAGGGGCATGCTAATTCAGTATTATGAGAAAATATTCGCTTGTATGCTGTCACCCGTTAGCCAGTTAGCTATTCCTGCTAGTAATATCCGAGAAAAGAAACACGAAAACAAGAACTATCGAGAAAATGATAGATTCTCTGCCTGCTCTACAAACAGAGAATAGCGAGGTATACTTTCCTAATTCGTGACATGAAATATTACCTCTGCCGGTCGACAAAGTACACCTGTTAAGATGGCAGGACAGATAGCATCCATCCTTATGGTGTAAGAAACAAACAAACAAACGAAAGCTCCCCGACCTTTGAACCGACACAGGAAGTACAACTGATAAGCCAGTACCAATTTCTTTTCTTTTTTTGAATAGCATTTTTCTCTCCTTGGCCTGAGGTTCACCTTGCTGCGACAGTGCCCTTCTATTAAAGGCAGTAACGGCTGCCAACTTCCCTTAAGGCTCTTTTTTTTATATTTGTCAGTCATGAAAGAAGAGGAAGATGATAAATCTTGTTTCCAAAGCTAAGGGCCTCTATCTCTCCGACAGAATAAAATCCAGTCCGAAACACTACCGTGTGCATTAGGAAGCAGTGGATTTAAGCCTTGTCCGCCCTGATCAAACCAGGATTTATGAAGCATCATAATTCCCGACAACATCCAGCAGCTTATTAATTTAATATATTTTTGTCCGTTCTGTGATATTCCGAGGCTTGACAGTCACTCAAGATAAGCAGAACCTTTCCGACAGGATGGAGTGCATATATATTTCACCGTTCGCACATTCTTCTTGAGCTGAATAGCTTAAGGGGAAACCTCTGCTGCGCTTCCTCCACGATCTGTCGTGCTTTTTGTTTTTATTTTTTTTGTCTTTGCCCTGAACCTCACAATTTCTGGGGAGCACTAAATCCCAGTAGGAGTATCCTATGCCGAGGAGCTGCATGGGGCCCAGTCACGCCACAAAGGCCCTGTGTTTGAGACACAAGAACACTTTGAGTCTGGTGGCAGAGATTTGACTCCTCACCTGTACCACATGAGGGCTCTGTGTTTAACAAACTGATAATTACAATATGAGTACCGCTTTTACTACTGCCTACGATCCCAGCACATTACGCTCCAATACCACTTACACCAGTCCTGCACATTCATTGGATACCCAACCTAGCCTCATGAATGACTGGCTGCATGTACGCCTAACCGTGCGTATGCCTATCCACACATACGCCTATCCACACATACGCCTATCCACACATACGCCTATCCACACATACGCCTATCCACACATACGCCTATCCACACATATGCCTAGCTGCGCGTACGCCTATTCACGCATATGCCTAGCCGCCTGTACACCGCCTGTACGCTGCATGTATGCTGAGCCGCCTGTACGCCGCCTGTATGCCCAGCCGCCTGCATGCCGCCTGCATGCCGCCTGTACGCCACCTGTACGCCCAACCGCCTGTACGCCGCCTGTACGCCACCTGTACGCCCAGCCGCCTGTACGCCCAGCCGCCTGTACGCCCAGCCGCCTGTACGCCACCTGTACGCCACCTGTACGCCCAGCCGCCTGTACGCCACCTGTACGCCTAGCCACCTGTACGCCACCTGTACGCCCAGCCGCCTGTACGCCGCCTGTACGCCACCTGTACGCCCAGCCGCCTGTACGCCACCTGTACGCCACCTGTACGCCACCTGTACGCCTAGCCACCTGTACGCCACCTGTACGCCCAGCCGCCTGTACGCCCAGCCGCCTGTACGCCACCTGTACGCCACCTGTACGCCCAGCCGCCTGTACGCCGCCTGTACGCCCAGCCGCCTGTACGCCGCCTGTACGCCAAGCTGCCTGTACGCCCAGCCGCCTGCATGCCGCCTGTATGTTGCCTGTACGCCTAGCCACCTGTACGCCGCCTGTACGCCCAGCCGCCTGCATGCCGCCTGTATGTTGCCTGTAGGACGCCTGTACGCCTAGCCACCTGTACGCCGCCTGTACGCCAAGCCTCACATACGCCCATCCGACTCCTTGACAGCATGTTTGTAATGTCATTTGCCTCTGACAAAAAGCATCAGCTAAATATATGTAAATATAAAAATAAAATGCATAACTTGAAGCAAGTTACCTTCAACAATTTTTAATCTCTTAATAATAATAATAATAATAATAATATTTATTTACTCAGAAATATATGGATAAATGTGCAGGTGTGTGCCTGTATGTGTCCTACCCCCCCCCCCCCCCCCGTCTAGGGTGCTGACTGGGAAAATCTCCAGGCCCCCCCACAACCCTGATTAGTGGTTAGATGATGAATCTAAGGATAAATATTTAATCTGTTTTTTTGGTACTCGATTGTATCTTGATTTTTAAAATTATTTCCTGCATGTTAAATGATGGATAGATAACACTAATGACTAAGGATAATAGGAGAGATGCTTGCCCCCGGCCTGCGACACGGCGGAGAGCTTCCCCGCTGTCCTGCTGGCATGAACCTCGTACCACCTGCACCAGATGCTGGAAACTCCGGTCCGGAGCGACCCCGGTGCTGCAGGGTTTTAAGGTGCATTTTAATCAGGTTGGACTGTGGGTTCCGTTGGAGCTCCAGCCTAGTGACCCCACCCCGGTCACCGCGGGGGGAGAGCCTGGAGCACGGCATACATAACCAACATGTTGGTGCCACATAGGAAAAGACAGGGAAAACCCCCCTCCCCCAGAAAGCTGCGGAGAGCAAGTCTGCACGCCCACGCGTGAGCTGGGGGCCCGTTTCCGGGTCCCCCGCCCTCCCCCCCCCCACACACACACACACACACATCTCTGCCGGTTACCTGCTGTCTGGTAAACGGGAGGGAAAACCAGCACGGACGGGTAGGATGTAATCTCCGGGAGTTTGTTGATACAGGGAAACACAGAGGGTTCGGGTCAAAGGGATTAAAATGGTGGAGGCGGATGTAAGGAGGACGAGGCTGCGGGAGAAAGGCGTCGGAGCAGCAGGCGAGCAACCCGACAACAGAGAGGAAGCGGGGGATTACAGGGAATATGGCAGGGATTCCTCCCAGAAGGGGAGTGACTCCAAATGGCATCGCAACACAGCATTAGCCTCCGCTATTCAACAATATGCAGGCTTAGGGGGCTAGGCCACCAGAAGAGCTGCTATTTTGGCACAGGGATCGAGGCAGGGGGGGGTGGAGGGGGCTCACTGGTTGCCACGGGTGATTTGAAAAAGGTTCCGACAGGCAGCGGCAGGGAGGGATGCCGCACACCGGTTTGCCCTTGTGCGAAAACTCGGCCGGCTGGCCTGTGCTATCCCGCCTCCTGCAGGCCGCGGACGCGGTTTACGGCGAGCGGTCTGGCAGGCGCGTCGCCGCGGCGAAGCCGCGCAGCGTCTGAGACGCCGATCGGTCCTGGGATGCGAGTACAAACGGCAGCGGTGCATTTAGCTGTTAAGGCCATCGGCATGATCTTACTCTCGCAGCTCATGGGAAGCTTCTCAGCTACAAGTCTCCATGAAAATACAACCCCGTTAAAATAAAAACGCAATGGGGGGGGTTTAGTTTTTACAGCCGTTCCTGATGAATGCAGCAGGAAGTACCCAGTGAAGTGGTATGTTAATGACCCCCGTCATAAAAAACCAAGGCTGTACAATGACAACACATGCTAGTGTTCAGGCTCACTGAGAGCTCCGACACCCCCCCCCCCCCCCCAATGCCTCTGAGCACATACAGAAGCCCCGGTGCCTGCTGCCTCTTGACCAGCGAACCGCTTTCTGCTTCTATGCTGCAGGCGAGGAGGGGGACTCGTCAAGACCGGGCAAGGCCACCCCGCATCACCGCAGCCACCAGCGTGGCAAGTCACACCCCCTCGCTTCATTTAATTTAATCAGCCAATCCGGGGATTCTACTGTCCTTCACTGCAATGTGGCGAAGCGGCGTCGGGGGGTGGGGGGATGGGGAGCTTAAAAGAGCAGGAATTACTGAGATCATTGGGCGAGATTGTCTCCTGAAAATAAAAGATAAGTCCACACAGTGGGTGGTTCCTGGTATGTGCTCAGGGACTGTGCAGTGAGAAAAAGTGATATTGCAGTGATACCACGGTTTAAGAGCCGCGCAGTTATTTTTTTGCAAAGTCAAGTGTACAATCAATAAAATGGATTAGCCGCAAAATTATGTAGCTGTAGAAGGTTATCAGCGGCTTTGCTTGCATGGACACCGAAGAAACCTACAAAACAATTTCGTAACACCTCTACCTATTTCCACTGAGAACATCAGATTTTTCTAAACTGATGTTAGGTGGTCACAATACTGTGAATAAAAAAAAAAAAAAACTCCCTAATTGAACCTGAAAGTGAAGAACGATAAACAGCGCTGAAACGCTACGTGAGAGTAAACATGCTAGCGTAGCTATATCTAGCCATGATCCGTAGCTCTTCGGTAATTGGCCAGTCCCTCTCCTCTTGTCTAAGAGGGAAAAACAGGACCAATGATATCCTGGGAAAATATCCGTCCAGCTTGTTGATCGGAATCACATTAACCTCCCTGATAAAAGCCGCCCCGCTAAGAGCTCCCCGGGACGGCCATCTTTGCCGAGGCGCCTCGCCCGCCTCCCGGTTCCCCTCCCTTCCGTCTGCTGTCCAGTCCGGTCATTTCCCATGGTATGCGGGTTCTAAGGCGAGGTGAACACCTACTTACTATATAAAACGTCACCTGTAGATCTGCTCATGGTCCCACAAACGTCAGGACGCTTTGAGAATGCACAGATACAGTTTAGTGTAACCTATTCATCCGTGCATGTTGAATACAAACCTTCTGTGGCAGGTTTATCGTTTCTAGGGCCCCGCTCTAAATTAATAGCTAGCTAGTAGGGTCAGAAGACCGTAGCTAGTTAGGTGGGCAGCAGAACATGCCGCTTCAGCGTCTCCTAAATACGCAACACAGTTATTTCATATTTAGCGTGGTGGCTGTTTAGGGCCCACGCATGTGTGTGGGTTCAGTGGCGGTAAAAAATAATGTACCTCTAAGTTTAAAAATGACTGGACAGAAAGGAAGCCTCACGCGTCCGGGCATGGCGGTCTGGGTTTGTATGTTCCCTGTGTGTTTGTGCTGGTCTCTTCTGGTCACTGCAGTTTCATCCCACGATAAAATGCGTGCAAAACTAAAAATGTCAAAAGTCTTGTATTTTGTTTGGTTACTTATGGTTAAGGTTAGGGCTGGGTAGGGGTTAAGGTCATTGGGATTAGAATTTCCCCCATAGAAATGATAGAGAGCCCCCACAAAGATATAATTACAAACCTGTGTGTGTGTGTGTGTGTGTGTGTGTGTGTGTGTGTGTGAGAACATGTGGTCTGTGATGGACTGGTACCCCATACAGAGAGTCCCCACCTTGTGTTCTGAGTTTCCTAAGGTCCAAGATCACACAGCCCTGAATCAGGGGTCACAGGAGACGGGAGTGAGGAATGTGCACCTTAAGCAAAGAAGCTCTTTGTGTTTCAGAAGCATGGTGCTACTTCCTGTGAGAGCATCATCTGACCACCCACCCAAGTAATGAAGCCTCCTTCATTTACATTCTCCAGCTGGTCAAAAAAACCTTGCAGTCAAGTAAGTTCAATCACTCTGGATGAAACTGTAGACAGTGCTTCTCAAAAGCCAGAGCAAGTCACAAATATCACACCAGTTTCTCACCTTGACAAAGAGTGAACCTGATGTCGTATCGCTACCATGTCTTTTCACCCTAGAAAAATTCTTTCAAAGCAACCAGAATAATTATTTCTCTGTGATACGCCTTCGAAAACATCACAGTGTCTTATAGGCGACGTGATACTCGGGAAAGAGGACTCTTCAAAGATATACAGTAATCTTGCACACTTTCATTTAAATCAGTTTTTAATGGGACCACTTATCTTTCAGTTAAAGACCGAACATGCTTAGATACTTACACCATGAAAAAAACGAGAAAGCACGGGCCAGGGACAGTGTGGGATTCATCGGTACGATCCGAAGGGACTGCAGGCAGCGAGATGTGAAACCCGACATGTATCGCGTACCTGCACATGCGTAGCTATCTGTCTGTTCAATAAAGTGCTCTGTACACCAAAGGAAAGCAGGAAACTGGAGAGCTGTACTCCTGTCAGGGCCATACTCCTGAGCTTTTTTGGAGTTTCCCACAATCGCTGGCTGGTTTATTATGCTGTGAAGTGCACCAAGAACACTTCAATACTGTCACTATCTATAATGTGTACATGTGTACTCTCTCGATTTATGTGCAAGCTCTATAATACACACCAAATGTGTAGCTTTTGAGAACAGAAGTGACTGCGGTGAAATTAGTGAAGTAAAGAAATTCGGTTGACATATTTGAAAGAAAATGTCAGGTCATCTCGTATCAAGCGAAATATCTAGGTTTTCCCGTTAACAGCGGGACCGCCTTATCCGAGGTGACAGGCTCCTCCTCTCCTGACGTTACACTTCCAGCCAGCTTTAAGTAGTGACGTGTCACCATGCTAAATACCAGCTTCCGCACTGACGGCGCCCAAAAGTCTCAGGGGCCTCGGCACCGTTGCCTTGACAACCAGAACAACTCTCTGTCAGCCGAAAAGCCAAGCTGGGCGCCCCTGACAGCAGATTGACGGGGGCGGGAGGGTGGGGGAGCTAATTTACCCCGGCGGATCGATACGGAGGCATTTCTCGACATCGATTATACAATTATGGTAAGTTAAAACACGGTGGCTGAGCTCGGCTGCCGGCTTTTACAAAAGACACACTCACCGGGGCGGCCAATTTACCTTCAGTGGTTTATGCATGTTGGGAAAATAAGTAAAATGTAGCAGGGCGCAGTGTGGAGAGATTACGGCGCCTAGGCGAGGGCACAATGCGCATGGCCTATTAGCCGAGTCGCAGCACAATAGCGGTATAATTAACCGACGTGACTGGATTCAGCACCAGCCTGACACAGGCCTGCTAAAGCTTTATAAGGCACTCAAACAGATGCATATTCGGAAAGGAACCCGCACAGCCAATCATGCCACCCCCGACCCCCCCCCCCCCCCCCCCCCGGTGAGCTGGGCGGGTGTGAGGACAAGAGGCTGTATTACACTGCAATGGTAACACAGAATTACGCCAGACTGTGGTCCTTGCAGACGAGAAGTTCGTCTTGATGCTGGAGGGGGGGTTTGTATGGGAGGGGAGTCCGCGGATCTGTACAGAAACACACACAGTTTTGTCACACCCATGCCATAGCTAGGTGATCGATGAGGACTCGGCAGGAACAGGAAGAGCGGACATGCACCTTGATCCGCCCCCCCCCCCCCCCGCCCAATTGAATTTTCATAAAATATCAATTATTACCATTACGACCTTCGTAATCTTCAAGGTGATCTGCAGAAGGTCGGTGTGCGCCGTATCTCACACACTGCCCACCTGTCCGAGCAGGCCTGAGGGGGTGCAGCTAATTTTTTTTTTTAAGGGGGCAGGGAGGGGGGGGTACATAGCATGTCAAAATGAGTGGCAATCCCACGCACAAAGCCGTGTCAACCCATGTGAGCATCCCCCCCCCCCCCGCCCCCCAATACAGTCACATGACTCCGCTCACCAGCCGGTACTTAGTCTCTCCAGCCTGACCGCGCACAGTTATCGTGGGGGCTCAGTGCAATCAATTATTGTTGCAGAGAAATCATTAATAATTTCCTAATGAAAACGATTCTGTTGATCTCTTGTATTTTAATTAAACATAATTACACTGCTGCTCAGAGCAGTGGTGGAGACTCCTTTAGGGTACAATTTTGTTTTAATACACTGATAATGAAATTTTACATTGTATTACTTGTTTAGTTATTATTCAGCTGCACTATGTCTCTGTGTTCGAGATAACAGATAATAATGTTAGCACCTCCTATTTCCTAGAGTATTTTATGGGAAGGGCTGGAATTAAACAATTAAATTTGGAAATATCCCCCCAAACCATCATGCATGCACTCTTCCTTTCCCTATGCAGAAATACACAGCTTTGTCCAAAGCCCCCCCCCCCCCCCTCACTTTTTAAAAGCCATGCAAAAAAAAAAAAATTACATTTTGGCATTTGTGGCGACTCCAAAAAAAATTCTAAAAGAAATTCTAAGTCTGAACAAACGTGTTGCTTGATTTCATGGTGGGGGGGGGGCATTCCTACACTTGTAAATGTGCCTGCAATGCTGCATCAGTGGGCCGAAGGGGCTGAAGCTGGGGCTAACCCTATTAGCCAATGATGAGTGTTGATTCGGTGAGTGACAGGGCAGTGGGCCAATCAGCTTTCAGGCTGCAAGTTGGTCTGGATGTAAAGCAGGCATAGGCCCCCACGGATCGGGATGATTCAGGGGCGTGTGAGCCCACATACAACTGACACGTGACATTGGGCTTTTTCTCTGTGGACGATTTATATGTCTGACTACAGCCTAAATAAGAGGCTTAAGCGGTGAAACAAGTGCACTGTAAACTGAAAGGTGTAGTGATGATGTGGAAGGGTCACATCGTCAGGGCAAGGCGACCAGGCCTGATTCACGCCTTCAGTCCTGGCATGGACACACATGAAAATCTGAGTGCCACGCTATTTCATTACCTTTTCCATCGTTACCCATTCGTTCAGCGCTCTTCCCGTTTTTACCAGAAGATGTTAAATAATGACAGGTGTTACATTTTGGTGGTTAGCTAGGAGATGTAACCGACATTATGACAGACGTTTGACAGACGTTGTTTTATCGAAGGATGGGGATTCGTAGCTAAACCTCTGTACGGTTTTCCTACCGCTCGGTGCACAGAAACACGAAACGAAGACAAACCAGAAGCTGTAAGTTAAGCATGAAAGTGTAGCTTCTCACCCCCCCCTGAATACAGTGATACAGGAGTCCAAACGGCTGTGACGTGTAATTACAATGAGCCGCCTGGCAGCCATGTGACCCCCCCCCCCCCCCCAGGGCCGGGGGGAGGACTATGCCGCTCCAGGTGGATTTGCTGATAATGAGCCGGGCCGCGAGTCTGACCGTCAGCTGTCAGCTGCTGCCGACCGGCACGCTACCGAAAAGCGGGCGGTTAACGGCCAGACGGCATCGTGGGGGGGGGCGGCTCAAACCGGCCACGGGACAGCAGGGAGGTCTTAAATGAACCAAAGATGCTTCGTTAAAGAGAAGCGTGACAATAAATTTAACAATAAATTTAATAAGGACTGCTGATGCGGTGGAGCCTGTCCTGGGGTATTATGGGGTATGAGCTGGGGAACACCGTGGATGGGATGTCAGTCTGTAACATTATGGGCAACTCTGATGCTAATTCACTGAAATGTGTGTTTCTGGAGAGTGGGAGCAATGACGGAGTACCCAGAGCAGGGGATAGGACTCGAACCCGCAACCTTGGAGCACTACTGAGGCACAGTGCCAGCCCTGAATTGCACATATTAATTGAACAAAGTACAGAAATTCACCCTGTTGTCCCAGATAATATGTGGAGGATTTTACAAGGAGAATAAAGTCGTATCACAGCAATATACCTCCAATAACCTTGGTAGCTTGATACAGTGCTGAATATTATACTGTAGCGATGGCTGTGAATTATCTCGCACAATTACAATGGCAGATATCGCATATCAGCGATCTCATCCTGGATCGCAGTAACTGCATGGTAGCGCACAAAGATCGCAAGCTCGCTGCCGTCGCATGCCATCCAGGAACAGCAATTTGCCAAGGTGACTATAAACGCATCGGGGGGTGGGGGGGGGGAGGAGAAATAAAAACAGTCGAAGTGTCGGGGAGTAAATATTGAAGGCTTCCCTCGATCGCCCTCGACCACACGCAGAGAGGCGCGCGCGTGCCGTCTTCCCAGCCAGGAAGCCTTCCGGAAGCATCTGCACATCGGCGTCCCGCAAAGCGTCCAACGGCTTCTCGGCTGCCAGACCCACAGCCGACGGGGGGGAGGAGCGGCCTGCACAAACGAGCTCCCACCAGGTGGCGCACTAATTGGTTGACAGGAGTCTTCAAACTCCCCCCCACCCACGTGGTCAGCACCGTGATACCGCGACATGAGCCTTGAGGCCTGTTAGAGAACTGCCCAGCATAGCGTCCCGTGGTGGCAAGGCCCAGAATGGTAACCGGGGGTCGCTTAAATGGTCACATGACAATCGGAAGCCACGCCCACAAAAGATTATGCTCCAAACACCACTGGTCCTGATATTCAGTTATTAGCCTTTTTTTGTTTCATACGTTTTCTCTCCCGGTTAAAAGATTAGAAGATTTTCGAGAACTGCATAATCTTCTTTAACAGCTTATCAAAACTTTAATGATTTGGTGATAAAAAGCACAAAGTTAAGTAGCCGGTTAAGAGGATAACTCCCCAGTGCAGTCGAGTGATTAGTACTTGAGAATCGGGAGACTCGAAATCCGGGTTGCAAATCCCACAGATGCCACTTATTCATCCGGAGAGTAAGGAACTCCATTTCGTCCTGGAATCTAATCGTGGGTAATCACTCTGAAACTGATAAATGGCGACACCGGAGTCCTCTGCAATCCCAATTTGCATCTGCCTCCTGATCCATAAACAATTGACAGGAAGTGCTCATCACGAGCAATAATGCTGTGGTCATATCTGTTTCTTTGTTGCTTCTTACCTTACAGTGTGGAAATCTTAACCCCACATAAGGAATAACTGGAGAAACAAGGTGATAATTTCATCTTTCATACCCGTGTTTTGGGTCAGGTTATTAAAAATAAAAAAATAATAAAATTCTTAATAATTGTGTAAGCAGGGGCCGGTTTAGTTGTTTCTGGGGCCTCATTCAAAAAAATCACTTTGGGGCCCCTGCCTTCTCCCATCGTAGTGACTGTTTGTGACAAGCAGGGGGCTCCCAAGGGGGCCCCACACGAATGCATGGTTTGAGTGTAATGTGACAATATTGGAAGGGGGTGGGGAAACAAAATGACCTGACATAAAAAGGGAGAATGCTGGATTATTGGTGGCTTTGCCGGCGTGGTGCAGGCGAGATAAGGGATTTGAGCACGCTTACCTTTGCTGTACACAACGCAGTTGTTCTTGTTGTCCTCTGCCCCTTGCCAAGTCACATCCAGAAGCCACCGGGGGCCGGAACTCAGCAGCACTGGGACGGAGCACTTGGTCTTCTGCGCGGGGAAAGATAACAGACGCTAATCATTTGCTTATTTTGGTGATTAAAACAACTTTAATAACCGCAAGTTCCGCTCCTCTTCCCCCTCCCCCAAAAGCCATATATGGGTGGTTTCATAAGAGAGGACCCAAGTTCCACCATCCGCCTCCCCAGTGGGGGAGATTTGAGAAGGGCTGGGGGGCGGGGGGGAGGAGGGGGTGGCGAGGGTGTGGTGTAACTGGGGGGAGGCAGGGTTTTGGTAGGGGGGCAGAGGCCCACTGCATGAGCTTGTCCCCGATCTGAATAGCAGAATTATCATCGCGGATTTTGCCCAGTGATACGATATCAGATCTCCGAGATTAGGGAGCATCTCTGGTGGCTGAGAATTATAAAGAGGATGCAGATGACTTTCAGCGAGAAGAAGGCGGTCGTTCAGAAGTGAACTTTAGGCATATTGTACTTCGCTATCGCCGGGATCTCACTATTTCCTGAGACGGGCAGGAAAGAATTTAAAGAATCAGGATCCATTTCAAAGGCCGATTGAGGTTACATTTTTATAATACAGTAGCAAATTATTCTGAATGTGTAACATCATTTTTCTTTTCTGCTCAGGTCAACCACTGGTGCTTTATGTTATTTCTATAAAACGAAAACAGGGCGGGAGGGGTAGGGCAGACAAACGTACCCACACCATATATGGACATCAGGCCAGACCTATCACAGGTTGTTCTATTTTTTATTTTATATTCCATTTTCCCCCAGATAGCATTGTTTTAAACCACATCTCTTTAAGGAGAGAGCTTTTGGAAGCCCATCACCGCCGGGCAAAATGTCACGATTCCCTGGCCGTTACTGTTTAACCCCTGGGTCCGTCTTCATTAGGGCGTAACAGAAACGGGTTCGGGGTTGGGCTACAGTATCAAGACTTCATTTCTTTTTCCATTCGAGATCTCTGCCCACTAGACACCATTCATATCTCTAACACACAGCGAGACGTACTTCTGCAATAAGGCCCAGATGATGACTAGCACTGGTAGGCTGCATTACACCTGGAGAGAGGGCTGTCAAAGCAAGCTAAAACCAGGGTTTATGAAATTACATGTCATGTATGCAAGTATAACTCAGAAACACGCAAGTATATGTGTGTGTGCGTGTGTCTATATCACAGACAAAGACTTTTCATTTAAATAAACCGAACTTTATTTGAATTTGAGTATTTACCATAGATAAATATTATTGTACAAATATTGATATTAAGATATTCAGGAGTATGGTCATATGCATGCTTATGCATACAAGTTTCACGTACAGAGTTAAAAAAAAACTTCTCCATCACAGACTTCATGCTGTTTTTCAAAACAGTACGGACACGTTTTCCATTATGGTATTTCGTTTTGTTTTTCTCAAACATGACACAGGACTTAAACACCGCAGTCGGTGAGGATCCCTCAGCACCGCAGATAACCAGAGCTGACCGGTGCAAATGGCCAGTTAACAATGTAATGCCTAATATCCAGAAAAAATCCCCCCGCATAGCAACCCTCTCGACAGGCTTGACTTTACCCAACAAGGCTGATTACATATAATCCCAGCGAACATCTTCATGGAGACAAAAAGAAGGCTTCGTACCAGCTCACACAAAGGGGCACCGTCGTATAGCACAATTAGGCTACATGTCAAAAAATAAAAGGCATAATCCATGAAGAAGCCGTACTCCCTTTCCAAAGCAGATTGAATATCTCGCGAACAGTGAATTCTGTATTTTACTCTTTTTATTCCATTGCGAGGCTCTTGTCCCCCCCCATCGACAGCAGAATGGAGCCCCCACCCCACCCGGTCATAATTTAAGTCAGCTCCTGTTTCACATCTCAAATTGGCCATACAATAAACTCTTGTATCTTAGCTAACCTGTAAATCGTATACCATTGGCAAAAGGGTAGGGAAGACCACCTGATTGTTGCCATGGCAGCTATCAACACTAAAAATCTGATTAACCCCTTTTCACAGACCAGACTGTAACCATCTCTAGTACAGCTGTACAAATCCACCCTTGTATGGACGGAGCATAATATTTATGAGTAATATTCTGAATGTTAAAGTCCAACTCTGTCTTCACGTTATTAAATAAAATAATGTTGTGGGTTTCATAAATAAATGGATGTATAAATAATCTAGCCATTTTTGTGGTAATTAAGAACCATGTTTTACAGCAATATATTATTATAATATCTCATTTTAATTGTAATATTTATACAAAGTAATAATTGGATATTACCAATATTTAATTATTTTGGTTTTATTCTTTCCTGTTTTGTAATGCAGCATTTTAACCTCTTTATCCTTGATTATAGAACGGGAATACCGGAAACACTGAAAATAACAAAACAAAAACCATACATTTTCACTAAATAATAATATCCATTAAACTGCACCATCATTTTTAAAAGGAAAAATGATGATGCATTTTTATTTCCCAAATGCAGTTACGGAAAGAAAAACGTTTTTTTTTTCCCATCGTGGCGTGGGGTTAAAGAGGGAACGAAAGGCTCAGGGTCAGGGTGTAATCTCCATAAGCAGTGCGTACAAACGTGAAATAAAAAAGAAAATCAACGTTAAATGTATGGTCGACAAGGACAGAGGAAGCCTAGCTGTTCCCACTACACAACATATGGCCAAGCAACACAACCACATTCTTCGGGGGCCCCGGTTACATTCCTTCCCGGTGCAAAATTCAAGAAAAGCCCAGAGACCGCCACCCTCCTTCCAGTCTGCGTTTCATGCCAGATTCCGTCATAAGAACATTGCCCCCTATTGGCTACAAAAAATAAGCGTCGTGCGTCGTTTATTGGTGCGAATCTCCCTGACGGAAGATATAGTCTCAGAGAAGCATCTAACTAAATTCTTAGTAATCTAAATGCCAAGAAGCATCAAAGGAGCTCAAAATAGTAATATATATATATATATATATATATATATATATATATATATATATGCAGAGAAGCTTTTTTCTGCACCTTCTGATAGAGAAATAATTTTCAATAAACAAGTTAGACTCGACTATCAAATCGCTGTACTTTATGTGAGGAGTGCATTGCTACAGCTTTCGCATAAAATACAAAATAGCTCAATATAAAACCTATACTCATATAATATAAATCCATAAACATACATAAACATACAAATGTTAATGTGAAATTGAATTAATTAAAATATTATTTCGTTACATGCAAACAATATCCTGATAGATCTTGCACTAAAAAGAGGCAAATCAAGTAGCTGTACTGTGGTTAAAGCACTTTTCCCCTCCACAGACTGATTTTCGTATCTCTTTTTTTCCACCAGTTCCCTTTTTTCAGTAGCCTCCCAGCCCTCCCCCCCCCCGCCCCCCGCGATGGCTCTGCTACCACCCGACGTGTAAAAGATACAGTGTGAAAACAGTGTAGTCAGCGAGGAAGTGATTACAAACCGATGCTCCAAATTCGCTATAAAATGAAAATCGATATTTCCACAAGTTGCTGCAACATTAACGATAACCTCCATTGATTTTTTTTTTCAAGACTTAGGGCCCCGGAGATAAAATCTAATATAAATTTTCAGCCGCACGGATTTGGATCAGAGCAGAGTTGGCTGAAGATAAGTTGGGTGCACATCTTTGAGAGTTAAGATTTTTTTAAACCCCCCCCCCCCTTTCAGTGGCTGTACTATTTATAATTGGCCCCGTGCAAGCAAAAGCCTCTATCAGGAATCTGTTCTAATTTTTATTACTGAGGAGCTAAAGCCTGTTCCAGATAATTTGGAAATTTCAGGGGAATTCTGATAGAGCTGATGGCACCGCCGGACTGACTCAAGAAAAGCGCTAACCTGTAATAGCCTGTGTGCCTGGGCTGATTAAATGTTGCCATAGATGAAAGACCTGCCATCACCGCAATAAATTAACCAATCACACAAATCCCAAGTCGCTACTAATCCTTCCTTGATACCATGATCCTCTGATCAGCTGAAGGAGGTAAAGAAGAAAGTGGCTTGTGACACTCAGATTTCTAACCCCTGGATTTTGTGTAAACAACCGGCTAATATCACACTGACCGTTTCACAACTGCTGGCTACTCTTAACCCTTAGTGCTCAGGACAGGTCAGACGCTATAAGCTCGTAATGCGCCGATGGGATCCTTGTAGCAAACCGTAATTTGCATTTACCATGAAGAAGTATCACTGCACAAATACTTATATTGAGAAATGAAGGAGTATAGTATGTCGCACGCCTAAGCATCCCTCCCTATTGCAACAAAACATTATAGCGATAACCTCTGACAGCAGTATCAGAAACAACCCCCCCCCCCCCGGGAGAATGTAGCCTGAAGAATATGAAGAAAGCCTGCAGCCACCACCCAAATCGGAAATTACCCGATGTTCCGCCAGTGTGCAGGTGCACTTCGCGGCAAACTTGTAATACTGTAGCTACCCTGCTGTTAGCAGCCATATTGTGCACGGACACACTGGGTGTGCATCCTCCCCCTTCACCCCTAGGTGTGTCCCCGGTGCGGTACGAGGAGAGATGCCATGCTTTCCGTCCGTGCGATCGGCACAGCACCCCGACCAGGGCGAGGTGGCCCTTCCTGTGCGGAGGTGCTGCGGGGTGAATGCGGGACGCAGATCGGGGTATCCGGCACCAAGCATAACGCACTATATACTGATGCACAGCCATTTAACACCTTAACCGCTGCCTGCTCCTCTGAAGCAGAATAATTCACTGTCCTATCTAAAGGCATCACTGTCATTGACTCTCTTCATTTCTTTCCACAGGTGAATCTTGAATATTTTTTTTTCAGCATGAAGGAAAAAAGAAACGGACACGTTTTTATTCTTTATTCATCCACATTTCTTCTAAATTATGGACCGAGTACTCAAAACCCGAATGGTTTCTATAGTATATTGAGGATTATCCTGAAAAATTTGCAGTATGCCGTTATGAAAAATATTTACCTTTACTTTTATTGAAGTGATTCTTTTCTTTAATGAACAACACAACGATACAATAACATATTAGTATTCTGAAATATTTAGCGTGTTACATTACTTTAGATTAAATTGGATTCCAAATGAAAGACACCCAGTTCCGATCTAGCCATATCCTCGTAATAAATTACGCATTAATAGCTAGTTTTCATTGAAGGTAAATGTCTTTTTAAAAACTCCTCAAGCTTAAGAATAAATCATCTTGGTTTCCAGAATCTTCTCTTTGGCGGACCACCGTGCTCCCTGATCGAAATTCTTAACTGATAATGAATGAATGGTTCAGGTTTTGTTTCTGCCTTATTAATACAGTGAGCACCCCGCTGATATAAAAAAAGGTCTGTACCTTTTTCTTTTTTTTGAAGGTCCCGTTCACAACAAAAGCAAACTCATACCTTGATAAAGTCTACTGCAATTAGTTGTTCACCACGATTAAACAAATTGCAAGTGGTCAACTGGAAATTTCATTAAGGTTCAGTCTTTCTGCTTCATTATCGCCTACCACATTAATATTTTCTTAGCCTTGAGGGTAGATGAATTGCGGGGGCCTTTTTTTGGTTAAATGGATGGCCAAAAATGACATTTGGACATAACGGCGACAAGCTTCTTTGTGCGTTTAATACTTAAATGAAAAGAAAAAAAAACATTTGTTAATGCGATTAAATTAAAAGAAAAATGTAAATAGATAAGTTACTAAAATGATAGTACCATTGACACATAGTAATCTATAAGGTCCAGTTTCATTAAGGTGTTTTTCTATATTTTTATTTCTCTCAGATAAAACTAGTGGAGGAAAACGCAATAAGGCAGCACCGAACGGAATCCCTTCACCAGCATCTGTTATTGGGAGACTAAATAAGAGAAATATGCAAAAATCGCACACTAATTCCCCTCGGAGACAGATCTTGGCTGCCGCCCTGTCATAAATCAGAGAATTTCGATATGAAATGAGGCAAGTTACTCTAATCATTTCTGCATTTCAAATTGGATCACTGGCTCAATCGCCTGGCCTTTAAACTGCTTGCCTAAGAGCGAATGTGAGGTGGAAGATAATTCTGGAGAAATCCCCCCCGCCCCCCTGCCTTGTGTGGTGCCGTAGCTAGTTTACTGCTTGAGTGCAAGAGAATGCCCCATCCACTGATAATGTGTCACTTACTGATATATTTCAAACTTTGTTGAACTGAAATCTACATTTAAATTTATTACAATTATAACAGCAGATAAAAATGCATCGTTGGGATCATTGTCATGGAATATATATGAAATTTTGAATTAATTTCTTCCTACTAGTTTTAAAATATTTATAATTAATTCAAAAGTATATAAAATAAAATACCAACATGGAATTTGGAAAATAAAAGAATTAAGAATAAAATATTTACAGAATAAAAAGAATATATTTTGATACATACCTTAAATGTATAAAAATATAAAAAGGTGCAGTGTTATCTGTTAAATTTTAGGCCAACTGGAATATATATAAATTACCTTATATAAATTTCTTACCAGAAAACAAATATTTTTGTATACATTTCATTTTACACCCTGTGCCAAATGAGAGTTTTAAATATAAAATATCGTGCTTGAGTATGGTGACTGGCCAGACCTTGACAGTATTTGTATCTATTTGTTTCTGAATTGAAATGGCTGGAGATGATGCACCCCCCTTTTCCAAAAGAGGAAGAGAGTAGGGGGGGGTAGCCAGCCTGTTCCGGTCAGCCCACATTCCACCAGTGCTTCAGGCAATGATGAAAGATCCTCCAACTCCAGAATCATCCAGTTTAGCGACAGCCCTACCTGCCCTTCAGACAAGATCTTCCCCTGAAACATGCTTTAAAAGTCTGGCACGAGAACTGGGGGGGCTGGGCACACACACGCTATTGTACAGAGCCCCCAGTTACAGCCTCGATGACAGAAACAAAGAAATGCATCCCCCCCCCCCCACCCGTGAAAATACTGTTATTTCATCAAAACGTATATCATGACTGTGTAATAGGTTTCGTACTGTACTGCTGACTTACACGTTTTTCATATAGTGCTGTGGGTAAAGTAAAAAAAAATTCTGTTTCGAATTTAAGGGGAAAAAAAAGACATCCAACAGTCCCAATTTTTGTCATTCGAGTTATTTCAATTTCCTATTTGAATTTCTTTGATCTCTGCATGCAGCTTCCTAGATCCTGCAGCTATGCACAGCAATACGGGGACACAATAGCGTACCTGCTTCCAGTGAGGCTCACCGGTATGGCAATTACAATCTCTTCGGGGGCATTTGAAAAGGTGGAACATGCTCCCCCACACCCGGGGGGCCGTTTGGCACGTGACCGGCACTCGCACAGCTGCCATCGCCGGTAGCTGTTCTGGGAGGGGCTGTCATTGGACCTGATGAGCAACCGTGCTCCTGCACAGTAACAACGCCACCCCCCCCCCAGAATCAAAGGGGGACACAAACACGAACGTAAACATAAGCAAAATTAAATCCACAGAAATAATCCCAGCTATATGTACTCTTTTGAACTCCAGTGTTTTTTTTCCTTTTGCCTCTGCAAGGTTTCACGTTACGTTTTTTTTTTGTAACATCTATGCTGCATTTTTTAAGAAAGCAATTTCATGCAAATCACAAGAAATAAAAGCACGACTCAGAGACCTCAGGTAAAATTTAGATATTCAGGGAGCCAAGAGGGTACATCAATAATTTCCTGTTTTCCCCCCGCATGCCCAAATCACTTCGTGCCCGACGAACTCTACAAACTTTTCCTGATGCCTTTCTAGAGTATATTCATAGCCAACGCTGCAAGGATCATTTAACTGCATGATTTAAAAGGGTAACAAGTTATAATGAAATTAAAAGTGACGGAACACGCGTCTCAGAAATGCAACGGGAGACGGGACATTCCAGAGTCACCAGTGCAATTTTGGTGCATCTTGCGAAGGCCACAGATTTCCGCACGCTAACACCACGAATTACATAACGCCCTGATACCTGAGCGCACTGGCGAGATGCGAAGTCTTCATAAATCCACTTTAAAGACAGACAATATTTACACCGAGTTAAGCAAATAAGATAAAGACGGGCAAGCTGCCCCCTCTAAATGCATTAGCCGTGAACTTCCTTATCCAGCTCTCAGCGCTCTGACTGTTAAAAGATGGGCTCCCAGGCCTGGAAATAGTCTTTGTTACCCAATTAGTTTACCAACAGCCTTGCTGTATAATATTCTTGTTTGACAGGCCTGTACATACAGCTCAATGTGCAGGACCACCGGGGCGGTCAGACGGACACTCTCCAGACGGATTCTCTGTGTCCCGTATCGCGTTTCTTTATCATCTACCGCAGCGATAGTGTGGAGGACAAACTAGCGGAAGAGAAAAAAAAAATCTGCTTGTATTTTCGCTGAATACTTTCATTTTCTGCTGTTCATCCATCTGTAGTCATTTGACAGGGCTTTGTTTTTGGCCTTGGCATGGGGAGATGAGAGGAGGGAGTGAGGTGGGGGGGGGGGCAAAGGATAGCGGCACTTATCAGGGGCCAGCAGCAGGGGCCTGCCACCCATGAGGAAGCCGTCCGCTGGGGGGGGGGTGGGGGGGGGGTTGGGCGAAGCACGCCTCGATGCTCTCCGCTCCCCCAGCCAGCGTTGTCGGGAGGAGAAACTTCAGTCTGGGTGAACCCTGGAGGACCCAGGTGAACATTTCAGGAGCAGGTACAACTTCTGATGCTAGTCTACCTCATAGCGCGCCCGGCTTCCCCATTTTTAATCATGTGACCGTGGTGAGATGCGGAGCGGCTAGGTGGCTAACGCGCCCGGAGATGACGACTCTGTAACAGCGACTCTTTGACTATGTAGCTGCACTCAGACGGTGACTTTGTGAGGCTCAGCGGGCTAAGCCTCTGTGCCTGTGATCGGAGGGTTGCCGGTTCGAGCCCGGCCTCAGCAGGATAGTCACCTCTGTGGGCCCTTGAGCGAGGCCCTTAACCCCCCAGCTCCATGGGTACAGCTGCAGATGGCTGCCCTTTGCTGCCAAGCTTGCTCTCACCTACATGTGCATCGTGGAGAGTAGGACGTGGTAGGCGGGTAGAGGATTTCCCCATGGGGATCAACACTATTATTAGTAGTAACAAAATCATAGTGAGCATGGTTATTGTTACTAGGAACTAACACTGGCTACTTGCACAGATCCTCACTAATAAAAGCCCACGGATGACCATCAAAACGGCGTTGAGTTATATTTTCTTTTACAACATGTCGCTCGTGACATTAGCCAGGAAGGTAATAAACCGGCTCCTTACCACTTGCACAATTAACTTATTCCACTTCACTTTCTATATTACGATACGCTAATTAGGAGGAGGCCGAAATGAGCGGGAAGATCGGGCCATCCTGAAGAAGTCGTTTTAATGGCTAACAAGTGCGGCCATGACAATGACAGATGGGACCGCAACCAGCAGAACGTATGTGCTATTCCGCCATTGGTTCCTCCTATGGCGTCAATACGAAAAGCTTACATGCCTTTACCATCTATGCACAGCATGTTTTCCATCGTGAAATGATCCAATTAGCACCACATTCAACGTTTATGCTTAGTAGCAACTTGGATTAGCCTGGGTGGCTACCGTTTTTAATTTTGCGACCAACTTCCCAATTGGGAATGCCGCAAACTTCTGGGCTGGTGCTCAAAGCCAAGGAAACTGAAGCACGTGAAGGTGATGCGGGCACAGCAGAGGGGAACGTCTGCTCAACTGGCTCCCGTTTAATACCGCCATGTTGCTCGGACAACCTTTGGCGCTGTCACCCCGCTGGTTCCCTGGCAGACAGCTAACTCCCAGGAGGAGGGAAGAGTAAAAGCTCCCCCCCCCCCCCCACTCTACCACCCACCATCAGGAGTCTCTTGACTCCCGATCTAAACTCGCTGAGCTTTCACAGTTCACCAGTCAGCCCCCACCCCCCCCCCCAACCGTCAAGGGGGGGGGCACCGACAGGAAGCTGTCCATTTAGCCGACGACAAGGTGAAGATCTCAGCTGTTCTCCTGGAAGATTCCGCTCATTAAAGAAAAAAAGAACTTCGCTCCATAATTGAGATTATTTTAACATATGCTATGGAGGAACGCTCCAGAAATGGACTGCTTTGGCCGGATTTACGACATTTTTCCTCTTCTTCCATTGTCTGGGAGAGAGTCTTCTCCTGATAGCTTTATCCATGTAGCTCGGGATGTCAATGCTAGTCTCTGCTGCACGATAACATTAACGGAAAAAAAAATGGCAGCTACCTCTAGATAATGATGTAAAGTTTTCAACAAAAGACTTCTGAGCACAAAATGGGAGAGGAAAGAATGTTAATTGTAACATCACACAGGTTTAACAATAAGCTAACTGCTAGATAATTTGTTTACACGAGAAAAACTTTTACCCACAGCAGAGTGGTTTAGATCTAGTTGTTTTCTTCTGGGGTGTCTGTAGTTCAAGTCAAAGGTATGATAATACTGTAACTCCTCTGCATGGTCACGGGAGAAGCAGGGAATTTCAGGCCAGATAAACTATAGACAAAGTCTATCTAGGCAGGCAGGCTCTAACACCCACTCACCATGGCCTAAGATCGTTACAGCGATTAGCTGATGTTCAGGGTGAAATCATGAAGAGACCAACACAGAAATCTTTAGATACGTCTGTCCCGATTAATTCCAGCATAACACATAAACACAACGCCCGTAACCATGTCAACGCGGCTAGAAAAGGCGCGTACAAAGGAACTTGGCTACTTTTCCACTAACAATTTGCACGTTTTGTTCTCTAACGCCTCGACCACAATCTTTGATTAAGTCCAAATCCAAAATAGTCAATTCCTGCTTTGAATTTGGTCCTAAAATCCAACGGAGACAGACAATCGCAGATGATTCCATCACATCTTCCTAAATAAGCTATTTAACAGATGCCAAGAATAGATATGGATTCATTATACAATATTCAATGTAACATATAATATTGCATGCAATATTAAACGGAGACATTTCTGAATCAAAAGAATTTTCTATAAGTAGTGCGTCTTAAATTATCCATCCATCCATCCATCCATCTTCTATACCCACTTCTGAGCCTTGAAAATGATAAAAATCTTCTCGAAACAGGTTACATTTGTCACTGGAAGCTAAAATAAGTCACAATGAAGGCGCCCTGATTATACCATTATATTTGTAATAATACACAGTTGATTTTATGACATTCAGGTAATCTAAAGCCCCGATTTTGCACCACTCTCCCGCCTGGAGCAGATCCGTCTAACGCTGTTGTTTGCATGTGTAACTGCATGCGCATGTGTGTATACAGCAGCCAGAGAATGTGTGTGCGTGTGTGTGAGCATGTGTGTGTGCGTGTGTGTGTGCGTGCGTGTGAGCGTGCGAGCCCCATCCGTACTCCACTCTCAAGTCCCACTGATTCTCCTTTCCAGCCATGTTGAATCCTCTTTTCCTTATCAGGAGGGAGCAGGCCTGCATCGGCTCTCCTTGCTATGACAGAGGCCACAACAATGGGCGCGCGATACCGCTGCTTAGCGCTGCGTTTCGGAAGGGGAACCTGCCACGGGCGCAGATTAACAACAACACACACACACACACACACACACACACTCGCATGCGCGTGCACACACACACGCACACACACGCCCAGACGCACGCGCGTGCGCACAAAATAGATTGCAACCGCCAAAACAAAACATCTTTCAGAATGCCTCCCCTGTGATTAATGCAGTGATGACAAGAAGAAAAATATAATTTCGGGCGGGGAAAAAATTCACTGCCACTTGTTAAAGTTTGGCCCACTAACAATAAACACACTGGAGGGAGAAAATGGGGGGGGGGGGGGGGCGCAGGCAGGAGGGAGAGGAATCGAAGGAGATAAATACATGAGTGATGGGTTGAATAATTTCCCCAGCTTTTTTTGGTATGTGGGCCCCTGTGCCCTAACCCCTAACTAAATAACACAATGAGAATATTCCGGGCTCTGACAGCTTCTGCCTTCTTCCAGCTGCAAATTAAGACAGTATCTTGTCATTTTTTGCAGCCCCGCATGCTGCCGGTCGAAGCTCTCAGCTCTGCGTCTCAGGCAACGCTCCAGTGACTGCTGGGGAACATGGGCCCAGCGGAAGGAGCGCACGTCCGCGAGATCAAAGCCCTTTCCCAGACATGTGCTACTGTACCTTTTCTTCAGCCAGATAAAGACTCCTTAAAAATGCCGTGGAACACACCTCAAAAACAAATCACGCCAATAATGCAGCAGAAAGGGAGAAAAAGCCTAATCATTCCAGAAAGGAAAAACAAACAATAACCCAAACTATAAAAATATTGCAGTTTTTTTTTGATGGAAATATAAATTATTTACAGCTATTACATTTTCAAAGGATTTCTGAAAAAAAATGTTCAGTGTTGCATATCATGGGCTTTTAGTTCAAGGTCAATCATAATAAGCAGTGATTTGAGAAACTCTAGAAATTTATGACAAAACAGTCATTAACCTGGACCTCTATTGTGTCCGAGTCACAAGCCTTCATTAAAATTAAAAAGGAAAATATATTATGTACAGTAGATATAAAATGTATGCATGCAGCAATAAAGTAACCCTATATTAACGCACAGATTTATTAGCATAGAAAACTTTAATTGCTTGATAGGACAGTAAGACAGTAAGAATTGAACTCGACTCGCTGTCACATTAAAGGCTTGCTGCAAGAAAATGTTTACTAACCGGCTATTTTACCAGACATACGAAGGTACAAGAACACACAAGGACAGGAGCTCAGTTACTGACGGCATAGCGCATCTACAAGCGACATCTCGGTGACAGAGAGGACAAGCCGTCACCGGTGCCGTCAGAGCAGATAAAAATAAAACACAGTTGTTGTCACTATCATCGCGCTACGGAACACGCCATGGACTCGGCGCAGGTCAGGAACTACACACATTTAGGGCTTCCTGTGTTGGCTACGCCGGCCTTGATTAGGAGCTGTAATTATCAAAGACTTAATTTTTTAATTGGACATAACGAGGATCCATACCTTCATTAACGGGCATCGGGAACGGAACCTAAAGCTGCAACCCATTATTAGCTCTTGTCCAAATCAATTATTAACACCTAAAATGGGCTCAATCTTTCAGAAAGTCTACTTAAGATGAGCCATGGGCTTGTGTCAGGTTCTGCCAAGCTTAGGTAATTACCACAGCTAAGACACCTGCTACTCAATCGCCTCGACCCAGAATGGTAATTTAGCCCCCACTACAGACATTTAGGTCTAGGTGTCAACATTCATTTGCGTTAATTTGGTGAGCGGGCTGCCACGGGCCTTCCGACACCCCCCCCTTGCCGAGTGTGATAGTAGCTCACCTGCATGGGGCTGATTGCGTAATTGGAGTCTAATGGTCTGATTGATCTGCCCAAGGAACGGGGAAGAAGGCAGGGCACTGGCAATTTCATCACTCACTTGGGGGGAGCGCGAGAGAGTCCGGAACAGGGATGGGTACACTTTGGGTCTATGAGCCAGAGACCAACCTTGACAGACTGCACCACTGTTCCTGAAATGCAGACCCCCCATGTCATGAATGATGATGTCTCCTGTAATCTCGATTTGGTTCCCGAAATTTCACCTGGGGCTGGTCACCCCAGCGGCCTGCTGATGTTCCAAATCTTCTTGTCACAGTGGAACAAGTGACAACTTTGCAATTAAGAATCATGCACCATGACCATAGATAAAACCCCATCGAGTTAGTTAAAATTTTTGTTCAACAAAATAATAAGTGTCTAAAACTCTTCCAATACCCGTGAATCAGTAATGAAAGTCTTCCAAACAATACGAAGAATAAAAAAACATGGATTGAAAGTATAGAACTAAGCAAATGTAGCTCAAATGCTTAATTAGAGAGTAAATATCCCCACAAACCTTTGTATCCGCTTAACATTTCACCTCCAAAGCATCTTCACAAATTTCCCACTTTATGACGTCTCGGTGAGGTACAATCCTATCAGTAGACCCCTGGACAAAGCCTGCATAGTGATGTTTGCATCTAAATTGGCCTCATGCAGGGAATTTTAGCTTCCAACATGACCTTCAGGTCACAATGGCATACGGTGGGCTCTGAGTCAAACATCCAGCAGTGACAATGCCCAGAATCAGGTCACCCCTCAAGCTGGGACGAGACAGAAGACTGAATTTGTGTGACATCACACTCATGCTTCTTGGCTCAGAATGTAATCAGCTATAGATCTGCCAAGAAAAGACACCTAGAGATAAACTGTAATACTTGTAAACTTTTTTCAACATGCAGTAGAAAACAATATACTATATTGTATATATCTGCATTTTATGTTTTTTTTTACTACCAAAAATATGAAAAATATATATGGATCAATAAAGTCCATCTTATCTTATCTTATCTTATCTTGCCTTGTCTTGTCGGCGTGTCTCTCGTTTATGACGGCGGAGCATATTAATGATGAAGCACAGTCTTTGTGCAAGTGGAGTTCTTGATTTGAGTCTGTTGACCAAACCCTGCATTTGAAAGCCCACACTTCAGCACCTGCCATCAACGTTGTACCTGCATGACTGGAGTAATTCATTCGCCTCCACAGTTTCGAAATTCAAATGAAAAAAAAAAGAGCAATACCGAGATTTAGTAGCCTCTCAAGATCAAGCCGCAGAAATTCCCTCTTGGGTGCGGTGCAGGTGCAGGGAGTGATCAAGCTTCATTTCCAACTTAAGTGCTTTATTGCCCCTAGTGACCCAGTAGTGAAATACCCAGCATGCATAAGGACCAGGCAGCTCTCTGCCTGACCCTGGGTAGAGATCTGCAGCCTCTCCTTTGATGGGATCCCCCTTATGTCCTCACACTGGTATCGACTTGTTTCTAAAGGTTGCGTTGAGTCCGATTCTCTGTTTAAACCAAATCGTGTTAGTAGCCCCGGCCTGACAGCTTCGTCCTCTCTGTGAAACTACGAACGGTTCGCTCCGAGAGAGGTGCCGTTCGACGGTCAAATGAGGGACCTCTTCGGTATTCCACTCTCAATGTATTAACATTCCGCACATTCCAAGGATCTAGTTAAAATCTCCACATGTGATGCGTTGTGTCAGGAGAGAAACAAGAAAAAAAATCTTCTGCCTGTCTGTCATCATCAGGGACGTCCTTTGGGAAACGCGGAAGTTGTGTCTTGCGGCACAGAAAGCGCCTTGTGCCAAATGAGCCACAGGGTCCTTAAATCACAGTGTTGCACAGCACTAAACGAACCCTTTAATTACTGCGGTTTAAACATAATTTTTAACCTCCTCCCCATCCCCCCCCCAAAGCATTACCCCGGTAAATCCCACCCCCACTGGTGATCTTTGAACTGTGAGGTTTTTTGCTCAAATGAAGGAATTTCACCGGCACGTGGGAATGATTCATCGGCTCAGTTCGCACCCGCGATAACCTCGGCGCTTCCACCGTTGAGGTGCATTTAAACTCGCTCTCCTCCCCTACTCCCCGGCCGGCATTTCCATTTTAATTGTCCTCGCTGTTTCTGGCGCCGGCGTGTCATCGAATCGGAGTATCGTGGGACCGTTCCGTGTGAACTCACGTTAGGAGCGGAACCAATATTTGTGCTTTTCGTAACGTTTTTGAAGCGTAAATCCACAAGGAAAGCTAACTTAAACGTGGCATGGGAATGGGTGTTAAGTTTTTCAGTACTGGAAAAAATACATAGTTATTTCAAAGGCATTCCATTATTTATTTCTTAGCTATTGGTGGGGGTAGTGGGGTCACATGGGATACAAGCTCTGAAATGGGCCAAACCATTTTGGAGCAGGATTCAGTGAAGTTGTGTAGAAGTAATCCTAGAAAAAATGGACCGCTGAGTCCAAACTCCTTGAGGACAATTCCTTATGTTTCTTAACAGGATAACTGAGATTCGTTACAATTTTTAATAAGTATTGCTTAATTAATCCAAAAGCAAAATTAAATATTAAACCCTAAAGGATTTCTTTTTCCACCAGAGCAGTCAGGTCAACATATTTTTTTTTAAGTAGTTAAAAGAACTTAACGAGGATGTTTAAACAAGCGAAGCTGGCTGATTGCTATAAATCTGTGTGGAGAATAACATCAAATACAATGGGTGGTGAAATAGACTGAACCAGGGTCTGGACTCAACTCAAAATCTACCAATTAAGCCATTTAGTCATAAAATATGCAGATTAAAGAGTTAAAATGGATGCACTTCAAAGCTTTTTGTTAGGCTAAGTTGACTACAGAATAGTCAACTCCATGTCAAAGGGATGTCAAGGGAGATCCCCCCTCCCCATAAAAACCAGCTTCGCCACGATCCTTCATAAGTGGTGGGGGGCTGCTTCCAAGCGATGAAAGACAAAGTTAAGGTAGTGAAGCCGCTAGCGACCCGCTAACGGCGCGGGGCATGGGCGGGGCACGTCCTTCGGAAAGGGGAAGCGGGGGCGACGTACCGTGCTACCGCCGTCGGCGCTCATCTCGATCTTCCCCTCGAACGGCCCCCACGTGGTGCCCACAGAGAGCTGCTGCCGGCTGTGAATCCGACGTTCTCCGTCTTTCTGGAAGACGTCCAGTTCTCCTAAAACGGCAAGGTGAAAGCCATCACGCGTGGGGCTAAAACTGCCAGGACAACTTCCAACTCGAGACCTAAAGTGATAAATCTCCCTCGTCTGTTCCATGAATCTCAAGGGGTGATGTGTGAATGTTGTAGCATTCTGGGAATGTCGTGGCATTCTGGGACTTTGAGTACAGTTAGCTTCTGCGAGACTACAAATCTCTAGACTCTTAAGCCCCCCAGTCTTTGTTTTTCCCCAAATAAAACACTTCCCCCACTGGCACATTCCTGTATTTTTAGTCGACGTAGCTTATCTAACATCAAACGTGCCTGATTAAGGAATCATTTCGCTGTAAGAACTTCATCCAACTTCATCCACAAGTAGGCCAGGATTGATTACCGACTGCTCTGTGGCTTTCCTCAAGTCGAGTGAGTCATTAACGGGGGAGGGGCGCTTCACCGGGGGACCCTGACCCCTGCCAGGTTTGGCTTAGTGGCTTTAGTCAATATTGCAAAGCGTTTAAATTTTAGATTAAAAAAAAAAAGAGAGAGTTCTGCTTCAATGTGCTTCTCATCTGCTATCGTGAAACTTTAATTTCGCGCACTTTTGTACTGCATTTTTGCCAAGTGGACCGTAGCACTTCGTCCGAGATAACTTTATCGGCTAAATGAATAAAATGCAAACGTATGACGCTAAATAAGACAGACCGCCGTGCAGCTGACGGTGTGGGTCTGGATTTCAGCTACTTGCTTACATTTGTGGATGAACTTCAGTGGGAAGGAGTCTGTGACGGTGTGTGTGTGTGTGTGTGTGTGTGTGTGTGTGTCGCGGGGGGTTATATGAAAATAACCCCACCAAAACCCCTCTTGGAAGCCCTCAGCTCCTCTGATAATCTCAATGAGATGTTGCAGGCTTGGTAGCTGGCAGCACAACTATTTTGGGTTTTTCCTGGAAGGGCCCCTCTCGTTAGAGCTCTGTGGAACTCCAGCTAATTAAATGTGTAACCGGATAGCACTGTGAGCCCTATCTTATCTCTTAGATTTAGTGTACTTTTTTAGGGCAGTGATTAATCAAATAGTTATGATAATGGACTCCCGGTCACGACTCCCGCTTTCTCGAGAAAGTCATGCGGATCTCAAGTGTGCATTTCCGAGCGGTCGCCTTGGCAACGCAGAGAGTTTCGATTAAGGAGGGCTGACTGGCTTTGGAGAAATCAGACCCTTAAATTTCACAGCTACCCGCATGTGCATCTGCTTGGCCTGCAGGGGGCGCCCCACCTTTCCGCTTAATAAAGCTCCACCCTCTTACTCTCTGCATATCAGACGCAATTAACAATCATCATTTGAGCCAAAACATTGAAAATAATAAGAATAAACTCCAGAGTGGCATCTTAAACGTTGCATTGTGGGTATTTCCCATGTATTGCAGGACTCCTGGTGCAGACTGTTAGAACTTTCTTGTGTATTTTTTCCCTCAATATCCTTAGAAAGCCTGAAAGAGGTTTAGTGGGTGAACTGCTGACCACAAGTAGAGTTATATAATAATATTTTACACTATTTATATTTGCACTGAGGTGATTGTAGTTTCCTTACAAGAAATGCACCTTTTTTAAGAGAATAGCCGCAATCCTCTCCCGGGATTTAAACCTGCTGAATCGCATCAACACCCAAGTCTTTATTCTCCTCTATCCAGAAGTTTCCTGCGAGAACTTTTTCCCACCTCTCTAATGCTTTGAGGTATCAGTCTGATGGCACTACTGTAATAGGTGGTTTCCATTTTAATAAATGAATACATGTAATTACCATTTAAGACATTAGCACCTGGTGCAAAAAATTTGGGGGTCTAACACTTTTGGCTAAGGATAAAAAGGTCGTATTAAAGGATGGAAAACCTCACAAGGCAGCACCTGCGTGAACTGAGGGGGAAACATGAGCGGGAGCAGCCCAGGCTGCACCCAGAGTGGCAGGGCAGCGCGGCTGGGAGAGGTGGGTAAAGCTCATTAAGACAAAATAATTAAGCATCCAAGCACAGCTGGCAAGCATCAGGGAGAAAGGAACGCGGAGAAAGAGCCCCGGCTTGATGCATCCTGTTTGTCCTCTGATAAGGCCATCGGCCCTTTACCACTTGGATGTGGGCTCACGTTTAGCCCTGCTTGACACTTTGGAAAGCTGTCTCCGGTGGTGGATTCTGTGGCATGGGGGATGGAAGGGTTGGGGGGTTGGGGGGGGGGGGTGGCATGCATAGTGACTGGGTGCCAGTTGTTTGTGTCCCCTTCCAAACGTAGCCAGAGGACCTTGAATTCCCAGCTGCCTCTCCACAGCTGTTGCCCACACCAGCAAAATTTTAAAAAAAAGGTCTGAGGAAAACATGGAATCCAAAAGTACAATCTGCATACGCATCAGGGAAAACGCCACACTTAATAACACTGTTAGAACATGATTAGAACATGATAAGAACATGGTTAGAACATCAACCTTTATTCTACGCATGAACTTCACCAGCTATTTTGTGTCTTATACAGGCAATAATATGCCTTTGTTACCAGTTTCCAAACGATAGGCTGTTACTCAGATGAATGAGAGCAGAAGACCACTGGCACAAATAAATGAATTTTGAAATTGTATAACATACTTTTAAATAGATCTTAAAATACCTTTTCATTGAAAATCCTGTTTTCACCAAAATGTCTTTAACTAGCCATATGCAATAAAAATCTGTACTATATATCATGCAGGTGGTGCAGTAAATGTGAACAATATGATTATGTATGCAAAGTGTCAGATTGTCTTATGTGGTCTGATGGCATCTCCTGTCATCAAAGAAACAACATATATTTAACAATCATTTTGCCAAGACTGTAATCAGACAAACTATCAAAAAATACTATTTAGAGGGAGTTTGCTCAAACGTATCCCAGCAGTCACATGATCAAGGAGGGACAGAAAGTGTAGGATTCACCCATCACTGACATCCTTCAGGAAACTCATCCCAGCCCTAAAATGCCACAGTCTTGGCAAGAAGCAACTGACGTGGGACTAAGGAGATTTCTTCAACCCCCCACCCCTCCTCCCCCCCACATCCTTCGATAAGATCATCATCTGTCGCTAGACTCTAGGGTCTGTTCCTACTCTCCACAGATACTTGGCACACCAATGAACGTCCCTTTATGTGGATGAGATCCTCCTCAGATAGGACCACGACGCCCAGTGCTGGCATCTGTTTGCCATGTGCCACGGATGGATTCAAGCGGAGACGTGTTTCTTCCGCTAGTGCTGCATGGCAACAAGCAGAGGAGGGCCGGCTCGCGGAGTACGGCGTTCCACCTGAGGCCAGTCCTGCCCAGAGGTGACCCTGATCGACATCTACTGGACGTCTACTCCAGGCCCAACCAGGCTTCGTGAAGAAAGTGGCTGTGAAATTTATCCAGCTCTTAACAAAACTGTCCCCTCAAGAGCCACCAGGGCTGAGCTCCTTGGAGGTAATCTGTGATCTGATGCCATAATCGATGACTAAGGGCAGCACGGTGATGTAGCCATCAGGGACATTCAAACTGTCCTCCTGGGTTACTCGTTTAACCAATATACCCCTATTAATGTTTATTTCTTTTCAGTAGTCAGGGTTACAGTTAAGGTACGACTTTGTGAACTACTGTAGGAACAAGTCATGAATATATAAGTTAAATACTGATCTCATGTTTGTTCATCATTAATGAATCACGTTGCATTGTTTATCTCAAGTGGCGACTATATTTGTTCATGATTTTTATATGTTTCCAATGCATTACAATAAACTTGGGAAGAATTTATCAGTCTGGCACCTGTCCTATATGTACCCCTGCCTGTGTACCCCTGCCTGTGTACCCCTGTCCTATATGTACCCCTGCCTGTGTGTACCCCTGCCTGTGTACCCCTGCCTGTGTGTACCCCTGCCTGTGTACCCCTGTCCTATATGTACCCCTGCCTGTGTGTACCCCTGCCTGTGTACCCCTGCCTGTGTGTACCCCTGCCTGTGTGTACCCCTGCCTGTGTACCCCTGCCTGTGTGTACCCCTGCCTGTGTGTACCCCTGCTTGTGTGTACCCCTGTCCTGTGTACCCCTGTCCTGTGTACCCCTGGCCTTTGTACCCCTGGCCTGTGTACCCCTGCCTGTGTGTACCCCTGCTTGTGTGTACCCCTGGCCTGTGTAAACCCCTGGCCTGTGTACCCCTGTCCTGTGTACCCCTGGCCTGTGTACCCCTGCCTGTCTGTACCCCTGCTTGTGTGTACCCCTGGCCTGTGTGTACCCCTGCCTGTGTAAACCCCTGGCCTGTGTACCCCTGTCCTGTGTACCCCTGTCCTGTGTACCCCTGGCCTGTGTACCCCTGGCCTGTGTACCCCTGCCTGTGTGTACCCCTGCTTGTGTGTACCCCTGCCTGTGTGAACCCCTGGCCTGTGTACCCCTGTCCTGTATATACCCCTGCTTGTGTGTACCCCTGCCTGTACCATAAGCAGTCTGACCAAAATAGAAGACAGAAGGATGGATGATGCTCAGTTCATACTCATTACATAATTCATCAGAGAATTGCTGAAGTATTCATATAATTACACATTAAGAACATACATACAATACCATTAAAAGCCACAATAATATTTAACATTATACTTCCTTATATATGTCACTATGTCCACATATATGTCACTTTACTAATGTGTTTACCCTCCGAAATAAACAACACTTCAGTCACTGGAAAATTATAGTTTTGTCAAAATTAAGTGACACTAACATCCCACACTTAAAAAAAGAAGCAGTGAAGCCCACATCTTGTGTGAGTGAGAAGCTACAAGACGCGGAAATTCCCGCGTGACAATTCGCAGGGTGAAGCTATGGGAGGCATCGCTATCGACTGCGCAGGGTACGGCACTGCCAAAATAGGATACAAATTAATATAGCATGCGGAGCGTACAGGCTGCAATGCAGTGTGCTGTATCGCCTGACAAAAGGTGCTACAGCTCTAAAGGAGATATGCGATATGAAATTTAACAGCTGAAGGAGAAATGTCACTGTGCCTTGATAAGAGAGCGATGAACTTTCTCCCCCTCCCCCCTGCCCCCCCCCCCCATCCTGAACCACTATTATCAGGTCCAAGTGAGCAAAATGCATCATTTATAACCTAGAGCCACACCATTATCTCCTGGCGAGACACTTGTTTTAAAACACAGAAGGAGTCTTTATTTCTCACTTTGTCTGGCTCAAGTCTCCCTCGCCGACAAAGTTTCCAGCCAGGCGCGTACGGTAACTTGAAGGGGGGTGAGTAGGCTTCAGAGCTTGCCCCCCCCCCCCCCGCGGCCCCCAGAATGTTCCCGGTCAACTTTGTTTTCAGACAATTGGAATTAGGGGGGACTTCAAAAGTACACAGTGGGTTGGCTTGGACCCAAAGGATGGGCTGATGACACTAATGAGACATCCAAGACGCTCGATGACGTCACACGTCTTTAAGGTCACATGATGTTTTGCTGCTATTGATTTCAGTAAAAGAAAACAAACAAATTAGGTAAAGACTACTAAATTACCTAACACCCTATTAAGCATATTAAGTATAACGCTTTTATTTAAAAAGGCAGTTATTTTGCTAACTAGCAATGAGCCCTTTCCGAATAAAGAGAATTTATTATGAGGTGCATCTTAAATTTTCCATCCATCCATCCTTCCATCCATCCATCCATCCATTTTCCATAACCGTTTATATAGTATATGGTTGCAGTGATACTGGAGGTCATCCCTGGAAATGCAGGGTATGAGGTAGGGCACAGAGCACACTACCACAGTCATAATCACAGTCTCAGTCATAATCACAGTCTCAGTCATAATCACAGTCTCAGTCATAATCACACAGCATGGGCATATTTATTTATCTAACCCATTTGCGTAACTGCATCTTCTTATGGGCTGCAGCAAGAGACCAGAGTGTCATGAGGAAACTATTATCAAAAATTCAGAAAATAAATAATACTTTCGTAATGCATGAGCAAACCAATAGAGTAACAGTAAGCAAGGGAATCTCTCAAACATCTATGTTCTGAAAATACACTACACTCGAGATCAATGACTGGCTTTTAAGAGAGGAGAAAGGCAACTACTTCACAAGTATCTGCACTAACATCTAGAGGACGATGCGTCTTCATCACGTTTATAGGCCGAAACGTAATAATTGAAATCCCTTCACAGAATATAATTAAAATCAAATGTGCCAGAACAAAGCATAACGATAATTTGCAGATTAAAGTCTGGGGCATCCTTTAATTCAGGTCGATCTAAGATTTGTTCATCAGTTCATTTGTTGAAATTACCATGTTTCCAACTGTGGCCACTTAAAATGGGTGAAAAATAGGATTTTGAGATCAGAACATGATTTTGATACATTCATAAAGATACACACACACACACACTACACCTGTGGTTCATGCAAATATATAATCAGCCAATCACATGGCACCGGCTCAAAGCATAAAACCATACAGACACGGGACACAAGCTTCAGTTAATGGTCAGACCAAATATCAGAATCTCAAAAAAATGTGACCTGCGTGATGCATGGTCGTTGGCACCAGACAGAATACTTTGAGGATTTCATCTCCTGGGATTTTCATGCAGAACGGCAGCTAGAGTTTACAAGGAACGGTGCGAAAAACAAAAACGCGGAGAGGCAGATCTGCGGGTGGAAACACCTTGCTGGTGAGAGAATGGTCATGGCACGAGCTGACAGGAAGGTTGGCGTAACTCAAATAGTCCCTCTTTACAACAGTGGGACATTTTTGGTGGATGACAGCAGAGTACAATGACAGCAGAGCACTTCAGATTCCATTCCTGTCGGCGAAGAACAGGAATCTGAGGGCACAGTTAAAGATTTACAAACGTCGCCTCATCTGATGAATCTCGATTTCTGCTGAGGCACACAGAGGCTGGGTCTGAATTTGACGCATACGGCCTGAATCCATGGACCCAACCTACCTTGTGTCAGCAGTTCATGGCTGGTTGTGGCGCTGTAATACGGCAGAAGCCTTTTCTTGGCACACACTGAGCCACCTAATACCAATCGAGCGGCATTTAAATCTGAATATTGTCGCTGGCCGTGTGCATCCCTGTATGGCTACAATTTGACCATCTTCTAATGGCTACTTCCAGCGGGATGATGCACCGTGTCACAAAGCGCAGGTCATCTCAGACTGGTTCCACATTACAATCGGTTTGGGGTACTTCAATGGCCTCGAGTCACCAGATCTGGGATGTTGTGGAAGATTCTCAGCGTGAATGTGCAGCACTCACATGATGCAATAATGACAACATAGACCAGAATCTCTCAGGAATGTTCCCAGCACCCTGTTGAGGCCGTGGAGAATATAGATATATATTCTGGCAGAACGGTAGGTAGTACCGCAGTCTCAGACTTTCAGGGTTGGTTCCAGTTCTGTACACATCTGTTCACATAGGTTCCCTTCAGGTCCTCTGGCTCACACTCCAAAGAGTGTGACTGTGAGTGTGTGCTCTGCGATGGACTGCCACCCCACCCAGGCTGTTCCCCTGCTCTGTACCCCATACCTCCTAGAAAGGCTCCAAGCCACCCAAGCTGGATTAGCAGTTGGAAAATGAATGGATTGGTTTGTTTGCTTATTTTTCAAAAGTAAAGCTAAACAAATGAAGATGAAACAGCAGGAAATCTGTGTTTTACTTCAGCAGTATTACTTACATAATATGGGGGTGGGATCGACTCCCCAGTAACGGATTCCCCGTTCTACACCCATCATTAGTACCAAAATGGCTTTCTACCCTTTTTCCACACTCAATTACAGGGATTTCAAAGTTCCCCTAACCGGAATTCTGTTTTTCCTGGGTGACCTAGTTGTCTTTTGTGAGTAGGTTTTAGCCAGAGCAGTTTGACAGTCAACAGATAAGATGGATTAAGCTCCCCCCCCCCATCCAGTTTTGATGTGAACAGCGTAAAAGTGGGTTAAATCATCCAGTTTTCAGGAGTATTTTTAAATGCCTGGAGATACGACGATAGAGAGGCTAAACTTAAGTCTCCAGCTGGGAAGGTCAAGGTCAGCGTGGCAGAGCTAACGACCCCCCCGATGGAGAGGAAGGGGCCATGGAGCCTGAGATACACGTGGCCAGGCAACTCGTCTCCCAACACTGAGGGGGGGGGGGGCGGCGTGGCATGGGGCTGGGAAGCTGAGGGAATTCTCCACGCCCGTCACAGATAGCCCGGAGTGCCAGCACACCTTCCGTCTGTTTCACCTGCCGCTTCCGTTTTATCCGCACGCTTCGTTAAACGTGCGCAAAATAGGGAGTCGCTGAGAGGAGGCCGATAATGTAAGCTGCATAGCTGTTGGCGTAATCACAGGCCGCGCCGTCAGCGGTGTTCCGTCCACCCTGCCCCCCCACCCCCCCTTACATGCAGCTCAGCGTGGTTTAATAAAGCCATCTCAGTACTACACTCAAAGGGTCATCAGCCGAACCTGCGAACTTTCGCTCGGAGTTTAGGACTCGAAACGGGTTTGCTTTTTTGTTTAAATGAAAAACAGGACTAATCAAAAACAAACGTATTTATGTAGTTGACTGCTCCCGTGATTTTGTGAATAAACACTAAGTTACAATGCCGAGCACTTGGGGAAGGGGGGTGAATGGGTAATAAATCAGCTTGCTGACAAAAACAGCGGGAGTTGAGCAGACTGGAGCGTCTGCCTGCCTGCAGTACATTTGCAAGCGCGAGCTCTGTTATTCTGCTCTGTTATTCTGCTCCAGATCTGGCCAGATGGGATCAGAGCAACCGATTCCATCGCCATGGTAACGCTAAACGTCCGCCGGCGTCATTACCGGCTGACCCAGACAGCGCGCCACGTCTTACCGGTTTGGCACCGCGTCCGGGGGAATAGCTGGCTAACGGCTGAGCTTGAAACTTTTTTTTTTTCCCTTTCGGCACAGGGAGGTATCCGACCAGGAAAGCGCGAATGTCGACAATATATCAATGCATCTGCATGCGCACGATGAAAAAAGAAAATGCTCCGCAGACATCTCCGGCGGCCCGGGATCAATCCCCCCCTTCACCTTGCACCTTTGAAATATGTGACAGAGAGGCTATTCTCACAAGGCCTTTTGCTGGCTGAATTGCAGTAGCTTATGGGCACTGGGCAGTTGGATGTTTAGTGGGGTTAACCTGCCAGGAATGGTTTGGAGACTGATGCCTGCCTGCACAAACGCTAAAGTTCTGGAAAACAGAAAAAACGGCGCTGGACAGTCAGCCGCTATGGGTTTGTCAGGGATATGGGAAATATTCATGTCGGATCACATGGTCATTGCAGAATATACAGTATAGAGGAAATGACACAGAAATAAGATACTTTTAAATTGTGAAAATATATATCTGGAAGATAGTAATTTTGCTGAATAAAACAAAAACTAAAACGACTGAATTCGCAAAAAAAATAAAATAAGATCACACGGAGAATTCTAAATACGGTCGAGGATTAATTAGCTGAGCATTTACAGTTTTTCTGGACATGTGAGCTATTAAGTCGTCCCAACAGAGCTGTCAGAAAGCGGCGCATCTGTAAGAATGCGCCTTACTGATTACTGCGTTTATACCTTTAGTCACATGACGTGATGCAGCCAATCCCTCGCAGCAACAAGTCTTATCGTCCCATACATTCCTTGTACTGAATATTTGCTCATAAAAAAAAAGCCGGGAGAAAACAGGAAACATATTTGGCAACCCTCTGCAGGACTGTCTTCCGTACCCACACAAACATTTTTTAAACAATCATTCAAATAAAAGCAAAATTCAGTCATATATTATCATCCCCCTGCCACACATCTGAAGTTGGTAGGAAACATTAGGGACGTATTTAGAAACATTTTGCAGACAGTTTTTTTTCTTATTTTTTTATTTTTTCCTTTCTCTCCCCCATGTCAGTGACAGGGGGAAGTAATCCTATACACAGGCTGCTATTGTGAAATGGGAGACCATCCTCCTTCACTGGCAGAGACCAGATGCACCTCACTCTCTATCCTAATCTGTAAACGACTTAAAGGAGCCTTATCTCTGGGCTCTTCTGCTTCATTTCATGCTTGATTTACTTTAATTTGTCTGATAGGGCACAAGGATTTGGAAATGGCCCATCTTTCGGCGGAAAATGTTCTGATTTTACTCTGGCATTGTTATGTGGTTTTTTTTTTACTTTCTCTCTCCGTCTCTCTCTCTCTCTCTCTCTCTCTCCCAGTCTCTCTTTCTCTCTCCCTCCTTTTTTTCCATGCCGAGGAGGAATCTCGCACCGGTGCAGCAGTCTGTTTGAGTGCATTTTAGATTCACGCTAACGCAGCAGAAAACGGGCCCCTCCGCGCGGCGCGGGCACGATTCTCCCCGCGATGGGCGACACCGACCCTGGAGAGACGTCCGCTTTCCGATCGTCGTGGTGAGCGAGCGCCTCGGACCGCGAAGATCTTATGTTTAAGTTAAGAGAGAACTGGCCCTCCGGTTTACAGGGTGTGCGTGAGCGACGGGGGCTGTGATAAAGCACCAAACCACACCCCCCCCCCCCCGTCACACGTATAAACGGAAGATGAGAGCGAGCAGTATGGGCTCCTAGCACTTTGTAAGCCCCCTCCCCACCACTAAATACACCCCCTTCCTCTTTTTTGTGAATGGCTACAAAAGCAGTGAGCTGTGATTACAGCAGACATATCTCTCTGCAGACAAACAATGCTCCACTCCTCTGGGTCCTCCCCCATGATCGAGGCGGGACTCACGGAGGCCCAGGTTGACCCACCATAAATGCGCTCATGTTTCACTGTGATGCAATTAATTGCTGCGGTCACCCCCCCCCCCCCCCCCCACACACACAAACTATAGCTAATGAAAATCAATGTTATCGTGAAGGTGAAAATCAATGTTATCATTTTTATAAACTAATTACAGAAATAATAATCACAACAATAATAAAAAAGATCAAAATACTACCAGTAAACTAACATTGTTATATCAATAAATTATCTTGATTGTGTTAAAAACAAGGTCAAAGCCACCGATTGAAAAAAAAAAAAACATTTAGCTCACAGATATTTATCCCTCTGAAAGTGAGGGATATGGTGAGCATTTAGGCAGTGGGACGGCAGGATATTTTACGTCCATAAATGTAAACAGAGCTGTACGCTGCCATCCTGCTGGATAAGTGACGTTGTGACACTCATTCTCTCCTGTTCACTTAGGGTTGAAGTTGCAAATAAATTTGTCTCTCTGTCGTGAGCCGCTGAAGGTCCTTTTCCTTGTAGATTACAGTCATATGCGTTCAAACTCACACACACGCACGCACACACACACACACACACACACACACAAGCACACTAACACACAGACACAGAACCCAAAATAAGAGGGGGAAAACAGCTAGCATTGAAATTCATCTCACGAGCTGAATTTCCTTAACTGCAGGCCTGTGAGCAGTGATAGACAGAGCGATGATCCGCCACTGCGTCTTTATCCATGCCTCGCTTTAATTAACGCCAGCTTGTTTGTTGAATAGATGATTAATATGCCAATGAAAATTGCATAATTGAATACTGCAATACTCTCACAATCAGGAAGGAACATGCAGTTTTAATAACTGATTATTAATAATATTGCTATATTACTATTACTAGTGCTGCGACTATTACAGCCACAGATGTTAGGTATGTTAATCTATCAAACAAGATTCCCCCCCCGAGCAGTGCCAGATAAACACAGTTCTGGAGTTCACTTTAAGTACGATACGGTCTTGTTATATCGATGGTCTCAGAGATGTGTTTACTTTCATATGTTGAGGGCTAGCGGGAGAGGGGAGAAAAGGGGGGGTAGGTTTATGTATGGTGGGGGTTAAGATCAAGCCATACAACCCACCTGCCAAAAGTCCCTGCCTCCCCTTCCCTCTGGCAACCCATATGGAACAGTCTGTCTGTGACAAAAGTGCATGTTTTGGGGTTCCATTGCCTCCCTCCCTTTGCTGAACTTTGGCTCTGTTTTGCAAACGGAAGAGATTACTGGTCTTATCAGTACGACGGCACGCAGTCGCTCTGTCACTCCCGTATTCGCGCTTATTAAAAATAAAATGAGTGGATTTCATCAGAGGGAATTTGTTACATTTTATGTTGTCATGAAGATTATATTTTCTGATATATTAAATTATATATATATATTCCTTAGAAGCACGCCATGTGCGGCAGCGAGATTATCGCCGTGATAACATATCTGCATCGCAGGGAGGCTGACACCTGCCATTAGTGTCCTGAGTTTGGCCGATATCAGATCGCATTCAACCCGCCCATTCGAACCCCTGTCTCGTTTACATTTGTTGCCAGCTGTAAATTCATTTGAAGTCAGCAAGTTTTAATAGCATTATGTTTCTGACACTTTTCATAGCCAATTTCAATAATAGTAATCAGCAGAACTGAGAAAGAAATCTTTACCTTGTGTGTAATTCATGATGTCACACCAATTATAAAAAAAAGGTCATAAAACATCTATCTATCTATCTATCTATCATTTTCCATATTTCAACTTTTGTGATTTGTTTCATTCTCTAAGATTGTTTATTCACTTGTTGAGTGCTCTAAGATGACATATTTTCTGATAAAGTTAATAATGATACTTCAAAACCACTGAATAATAATAATTTACTAATTGAATGTATCCAAGGACAATGCAATATTTGTTTTAAGAATGCTGGAGAACAATACTAAATATGCACAATAATCTGTTATTTTGACATTGTGGGGACCATTTTTTCTGTCCCCAAAAGGGGAAACAAAATTTTTTTAAAATCTGCGAATGCAATCAAAAAACTAAAAAATGCCGAAAGTCTTTTGTGTTGTTACTAATAGTTAATGGTTAGGGCTGGGTAGGCGTTAAGCTTCATTGTTGGGGTTAGGGTTTTTCTCACAGAAATGAATGGAGAGTCCCCACAAACACATGAATACAAATATGTGAATGCAATCAAAAAACTAAAAATGCCAAAAGTCTTGTATTTTGTTTGGTTACTTATGGTTAAGGTTAGGGCTGGGTAGGGGTTAAGGTTTTCATGTTGGGATTAGAGTTTTCCCCATAGAAATGAATGGAGAGTCACCATAAAGATATAATTACAAACCTATGTGTGTGTATGTGTGTGTGTGTGTGTTTCTCTCTCTCTCTGTGTATGTGTGTGTCTCTCTGTGTCTGTGTGTCTGTGTCTGGGTGTGTCTGTCTGTGTGTGTCTGTGTGCAAGTGTCTGTGTGTGTCTCTGTGTGTGTGTGCACGTCTGTGCATGTGTCTGTGTGTCTGTCTGTGTGTGCATGTGTGTCTGTGTGTGCGTGTGAATAACCACAAGAGATAGGGGTGACTCCGGTGATTGTGATTCCAAAAACATTTTAATTTACAGGTTTTTATAGTTTGATATCTTTGACATCTGTTTTTTTGGAATTACCGGTTTTCCTTTAAAATAACATGTATTTTGCATTCAGTTACAAATATTTCTCCCGTTAATATTTAATCTGAATTTCTGAAAACCTCAAATGAAATAAACAAATTATGCAGTTTAACATGGTTGAGCAGGCAACAGAAACATTCTATTCTCAAGCACAAGTCCTTAAATCTGTTTAAAGGAGGCTAAAGAAAATGTACATCCCCTACTTCCAACATTTATGTAAGATCGCAGAAGATTACTCAAGATCAGCTGAGACCTTTGCAGTGATAAAACGCCTCTACTGCCTGTGGAAACATCCTCTTTGCTTTGAGTGGGGAGATTTATGTTCTGCCACTGAAATGTTTAACATCATAGGACTTGTTGAAGACAACAATGGTTAAAAATAATGACTAACTGGACTCTAAATGGTTTGTTTTATGCTATTATGACTGGGCGTCGATGAGAGTGTCTCCAAAGCCCTGGATCAGGCATTTCATCAGAATGGTCCCAGAATGGTCCCAGTCACACCTTGGAGGTGAGTCTGAGGCTCGAAGCTTCTGAAGGACTCGCCTAACTTCCTGATATTTCCAATCCAATTTAAGCAGTGCAGCCGCAATGGTCTCGGCACCACTGTCCCCATCTCTGCTTTCTAAGACTCTCCGTGCTAAAGGCTTGAGGGGCTCAATCAATGACGCTTTGATCTCGGCTGGAACTATAATTATTTAACATTGTTACAAGGATTTCTCTAATCCATCCTACCATTAAATCCCTTCTACACCCTCATCTTCTGAAGGATAATCTGCATCTGTGCACTCTGTTTGTCTCTGTAACTCATTTCTGCAGCCCAAACCCCCCCCCCACCCCGACATGGACATAAAATTATTACTCTATTCGGTTGCCACACCAAACTTTGCAGGTATCAAAGTAAGATTAAGTTGAGGCACATGGGAAAAAAATTCTACCTCCTCTCCTGTTTGCCATGGGAGCACTGCCTGTCGGATTTTGGGTGGAGGGCACCTAGGGTGGCACACACCCCCAAAGAAATGGGCCCCTACCGTTCAGCAGCATATTATGGGGTTATTCTGTGCCTGAAATCACATGAGCGCTAGCAGCTCTCGGTAACCTTGGAAACCACTGTGATTGCCATTGCCAATACTCAATAGTCAATATTCAGCTACAAATTACCTTTATATTAAGTTAAATAAGTTTATATTAAGTTCAAACCACAGAAAACGGTGACCCTCACCTGTTTTATATATAAATGGATGGATCGAAGCAATATGAAATGTCCAATGAATACATTTTCTAACAATTATAAAACTATTAGTGAATAATTATAGTATATAAAGTATATATGACTGTCTTTTGGAAAATCAGTTGGACAATGGATGGATGGATGGAAGCTACAGTTTTAATGTTTCTCCAGCTGCTTCTTCGTTATTCACGTGTCCCGCATGCAGATAAACTGGGATGAACCCAGTGTCAGCCTCGGACGCACCGAGCGAGCAGGGGAGGCTAAGGCCTGGGCTGCCATCGATCGTTCGGTGACTCGCGGACAAAGCCCGGTGTCCTGTCGCTGACACGCGCATCTGTGCTCCGCGGCGATATAAATAGCGCCCCGGCGAAGGCAAACATTTGTCGAGGTGCCCACCGAAGTGCCGCGGCCATCTGGTACGCAGATTCACCTGGCACGGCGTGCGGGCATTAAACCTTAAACGGTCGTTGTCCTACGTGGCCGGAGGGGGCAATGGGGAGGAAGGCAGGGTGGAGAAGGCTGGAGCAGCACCATCTAGGTTAGTCATCCGGAGGAGCGTGGCGTTTGGTGCCCGTGATGATGAAGGAGGACTTTCATGCCGGGCATCGGGACCAGCCTGGGATTTAGGCTTCTCTGGCCGGCGGGCTGCCCTAGGATGCCCGTGCCCACCTGGCACAGAAGGACGGGCATCGCTGGCGCCTCCAAACTCCTGTTTCGTCCTGTCCTTAGGGCGCAATGTGGATGGAGGTGAAGGACCAGGAGACGATGCATGGTGAGGGTTACTTTCAGTTTATCCTTAATCTCGCCCCAAAGTTTCTACAGAAGTCACCCCCCTTCAGTGTGGCACAAACTTATAGAAGTTAACTGGAACAGCTGAAGTGTAATTTGATTCTGCTATTACTGTATGTCCAGAAAGCTCATGTCCTCAATCTGTGTACTCCTTTACTTTCTTGCTTTACTCCGCTGCCTTGGATCAAAGTCACAAATAATCTCATTATCAGAAAGCAGAATCAATGAACTCTGTAAACCAATAATACTGATACCCACTCTCTGCTCAGACCGATAAGCCACTTTGGTACGCCGCACACTGTACGAGCACGGAAAGTATTTCCTACACTAGCCAGGCGTGAAAACACACACAGCTAAGAAGAACTACTCAGCAAATCCGTTCGGCCCTGGAGCGGAGCCCCGTGGGTGTGTGCTATTACAGTAAGATATTGTGAATATTGATATTTTGCTAACATCACATTTAGAAATTGATTGCAAGCACGCATGAAGGGTCCACACACAAGACAACATGAGTGGTACAGAATTTGCTGACAGAAATGAATTATGGGTATTCCCACATCCACAATGGGAATGAATGGATGCCCGTGGTCTGGCACGGTAAATCCATAGGGTCATCATGTGGCCACAAAGCAAAACCTGACTGTTAACCTTGTGTCGACCGTTCCCTCTGTCACCAGACAGCAGCTGGGCGTGGTCACAGTCGACAGGGTCCTTGCGTCAGACTGTGGATATCGCCTGCAAGAAATCCTGCCCTCACAACAAATGAATCAAATAAAAATGAGCCAACATTTGTTGTGTGGCTCAGTGGCATAAGATTCTGTGCCTATAATCACATGTGTGCTGGTTCAAATCCCATGGAAGGCAGAGTGATTTCACCACTGGGCCCTTGGGTAAGGCCCCTAACCCACAACTGCTCCAGCAGTACGGCATTGTCTAAAACGGGTGAGCCCACACGTCCCGGTTAGGTGTTAGGTTCGACACAGTTGCCCTGCCTGTGCCGGTAGTCTCAGGGAGAGATTAAGAATTATCAGTTTAAGATTGTAATCGCCCTGGCTGAAAGCGTAGATAGAAAATAAAAAAAAGACTGAATACAGATGAATATGAAGCACTTGAGTATTTGAAAAGAGATGAAAGGGTTAGAGAGTTAAACTAAATAAATTTGCTTATAATCATCATGTGCTGGAAGTCAAGGCATTTAAGGTATTCACATTTGATTGCTTGATTCTCCACTTAATTCAGAATATAACCAGTCTCTGATCTGACTTCCCCAACAGAAAAGGAAAAATTTATAAAAGAAATCGGCCTTTCATATGAGATATGATGTAAAACTGAATGATGTCATTACATGCAGTGATTAACTAGAGCCTCCGGTACAATTGCTGCGAAAACAATGACACAGTGCAACACCCTGAAATGTGGAGAATGACGATTCCTAGCGGACATGGGTGGTGCGAGTGTTCATTAACATATCACTCTCCTGGTGCATTCTGGGAATACAGCATTTATTCTCAAACAGATAGCACATGCACATGTAAGGAGCTTACAGACCGAATATTTGTACTGGTACTGGGAGAAGACTTCCCCCCCAGGATGGAAATAGAATACGGACTTGGGAAGTTCAGACATTTTCATGTGTTTGGATCTAGAGCTCAGGTGAGACGGTATGAGCGTTTAACTAATTTAAATATTTTAAGATAATTATTAATATTACTTCCATCCATACATACATTTTCTGAAACCGCTTGTCCTATTCAAGGTTGCGGGGGGTCCAGAGTCTATCCCAGAGGCCACAGACGCAAGGCAGGGAACAACCCAGGAAGGGGCACCGACCCATCACAGGGCACAAGGCAGGGAACAACCCAGGAAGGGGTGTCAACCCATCACAGGGCACAAGGCAGGGAACAACCCAGGAAGGGGCACCGACCCATCACAGGGCACACTCACACATTACAAATACTTATTATTAAAATGTATATATTCAAAAATTACCCAAAACAGTGTATATTTTTGAGACAGCAGTCTCAAGGGAAGTGTTCAGGGGCCCAACCGTAATACCACTTCACCCCCTATGGGATTTGAATCAATGACCTTCTGTTTACCAGTACAGCATCCCAACCCAGTTGAACCACACACCGCCCCTGTTTGTGACACCAAAGACAGCTACAATATTTCATGGTGAAATGGTCCTTTAAATCGCCACTGTGCACACAAAAACACTTTTCTCTAACACCTTCACTTGCAACAGACGAACCAGCATTGTAATGATAATACGCAACATTTTCAAATTATTCAGAGAGATCATTCTGTGGCAAAGACTGTCTTGTTACCCACAATGCAACACTCCTTTGAGCCTTCTTAATTTGCATTCTTACGGGTGAGCACAGATCGTAATTAGAGTCACTCACACAGCTCATATCCACTCCTTAAAAGTGGTGTTTTTAAGCTCAACCCCCCCCCCCCCGTCCAAAAAAAAAGACCTCACGAAATGTGACGCCTATTTATGTCACTGCCCCAAAGTTCCTCCGCTGACCCCCCGAGTCCCGTCTGCAGACTGATCACAGTGATGGTTTATTACAGTTGTCCAAACATCCTTATCTTTACCCAGTAACACTCATTTCCTTCCCAAGATTTAAATGCAAATGTGAAATTTAATGATAAATGTATTATCTGATACCACTGATAATACTGATTCACTGTCACTATAAAATACAGAACCCGGGGGGCTACCAACAGAACTTGGCCAAAATCCAGTGTACAAAACGTCTACACCTGCAAGAAATTCACGAGGTTGCACAAATTAAAACGAGTCATACTTTGTGCGTCCAGCAATGTGCCTGTAATGGCCAACAGTAATTGCCATGTTACTATCTGTCTAGATATATTATCCATCGTTTGATGAAGTGACTTTTATAAGGGGAGGAGGAGCAGATAAAACTGTTTTTAAAAAGCCTTAGAGAAAAGCAGGGGGAAAATCTGCAAGGCAAAATGAGATTCTTCAAGAAGAAAAGATAAACACGATTTTTATTATAAGCTTCTGTTGGGCACGCAGTCAGTGTTCAAGCACACACACAATAAGCTTAACAACAGAGGAGCAATTTAATCCATTCCATTCAAACCGGGTAACTAAACTTCTAATTCAACAGTGATAATAACTTCATTTAAGCCTCCCTTAAGGGTCCGCTTCATATTTTGTTAGGAAACAGTTTTGTCAAACTTGAGATCCCCGTTAGAGTACAAAGTCGCGGACGATGCCTTGAGTTTAGGGTTTAAGCGGGAGGCGTCCTGTTTCTCGTTCGACTCTGCCAGGATAGGCTGACCTCGAGTGACACCGTTAACACCTGCCGCTGCATCATCGTCATCGTGATGCCCGATTCGTCCGTCACGCCTCTCTGTGATGAGCGGCGCCTTAGACACCCTTCCTCCTGCCAGCAAGGGCCAACTTACCTCTCAGACACCAAAGGCTTTACCTTCTGTAGCTCTCACGATGTGTCAAGGATATCTGAAGATGCCCTATTATTGGGGGGCGACGAATTCCCCAGATCCCTGATGTATTAATTTAAAACATGTCGTAATCAACCCCTGACAAGTGATTACAGGCGGCTAACTAATGAGCTAAACGTCGTCGAGGAGAGCGTACTGTCACCCGAAAACGAGTGCGTATCCTGATAGCGCATCGACTGCAGAGTCTGGCAGCTCCAGCTTCCGGTGCTGAGCGCTCAGTAATTGAGAGCAGAGTCAGCCACTATGTCACCTCGTAAACCATTCAGCACTGCTTCCTGTTGTGGCGTAAAGGACCACAGTCAAACTCAGAGCTTCCTCTGGTCGCTGATTACAGTACTGTACATCTTATTAATAATGCATTAGGTTTTTATTTACCTTTCAACAAAGGCACAGGCAATAATTAACGGTAACCTTTTGGGTATTGATATGGCATCTACATTGTAGTGTCCCTGACCTTTACTTCTGGCACTTTTTAAGGGCTTCTCTCACATTGGAGGACAGTGACTACAAGCCAGTGGCTGATATACGACTGTACAGCGAGCACTGTAACATTACTATGAGGGTTCACAACACTATGGGCTCTGGGCACTATGACATCACTACAGGGGCCCAGAACACTATGACATCACTACCGGGGTTCAGAACACTACAATATTACTACAAGGGCTCTGGGCACTGTGACAACACCACAGGGGTCCAGCACACTGTGGCACCATTACCGAGGCTCAGGACACTGACATCGTTACAGAGGCTCAGGACACTATGACATCACTACAGGGGCCCAGGGCACGGTAACATCACTACAGGGGCTCAGGACACTATGACGTCATTTACAGGGGCCCAGGGCACTGTGACATCACTACAGGGGCTCAGGACACTATGACATCACTACAGGGGCCCAGGGCACGGTAACATCACTACAGGGGCTCAGGACACTATGACATCACTACAGGGGCCCAGGGCACGGTAACATCACTACAGGGGCTCAGGACACTATGACGTCATTTACAGGGGCCCAGGGCACTGTGACATCACTACAGGGGCTCAGGACACTATGACGTCATTTACAGGGGCCCAGGGCACGGTAACATCACTACAGGGGCTCAGGACACTATGACGTCATTTACAGGGGCCCAGGGCACTGTGACATCACTACAGGGGCTCAGGACACAGTGACATCACTATTCTGCCTTCTGATTTTCAGAGGTAAACTTACTTGGTCCGTCCCAGTCCTCAGGTCCGAGAGGAGGCTGTCGGGCTTTATCATTTTGTCCATCACCGTCGGACTCTCCAGCCTCCCTACTGACATCCTCTTCGCCTGAGGGAAAGAATGCGGGGGTTAGGGGAGGCACAGTGGTATAGCAGCAGAGAATTCTGGGAGGCAGATATGCTTCACTGCAGCAACGTTCAAAATACAACATAAACAGTCGCGAAACATGATCTATAGATTTAAAACCCTTTATATATTTCAATTTATCTACAAGTTTCTGATTTCATCATCCAGCATTCGAACACAAAAAATGGTGAAAATTCTAACACGTTTCGTCCACCCCACATCAAAGTCTGCTGGCAAACGCCAAACGTGGTCTCCAGTGTTAATATCCTTAAGGACTGCCAGGTTGTATCACACATCTGGGGCCTTAAACTGATTACCTAATTGTGTTGGCGAAGCACAACCTTCGACTAACTGCACAATGTGAATTCTGTTATCTGATTGCGCTTGCAGAAGCCAAATCGATAAGGGGGCAATCGGCAAGGCACGCATGTCTGTCCACGGTTTTTGGATCAGAAGGGGGTCACGGGGATGCTCCGGGGGGGGGGCAGGGGGGGGGACTGGAATGGCGATAATCAAGTTCAAGGCTTATTCAAGCCTTGGGTCTTGCTGAGGGACTTTCTTTAAAAATAGTCAGAGTTTGATGGGTAGAAAAATCATTGGAATGTAAACAATGTGACAGGAAGAGGAGCACAGATAGGATCATCATGACCATTGCCTGCTTTAAGGTTAAAGTTTCGCTCAGTCTTTCCTGAAATTTTCCCCAGCATGTGACTGTTATGATCACCTCCATGACTCAAAAACACATACACAGCTAGCTGTAAGCCACAAGTCACGTAACACGGCCGGCACCAGGACGGTGGTCAGGAAACACGGGTCCGGGGGCCGCTACCTTTCACAGCTGTGGCTCTCCCGCCCCCCCCCTTCCTGGCTGCAGGCCTGCGTAGGGATATTCTTCTGATTCGCACTTTGGTCCACTTTGGCAACCCTGCGAACCGGGCGTGTTTTCTGGTTGGCGATGTGCGGATTGCCGCGTGGCGACAGGGAGCTCGGTCCGACCCACCGACCCTCAATTGTGCCGATTCTGCCTGCTAAACACGGACCATCCATAATAATAACAATTATATCTCCACCATCGATGCCAAACATTGACGACATAATCTGTGTCTGAAAACTGATATATGTAATTACCTGCCTAAATGAGAAAAAAAACATAATGATCTGGAATACTAAAGTAGTACAAAAGAAGATGATTTGATGAAGGGAATGATGATCTTGTGTGGAAAATTATCAGGACTGCATAAAGTAAGTGAAACACTGAAGCGTAGGATAGGGAATGTGCTCAAAGGTGAATGATGATCATACATCAAACAGAGCAGAGAATATTACCCATAATGCACCCTATTAGGCAGACCAATAGGCTGCAGCCCTAAGAGCGCAGTGTATTAAACGGCACTCTGGAGGAGCCGAACTCCGTACCGGCGTTTCCTGAAGCAGAACGTCAGGATTACACACTTTTTCCGGAAGTGTCTCCTCGAAGGGGCCTGACAGGAATGGTTTCAGACGCCTCGCCTTCTGAATCACCGCACGTCTAGACGCACGGACGTGCGCTGGACGGGACAGAGGATGAAGACGTCCAAGCAGGGGGTGTATAAACGCGGATAGGAACTCCCCCTAAGAGCCCCGGGGTCGTTAAAAGCGCAAAGTGGCCCCCACATGTCTCCAGGCCAGACAGACATCCACACATTGTGGGGCACTTCCTGACAGATTCAGTTCCTTCCTCAACCTCCCCCAAATCCATCCTCACCTCCAGACCAACTCTCTCTCTCCCTCTCTCTTTCTCTCTCTCTCTCCTTAAAGACATGGTTCACTTCAAAAGACGGACACTGACGCTGTGAAGAGGACATGTGCTTCCTGTCTCATCAAAAAAAAAAAAAAAAAACACGGAAACTGAGGGAAGTGAACACTGCTGTCCTAGTTACAGTACATGAGGTCACTGTGACCCAGTTTTCCACGTATGAGTGTCTGGTCGGGTTACTGCACCCCCCCACCCCCGCACTGCAGTGATGGGGAGCACATACACTAAATTCCCCTACCGCTCTATTAATTGCTGGATTTCGAGAGCCTCGTTAACACACGAGGCTGATATCATGACAGCTGTAACAAAGGCAAATACCAACAGTTACTTCCAAAGTACCAAATTTAAAGAAGAGAGCGCGATAACATTAAGGCTCTACCTTGATCTCAGGCGTACATGTTAAGCCCTGTAACGAAACGTATTGGAACTGTTTAATTACAGCTCAGGAAATGAAGCTACAAGATGATTCCTTAATTAAGCAGTGATTAAGGATTTTCTGCCGTCTATCTAGCACGGTTCGCAATGCATTTTAAAGACGATCGCATGCGCGGCCCCACGAGGAACAATGTCACTGCTGAAGTTCCTTCAGAGGGGCTTCGTCGGGAAGCCGAAACAATGCTATCAGCTCCAGGTCGGCGTTTCTGTGATATTTTTAGAAATATCTCCCTGCCATCAGTATGATCTTGATCTGTGAGGATCATTCAGGAATCTCTCTAATGTAATCTCACTTTGAACTACGATCTCTTTGCTTCAGTTACACTGAGAAGCTGTAATTCAGAGCTTATTATGCTATATATTTAATACTGTGTCTATCGCTAATCTTGTTACATACTGTACACCTGGTTAGAATAGTTTGTATAGAGTTATATTATAAAACTTCCTTATATGTTGACCTTTATTTAACGCTTATTGCCTTGTTTGTAAGATTCCTGGAGCAAATATCAAGTCAGATTCCTTGTAAGTGTAACTCTAGAGATTCTGATCTACAGTGAGTCTTCACTGAGTCACTTGACATTCTAGTAGCCTGGGGTCTAAGCACAGGGTCAGCTGTCCGTTCAGCACCCCTGGGGCATTTTTCTGTGGGGGGGTGGGGTGGTTTAAGAGCCTTGCTTGGGTACCCATCTAAGCTGTGGTTACTCTGCCCACCCCCCACCCTCCAGCGTGGATGGAGGTCTGGCAGCAGGTTCACAAGAAGGGTCGGCAGGTGTAGAAGCCCGTCGTATTGAGGCTCCAATCAGAGGCCTCCCCACCTGCCTGATCACGGTTAATAATCTCATAGGCGATGCACACAAACAGCTCCTCCAGCAAGGTAGGGGCAAAGTCATATTGGCTCCCCCCCCCCCCCCCCCCCCAGCATTGTCTCCATGAAGAAAGCCCTCAGGAAACGTTTATCCTGCACATGCGACTTCAAGGAACATGCATCCCCTAATCACAAAGATCACAAAGAGAAATTGGCTCAGGGTTCCGTAAGTTACCCCCAGTATCATTTTATTTCTGCAGAGCACCCCAGTTTAACAGGTCGACTGGGAATCTACATCCTCGGCGTCCCAAAGGGGAATCCGGAATGTGTCATGTCTGGAAGAGCATCATGGTGTCCTATCACCTTGGTTTTATCTCCGCCGGTTTACATAAGCTGACCTTTCAATGGTTTATCAAGTGGATCAAGCGGCTAATGAACCGATCGGCATTAAAGGCGAAACGACGGGGATGCATGCCGGTCGGCTGGACGGATCAGGAGGGTAATCTTTCCCGAGAAATGCCTTTGAAGGATGACCCGTCTCCCATAATCTCGCGGATACAGAGTGACGACAAACTCTATCCTCATGTAACACGACTCGGCGTCTCTCTTTCATGGAGCCGCAGACCACGTCTTAAATACGACTTCTACGCAAATGTGATGTTAAGCCTCACATGTGCCAAGCCATGTTGTTTTTTGAAAAAATAGTTCCCCTTTTACATCATCACAGACTAGAAGTACGTTGGGGTAAAAAAAAAAAATGCCAGGATCTTTGTATTCTTACACCATCCATGTGAACTGTCTTTCTTCAGAGTCCAACCTTCTACATCATGATCAATCTTCCTCAGCTGCTTATCCAGGAGAGGGTAGCGGCAATTCTCGAACCTATCCCAGGAGGCACTGGGAGCCTCTGTGCCACCTTCTAGGACTCAGTAACCACTTTATTAGGTATACAAAGAGGTGGATAGTTCAGGTCCAGAAAGTAAAAATCCAGACCAAGGATTTGTTGCAACCAACCAGCCAAGTATGAAGAGTCACAGTCACAAAGTACTCAACTGGTTGGTTGAAACAAAATCTTGGTCTGGATTATTACTTTTTTGACCTGAACAATCCACTTGTGGGTACACCTTAACGCTTCTGCATCTAGGGTTTACAGACAATGGTGTGATGAACAAAAAAACACATCCAGCCAAAAGCAGTTCTCTTCCTGAAAAAACACCCCGATAATGAGAGAGGTCAAAGGAGAATGTCCAGACTTGTTAAAGCTAACAGGAAGGCCACAAGTGCAAAAATAACAGCTCTGGAGAACACTAGCATGCAGACAGGCATCTCTAATCAGACAAGTCATCAAAACTTGACGGAAGCAAAAGGAGGTTCTACCCAGTACCAGGTAGGAGAACTTACAAAATGGATCCCCCTTAGCCTCCTGCTAACTAAAGCTCTGTCGCAAACAAACCATTGCCGCTATTAAAAGCTAAAGGGCCTTATAGATTACAGAGATCCTCCCTGACAAGGACAAGGAGACGAAGCGGGGAAAACCGCATTTTCTCATCACCGGCGAAAAGGAAACCAGTCTCAAATGGTACGGTCCGCTCCCACAAGAACAGCATATGCGGTTATTAACTCTGGGCAGATCTGCCCTAAGAGGAGAACAAGCGCAATCATTTCAGGACAAACGCAGGACATCAACCGTTTTCATTCCAGACCCGTGATGTTTCACAGCTGCGAAGGAGAAGAAGACGCCTAAGATCCCATCGCTAGCGATTTGCGAAAAATATCCACAGAAATGCTGGATCCAGGTTCTGGGGGCGCAGGGGGGTGGTCGGCAAAAACCGCGTGACTGTCTCTTTAAAGGCATGCAAGAAAGCCCACAAACAGCCCCCATTACAGAATCTGGCAGCCGTTCCCTCTGTCGGCAGCCGGTTATCTTGCTCCGGTTTGGTCTTGGAGCATGTAGATCTGGCCCAGTTAGATTGTCATACTTAACAAACATTAATGATTAATTTCCTCCACTGAGTTAAATGGGGCTAAAGGGACATCTCGATTCATCTTATCACGCCGCAAATTAGCATTTCCCATATTCTCCGCATAACTTTGCATTAAAATTCCACATTTGCCATTCCGAAGGCCGCCTTCCGTGCCGAAATATTGAGAAGATCCGCCTGCACACGAGAGCTCCCTCCTTGCCTCATTGTGGGGGAAAAAAGGCCGTCGTAATTAATTGGTCCACTCTGTAGTTATTGCCGGCAAGTTACCAGCTTTTACAATATCAATTATTTATTGAGGGAATATTCCGGAAAAGGTCAGCGTGCATTCACACGAGACACCATAATTACAGCTTATTCTGGTCATTTTCAGTAATAGTAAGAATGACCCAGCTGGTGAACGGTTAATCACAAGCTGCTTCGGATGAATCTATTAACCGCATACTGCTTGGTGAGTAACTGTGCCTTAGTCAGTCATAGTTTGTGAGAGTTACCAGCACAAATAAATAAACATAATTTGTTCCTCTTTTCTACATTATACCACAGCAGTAAAGCACGGATTGTGGTCGTATCCAAAATCCTGGATATTTTTGGAAGAGAAAAACACTAATTTGTGAGAAGTGATTATGCAACAGCTTAGAGCTTAATTTAGAAGTAACTGCTAGGTGAGCGACATTCTGCACACTACACCTACAGAAAGTAACATTTATTTTTTTTAAAATAAACTTTTTACAAACTTCCTTTTTTGTTTTTTCCAACTTCTACTAAAGCAAAAGCATGATTTACAAAAACTATATTTCTGGAGTAGATGCCACTCTGTAAATGAAAGCGATCACTCACGAAATTATGGCACGGGAACGTGACAACGGGCTGTAAATAGCCGCTGTGAAACACGAGGCCTCTGCGCATCCACCAGACACCAGGCAGCCTCTATAAATGCGACGTGGGGGGAGGGGGGGGCAGGTTTACGGGTGTCGGAGAGCGGGGTAGAACGAGGTCACGCCTTGAAGAACTTCACTGGAGTCTCGCCTGAAGTCAAAATACTCTGTTTCAACTTTCAGAGTTTTATCGTTGTTTGCACAGAGTACAATGAAACAAGAACGGCAGTAAAGAACAAGGGCTAATAAACAAGTGTCCCCTGTCGACCTACACGGCATACGCAGCTGAAAGATGGGTGGATGGATGGATGGAATAAACAAATAACAACAAATAACAGTACAGAGGAACCTTCAAACAAGTTAATTTTACTAATAAACAATGACGCCAGACTTTAAATTAAACCATTCCTCTCGCAGAATAGGTGCACAACAACCAACATGGAGGAAGCAAGAAAGTCTGACGGATATTGTCAAGCACCAAGGCCTGTAGGGTGACATCTGCCTCTTTCCCGACATCCCAGGTGGCATGAGATCAGGCGTGCATCGCCAAGGTCTCACGGGCTACGTAGCCGGACTGCGTGGCCGGCCCCCTCGCAGGTACTCGCAGCGACGATCCAAGGAGCGTTTTCAAGTGAGGCTAAGGAGAGCAGCTGAGACTTCGGTGACATTCAACTTCTCGACCTTTGTGCTTTTTAAGCGGCTTTGCTCCTTCGCCGTACCGCGATCAAAGTTAATAGGCGCTTCATATGTTAATGAAAATTGGTGCCGCTCTTTGTGTTCCGCCCGCTTTTTAATACCTATTATAGGCCGAAACTTTTAATAGAGGCTTTAGGCCCTCCTGACAAGCCCATTTCGGTGAGTGACTACACAGATACAAGGCTAAGCTAAGACAGGGGACTTGGCCGGCGGTTCCCGCAGAGACGCCTCGCATAGGAGGGAGGAAGCGGCAGCAGATTAAGGCGGCGGGATGAGTGACTCCTTTAAAACCTGCGTCCGACTCAACACCGGGCTAATTACGGCACGCCATCGAAATCTGAGAGGGTTTAGTTCATCAAGGGCATTCCCCTCTCCTGCCTCACATTTGGGAGAAAAACATGAATAAAACCGTTTATCGCAGACAAATTGTACTGCATTCAATTCACACCGCTTCTGTGTGAATGTGGCAGGTTTAAGCCACTCAGAAGACCAGTTAAATTACTTGGTAAGAGGCATAATAGTGGAATGAGGGTATTCATGAATACACCTGATGACTGTGTCTGACCGTTATGGAAAGACAACAAAATGTGAAGAGAAGAGCACTTTCGTATTTTGAGAGACTCAGCTGAGACGGTTTAAGTAGAAAATCTTACAAGGTTTTGTGCCCAAAGGGGAAAGATTAAGATTAAGATTCGTTTTAATGCAACACTTTGATTATACTTTTTAAAACAGTTTGTTACTCAAAAACCGGCAGTTTTGCTTCATTCGCAGACATTAATAACTTTAATGTAACTAACACGACAGCTTGCTAAACTTCAGCGACTGCTGCGACAGTCCAATGGGAACAATTACAGGCACAAGAAATTCCCTGAAGATCCATAATGCTCCTGTGTTCACTCTCACCCAGCTCACTCCCAGAGAAGTCACCCAGCTCTCACCCAGCTCACTCCCAGTGAAGTCACCCAGCTCTCATGCAGCTCACTCCCAGTGAAGTCACCCAGCTCACTCCCAGAGAGGTCACCCAGGTCTCACCCAGCTCACTCCCAGTGAAGTCACCCAGCTCACTCCCAGAGAGGTCACCCAGGTCTCACACAGCTCACTCCCAGTGAGAGCATATCAAATCGGATACCTCTGTGACACACCTGCTCAATGTTTCTGCTCTGGCTAATCGTTCAAGGAACTGCAAAAATGTTTAACTGTAGCTATAGGGTTCCCCTAGCACTGCCCTGTAGGGGTCAAAGGTTAGAATCTCTGCAACATAGAAGCACAGAGATGGTACCAGTCAGTGCCCACAAGCGGGAATGATTAGCATGATAAATGTCACTGTCATATGACATATTCGAATCAATAAATTAATTAAATGTACTGGACCGAATACAACATGCTGTTCTGTGACCATCAGGTCTGAACACATTTCATTTTCTGTAAAAATTAAGAAGACCTATACAATTGACGCCATTTTGTTTGGATGCAGCCAAATCTAGATTTATGTAATGATGTTTTTTTTTAATCCCTCTCCTGAAGAACAAAAGAAAAATTATTATTATGCAGAGAAAACATGAAAAAGAAAACAATTTCTTTTAGTGAAATCCCCCAAGCTAATAGTTTCAACTTTCAAAGTGTAAAAAATATATATATATTTTTTTCAAGATGGGGCTAGGGGAACTGAAAGAGTAAATTGTTTAATTTAAAATTAAAATTCATAGCATTTGACTGCTGGTGCAGCTGGAAACACCTTGTGTAGGCAAATCGGGGGGTTATGACAAATGACATTTCTTTCATCTGTGCATCCAGAGCGAGACTCTGATGAGTTTTGTGTTCTTGTATACGATTTGACCAAATTGAAACAACAAAAAAGGTATAAATAATTGAACTAGAATTCAAACAAATGCTGCGGCTTTGGTCGGGCTGGGTGTTCATTGTTATTATGCAGCATCTCTCCCTGTAAGCCAAGGAGAAGCAGGTGCTGTCAGCTCTCTGTGGCCAAACTGCCCCACGCTGCTACAGGAGAGGCAGTGACAGGGCAGGGCCAGGGCCTCAAAAACGAACAGGACGCGAGCAAACAACATCACACAGTTAAAAAACTACGCCTTTTTGTTTCAGCTAGCTGTGTGATGGGATGAAGGTGGAGTCGGGGGCCCGGTGAAATCGCACCTGACATGTGAGAAATCTCACAGTGATCATTTCACGCAAAATGGCCGTAAGGTAGAGGAGTGAAAGCAGGATGTGAGGCAGGATGATGTGGAGAAGTTTCGCTTTTCTTTTTTGAGGGTCACCTTTGCTGCAGAAGAACTCCATGTCTTCACAGTTCAGGTTCTCGGGTTCGAAGTCGCCGGAGAAGTTCTCCTCTGTGGAGAACTCGTCCTTCGCCACCAGCTCGTTCCCCTCCGACACACATTCCTCCTCTTCATCCTCGAGGCCGTCATCCAGCGGCCCTAGCGACAGAGGCACGTTTCTGTTCAAGGGCCATTTTGGGGGACCGAACAGGCGAAACACGGGCAGGACGCGTTAAACAAACATGCTAAACGAACAGAGAATAGACAGCTATGGCTATGAAGCAACTACTGCATGATTGCTCTGGGATAAACTGGCACAGCAATGCATGGAAGTACTTTGCTTTTGGGGAAATTTCAGCTTGTGGGAACAGAGTCAGGGGAGTTAGCACCAGCTGAAGGCTATAAAGAACCCGCCTCCTTCCTCTCCTTTCCACACACACACACACACACACACACCGGCCCATTTCCTGTTTTTCTTCCCTGCACACTTTGCTCAATAAATCTCTCTTGCAGCACAATGTAGACAAAAGCCTCCTGTTTTACCCCTCAATGAGTACTGCAAAACAATAAAATGCCAAAATAACATCGATGTTGTGATAGCTGGGACGAAGAGACTGTGCTTAATTACCCCTTTACACTCTGCATTTTACAGTTTCACACAGTTAAAAACGCCACACGTTTCTTTGGCTTATAATATATTTTACGCACCATTTTCCTCTGTAATCAGCTCGGCAATTTACAGTACTTAATATATGCATATTTTCTTAACTCTTCGACTATGAAGTGTTTGGTATCTGAAACTGTCACTTTATATAAATCGTTCTTCACCAAGAATGGGATTAGTTGTCTTTCGGGTTGTAACTCAGAAGAGGATGAATGTAGAAATTTGTGGTTCTGGTACCAGAAGGTCTGCTGCTACTGTGGCTCTGAAGAGCTACGTACTCTAAACTGGTTTCTGTACTTAAATGGGAAAATGGGAAATTTTCCAGCCAAACAAATATCTAGAAATACAAAGGATTTTCTCTCTGTAACACTGTACAAGCTAAGCAAGGATACTACAATAGAATATCCTGCTTGTGGAAGAGCTTACAATATTTAAACACAACATGATTTGCATATTTCTGGATTTACTAGGGGAGACCAGAGATAATTCTTGAATGGGGTCAGTTGTTCAACGGACTTTTAACTCACTTTTAAAAACATCTAATCCCAGCTATTTGTCCTTCTACTTCTGCTAACTTAAGACGTCTACCAGAATCAATTCAACAGCTGTCCTCAGCCTCCCCTATAATGGATCCGTACCTGGTGACTTTAATCGCTGAATGTCAGATGCTTCGATAAGGAAGATGTTGGTGTTCTCTTTTAACATTGCTTTCAACAAAGGTAACCACAGCTGCAATAGACTGTAAACCACGGCCTTCAAACTGCGAAGCTCAGGCTTCCTCTGGATACTTTTGACATCTTGGGCGATGCCTGAAATGATGTTACCGGCACGGATGTCCCCCTTTTCCCAGTATCTGAAACTCCAAACTAACTGAGTTCCTCACCGAGTGGAGCAACAGAACACGAGGTGGAAAGAAAATGCGTTTATTAATTTGTTAGCCTTATCACAGGGTACAATGTTGATTTTTCATTTACATTCCATAGCTGCAGGTAATACAACGCTGCAATCTTAAAGGAGACATTTTTCCGTGTGATTAATTTTTTTCCCCTCTGTGCAACATTATTTCTTTAAATCTAAATGATTTTGGAGTTTTGCTTGTAGCTGTACATCTTTTTTTTTCGCATTTGCATATTACCACTTGCTTCAATCAAGCAAACTACACCCTGGATGGTATTAGTTTCAAATAAAAAAAATTCACCTGCACATGAATGACATTTAAACGGTGCCTTTCCCTGCATCTTCTCCCCAAAAAGAAAATAACATTATTTTGTCGTCACCTTAAAAAATTTTAAGGCTGTTATCTGATCTGAGCTAAGGAGACACTCCCCAAAACACCTACTACTTCCACAATCAAGATAATGAATAATCACAATATCTCGATTCCCTCTGAGGTGGGGGTCCCCTGCCCAGCTCCCTCCAGTCCTTACAGGTGGATATTTATCTATTTCGTGCTGTCATTGCGGGAGCCAGGCCACAAAATGTATTCTCAGAGACCTATCGCTGTATTCTCCTGTAAGGAATCCTTCACAAAGCCACTGTTTCAGCTCACAAACGGTGCTGTGCACGCTTCCTCCTGTCTCCCTTTATTCCTGTGCGGGCTGGCGGATGGGTGCGGGGGGGGGGGTCATAAAGGACCCCCCCCCACCACCACCATTTCCACGCCATGTTCATTCCTTTCATTAGTCTTATAAATTACTCCTTTGTAGCAAGCCAACAGCGGCTGGAGCTCCGTAACATGAAAGGAATTAGTACGCGGATCTCTAATCGAGGCTGCAGTGGGGGGGGGGGGAGCTTTAAATGAGTACAACTTTATAGTTTCGTGTTTTATATATATAAATCTGATGCCTCGTATCACCATTCATGCTACTGAGCATCTTCTGCTGCTTAAAACGACGTCTCGGGATAAGGATCGAACTATTAAATTAGCTCGCCCAAGCCGGTCTAAAAAGCCGGCCTTCTGACACAACTAAGGATGTGTTCTGGGCAAGCGTACACGAGCTTGTACGCGGCGCGCTAACCGGATACGGGGAGGCGGAGCCAATAGCCACTAATCTACTGTGTTCGCTTTAACGAACCTGCTGGAACCTAACGGCAAACAATGCGATTTGTTATGAGCCGCCGAGAGGCATAAATAATGCATGAAGACGTTACAGAAAGAGAAAAAAAACTGGGACGAAAAAGCGCAGTTTTGATGGAGAGTTCCTGGGTCCTGTGTAGATTACTTAAAGTTTGATCCCCCTTCCATATGTTTAGTTTATTATACAAAATTCATTGCATGAAGAGACCTGAAATAATTTGAGACAGCAAAGATAAGAATAATGACTTTCTAAACGACTCGCGCCGCACTCCTAACTCATTTTCTGATAGTGCTGGCCCTGCTATATTTAGTTGTGTACTGTTTAAAACCCCGTCACATTCACTACGGCCCGTGAACACCGGTGCCTTTCTGTGGGGCGGGTGACAAACGGCCCGTGGGATATCTCACCCATGTGCCCTGTTATCGTGTCTTCTCCAAGTCAGGGGGTGTCACTTTGATTTCCCGCTTTTGTGTGATGCGATCCAAAAAAGCCATCCGCCGTATAAGAAAAGCAAAAAAAAAAAAAAACAAGGTATAATGAGGTGGGGGGGCTTCTGCATCTTGTTGTACGACGGCCAACATCACGGCGGCCCCTCTGCCAACGTAGACGCATCTGCCCGACGGACATTTGCGGCGGATCTGCTGGTGCATCCATCTGCAGGCCTGAGAGGGCCAGAGAGCCAGGCCAGTGCCAAGCCGGCATCGCTAAGCGCTCACCGGAGAGGAGGAACCAACCTGAGGCCTGCTGAACGGACGGGGGCAGGCCCGGGACAGAAAGGGCGTACTCCTGCTTAATAGAGGGGTGATCATGAGGTTGCTAGGGAGGAAGGCCTGAATAAAACCCAGGCCACAAGCCTAAGTTGAGAGATGTATCGAACCTTCACATGCTAAGACTGAGTTGGTATAGAGGAACTTTGCTGTCGAACTAACGTTTGCTTACCTGCAACTTCAACGCGAAAGATGTATACGGCTATGTGACAGATTTGCTTACATGAATAAGGAAATTGAAAAAAACCAAGAACAGAAAAAATCCCGTATTAAGAGAGATTAGGCTAATACTCAAGCTAGTACAGTATCTAATACTCAAGCTAGTACAGTATCTAATACTCAAGCTAGTACAGTATCTAATTTAGAAAGTTTAGGACCAAGCTGGAATTCTACTGCTGTATCACACTGAGAGGGATTGGCTTCAGACCATGAGAGGCTTCAAGAGAGGTTAGGACAGCAAAAACTGAAAAGTTGGAGATAAAATCAGACATTAGTTGAGGATCCACAGAGAGTTTAAAGTTAAACTGAGATGTTAGTACAGTTATAAACTATGAAAATACTGCCTACCTAAAGAGAGAGAGGTTAAAGAGGTTAGCTTAGCATTTAGCTAAGAGGCGAGAGTAAGTTAGTACCATGCGTCTAAGAATGTGTCAAAGGAGCACATGTCTCCAGTGGCAGAGGTCAGCATCAGACAGAGAGCAGTATGGGGGCTGGGCCCAGCCGCACGCCCCTCAAGCCGAGCCCGTTTGTGCCGAACGCGGGTCCCGATAGCTTCAGAGCTAGGGCACACAGCCCGGCTCTGTCCGAGTGCTAATTCGGCAACCAGTGCTAACAGTGGCCCCGTGTGGCCCCCTCGTCCCGGAGCAGCTTTTGTCCACGCAGTGCCCTGAGTCTAGGGGCGGCGTAACGCGGGGGAAAGTCAGGACGATTCCAAGGGCCCCTGAGTGACAGGGGGCCTAGAAAATCTGGAAAATAACTGGATTTGTCTGGACTGGGGCGCCCAAAATCTCGAGCTAGACAGGGATCGGCAGTGGCAGAGCTAAACTACAACGGGGGGGGTAGGAGATGTTGTAATACAGGAGGGGGACCGGCTCACAAGAAGGGGACGGCCGACAGACCCCTCAAAAACAGAGCTGCCAAGAGGCACAATGTTCTCAGTACAAAAATAACAAATAAAGAGATGAACATGCTGATTTGCAGTGCAGTTTACCTGGGACTTCCCAGGGAAATGTGAAAAACTGCATTTGTGCGTAGAATAAGGAATAGAGGAAAGACAAACAAATATGCAAGTGTGATGTGAATGCTGCAGTTTCTATGGCTCCCGTTTCACCCGTCTGCGGTGTGGGAAGCAACAGTGCCCATTATCAGCGGGCTACACAGTGTGATGTCCGGATCACAAACGGAGCCTTCTCTACGGCTCCTAATTAGAGGTGAGGTAATTGAATCTGACAGAACAAAGCGCCACATCTCTATGAGCATGGAAATCATTTTGCTCCCACCTATGCGCTTTTTAATCTTGCCGCCCATTGAAAATGTGACCAAGCTGGCCCGTGGATGAAACGCAGCACCTGAGCCTACGCGGGGACACGGGCCGGCGCGTGTGCCTCGCGGGCTCTGCTCCCGCTCCCTGCCAACCTTTGCCGGCTCCGTCTGCCGCGAGCCCGGGCGCCTTGCTGTGTCAAGAGAACAAAAAAAGGGGATTTAGCTGCTGCTGCACGAAGGATGTGTAAAATTCCACATATAATCTACCTGCTCGACCGGACAACCTCCTCAGACTGATACTTATGGAGCTCCAGAGCCGTTTATCATAGCAAAATCTAAAATAAAAGAGAAATGTGTCCAGTGGTTGCGGATGGGTCTACTGCAATATTATGTATACATAAGAGTTATTTTGCTATTTGTTTAACCAGCTGGGCCAGTTGCAAATATTTCACAACCAGAAATGGCTCAAATTAAGATGGAAGCTCTAGGGACACGCTCTGGGATGGGTGAAGACACGGGGACGTTCGTTTGGGTGACATATAAAAGATTTACAGACGAAGAGAACGAGAAGGAGAGGTACATTGTTGGTTTGCTACAAGGCAAGGGGCCCAATCATTGCTGCCACCCACGTGACTGTTGTAATGACCTTTGCGATGGAGAGAGCGCAGGCATCTTGTGGGTTACAGGCCAAAAAAATGTTTTTAAATCATTCATCGGTGCCATAAAAACATCCCAACGGTGGAATTAGCATTAGCGTAGCGCACTGCACATACATCGGAACACATCAAACATTTATCTGACACAAAGGAAGGCGCCGTTAAGTTTCCTGTGTTGTGTGGCACACTAGAAACAAAGTCGCAAGCCAATCGTGAGTTGTATGTTTCGTATATTTGAATTGTTTTTGAGGTTTGGGTGCTGGCGCGCAGAGCCAGATGGGAAGGCTTCCGTGGAGCCCGATGTTCTCCAGGCGTTAATAGGCAGTGGTATTGTTTAACTTGATTTTCCAGTCGCTAAGCAATGTAATTCCGGTGATTAGAAATGGCCGCTTTCCTAAATCCAGGGGCCCTTACAATCAACCATCAACAAACAGCTTTGAAACACGATGCAGAAATCCAAAAAACAGCCTATAATTTGCGGCTGTGATCACAATTTATTTATTTATTTATTTTCCAGGGGAAAAAAATTATTCAGAAACAGCCTCATTGGATGGACAAACCACCGGGATGGACTGCGAATAGATTTTTACGTAAAATTTCAGAATGACCAGAGCTGTGGACGACTACACAATATGAAAATCGTTGTAAAAGCTGGAACATGTCTCTTGTTTATTCACTAACTAAAAATAGCTAAAAAGAATTACCTATTCCTTACCGCAGCAAGAGTATCATCCACTGCAGTTCACTGAAAACTGACTTGCAGTTCACAGTATAATTTTTTCCTAGGCGTCTCTTTTATACAGCGTTTTATGTTTCCTTATTTTTACTTTATGCAGTGTCTTATCACCTTAATGTGATTTATAGTCTCCTTGTCAGTGGAAAAAAACAGCCAAAGCTAGCAGGTTTTTTCCCCCCCCCCCAACACCGTGTACCATCGCAAGACCCGACTCCACGACGAAATTTGCGATGAAAGAGATCTCTGAAGCTGAACCTAAAGGAGATTAATGGAGATAATTGTCTGCGTTTTTCCAAGAAACGCTTGATTGCCATAAAAAAAGTGTATTTTAGTGTTGCTGCCTGGTAGCCTTCAAGTTACCGTTCCCTTAATTTATTTATTTATTTATTTTTGCAATGGGGGGGGGGGGGCAAAAAATGTCTCCTTTCACTTCCTTCTCCAATTAATTTGAATTGGAACGGCATGAAAACACGCTGGCATTTCAGTAGCCCATTAAAATGCTGGAAACACCTCTAAGCCTGGCCTCAGGCCTCAGCAGATGCCCGCATCCCTGTAGAACCGGGCTTCCTCCACGGTTCACCCTCCGCAGAGACAGACAGATAGAGAGAGGGAGTGAGAGAGAGAGAGAGAGACGCTCAGCTGGACGAGGACGGCATGGGGGTGGGGGATGTCGTCCGGTTGCTGCACCCCGGCGGAGGAGACGCTCTCGAGAGCGGTCCTGTCTGCGTGGGGATTCTGACACGGAAATGAAGACAAAGATGCGCTAATTGACCACGCCGCTAAAGGTTGTTTCTTATTAACTCGCTGACATTGACTTGCCATGTTCGGGGTGGAGGCAGCGAGAAAAGATCGGTTCCACAGAGCGATAAACATCGAGAAATATCGCCTAACACAGAGTGATGCGAGACGTAAAAGCTTCTCCTATGAGCAATAATAATGGTAATAATGCTACCAACAATAATCTTAATCACCATAATCATCCTGATAGCGGTATTGCTGTTATTCTACGGTATAATACAGACTTTAATGTAGCCAGGATACAATAGCATATAATTACAAAATTGGCATTTGAAATAGATGTTGCTCTTTTCATTAGGAACAAAAAAAAAAAACAGTTTGGAATGGGAACCTTTAATCAAATCAAACAACTGGCCACATTTTCCCTGTGGGAACCATCATGGAGTGGAAACATTTGTCTTCTCCCATTGGCTGTGCAAAAGACAGAAAGGACTCCCCAGCAAAGACAGCCTGTCAATAGACTGCTGCCGCCTGTGGCCCCCAATTAGGCCGACCGCATGGGGGTTTAAGGTAGAGCGTTTGTTTTATCGGAAGGTACGCCACGAAAGCACAGATCTCACACCGGGCTTCTCTGCCTATTCCCAAGTGTGAAATGTGTCACAGTAATTACAGAACATGTAAATGACCTGCAGCGATCAATATTCATATCCGCTGTAGGTAACTAGCTCAGCAAAATTGTTTAATTTATCGCTAGCCCAAACGTACAGTGCATTAGCTGGGGTAATGAAAACGCAGTGTAATTTTGGCAACGCAGATACGTTACATCATTTTTCTACGTTACTCTGAAAGCGGAATTACAGTATGGCCATAAGATACACGAAATGTTAAAGGCCACATTTTATGTTACAGATGCTGTGGTTATTTCTGGTTACTTGCAGTAAATACATAGTACAGCAAAGGGTAAAGTAGAATTGATTCAAGAATCAGATAACAGCTTCATCCATCGAGCGAACATTTATGAAATGGATGTAACTGAAGATTTTATTTTAGTGTTAAATGCCGGAGTTTCCTTTTACAAGAAATTTGTCATTAATTCAATTCTAATTTGCCTCTAGTTCCTATTTCAACTATCGATAGTTCCACTTCTTAATACCCTGGGTAAAAAAAAAAAAAACTACTGTATAACTCAGAGGAGAGCAAACATTAGATACAATCTAAATATTACCAACGCCAAAAAGAATTGTGAAGTCTGATGAACATTTCAAAAGAACAATTCTTTATGGATCAGCTAAATCTTTTCCACTTTTTAATTAAAAGTAAAGAAAATAGAAGTTAATTATCCTGTAAAGATTAGCTGGTGGGCATCTTTCTGTAAATTAGTTCTAATTAAAAGGAAATTGTCAAATGACATTCAAAGTACTGTCCTTTAAAACAGAGACGCAGCCTCTCTAGTTCCTGATGAGGGTCACGTGAAGCTTACAGACAGAGATTAGGATTCTGGCCGGGCTCCGTTAGCTGACACACAGAGACCCCGGCCCTCGTGCTCCAAACAGGCAGCAGCGGCGCGGCTAGCAGAGGCTTGCAGAGCTAACCATCGGCTTTTTGGGTAATAATTATTTGCTGGCATCCATGGCCTGTTTCCTCGACCTCTGGGGCAGGTTAAAAATGTCAGCGGCCGAGGGAGGAAACAGAAAACGTCTCTCGTCACTTTACCCCACGGACTTCAAAACGACCTAGACATAGATCCCAGATGACAAACCTCAGGACATCCGAAAACCTGGCCCAAAGGTTTCCAGCTCTCAATAATGTCTATGTGTTTAAAGACGTCAGCTTCTTACCCTTGGGTAGCACATACTAAGCACCTTCATACCGTGGTAATTTCTGCTTTAATGTTGTAGACACAGATGTGTCGTGCGACGACAAGCACTGAAATCTCAGCAAGGGCTGCTCATTTTGCCTGGAGACTGGACTTCTGTTTACCTTCTGTTTCGCAGTGAAATGAGCAGCGAAACTGAAGCTCAGGCAAAACTGCAAAATATAAAATTACCACACTTTGCCGTCGTCCAAAAGCAGCGTCAAAAGAAAACCGCGTCCAAGAATGTTTTCGGTGGCACAATGGTGCTTCATCGCCTTGAAAGGGCCTGAATCTAGTCCCTTAACTAACTTAAACCTAACTGCAAATCCCAGAACGACATGGAATAAATGTAATATGGGCGTAATACTTGGAGAAAAAAGGAAGGCTGGAGGTACGAATGTTCAGTCTTGGCGTCTCTCCCTACAAAAAGCCAGACTCTTAGTGGAAGAGCCAATGAAAGTGGTGTAAGAGTAGCAGAGTGGATGGTCTCCGCGGGGATTTGGCCCCCACACATTAAACGTAAGTGGCACAATTTTGACCTTTAGAAAGGAGACTCTCAGGCTCGAAGGATCTGTCCTTCAAAAAAAAAATGACAGTCCAGCTGGCCAACAACGACACGCGACGGAAGCGGAAGATGGCAGGACGCTGACCCCACAGCAGTGACCTTACGGAAAGGACGGGGACCGCTTATCACGTCAACCGATCATTTATAATGGATTGTTTTTCCATGGGTGTCTCTTGCTGACTCACTGCTACATGTGTGAGCGATACTGTATATGTGTGCCGTATGAACCTTACTGGCCAGTAGGTGGCAGAGTGCTTAAGGAAACACCAAAACAATAATGAAATGTGATCTATGCCATCGATCAGCAAAGGAAGTGGAATTTACGGTTCTGTAAAGTAAGTGTATTATTACCAGTTGTTTTGTTTTAGACAACAGCATAATAAAATAATAATAATAATAATAATAATAATAATAATAAAGAATTTACAAAACTGATTTCACTCGCAGAAGGCAGTGGATGCTTTGGAATATACATGATTGAAATATTTTCCATAATTTTTGTATCAGTGCTCTGAAATTTGTGAATTTCTTGAGTTCCTCTTCTGGTCCAGACCAAGATGCATATTCTCTTTTTAACAGGTGCATTATTTCCCTCTCCTGCCTTGTCTTCTAAATAGAGAAATGATTGCATTGTGCAACGATAAACTCAAACGTGTTCCATGGGTCTTTCATTACAGACTATGTGCTTCCTGCTTGCTTCTGTAAATAACACACCAAGCACAGTGTGAAGCCACTTCAGGCCCCGCACTGCAAATCACCACTGCAAATATGAATACACACATTTCTAACACCATAACAGATACCCTCTCGTCTAAATATAAATCATTTCAAACCAATTCCACAACCAAGAAACAGCTACATATTGTTTACTCTGTGATTTCTGATATAAAACCACAGTACGTTTTTATTTACGACACTTGCCAATTGTAAACAAAACTTCCATTCTTTATACATCAATAAAAATCTGTCAACATATCAGCTGGTATCAGAATTGGGATCAATAATGTTATGTGAACAATTATCAATATTCTTTGATAATAAATTCTAAAACAGAGGAAAATGGTCAAAAAATGCTAATTCATTTTAGGCTGTGTTTCACACGTTTGACAAGCACACTGCAAACACAAACAGCTAATCCTGTTTTTCCTGTACAGATTATCATTTTTATTACGACCATGATTATTATTATTATCATCGTTATTACAATTTTACGGGCAGAAAAACTAAACAAAGGACGACACAAGGTTTCTTCCCGCCAAAGTCAGCTGAGGATCGACGGAAAACCTAAATAGCTCAGCCTACATTTTGGAAAAACAAAAAAACAAAAATATGTTTCTGTGTTACAAGCAAATTACACGCGCACCGCGCAGAGCGACCGCGGAAGAGGGGAAACGGGCCGGCCGTAATTATATCCTGGCGCAAACGGGCCGTCGATGGGCACCTTCGTTCCGGGGGCCATTCCCCAGGGCCCCGTGGGCATCAAAATGATGTCCAAATTATTTCTGTGCTCTGCGGCATTACCATATTCACCCGCGCCGTGTCATGGCTGCTGTGTTGTTTACACCTGTCTCCCGACGAAGGCACGGCTTAGCTGCTCTAATTTAGCAAATGTACAGCGAGGATATGAGCTTGTTGGCAGGGATTTAAATTAGGTCACAAACAGCATACATCAATAGCATTCCATATGTCTCCTCCTTCATCCCCCCTTTTTTTTTTTTTTTCCTCTGCTCCCGGCACTCCCTCCTCGCTCAGAAGCTCGCCGGCGAAGCAGCTTGACGACGGCAGAAGTAAGATACGTGCAAATCACATTTGCAGATGAGCTCGAAACTCCCTTTAATATTCAGATAGGCGGCACACCGCGAGCCAACTAAGGCTCGACTCGGGAGAGGTGGAGCGAAGAGCCCGTCGTTGAGGGAATCTCGCGCTCGGGCCGCCGCCCCGTTTCCCGGCAGAGCGTGCGGAGAACTCGTCGTTGGAAACAGAGAGCTGCTACTTAGGGGCGATAACAATGGGAGCAGCGGAAATCTGTCTTTTTTTTGAAGATGTTTGCTCCAGTGTTTCTTTCATTCCTGGGTCTGTTGCCATGCCGCCGACTGGATCGAGGGATGGCGGTGCCACCACGTCCCTTTGATCGGGCATCAGTCACATGACCGCAGCGACTAGGCCCCGGTTACGGAATCTTGACAACCAGACCACGCATTTCGGCATCTCAGTTGGTCCGGGTCACCTTTTGCTGGTTCTGTCGGACACCTGGCGAAAATCCAGGCCTGTTCCGGCTCACAGGCCAGTGGCAAAGCATAAAGCCCAGGCTTCTGAAAGCGCCGTGGCAGAAAACGATATAGGGCACCGTCTGTAACACCGAAGCCTTTTTCTGTAGGGGAACGCTGACGCCGCGTGTGCGACTTCCGAACACCTCCGTCCTTTTCCTCGCTTCTTAGGTTGCGTCGAATTTGTCTCCGTGCCATTTTAATTACAACCACGGCAATCTTTACGCCCGCGTTTTTCGCGAGGACGCCAATCTGCAAACCGGGTGATAAGTGTAACCGCAACGCTGCACCAGTATCAGTAATAAACACAGACTTAATTGAATAATTTGACCTAAGAGGCTGATCCTCAGACGTAGCATGTAGCACATTTTTTTTCGAATATTAAAAAAGTTTCCCCGTTTCGCCTGGTTCCTAGGATGCTGTTGGCCCGTCGCCCATAGTGATGACCCAGTGCATGAAAGTGGCTGTGGTGGGACTCGGGGGGGGGGGGGGGGGGGGGTTACCTGGTCCCAAGACATTGCTATCGTGTGGGTGGAGCTGTGATGTCACAATGTTCCGAATAGAGAAGGACGCTGCAGGGCCAATGGGTCTCCCCAAGGCTTACACCGGTCACGATGACTGTAAGCCCCCCCACACCCGGTTAGCGATAGCTGTCATGGCACAGAGCTGACACTGTGGCAGGGTTAGCCTGGGACTCGGACTGGAAAAAAATCTGAGCCACAGTTCAATGCTGATTTGACTGCTAGTGTAATTTTTAATTTTTTTTTTTTGTGCAGGAGACTATTTGCAGATGCGCCGCAGTTATCAATCCGAACAGACACGCAATCCGGGTCCAATGTCACGTCTCCTCATTATGTTAATGGTTAATACATGCAAATGAAAACATTCCGGCAATTTGATTTCTTTGAAGATAGTTTGCATATTGTCTTAGCCGTAATGATGGTACACTTTTCCCTGGCTTCGATTTATGCGAGGGGTAGTTAGTTCAATTTTATCAGCCCCAAGTTCATTTCTAAGGCTACTGGAATGTGGTTTTTTTTCACTCTCCCCTTCGCCTCACTATTTAACTAATTAGGATTCAGGTACCATAAGCAGATTTTTCACGCTATTGGTGTTTTTCTTAATTAAGAAACAAATGAATTCTCCCCAGCAAAATAGATGCAACAAGGGGAGGAAGGCTGCCAGAGGCCAGATGCGCTTCTCTTAATTAGAAGTCACTCTATTGTCTGTGTTTTTTTAATGAAGCCTCAATCTAAATGGATATCAAAAAAAAAAGCTGCTGGGGAAGAAATCTGGCCGTTTAAAATAATAAGAAAGTAAAGATAGGGGAAAACAAAAGATATGTCCCGGCAGTGACGCCTCGCAGGCAGAGTTGGGCGGACTTTCCGCCCGCCGGATTGACCGCTCGCTCGCAGTCTCATTCGGGAAGAGCCTCGATCGTAAACGCGGCGCCTCGGCCCCGATTCCCACAAGTGACGGCTCTCGCTCACCACGTTTCATCTCGTCTATCAGCAATCTCAGCCTCGTTATCGGGCTAATAAAGTTTTTAATCCATCTAATGAGATGAGATGAGAATGGCGCCAGAAGCGCGGTGACTCCCAGTCGGGGAACCGCGAAGTTAAACTTCCAGCTCCGGCGCTTTCCGCGACGGATCGCTCGGCGCGCTTCGAAGACCGAGCGGCGGTTAGAGGTCTGGGCTTGTTAGCTGCAGGTTCGACATGATTAAAGAAAACATGTGGAAAAGTAAATGTAGGAGAAAAAAGGAACCTAGACCCAGGAAAAACTGGATCCAAAATAATCAGATTCCGTCCACCCCCAAACGAAATTCTGCTCAAGACACACCCCGCTAAAAAAAAAAATCATAACCCAAATGACAGGCTGAACTCGACTCCACTAAAAACTTAAACTTAAAACTTAAAGTTGAATCTCAAGTATTTTCATTGTTCTAGCTTCCATTCACCTACCACAAAACACATTTTATTCACTGTGCCTTGTTTCCCAGCTGCCACAAAAATGAAAGCTAACATTTTCCTTAGATTTTTTTTTTTCCCCACAGGGGAGTAGATACTTAAACAAAAATGATACGTCGATGTTACTTGATTTTACTCAGAACACCACGACAGCTGCATCAGGGCTTTTGCCGTCCTTGGTCCGAAAAGCATTTCATCGCTAATATGAGAACAGCACCACAGTCAAAGTCAAATTATTCATTAAAAATGCACATATATTTATAATGTGCTAACTTTCGAAATATTACATAAACATAACCATTTCATGTTGCTATTCAACTGTTTCCTGGATCAGCATTCTCTTCATTCATTGGTTATATGATGCTAGATTAGTAGCTATGCTAAGTAGCTACCTAACGATACAGTGGCTAACATTCTTGCTGTCTTAAGTTCTCCACTGTTTTGTTTGCATGGAGATTCCCAGCCACGTCCAACTCCATCCCCGCAGCCAGAACACCATGTACTCTTGGTCATGCCAGCATGGAGATACCTTCCTTTATTGGGGCTCTCTGTTCTTTTATGGTGAAACAAATTCCACAGATAACAAGCGACTGTCTTGGAGGACTAGACTCTGGTATTGTCTAAACAAAGCAAGATGAGAAAGTGGTAGGGAGGGGGGCATAGAGAAGAGTTGGTTTGATCAAATCCGGAGACAGAACCCATCACCTTCGATAAGCTGACTGCTCCACAGCTAGCGCTGCGCGATGTGTACTGGAGAGCTGCGACTGCATGCATGTAAAGCCAAGGAAAACTCATCAAACACAGACAGGCAAAAGGGCTAAACACAAGCTAGGCCATGATACGTCACCACGGAAACAACAGACACTCGCTCCTTCCTCTTAGCTGACCAAAAAAAACAACAAAAATATAAGACTTGGCAGCATGACACTCTGAATCAAATCTTAATGTGAGATAAATCATTTTATGTTCCAATGCAGATTTCAGGTCCCAAACTGGTACCCAGTCCGATACAAGACCCAAAGTCAGACCGGGATGCCTAAATTCAGGTATAATCCCTTTGTACCCATCGGGGATAGAGCTTCTTGGCGGACAGGGAGTGAACTCAATTTTTAAAACAGTTCACAAAGCACATGCTCCTTCCAGCGTCTCGACAAAAAAAAAAGAAAGAAAAAAAAAAACAGAGGCAGTTGTCAAAAGCCCAGTGATTTAGGTCAGGTCGCGAACGGTCGGCGTTTGTGACGGAAGGCGATAGCATCGGGCCCGATCGCCCTGAAATGAAAACCACCGCCTGGCCACATGTGCTGCCAAGGCCCCCGCTTGATATTCCGACAGCACGGCTCAGGGGCTCCCAGCGGACGGGCGAACGCCCACTGATATGGCTCACTACCTCCCTGTCAAGGCCAGGCATCCCCGTGCCCAAAGGCTGTGCCATCAATGGGCCGGGCCTGCGCCAATCTGGACCGGAACCAGCAATCCATTTCAAAGAGGTTTTTTTATGGATCCGGTATGTGGAATGATTTTCTTTTCCCTTTGTAATGTGCCATGGCTGGGGGGTTAGTGGGGGAAGGGGTGGGATGGGGTACAATGACAATAAACTTCCAGTAGTTTTCCATCTATTCAGTGTGAAATGTAATTGATCCCAGCATGCAATTACACGTTTTTATTATTCTTCTTAGCCTTAGTTTTTAACATCTGTCCATCCACCCACCTCTCCATCCATCCATCCATCCTTCCATCCATCCATCCATCCATCCATGTCCAAATATGTTACCCATGGTGAAGGCTGTGGCATCTGTGCACATGGTAAACAAGTCTGACGGATCATACTGAGACCTCTTAAGGATAGACATGAACTGAAAACAGATTGATGCACCTTGAGCAAATGCAAAGTGATGCTTTAAATGTGCTTTTAGGCATCCTGAGTGAGTGCCTGATTCGTGCGGATTAAAACACAGATCAATAAATTGGTAGCTCGGTGTTTTAGAGATTCGTGACTGTCCAAGACCAAGACAACTTCTGAATTAAATTCATTATATAAACCTTGACAACCTCGCTCTCGTTTAACCACCTGGCTTACGAAGGAAGTGTATTCTTCAGGAGAAGTTGCTCCTTTATTAAAAATGCCATATATTAAACAGCGCTAGTTATCTGCACATTACCATAATCTCTCCTATGCTCACCCATGTGCTCCCCATCTCATTTAGCGACGCGCTTGTTTATTTATATCTCTGAATGAGATTAGTGGGGAAGATTACCCAGTGCAGGAACCTGAATAGTGATCAAAGTCAGGAGGATAATGCAGCGAGTCTTTCGCTGAATGCTCCCCACTCCCAAATCCATCAGCGGGATGTTAGAACAATGCACGCATCAGCAGAGGCGTCTCCGGGGACACGCCCTGCGCAAACATCCCGCCATTACGACCTGCACACCTCGGATCGCGCGGGAATTTGGCCCCGGCTCTGCGGAGTGCTGAGCGGAGCGCAAACTTTCCCATTGGATTCGTGCCCCCCACGCCAGCCCCAGTCTGCCCCCCCGCCACGGCTTCATTTCAAAACACACTGCTGAACATGGCATTTTGTTTCCCTTCACAGATTTGTAATGTTCATAGGTTGTTAACCTTCTACCAAACCGCTGCCTTAATAAGAGGTACGTAGCTGAATGGGTTAGGGTGCTGTGTCTGTGCTCGGGAGCTTTTGAGGCTCAAATCCCAGGAGTTGCCTGCTAAAAAAATGTACTTCTGTTCCAAAGGTCCACCACAGCCTGACATAAAAAAACAGATGAATAAAGAAAGCTATATGAAGGTAGAGAAAAACAGTCATATTCCAGGATTGTGGACATTTTGTTGCAAATAGAGGAACCCTCTAAAAGGATTTCATGTAACTGATGGGGCTAATTAATTATCTGGCCTGCAAACCTCTGCTCATTCCATCTCACTTTAGTTTCCATTGAAAGTCGGAAGTCAACCTGCTTCTGGAGTGGATAACATGAGTAAGGGAGTAAAGAAATCCCAGAATCCTCTTCGCTTTGACTTCTGCCAGACAGAAGGAAGCTTATTCTTTCCACAGGAGATGATCATAAGGGCACAATTAGCACCCAAGCTTAAATGCATCTTTCCTGGCGTGCTTTTTGATGCAATGCCGTGGCAAGCAAATTCGGAAAGAGTTGAGCAGCCAGGATGGAAAAAGAAGTTGAATGTTTCCTGAGCGTTAACTAGCAGCGATTGGGGGGGGTGGGGGGTGCTTCCTCGGGTCGAACTGCAGCACCCCCCCCTCCCTCCCTTTTCCACCACTAAGGGGTTAAACAGCTCAGCACGCAGAGACCCAGCCCCGTTTGTGGAGCTGACGCACCACAGCGCATTCAAATCTGCAGTCCTCCCCAGGAGCCACCCGCTCCCGCTCCCGCTCCCGCTGCCACTCCCGCTCCCGCTCCCGCTCCTGCTCCCGCTCCCGCCAGGGACCCACAACACGGAGGAGCTCAGCATCACATTCAATATTTTTTTTCCCTCAACGACGGAGCTGAGGATCCACACAGGGGTATTTAGTTCTGAGTGAGATCGCAGGCCGGCAGGGAAACACCAGGCATTCGCCTCCCTCTCATGCCTCAATCTGGAGCCGCGCTCTGCGTCAGTCGACTCACCCAGGGACGGACTGGGCCGTACTCTTTGTCCCGGCTCTGATTCGAGTGCAGGCCCCGGTGACACCGAACCCCCCCACCACCCTCCTCCATGCTTCTAAAGGTCGGAGCTTTGGCTCCGTGACGGCAGAGTCAAATGCAAAAAAAAACATTTAAAAGCTATTTTTAACCAAACACTCAACAAATCTATAATCCAAGACTCATGTAAGCAGTGGTGTAAACAGAATGTGCCCAAAAATCCCGGGCTAATTGCTTTCAAATTATACTTCGAAGAAGATCAAAAACATGAAAGTATCTCTTTAAAAGTACATCATATTTCTCTGGGAGACTTGCAGTCCTTTCCAAAACTCTAAAACACAGATGTTTATTTCTTCTTCCACCACAATTTCACAGTACAGAACAACAGAATGGAAATAGATGTTCTGCTTATGGGATAACAGCAGAGCGTGTGTGTTTATTACTAATTTAATTTTAGGAAAAGTATGAAGATACTACCCCTGTCGAGATACTGATAAGGAAAGTTTGACCCAGCGGGGCCACGTTGCTTCCGTTTCACACAAAGCCCTGTTAGCGTCCCCCGATTCCGGCGCTCATGGGTCACGGTTCTGGCCAGTTGAGATAAAAAGCCCCGAATGAGATTAACCATTTGGGAGTTAGGGCTCAGTCTTACCAGCGGAGGGACAGGAGTCACTTGAGAAGCTGCGTGTGACTCCAGCCATCTCGGTGACCTTACTGGAGTGTCCCCTCCCAGTGCAAGATGTGTGAAAATTGATTCATCGCCAATGAGTAAACTGATATTCCCAACGCCTACATGAATTCAATGACTTCAGGGATTAAGGTTCCGCACGAGGATCAGCTACACAACTGTTAAGTCACTTTTCCGTTAAAAGAAAAACTTTTTGGCAATTCTCCTCATTTGCTCATTTGTCTGTTTATTTTTTTTTCCTTTGTTCCCACCCCCACGTGTAATTTCGGGGAGCCCACTGCAGCATGCCCCCTGCAGGACTCTTCCAACCCCCAGTCCGCATTAGATTGCAGAGATTGCGCTTAGGCAAATTAAGGCTCCCCTCATCGGGTTCATTTAAGGTACAGCGTTCACAGTGGACAGTTGCCCTGTCAATCTCCGCCCAAGAGCCCGCCCTCTCTACTCCTCGGTTGCCCAGTTGCGCAGCAGTCGAGGAAAACCCATTATGAATCTATGCAGATTGACAAAGGGCCCAGGGAGGTATTTCCCCACAGGCTTGCAGTATAAGGGGAACAGAGCGGTGCCCATTCCACACCGAATCGTTCCGCTATGGCATTGCGGCACAGCATTAAGGACGTCAACATCCGGGTGCCAGATTCTCCTCGCTATGACATCGCCTCTTCCCATTGGACCGAAGTGGGCCGGGAGCAATAGCCAATCAGACAGGCAGTCGCATAGCCTGACGTGCCACCGAAAACATATCCACAGGTGGTGGTTTGCCTCATGACCTACGTTGCAGAAATCTAGCCTGGACAAGGTACCGCTGTCAGCCAAGCAATCTCCTCCGCAATAATGCAGAGCATTGATGCAGAGCATTATTTGACATCTGCACTGTACTGAAGGGTGGTGTTCGATGGTAGTTCTACCCATTTTAAGAAGAAATTTAAGCCTTAGAATACAGGCTAATCCAAAATATTTTGATCACAAGACACAAATCATTATTCCATTATTCCTTTTTTTTATGTCATATACACCCCCCGTGGGTGATTATTGATAAAAAGGACCTGGTCAATATACAGCATCGCTGTGAAGGATTAGGCCCCTTATCTCAAATGATATTCAATAAACTATGATATTCCATAAACCGAGTGTGAAGAAGTAGCAGGGAGAGTCCGTCCAACAAGCACGTTCCCTGAAATAACACAGCGGGAATTAAGATACACGATCAGATTACATGAGAGAGGAGCAGGGTGGATCCTTCCAGGCTTCTCACATGGCAGATGATGCTCTGAAGCCCTGGAAGCCTGGGAGGACCATAGGAGCCTCGACCATGGATGTACCAAGAGATTCCAGGTTAGAAAAAATATTTTTACAGTTTCTTCTGCAAGTTCCTCGCAACCCCTGAGGTACATTTAGGTAGGTTTACTGTTAACTATCATTATCTTCCAAAGCTATTACTTCACCATACCTGCTAGGGTGGGGCAATGCCAACCCAAGCACAAACGAGGAGGGGGAATCATTCCATGCCTACAGATACTGTACACAAGTCAAATGGAAAAACCGCTAGACTAATACTGCTATTTATTTTTTCTCTGTTTATTGGGCCAGGAAAATGATTAATTCCAGCAAAAAGTTACTTCACCCATAATGCAATACTGTAAATAAACACAATTAATGTGTGTCGAGATATTACTCGCTCATTTGCGCTGCCTAATTAAGTCACTAACCTCCCTTGCGCTGTGCCTTTCTGTAATTGAGGACTTACTGCTGAGATTTGACGCGTGTCGTCTTTCAGCACAAGTCAAACTCCAGTCACGGGTAACAAAGTAGATTGTGAGGACCTTTGAGGATGGCGGCCTCCATTCAAGGTTGATGCAGATCGTTTTCAAATATCAGACCGACAGCGGGGGCTGGACAAAGCGATCCACGTGATTTAGCTAGCTCCGCGCTATGTATTTTTTTTTCTTCTTGATTTAGGAAAAAAAAAACATTCACAAATAAAGTTCGGCAAGAACGCAGCTTCTGTGTTGATTTTTTTTAAATCTGCCACATTTTGAATTTCTCGGCTCCGCGGAGGGACACGAGGGGGCCTCTGAACAGACTTAGCAAGTGTGGCGGGAACACTTGGACGCGCGGTTTCGCTGCTGTGCGCTGGGCCTGTCCAAATACGCGCCGCAAAGTGCTTTCTAATTGGCTGGTCTATACGGGACGGCCGCCATGTTGGAGGGATATCAAAAAGCAATCAACACTCCATTCCTGATGAGCTCTGAGACAGAGTGACTCACACTGTGTGCGGAAACACAATGCCATGCCGGACTGAAGCGGCATAATACCCACAATGACATGATATTATCCGCAAATTCGAATTCAGTGGCCAAAAAAAGTAGGATTATGGGGATGCTGAACGAGAAGTCTTGATTCAAAACCAAATACGATGACATTTTTTTTTTCCACTGAGATGAAAAACTGCAGGACTCAAAAAGGTCAGCACTAAAATAAATAAATAAGAATCTGTACCGGTTTCTTGAGATTACACTGCCCGAAAAAGGCTCAAAACAATCAAGTAACAAAAATTCGACCCCCACCCCCCCATCCGCCTAACAGTAATGACTACTCTCTGTCTGTAGGACGGATGCATTTTCCAGGGCCGTTGAAGCGTAGCAGCACATCGTTAGCGTCAGGAAAGACAGAAAACCGGGAGGAGATCTGTCCCAGAGATAATCGATCTGAGGGGAAGCATCCAGGAGCAACTTTAAAGCCCGAACTTAAGGCCTTGATTCCAAAAAAAAACGCTGCGGCTGGCAGGGAATCGATCAGCAGCAGGTGCGTTTCGACGGGCTACACGGCACCACGGCTCCTGCCGTCTGCCTGTTTATCGGCGGCTAGCATCTCCGGCCCGTTCCTCTACACAGGCGCGCGCCGGAAAGGCTGAAAAATGGCGGCAGCACCACGTGGAGACGCTGGAGTGAGGCCAGAACTTACGTACCTAGAGGACTGTGTATCAAAATCTTATCTTCAAAGCACTGGGTAGGGGCTTGCCGGAACAGTGCCACCGAGCCCCCTCCACCCCCCCAGCCAAGGCGCAGGAGAGGATTTGGGCCCCGGGAGCGGAAAAAGGGAGACGTGTGAGCCAACGCCAAGGCGGGAGACCTCCTCCAAGCCGCCCGAGGGAGCCAGCAGGTCGGGCCGCATACGGAACCACATCACGGGTCTGATCCTCGCCTTCCTGCAGTCCCGCTTCCCACTGAGGCGGACTGGGATCCGAACCCTGACTCGGCCACAAGGGTTTTCCGGATCTCACAGATGGCCGAGGGAGGCTTCGTGCTCTGAAACCGTGGGTGGGTGAGTTTCGGGAGGGTGGAGTGAAGACCGCCTGACTTCACAGGGTCTCTAGGATGTGATAACACAGATCCCCCCCCCCCCCAAACTCCCACTCCAACGCTGAAGGTACGGTCCAGAGGCCATCCTACAGTCGCGAATGACATCTACCGTCCCAAACACCACAAATGGGGCATAAACACGAGTGGGTGTTCGGGGACCCTGTGGGTATCGCGGTAGACCAAAACACGCACCCACACGAGCACACGCACACGCTAGCAGGAACACGGACACTCGCGCACACCTGTTGCAGGCTTGCATCACCCTCCGCAGTGAAAGGCTTCCAGAGTTGTCGGAGTAACCTGCAGAGATCTTGAAGGCTGACGAGCAAGACGGCGTGATGCGGGGAAGCCACGCAGCTCGAGACGGAGCGCGGCGGCGAGGCGCCGTGGGAAACGGACGCCGTGCTCCACATGCAGATCCTACCTGCGCAAAGGCCAATTTGTCTAAATAAGACCACGGAGACATTCACAAAGATAAAAGTTCCAAACAAAATTACATCTCACTAAAAGCTCTGATTTATTTTCCTCTATGTGACATCACCACTATTTTTATTTAACCATATTTTTGGTAGACGTGCTTATATAGTGGAATTTGCATTTCTTTCTTTGCTTAGGCAGCTATATGAGGCTTTTACTGTAATTCAGACATTGGACCTAACTTAATGATAGAGGTTAGGGGATAAATATCACTTCCCTCCTAGGATTTGAGCCTATTTTGTTCTGCTTACAAATTCAGCCTTTGACACGCTGCTACAAATCACCTCCACGTTATTTTAGTAAGCATCGCATTGTAATGTACAGATTATGAACACCTTACAGCAGACAGCAGATCTGTGGAGAGGCTTTAGAAAACAGCACCTACGCTATGGGGAAATCTCCATCTACTGAAGAAGCTACTGCAGTGAGAATTAGCGAGGGGAGCTTACAGAGGGTGGGTACTGACATACTGAGGAGGCCTCAGGTCTTTTCTCAGGTCTGGGAGAGTCAGCTGCAGTCTGGACTACAGTGCTACAGAGAAACCGAAATTTGACACATTTCTGGGTGCCGAATATCGTCACTGGGCAACAGCTGAAGCCTGATTAGTTCTCAGGAGAGACAACTCCCCCCCCCCCCCCCCTCCACCCAGCCACCGAGAGGCTACACCTGCCTAACATTTGCAAAAAACCCAAAACATGAAAGGCAATCCACAGATTATCGGATAAACCCAGACACATGTACTAGGCCTGTACATTCAAATAGGGTTCTGGGTTTTGTGGTCCATCTAGTTCATGCTTATGGACCTTTGGAAAGTAAACACTAAAAAAGTACGAAAGGTGGCTGTAGAGAAAATTCTCCCGAATGTCACCAAAGCGAGAGCGAGTCGGCAGCTGAGCTGAAACCGGAGTCCGTTAGCCGGGGCTCTGGGGGCGACCCGTGCGGCTGCTCCGCCACACGCCGAATGTCATAAGCTCACTGTGCACTTTCGGCCAGCTCAAGGCTTAGATCTGAGCACGCTCGTCAGCTGTGGAAAAACCTCGGAAAGCTAGAGGAAAACAGGACACAGATATCTACAGCTGGTCTTAGGATGCAACCGGCCAGGACAAGAAACACCCAAAAGGCTGTACATCTCCTTCAGAAGTACAAATCTGTCCTCGGAGGAAATATCAAAAACTGTCATTGGTTCCTCACTGCTTATGCCCGACCAATCACAGCTGTCGAGCTTCCCAAAATACCATTTCTGATTCTGATTGCATCATTTTTTAAATTCATAAACACAGCTCTCTAAAACCCCAAACATCACACTTTAAAAAGCTTAGCAGCGGCGCATCTTCATCAAACACCTTTAGGAAATGACCTCCCCCGAAAAGACCTCCCCCGAAACGACCTCCCCCAAAAAGACCTCCTCGAAAAGACCTCACTCGAAACGTGAGCATCAGAATGTAAGTCACCACGATGGCATGTATATTAACCCACACTCTATTTTTGGAAGCTAAATTATGTACCGAATATAAAAGAAATCAAATCAGTGTGCGGAGGGACTGCCAGGCCTCGGCGGTAGCTGGAGAGAGACAGGGAGAAGCCAGTGACCTCTCTGTCCTTCAGATTTGCCTATATCCCCTCACTTCAATCTAAGACGGGGAATCATCTGATCCCAAACTGACTGTCAACAGCTTGCGATGGCGGCGAAGCCAGACATCAATCAATCAGTTTTTATCAGGGTCTCTCTCCCACCCTCCCCCCCCCCATTTTGCTCCCCTTATCACCTGACCCAGTTGTCATCCTGTTTCAGAAGCTTTAGAAACTCGACGACGGTCAAACGTGCATCTGCGCGGAGGCCGGGGGCACGTGGCGGACGAGCGGCCGGCATGAAACAATGGCCGATTATCTGGCTGGAAGCTGCCAGCGCTTCACCGGGAGGACGAACCGCGCGGCGCGGAACCGAATCGATTGAGGTTCACATTCGATTGAACTGATCCACCCAATCCGACATGGTAATCATATCACCAAGCTCAAAAAGCAGGACAGATACCACAATACTTCAGATCTCCTACCTAACAGTATAATCTAATGTGAGGTATGACGAGACGATACATGCCAAAGTAGCACAAATATACTGGACAGAATCTGAAACACAGGTTCACACTCCAAAGGCAGTGCACCTTCATTATAATTAGCACCGTCATTAATATATCTGGCTCAGCTATTCCCTTTAACAAGTTTTAGGTGCTGGCAGGAGACAGACACCAAGGATGACTGGAGATGCTATTTGGACCATGAGGACGGAGCTCACAGTAAATCAATATGTCAAATACCATATCCAGCTTATTTCTGGGGTGAAGACGCATACATCCACAAACAGGAGCCCAAAATAAGCAGGCGGAATTAGACAGGAAGCGCACAAGCGAATTTACACCCGTCGATATGAATGAGGAGGCCGACAGCAGGGCAGTTTTGCACAGACACGCCGTGCGATGCTCAGAAATTAGTTGGCCTGTCAGCATTTGCGGCTCTCTCTCTGAAATGCGACCGCCAAAACGCGGCTTCCTCAAAGCATTACTGCGTCTCCAAGGTCGCCGTTCACGTCCGTCGCTAGTTTTGCATAAATTATTATCTTATTTGCTCGTTTTCGGGCCGGGTCTGTCACAGAAAATTTTCCACGGAACGCTTCCAGCGTGCTGTGTGTTTTTAGGTTGCCGGCCCGCCGAAATGCTGACGTACAAATCGAAATGAAAGGCCTTCTCGCTAATCCTGTCGCGTTTAAACACCTATCCCGTGTCTCTGCCGGATGACAAGTGTCATCCTAATGCCCAATAAAGCCAAACTGCAGACTCCCACTCTCGTCCCCCTCCCAGTCAGGTCCCACCAAGCACAGCCTTAAAAAGACCCAGTCCACAAGATTAATGCTGATATTCTACTAATTCCTTCCTGTTAAGAAAAACAGTCACAATCCATTTTAATCAATATTTTATCCAAGAGGCTAAAATAACTATACAAACTCCCACATATCATTTTCTGACAGCATATAAAGTCAGACATTCATAACCACTTGTAGTTGACAGGGTTAATTATCAAAAGGATCAGTTATTTTTTTTACCTTTCCCACCCACAGAAAAAGCCGCATCAGATAACGAGGACCGATATTAACGCTTAGGTGGAACACACTGGGGTACACACAGCTCTCCTTTGCGTAAGACTCCGCTCATTTAGCCACTGGATGCTTTTCAGTGAAGGTAAACCCAGCTTTCAGGAGATGCGTCTCACGCCTGAACGCTAAGAGACTAAGAGTCATCCCAGACCCGGACCACTTCCTGTGGGGTGAGATCAACGGCAGTGACCTCAGTCCTCCAGGTCAAGGGTCATCCATCAGACTGCATGGCATGTGCTGTTTATACAGAACAAAAATTGCTTTATGTCTGGAACAAGAAACAGTAAAAAAACACCAGGAATGTGTTTGAATAACAGTGTGAAAAACAGACCTTGTTACCAAGAATACGGTGACTGTATACCCAGCTGCCCCAAGAGTAACCTCCTTTAAAACAGAAAGAAACAATTGAAATGATAAAAGTATCCTCACACCGTCCTCCAGTATAGCTGAGGGAAAAGGCCTTTCTCAGCAGCCACAAGCTGCCGGCTACACAGATGTACAGCATAGTGACAGTCCAATAATCAGACCTTTGTTTGGGTCTTAAAAGGACGTACTTGAACAAGACCAGAATCGGAGGCCTGTTTCCCATAATGGCCTTTGGACATCGATATTTAAATCTTACATCTCTGTTGTGATTAGAATGCAAGCCCCTTTTTTCCCCCACAAAACAACAACAAAAAAAAAGCTTAAATCGATGATCTTAGAGTCCAAACTAGATGCCAGAGCAGTTTGCCACTCTCAGCAGCGAGATAAGATGAACTTTCTTTGACCTGAGAGATGAAGTTGCCATGACGATCATGGAGTCCACTTTCTATATTGATATTTTGCTGATGTAACAACAAATGGAACTAGATCCCATTGCTGATAGCGGCGATTAATTAATACCATTATTGATCCCAACAAGCAAGAGACAAGGCTATTAACTGAAAGCCTGAAAGTCAATTATTACCTGGGGGGACGGTGGCTTCATCTATATTAAATGTAAATAAACAACTACAAAAAAAATTAAGTATGTTAGATTTCTTAGATTTATAAAGAGATTTATATTAACATCAGCATGGTAAGAGAATAAAAACAGTGCAGGCCAAAAAATACTAAATTTCCTGCAGATAAAATACACAACTTTTGTGAACTGTAATTCAGAGAAAGCTGTTAAAAATGTCCACGCTCATATTCATAATGTCCTACACACCCCTCATATTTATATGTATGTATATTTGTCAGACTATAATATCTGTTTCATAACTTACACGCCAACTAGTTCACTGGCAATATCCTTTTCAAATTCTATGCATAATAAACAAATGACAGAACGATATTCGGTTGCCTGGGGCAGACAGTGCAATGACTGCAGTGTCATTCCAGAAAAAGGAAGATAAATAAGATTAAATGTCAGGAAGCGACCCCCACCTTTACAAGCCCCGCCCACTTCTCCTGTTCCTTTTCCCCCAAGTTTGACAGTGAACCGTAGAAGGGCCCTGCTGGGCGACACCAGAGCCTGGTTTGCTGGGACACGTCACTCCTCGGGCAAAAGAAAACGCATGGCGAATCCTCCGACGGCGCTCCGCGCACACCAGCCGGCTGACGGCTCGCATCACGGGCTCCCAGAGGGGGCCACGGGGGGGGGGGGGAAGCCACCCTGCAACGGCACCCGAGATGGAAGGCGACAGCGCCCCCCAGGGGACAAATGTCTCGGAGGGGTGGACAAACGATTCGCCGCGGCGGCCCAAAGCGGGTAGCACGCTCGCACAGGAGCGCCGTGCGAAAACAAAGGCCCCAGCGCAGCAGCGGTGAGTGGCGTGCTCCATTCCGGCCCAGGCGACCACGATGCAAGCTGTTCCTGGAGAGGAGCAGATGTGGGGGGGGGGGGGCTGGCGTGTAACAGCATTCTGGGCGTAACGCAGATCTACGGAGAACACAGGAGGAAACAGCCTGATCATCACTGGATGAGGCAAGACAAAAACCCCTTTACTAAATGTCTTTTCCATCAAAATAAGGCCCCCACCTCACGAGACGCAATTTTTTTAGACTGTAAAAAGGAAATTTGCTATTAATTCTTCAGTCATCACCAAAGGCGCCACAGAGACACCGAAAATAAACACAAGCACAAAACTTTGCTGGAATCGGATGCACAGTCACCAAAAATATTCTTACATGGTGAATCAGACTTCCGGTCTGGAGGAACAAAGGCTCTAACAGCAATATCACCCCCCACAATCCCCCCGATCCCAAAATTCCAGTCACACTACACATCCCTGGTTTCCAGAAACACTGGCAGCCAGTACTACGCCAGTTATCCACTGGACGTCTCCTCTGATTAAGACCGCCCAAGAATATAAATACCAGCTGATATGGGCTCGGCCCTCCATCTGTGTACCATGACAGCGTGTTGCAGCATTAAGAAAAAGGAAAAAAAAAAAAAAAACAACAACAGTGCACATAAACATGACCATAAAGATGAGGAAAAGACATGAAGAAAAGAAAAAGTACTATCCACGACATGGACAATGTGCCATTAGCACTTGCAGACCAATGAGAACGAGTAAAAAAAAGATAGACAGCTGTGCTTCACAAATGGTATGCATCCCCTAATTCGCTAGGCCCGCCCCCATTCTGCTTTCATCCACTCAGGACACCAGAAAAATAAAATCTTCAAGTCATCTGTTTCATAAAACACAGATACATAAATAAAGGAATGAACAGAATTTATAAACACGAACAAACAGAACTTCTTAGACCGCCCCATCCTCTCTGTTTCCCAGACAGCCTAATCCTTGAAGTTAATGTTTGTAAATAATCTTTGGTATTATTGTTAAGAACTGCACAGAAAGTCTATGCATAAAGTTTTAGTGTTTTTGTTCTTTTCATTCCACAAACACTAATTGTATTTCTGCTGTTGGTGGATTCCAGCATTTCAAAACAAAGCAGTCATCTGCAGTGCACACACAGTTCAGAAAAAAGAGGCATTTTGTATTTCGGATATTTTTTGCCAACAAATAACTACCCAGGCATAAAACCTTCTGTCATAATCACCAAATATGAAACTATTGTCAATACTGTAATTATTACACAACAATGTCTCATGACAGGTGAAATTCATATATGATAATCATTGTATTTAAGTGTCCATTACAGATACAGTACGTCCTGTACTACTGTACATTTGCATGCCATGCTGTACTGTGCATTTAACTTCGCATTTGTATGTGTATACAAAGTATCTCAAGAATATCCTTATTGAGACCATATTCAAGTCCTGAACCCAAATGCAGTTAAAGTTCATATACCGCACATCAGAATGCCCCCCCCCCCCCACCGACACACACACACAGACACACCATCACCACCAATTTTCTCACAGAGACCCGGAAAGACTCAGTTTCACTTCACTCAACCATGCGTCTCTTAATTAGGCATCACAATACATTCTGCAGGATGGCTGGAGGGGACAGTGGATTGCGCACCACGAGCTAGCAGGACTTGAAGGGTTTGGGTCGGGTGTGGGCAGGATGGTCAGGAGGACACACGGCACCATATCCCCGCAAATCACGATCCGCAGACTATCGGCAATATTTTCATCTCTCCTGTCATAAATTTAGCCGGCCTCTCTGCGGAACGACTCGCAATCCGGGCAATTTATTGGTATATTGGCACGGGGTGATAAGGCTTAAAACAACAGCAGCTAGCAGCTGGGCCGGGGAGATGGGCTGATAACGTTGATATGTGCTCCCATACGTAACACTGCCTCCTCTATCGGAGCTTTTTATCAAACTCTTATTACAATAAAGGTGTATGTTTTTTTTCTCCCTTTTATACTGGGGGACAGGAAGCACCAGAAATGTAACGAAAAGAAAATGGGAGAAAAAAAAACCAGACGTAAAGTTTCACAGGGAAAAAAAAACAAGGGGAAAAATACATAATTTATCACCGTATTATCGGGATATCCAGGCAACCTAATCAAGGAGCTGCGAGTGACTATTTTTTGCCTTATCATCCAAAGTGGTGGAAACGGAGAAGGAATTATCAGCCGGCTGCAGATTGCAGGGCTGGAATTTTAATGGTAATAATCGGGGTTCTGATGGTGTATCTTCTCCTGCTTATCTTTCCCATTATCTGCGCTTATCTCCCCAGTCATCGGAGCAAATTAATGGTGCTCTTTCAGCACTGCCTTTTTTTATCGCCGCTCAGAGAGCACCCAAGGGGAAAGAATAAGCAAAATATTAAAATACTGCATAAATCACAATTTTAGATAACATGGCAATGTATGTGTGGGGGAGGGGGGCACTGTGCCCAACAACCTTTTTGTCCTTTACAGCGACTGTCTAGTCTGACTTTGCCTGCTCCGTCTTGCCGCTTTTCAGAGGAGTTTGCCGGGGACGCAGCGCACGATGCCGCTCCTCCTGACCTTTTCTGCTTCCCTTTCTTCCCGGAACCTGGGGCTGTCTCTCAGACTGTGTAAATGTGCACCACAGACATGACATACACACACGCATCGGTGTAGGTCTCCGCGGGCAAATGCCGGTGTCATCCTATCACTCGCACCCCCCTCCCCCTCCCCGCACCCCACCCTCCATGTGACCCCAAAAACTCATAACGGTGCACTCTGATTGGTCTATCCAAGAGGTCAACAAACCCCCCTCCCCACCACCACCGTTCTTCAAACACGCGTCGCGACTGATGAGCGACACAGACGCGCATTGCCGACATGGTCCCCGCGACACAGCATCGCAGATAGCAGGGATTTAATAGAAATGCAAAGAGTAATTACTGCTTACTTTCTTCAGAGAAACAGAGCTCCTCACTCGAACACAGACATTTAAATAAATAGCGCGCTGCAGAGCGAAGGTTTAGATAAGATCTGTTTCAAATGGAGGTTGCCTCTTTTCCCAAAGGACATTCTAATGGCTTCTTATATTCAAACAGTTATAAATAAAAGTTATTACAGGACTTATTCATTTCAAAGGCTTTTATAACTGAATCTTTGCTCGAAAGGAACTGACAATTAAACCTCTTGGGAAAAAATATTATGTGGCGTAATAATAACACAAAAACCTTTTAAAGTAACCTTAATCTGATCATTTAAACCATTAAATTAGAAGTAAAAAGAATGCCATGTTGCATAATTAATTAGCTTAAAAATATCCACATGACATACTGTAATGTACCGCATTTGTTCATTGAAATTAAAATGATGTCCTCCCAAAAGGTGTAAAGTCTCATGAAAAAACACCAGAAGTACTTTGTTCACCATCAACTGTAATTCATTTGTTCAATTTAAAAACTGCTGTTTCCAAGTAAAACTCATTCCTCGTCACATGTTGTCAGAGACCAAACACTCAAAAAATATACACACTCATTTTTGCTTCTTGTTCTGAATATTGTCCTGAAAAAAATGTGTTTGTACAGTATGTGCAAAACACCAAAAGAAAAGCATATATATATCATAATACATACATACACACAAACACACACACACACACACACACACACACATATCCATGATTATTAAGCTAAACTGTAAAATCTTGTACACTAAATGACCACCATAACTTTAAATGTGAATTAATAGTGTCCCTCTCGCTCCACCTTGTCAGTCCTTGCAATTGACCAAAAACAAGAACCTCCGAAAGGTATTAAACTTTTTTAAAAATAATTTTCAGAGAATACTTCTCATAAGGTGTGCATCCTATACTTAATCATTTCAGATTTGTATGTCAGTAAACGATGCAGAGCAGTAATAACTAGCATCTTTCAAAAGATCAGCAACAGACATCCAGAAAGAAGTCGGTATAGAAGTGGAAAATACAACAAAGCCTCCATGTTTTGAAATGTTGGGGAAAAATGCTACTAATATCGACCCTGCTGAACAACATAAAGGTTGATAATCGTTATTATATAATAACTGGCTTTATTTCTATCCTAATTACCAGTGCTTAACATTGTTGTGGTGAAACACACTTCTCCTAAAACAGTTACTAAAATCAGCATCTGCCTTGTTAGGCCTTGTTAGGCAAACTATTCAGTAGCATAGCAATGCTCATGACTCATAGAAATAATTACAAATATATGATTTTGTTAATATTTATCTAAATTACAACTGTAGTTCTCAGGAAGAGGCAGGATATCACTAAATCTGGGTAGCCATTTACTATCCTTTACGTATACACTGTGCAATTAACCATTAACAGTTTTAAAATTGATGCTGTTAAATGCTAAGGTATATATTTACATTTTTGATGTTTTTTTATTTTGGCCAAAATGTTTGACATTGGCCATTGAATTTCAATGATAGTTACAAATGTTACATTATAAAAATAGATCATTGTCAAATTTGTTTCAATAATAATAATAATAATAATAATAATAACAATAATGCAATTTACTATTGTAAAGGTTTGTCGTTATAGTCTAAAACAAAGTCCAACCGAACGTTTTACTGTATAAACACTCACATTATCACAGTTAACTGCACTGCTGGTTTCTGTAAAACATACTGTACCATATAGTATTTTAGAATACTACAACAATATCTGTGGTGTGTTTTACGACAACATGCTATATTACTTGTTAAATATCAACTGGTCCGTTAAAATCAAGGCGATACGTTTATTCAGCATGTAAACATGACTAGCAGACATATTAAAATGATGTAGGCTATATTTATGATTTTCTGCCCAGCTCTCAGGTCGAACTTTTCAAGTAAGTCATTCTATACGTATAGTAAGATATCAATTATCTTAGAATACATCTGATATTAAAGTTATATTTATTGGAGTAATTAATTAATAAGAGTTCGATTGCGCAGCAAATTTGATCAAATTAAATAGACCGAAACAATAAATTAATTCCATTGATTCATTAAGGTCTGAGGTACCAGTCAGAGAAACATCTTTTGGGTGTTCAAATCCCCTTCCTTACCCTTATAAAACTTTTTCAACAAATGGAATTTGATATTGACAGCAAATGAAAACTGGGAAACTTACGTTTGATTTGTCTTGGGTTGCTCTGCTTTCTTCGGGACATGCCTGCTCCGCGCCGGTCAGTGGATCCAGGTGTAAGACTGACAGATAGATAGGTTTTGGTTCATCCAAGCGCCGATCAATGCCTGGGATTTGTGCTGAAAGGCAAACGGAAGGGGCGAAATGCGGTCAGTCTTGTTCAGTGTGTTTCTCGCTGTTTTCGCCCCTTCTCTTTTCCGCTTTCCTTCCTTTTCTGGCTCGCCCCCCCCCGTTACTCTTTCTTTCTCTCTGGTGCTCTCCGAGATGGAGCTGCACTGAGCTGCGATCCGCACGGACTGACTGAAGAGGTGAAAGCGTTTCGCGCTTTTGTTTGAAGATAAGGTTTGTACCTCCCCGGGTGCCGTACTCAGAGCAACTGAACTTGAATGACCATGTGTAGCTGAAGTGTTAGCATGTTGTGCCTATTCATTATGTCCCCAGTTAGATGGTCAATGATAATAGTGGCCACAAGTGGACATCGGTTTACCCTACAATTTATTGTAGTTCAGCCTGCCTCTGGGTATGCCTCTTAAGCATAAGAATATAGGATCATGCCAAACTGTTGAATTTCAAGTGATTGTAACAGGTTTATTCTTTACTACAGATCTGCATTAAAATGTGCTGTCGTTGAAAGTGAACGACTTATTACAAGGCTTTGCATTTATTAAGCAGTCATGCATTTGTTTACAGCGAATTACGCGTCCGTGTAGTTTCTGCACGATTTTCATTAAAACTACATTTTAAAATATTTCATTTGAAGCAGTAAATAAAATGAAGTTCAGCATTAAAACAATTCATTTGAGATAAATAAAAGGGATAACCAGTTTCAGTAGTAAAACTGTAAAGTACAGGAGTATGAATGAAATCAATAAGTGACGACAACAGGCCTTAGAAGGGCACTGTTTGTGTGAATGTGACGCTTTCAAAATCTGCCCGTGAATGTGTCTTTGGCTGTTTGTAAGTCTACGGCACCGCTATAATAAAAAAGTGAAGGTATAATCCTATTCTAGACTTAACATGTCCAGCACTTTATATTGTGTTTTTTCATGCTGTCGTAATCAGGCACTTTACTGAATACAGATAATGTGAACACCTTTTAGAAATGAACCTTACCCAGTGTTTTGCTGGTTATATTAATTCTTTTCAGTTGACTATCTGTATTTATTCCTGCCTGCTGGTTTTAAGATGAATTAATATAGCATGTCTCTCCGTGTTTCTTCTCAACCTGTTGAGTAAATGTTTACTAATGCAGATAATTCGCTGATATTTTAATACAGTGCTGAAATCCATAGTGTTAAATGTGACTATGGATTTGTAATTCAATGGTTTTTTTTTGTATGTTTAAATCTATCTTTTATTTTCAGCTTAACTTATTTAACATCTTTAAAATTTTGTTACTGAGTTTGAAATACACATCTTACGTATAATATATATACATATAATTACATGAATGATTGAATTTAAAATTACCGGCATTTTATTTAAATCGGAAGGTAATTGATACGCTGAAAAGAATAAACTGAAATAATTAGACATTGATTTTAAAAATCGCATGGGTGATGTCAGAATATTACTGCTGCAGCAATATCTTAACGTTGACATTGCGACGTTATTGCACAAAAATAAGTTAAATTACTGACGGTTAATAATGAATGAACGTTGTTTGTTATTTAATTTTTTTCAATTACAATAGATCAATAACTTTCATTCTTTTTTTTCGTACCATGCTTAGATTTAGGGCATATGGCATTTTCATATTCATTTTCGGTATATTAACGCTATCCTCTCTAACGCTCTGCAGTTCATGTATCATGATGCCAGACTAAATTCTGATTTGCGGTATTTCAGTACTCCATCACATTGTTAATTGCATTCCATGTTACATTTCTGCCAGTTTTATATTCCAAGGAGGCGTAAATACAAAAGGCAGAGTTCCCAAATCACATTCTGGGTTCTGTGTGCATGTTTTATGAGATTTGTTTGTTGTGTATGGTGTTATATATTTGTATATTCATGCTATATGTGATGGTTTATTTGCTCTGATTTACGTTAGGGATCATACTGGGTGTAGCTGGGCCTGGCAGAAAGCAGGTACTGAAATGGTTAAGAGGCTGGACTTGTAACCTGAGGATTGCTTGTTCCAGTCCCAGGAGATCGACTGTTCCACCCTCTACCTGAACAATTTAGCACACATTTAGCTGCAGCTGTATGGGGATAGCATCCAAGTATTGCTTTTTCATATAATTATATATATATATATATATATATATATATATATATATATATATATATATATATATATATATATATATATATATATTGAGTAGTACTTCTATATTCAGTTAAAATATTTCTTATAGCAAAGTCTTGAGCTAATTGTAATAGGTGAATATGGACATGCATTTAAATAAAACATGACATATATAAATTATATATATATCTGTATTTGTTTTACTATATAAGGTAAATATAAATCGTTATATTTATGTAATACCAAAATCTATACATAAAATTATACATAAAATTCAGATAGAATAAAAGTAATACTTCATCAACTTCAAGAATTGTCACAGTGAGATGTGTCTGGAACGACCTCCTGCGCTGAAGGTTGCAGCTTGACTAGGCTGTTTTCTTTGCAGGATCTGGAGACGGGTCCTTCGCTGTCATGAAACGAGCGTAAACGAGTCTATGTCCCACGGAAGGGATGTGTCCACTCCATCTGTGTCAGGGGCTGCAAAGTCACACCATTGGTAAATATCTTTTCCAACAAACATGTTTGTCTTGAAGAGGTTTGTTTGTGTGAGGCCTTAACAGTTAAAATTCGTCCAACAAAAATGCATTCCCTGTCTGTAACTAATCTTTATTTATAATTAATTATTGCACTCTATGCAGTGTTGGTGGTTTATACTGTGTTGAATCACTCACAAATCCTTTGTGCGTTTTGAATGATTACAGTATGACTGACACTGTGTCTCTAAGATGAAACTCCTTTTTCAGAAGCATCTCTGAACATTTATGGGAGTAGTGACATAAAATGGCTGTTGGGAGTTTTAAGAGCTGGAGAGCCGACAGAGTAGGTCCAAACCCATAAGATGTAACTGAAACGTTACAAAAGATGTTCACTGCAACTTGGATTATAAGCTTTATGAAATACAGTATACTACTTAAATCAGTGTACTTTGGAAGTCAACTGGGACCTTTACAGTATAATTGAAAGCCTTATACAGCCTGTATATGCATTTATAGATTGTTGCTGTGTATTTAAACAGTAATGGCATAATTTATATTTTTTCTTTACACAAACTGAACATACGCTTAAGCTTCTGAAGATTCTATATCCTTTATTATCAGTCATTTTTTTTTTCCAGAGAAACGATGTAATTACAGTGAGTTTCTGTGTCACTGGAGTTCCAAGAAATTTTAAATTCATGCCCCCGACAAAAACATAAAACTGACAACCCACGACTTGCTGTGTCAAAAGATGATGCTCCACTCAAGTTTACATGCAGTCTTAATATAGTCTGCTAGCAGAGACTGGAATTTCCCTTCTTCAATTAGCCAGTTGAACTGCCAAGTAAGACAAACAAGTCGTGTGTGAAATTATCTTGTAACCCAATTTCAGGACTTTTGAACGGGGTCTGAAACTACAGTATAATTTCAAGGGGTTAACTAGTCAACAGAGCTGCACCTTGTGCTTCTTGGAGGGAATGTTTATCTCCCAAACCGCAGTTCGCCTCTTTTCACTCACCACTTAACATGGTGGGTGCCGAACTTCACCGCCTGGCCCACTAAATTTGCGTCAGAGTCTTGAAGTAGACCGACGGCGAACAATTTGCCGCGATAAATGATGCGCTTGGAAGCGCCTGGGCCTGGCGACGTGGCGCGCTACCGTGGGCCGCGCCCGGCTGCGTCGGAGGAGCGTCCGATAAGTAGCTCTCGCCGAATCGCGAAATCCAAACCAGTGACCTGCGGTATCTGATCGGGACGGTGTGGGGAAGACGCCTCGGGCCCGGTAAAACGGAGGTCCTCCAATAGTGTATGTCGCTGCTGGAGACAGGCATCTGAGCGGGCCCATCCTCAGACGGGCTCGTCGTGATGTGGTGATTAAGAGCTTTGCAGATTAAAAGGCAACGTGCGGCGGGGTTTTCTGTCGCCCCGTGCCCAACGGTAAACCCAGATAACGTGCCCAGAGCTGTCATGATCCTCGCAGAATTAGAACAGGAGAACATCCCCTGTCAGACATGCTGGAGGAGCGAAAGACATTATGAAAATGTTCGCGTTATAGTAAGGTGCCTCACTCTTCAAGTGTTCCTTGTTAGAAAACACCCAGTTGTGCATCTTGTCAATTTAACTCTAATTTGACCCACCAAATTTTCTTCTCAGCCAGAACGCGGTGTTGGAAATTGCCATGTTGTTCGTAGAGAGCTCGACAGAAGCGTCATTTTGTGGTAATAGTCATTCAGAGGCCTTCGCAGTGTGTAATGATATTGGTGTGAACAGGCGCCTTGAAAAGGGAATAGTGATTCATTGTGATGTGCAGCCCTCCTCTCTCTGTGCTGTCATAATGTGCAGTATTGCTTGCGCTCTGTAGAATCGCTCTCATCGCAGAACCGTGTCGGCCATCTTTTTTTTTTATGTGAGCTGTAAGGCGTTCCTGATGCGCCAGTGTAACTGCTCTAGCCACACAGGCCACGCCCACAACAGTGAAAGCTTAATGACCAATATCATGCCGAGTGATGTGATGAGCTCATTGACCTGAAGCCTGGAGCTTTGGAGTCAGTCTCCTTCATAGTGAATTCAAAAGGCACAATGTACAGTGGATTACATATTAAAATGTGTACTAAATATGCTATGCATAAAATGCTCAGAAATATAGATAGATAGATAGATAGATAGATAGATAGATAGATAGATAGATAGATAGATAGTAATGAACTTAATATTTAAAAATAAGTAGACTACCCGTTTAAAAAGCAGCATATAATGACACAGAATATTTTTGGTAGTTATTTACAGAAACATTATTATATGCTGCTATAAAAATGACTATATTAGGAAATAATATAGTAGCCATTATAAATGTAGAGAAAATTAGTCTTATTTGTTTTAAAAGTGCTTATTATTTAAAAGTGTTTAACATTAAAAAGTAATCTACAAAGCTTGTTGAAGTTCTGTTTTGACCTCTGTGACTTAGAATAGTGTGAGATTTTGCTGACAAACACTTTTGAAACAATTTTTGTTTCTCACCTCAAATTTCACAATGTCTGACATGTGCTGCATTGACCCGGGATTAATTTAATCTTCCCCTGGAACAAAATGCATAGTAGTTCAAAATATCTAGCATATTTCATTTTTTGATTATGCTGGATAATACAACATCTCTATTTTGCATTTAGGGGGTTTCTGTAAATGTAGCAATTATATCTCATGAAGTAAAAGGGAAAAAAAGATTCAATTATTGATTGGTTAAAATGACTTTAATTCCCAGCAAATAATGGAAAAAATAATCTTTTTCTAACATTTAATCTAATCCAAACCTAAGTAAGAAAAGGCTAAGGTTAGAATAATTCCCTGCAGGCAATTAATTAGGTTTATAGCACTAGTCCATGCAAATCACATGACTAGATCGGCTTTTAATGGAACAGGAAGCGATGTCACAGTCTTGAGAATTAGGAGGATTTCCGCTCAGACGTCAAGGCTGTAGAAAATGCTTCTTTATGTCAAGTTGGGTTCATGTGGGATATTTATAACAATACATGCTATATGTCGCTTTATATATGGAGCCATGATTAAATGTAGTTGCCTAACAAGGTCAAATTACTATTTTCATGCTTCTTACTACAACAAAGTGTGGTCTATGCTGCTGGGGTTGGTCATGAGCTTCATTTCATCCTTTTTTTTCGGGTGAATCTCGCTTTGCGGACCATGTGTCTACTGTGAATGGACAGCATTGTAGTAAAACAGTTAGTTGCATTGGACAGAGGAGCCGGCTAAGCAGCCAATCACTGATCTTCGCTAGGAGCTATATTCATGGATACTTATAATCTAAGCATTATGGGTCTGACCCAGTAAGAGGTACCATTATTAGTTATTACTGGAACTGACAGCAAAAAGGTCTGTTAATGAGTCTATAAAACAGTGAATTATATGCAGTTTAAGGTTGGAAGAAACGACTCTGCCCTTTGAAAGAGTCCAGTTCCTTTCATGCATCTGAAGTATCAGTGACTGTCCTGGACTCTGTCTGGATGTAATGTTTGTTCAAGTGTGTTCTATAAGACCTCGACCCAATTTCCAGCCGTGTACTCCGTGGTGCAGATGTCGGCTGACTCCGTCTGAGGACAGCTGATGCGGATGTAGACCTCCTGTCTTCTGCTGTGGGATGACAACGACAGGCTTGTCTGGGTCTGGATTCAGCTTCCCTGCTGGGCTCTTCCCTGACGTGCTTGTTGTCCACAGTTCACCAGAGGGACGTGTCCCACTGAAACTCTACCAGGCTGGAGGAGAAACACCAAGATTGGTGGTCATCCTTGGAAGCAATGTCCAGGCTCATCTCCAAGACCATATAATGCTAGATTTTCAGCTGTTGAGGGGGACAGAGCATGGGAGAACCAGAGTGCAGGCCACCAGAGAGTTTTCATCATCTCCTCACCATCACACACTGCAGCTGCGTGGTAGATGCTTTCAGGAGGCCAGCTGATGATGTGGGAGGAGGTGGCTCAGTTCCCTAACGGTTGGGGACAACCTGCTGTATTCTGAAGGAGACTGGATATGCAGTGCTGAGGGATGGCATGGAGATCTCCATAGATAGTGAAGCTCTCCCTGGCTGAGTCTGAGTCTGAGTCCAGTCTGAGTCAGACCTTTAAGATCATTAGGGTGGTGTAAATTACTTTATCTAATCTAATTTTAATCTATGAGACTCATTCTTCACTAGTGGCTTGTTGGCGTTGCGTGTTCCTTAATTTCACAGAATAGTTTGAATTACATCCTCTCCCCAGGTTACATTTCGATAAACCTATCATAAGATGAAAATATCATGACGAAAATGCGTTTTAATACCGTACACCTAACCTAACAAACATCATAGCCTAGCTAGCCTTCCTTAAACATGCTTAGAACACTTACATTAGCCTACAGTTGGACAAAATCATTGTTAGTTTTATTGTTTTTTTTTTTTTTAAAGTAAAAAAAATTAATAAGCTTTTTTTGTTGACGCGAGTAAGCTGTTTTGTGTCGATAAATTCCTGAAGCTCTGTCCATGCTGAAGCCGGAGAAACACTGCAGCGTGTGAGCATTTTGCACGTAGATGTCCACTCCCCAGAAGCTTTCGCAGATTCACATTCTGTTCTCCGTCTGTTGCTGTGAACCCATGTACTGACTGACCAGAGATATTGGCCTGAATTATGGATGTGAATATGAGTTCATTCTTTTGAATGAAACATCACCATGCTCTGGTCGTTACACAGCAGATGTTATCTGTCCAAGTAAATAGTTTAAGTATAACTACAGCAGGTGGGTTACAGCACATAGACAGTGCTGATTGCAAGTGTGTGTTTTGAATTTTAAAAGCTCAATGTCTCACAGATGTGTGTAAATATCTGTTTGCTGGCTGCCACACCATCTCTCACTAATACAGGGTTCCAAACTGGGTGAATTCTCATTCAGTGTCACTATTCTGCCTGCTTTTATTCATATTTGGCAGGACATGTTAAGCACATAAAGCTAAAATTGCAAGGTTTAGCCAACTGAGGCCTTTAAAACTGTCAAAAATAATAAAGGTTCAGTTGTCTGCTGGAAGCTCAAATTTGCTGTTTTGTGAGAATGAAGTGGCCATTTTAAGGCAAATTTAACCACTCTTCCGAATCCCATGCGGCCGCAACGTTGCTGTTTCCCGGGCCGCGCCGGCTTGTTTGGAGCCGAGACTGACTGACAGCTACAAATCGGCGCAAGGAAGATGATGCCTCTTCAGTGCTTCGGACCAGATGGTCGCGATAATTAACATACTGCGGTTTCCATCACAAGGGAAATCTTTGACAAGAGGTCCGTCACATTAATAACTTAAAGTAGCTGTTGAGGTATATTGGAGTCCGTGCATAATTTGATTCTGAAATGACACTGATTTGGTATGATCCTAAGTTGTTTAATAAGAAATGCCAGGTTCTATTTTAGAAACATGTTTCACAGATGTTAAAATCAGAATGTAGAAAAAGATTGCTTTATTTGTCAGTGTTTTTTTTCCCAAAATATTTCACTAGTGCAACTTCTCCAGACTCCTTTAAATTAATAAAATGTCCAAGTGTTGTAAAGGAATAATGCTGAGCTCACAAATAATTATGAGAAGGGACAATGTAGAAAGGTTGGCTTGAAATAGGGGCATGTTGGTTATCGGGCCAAAAATTCCAAAATACTCCTTTACACATCTATATACATGACGATTCCACATTTTTACTGCTTTGAAAAAAGCGTCCTGTGAGGCAGAAATTGCCGGAATGTGGAACACAAAGGGATGGTTTGATTATTAGCTGTTATAATTTATCTATGAGAGCAGCACTGAGGACAATACAGTCCTTCTGTGGTATACGAGATCTCATAGTCATCATCAATCGCACCGCTTCTTTCAAAGCTAGCATGTTAGCCTAATGATTTCCGTAGAGGAGCTCTGATCTAGGTCAGTGCTCACGTATAATAGGTGTGAATACGTCTTTCTCAAAGTCTTCACAGCTTGTTTATCGTCCTTTTTCATTTTTACACCCCGACATCAGCCATTTTGGATGAGCCGCGAAGCAGCGGCGCTTTGTGATCGCAGCTTGACGGGCTCCCTCAGAGGCCCGCCGGTCAATCGAGGCCCGGAAGAAAGCGAGCATCACTTCTTCCTTTCACATGAAAAGTCAAATTTCACGTTGCGCCGATGTTAAAAGCCTCCAGAAAAGCCAGCCTCAGCGCTAGTGGGGACGCTGTAAAATTAATAAATGCTTCTGAGTGTTTCTTCTAAATTTGCCTTTTCCCCAAGAAGCTCGTGCAACGTGACCGGTCACGCAACTTTTTGGCAGGATGTTTAGAATAATAAACAAACCGGCAAACGTTCCTGCGGCAGACCTGTAATTATCTTTTGGGAAAGCCTTTAGAATGCATTACACTTAACGCAATACAAAGTTTGAAATGTCAGGTGCAAGTTGGCATTAATTACAGTACTGGGAAGTTTGCTTTGAAACAAAATCTTTGAGCAACAAGATCCCTAATATTCCTAATTCATAACTACATGATAGAATGTATAGCAATAATAATACTAAGTTGGAGGCAGATGTCTATAAGCTAATTCACAGGTAGAATTTTAGCTGAATGAATTAACGAAGTATAATGTCCATGAAAGTGACTTTTCTCCTGGTAGAAGATGAGTGTCGTTACAGAAGCCTGCCTCGTTATGCAACATCAGCAGCACTGCCTGAAGACCAATGATCTGCTGTTTCCAGGGTGAATGATGGACACTTTCGCTGGCAGTGTGCGATTGGCCAGGGGCCAGGGCCAGTCAGGTGTGTGTAGCCTGGAAGGGAGTCGGGGGAGACGTCGGGGGGGGGTTACCGTGACATCCAGCCACGCCTGTCCTTCTGGTTCCATGGGGATGAAATGAGCACCGTGATAAACTCAATATTTGAACTGTTTTTAAATATTAATATAGTGAATTCGTAGATCAAATATAAAATACATGTACTTGTAAATTTACAAAATATGGATGGAACATTCAAATATTTTTCTGTTTGTATTTAGTTATTATTTATTTATCTTTATTTATCAATCTGTGTTGATTTTTGTGTATGCCGGCTATGTAAGGCTCTGCTGTGAATTGAGATTGAAAGCTTTATGATTCTTTCTGAAACACAAAATCCTAGTTTTCACAAAATGGTTCCTGGGGGGGGGGGAGCGTTTGTAGCAAGTCACCCCTGTTGGTCAAGGCTGCGGGCTCCTTTAAGCCAATGGATCCAGCCGGAATAAGCAAACAGATGTCTGAGACGTCTGCCAACGTACCCTGAAGCCCTGGAGGACAACGGCCAACGTGGACAGAGACGTGATACTCTCTGCACCACCAGCCCAGCCTATGATGTTTTACACGGGTGGGGGGGGGGGGGCTGACAAATGTTGTTTTGTTTAAAATAACGCAAAATACAAAATGCTGCACAAACCAAAGAATACTCAGATTAATCTTGGTGGGGGGGGGGGGCAAAAGTGACTCCACCCTCTCCTTTGGAAGAGACAAGATGAGGACAGACCAGAAAATGGGTGGGGGGGGGGTTGATTGGGGGGGGGGGGCATCATCCCCAGAGTATCACTTGCATTTGATCTGAATTCCTTTTAAGGCATTTCTGGGGCCTACATGAAGCCTGGTGCCCTTGTCCATTTCGCCATGGACTGACTGCGATGGCGCGCGCAGAAAGGATTTGCCTGCTTTCTTTTTGTCTCAGCTTCAAACTGCTACAATGGGAAGTGACTCAAACAATACATTTTTTACATCCTCCCCCCCCCAAAAAAAAATCCCGCTCTGCCCCTCCAGCAGCAGTACATTTATAAGCCATCAGATTTGTTGTTGTGAGGGAATTGACTGTCCAAACAGGGGTTAACTAGGAAACAGCCCCCAATATCATCCGTCCACTGACTTTAACTTTGTTTCTGGGGTGTTAATTTTGGCTGTTATTATCAGGGCATCCAGTAATACTTTAATCTAATTGAATTTATTTTGTCTGCCTGTGTTCGGCAGCCTAATTCATGTTTTTTCCCCTTGAGTTTAACCCGCTTATATTTCCCATGTGTGATTTTCGGCAACTTTCTGCCATTTGCCAAATTTCTTTGCCCAAAAATACGGAAAAAGATGATAATTCATAAGACAATAATAAGCTTTATTTTTTATTTCTTTTTATTCCATGTTCCCTTTTTCTGTTATTATTCAAAGTATTTGTGCTACATTTTGAACAACATTAATAATCATTATCATAGTAACACTGAAGGATGTTTATTTATTGCAGTAGAAATGTGTTTTTTAAAATGCATTAGAAATGTCCCTCTCCTTTTTTGGATTCTGCGCATTGTTCCCTGACTGCGTGCAGCTGAGCTCTGTGAGGTCTGGCGGCAGGTTTCCGTGGTGACGATTGTGACCTCTCTCCCTTTGACACTGTGGAGGCAGGTTTCCGTGGTGACGATTGTGACCTCTCCCTTTGACACTGTGGAGCTGGTCACACCACAGGCAGCACCTGAGGAGCTTTGCAAACAGTGATTCTCTAAAGAGTCGTATTGACAGGCATGTTACATCTGCCCCCCACCCCCAGTTACCCTCCCTCTCTGGGTAGCTGTCATGGAATGGGTATATACCAGTATTTACTGGAAATATGGGGTATAATGGAATCTATAAATAAATAGATACACACACACACACGTGTGTGTGTGTGTGCGTGTGTGCATGTGCACGTGTGTTTGTAATTATTTCATTGTGGAGACTTACCCACAATGTGATAAAAGCCTGTAACTTTTTACCTTGTGTGGACATTTTTTTTTCGGTCTCCACAAGGACAACCTGAATTTTATAAAAATCTGTGAATGCAATCAAAAATTTTACAATTTTGTTTGGTTACTTATGGGTAAGTTTAGGGCTGGGTAGGGGTTAAGGTTGTCATGATGGGATTAGGGTTATTCCTATAGAAATTAATGGAGGGTCCCTATAAAGATATCAACATGTGGACACACACGCACACGCACACACGACAGCCCTGATAAAAGTTTATCCCACCACTGACAATGCTGTTCAAAGGTTGTTCTTGCTGTTTAGATGGCGGCGCTATAGCTGCGAACCTCTAACAACCAGCTAAAAGCCTCCAGATGGCACAGCAGCCCCCCACCACCGAGCACCTCTGGGCAGACGCGAGTGCTGCTGTCTCTCTTCCAAAAGCCCCGACAAGGTAGGCTCCAGATTAAAAACCCTGCCCCCGCCACACCCCTACTGGTAGATGACCCTCTTGCCCTCGCCCACGTCTGGGGGGGGGGGGGGTGTTTGGTGAATTAAAAAAAAAAAAAACAAGCAAAGGAGGGGAGAGTGGAAGTTCAGAAAGAATGCGACAGGCGCAATAGCTGGCTGCGGCATTTACGGGCCAAAAAATTAGATGCTGGGCTGCTCAATCACTTTAAGGGCATTAACGGGGGGGGGGTTATGATGTTTGGCGTGTTTTTCTGGTACATCGTGCAAACAAAATGCTAACGAGTAACCGTGAGGCAGGTGCATCTCCTGTAGTGATCAAGTGAAAGATAAAAAAAAAACACCTTAAATATTATAGAAACACTCTGCGATATGTGCAATTAAATAATTGTTCATATTTTGTGGCGAGGAAAACCTGTGATCACTGGACAGACTTCCTCAATGTCACCAGGCAGAAAAAAAACCCTTTGTTAATTGAAAATTAGTAAAAAAAAATTATATAGTCATTAAGGTAAAAACTCATTAAGGGATGGGACGTGCAAATTTAACACAATTTGTGATACAGACACACAACTGTGCCACTGACGTTCAGCAAAAGAGGTAATGTTCAGGAAAAAAAAAACCATAACGAGCTTTCTCATCCATTGCCCTGTTCTATAGCTCTTCTTCATAAAATAAGTCTCATTTTAATTTGTCGCGACGTTCCCCTATAAGCTGTCCCAAGCATGCAAATGTCTCTCAATTTTTCACTGATCATTGAGCTGCACTGTGTGTGATTGGAAGAGGCTTCCTGTGCCCTTAATGTACCGCACACTGACACAGACACTCTAGCTGGAGTGATTTCCCCTCTTTACTTTAAGTAGATCCCAAATGGCAGGGGAATTACAACCAATCAACACGCAGAACCGCTTATGAGACACGGTACGTAGGGAGCGAGGCACCTCACAACCTGAATATTGCGTTTTTTTTTTTTTTTTGAACACATTCATGGGCCTGTTGAATTTGGTTCCTTATTTCCTGTGGCCCTACTGGACTGCATTACAATATACAATAACTAATAAATGGACAGCAGGTAAAATACTAAATTAAATTCTCTGCATTTAATTGCCATACCTTTCATGTCTCGTTTTTCCCTCAGTAAGGGACATAAAACCTTGTCTGAACAACAAATACTTCTCTTAAGGAATCTGGCGGTCGCTGTCTCCTGTTTTAATTTTCATGCGACTGCTATAATGCATTCAGCGAATCGCATAAACAGCCTCGGTATTTGGAAGGATCTTTCAGGTTGCCTTTGTAAGAAAAATATATGATCAGTATCAACACGAAATGGCATATGGATGCAAAGTACACAATTCCTGGCTTCTCTGTTCTGACAGATTAATTGCCTGGAATTACAGCCACACCCAATTTATGCTACATCTTAACTGGAGCTGCCAAGGATGCATACTGAAGATCATACTGATTAATCTTTAATTATTAGATTATACAGACCCAAGTGTGGTCCAGGACGGGCTGGGTTATTATATATTTGTGATCAGTCCTTCTAAACATAACAAATGTAACGATAATGGGCTTGTATCCTATTTCCTGCAATAACTGCCAGCTAATCTATTTCCTCAGTACCATACTTCATTTTACCCATTTCATTAAAAATATGATACTGCCTTAACGACGTCAGTGATTTCCGACACCGCGTGTCTCAGTATTTGACCTACAAGAAGAACAAAAAAAATACAAACATAAAATATCAAAATATTTTTTTATCATTAATTTGTGTTTCATATTTTGTTTCATTTTTCGACTTCATACCCATTTATTGGCCCAAACTACTGCGCTGTCCGCAGTCAACAGTGAAACGATTTTATGCCTTAATATGGAGCCTGAAATCAAGTTTGTTTTGCCAGCAGAGAGGAAGGGCTATTAATTAGCTACAGCACATATAAGGATTGTAGTTAGGGAAACACGGTTACTGTAGTAATTATTACAGTAGGATCTGGAGAAACACTGGTTACAGTTACATATGCAGAAGCAACAAACTCAGAAGGAAAAAGGAAAGGGGAAAAAATACATCTATGCAGTGTATTCACATCAAAGCCTAGTGCGGAAACCTCCGGAAATAAATCTACATCTGGCAGGCTTCATGCAAATAGGAGAACTGCCTTTAATAGTCAAACCATCGATAAAAACAGATACAAATATTAAATATTCAGGCTTTCCTTTTACCCAGTATCAAAAGCGTCCAGATGTGGAAAGCTGAAGTTCTTATCAGGCAGGCAAACGACAGCCATTGAAAGAATTTCCTCTGAATTTCCAACCATATAAAAGTATTTTATGCGATGCAAATGAATGGTAATTTTTGACTATGGAGAAAAAAAAAACATGCCAATAAACCCTATCATTTGGGACTAAAAATCCACAAACAGGAGACACTTTCAATTTGCTCTGCCTGTCTTCCCACGTTAGATGCCTGCGATTGCCGCGAAATTAATCCATTTAACAATCTGTGGCTTAAATTTAAGGATTTCCAGTTTTTTTAGAATATCAATAAGTTCCAATTGAAGAGAGGATTCTTTTGCAATTCAGGCATGTGCGGGCGATAACGGCAGACTTGGCATGAAGAGAGGCAAAGATGGATTAATTATGCAGAGAACATGGAAATTCTGCTTATCATCGCTTAGCAAAGGAGCCCAGCTCACATAATCAGAAACCGAGGATGAAAAAAAAAATAACAATACAGTGGCACCTTCCAGCCCATCATCTTACAAGTTAGATTTTTCCTGTAATTAAAAAGTAACATACAATTATATTCATATCTCATATGCAGGCTACGAGTGCTTGTATATTAAATAATTGCATTGGGATATATGGGTTGAGCCAAAAAAAAATGAAAGTATAAAATCCCTGTTTAGCTTCGAGTTCTGGTTCCTTGGTTTGGACTGAACTACTTACTGCCTGATTCCCAAAACTTAGGACTTTTTTGCAAGGCAAACACAAATGAGAAGGAATACTGAGGGAAAATGTAGCTTAAAGAAGAAAAATACATATTTTTTGATACATATGGTTTAGTGTGTATCATACATTATTGTGTACACACATACTAACAAGTGAGCGTAAACTATCAGTAGGGATGGAGATTCCAGGCTCATCTCTCAGGTTTATAGTGTCTGTCGGCCAAGCTTGCAGAAAATATGCATCACTTTGTATCTTTAAGTCCCCCCCCCAAGCCAGGCTCCATGGTCATCAGCTGAGCGTAATAGATTAGTGTTGTAGCAGTAGGAGGGGCCTGCAGTTTGGGATTCGTTTGGGATTTATTTTTTAATTTGCCGGTATGAGTCGGAATCATGAGAAATGAACAACAATGCATACTTATAAATAAAATTTATAAAATTAGATTTTTAGAAAAAAAATTGTAGCATTTTTATATTTTACGTTGGAAATTCTTTATTGCAACATTATGAAAGTTGCATGACATTTTTAGCCAGATGTGTGTCACTAGAATATTCAGTATATATAAAATCCTCTATATACCTTGGATCCTTATTATGCTAGGACAAGCCACCTAATAGCATCTTCTCTGTGTTTATGTTATTCATCAAAGAGCTGATGCTGAGCTTGTTGCTATGGACGGTGGTCTCTAAACTCAACTTGAACCTGTTTTATGACATTATGATGAAAAATAAAGCAATGAAATCTGCCCATAATGCACACTTACAATATATTTTGTAAATTGCCCTCCGTATGACAGTAGCCTATTATGTGATAATAAACGCAGATATGCTAAACTGCAAAGTAAATCATCACGCAATCGACATTAAGATATGTGTGTGATGGGTCCCCTTCCATACAAAATACAGCAAACATAAATAGAGACATGATCTCACCACAACAGACAGGCGAATGACAATACAAAACATAGACCCTGTTTAATATTTAAACAAATAAACAATAAACAACTTAAATGAGCTCTGCGCAAGCACTGCATGCAGACTGATGTCACAAAAGCTGCTTTTTTTAACAACTAAATGGCACAAAGAACCAGGCAAACAAATAAATAATCAACAAACAATAAACAACCAATTAGCTCTTAGTCCTGACCAACTGCTGTGCTTTTTGTTGCAAACGGCCTCTGAGTTCTCGCCCACAGACCCGTGGCTTCCTCTATTTCCCCCTTAATAATCTCACCTGACCAAACAGCTCCCTATTACTCCTGTGAATGGAATCTGTCTCTGTGAAGGTTTGGGGCAACTGGAGATTGGGACGACCAGGCGATTCTGCAGTACTGTTTCCCATAATGTTACATCTATTCAAGCTATGCTTTAAGAAGAAATTTGGATTCTAGGCTTAGAGATTTAGGTATAGAGTTTGCTCATTTTTAGTAATAAGTTGCATATTCTGGTCTCCAGCTGCAAAGGAAGATTTTCTTGAAACAGTATTATAGTTTAGATTTAAAGTAAAGTCCTGCCTCATTGGTTGGAGGTGGGCCCATTGTTGACTTATCTAGCTTCCTGTGAATTCCAGTAAACATCCATCTATCCACAAGGCAAAAGGCTGGGGACAGACTCCACACACTCCTAACGGCATGGTTTTGGATTGCAGGAAGAGACCGGTGCCCCAAAATCTACCTGAAGATACATGAGGAGAACCTGCAGATACCTGGGAGGTATGAGACCGCAGTGCCACCTTTACCCTCTAATCAGGGGCGTCGGAGGGACATGGATACCATGACAAATTCAGGAGGCCCAGTACTTTGTAGGGGCCTGAAACCCCCCACTCGGCAAATTCAACTGAGCGATTGAAAGTGTCAACCCGAGGAGGGGGCCCAAGGTGACATTTTCTCAGGGGGTCCGGGATGTTCAGTTACTCTCCTGCCACTAATGGATACCTTCTGGTAGAATTTCAGTCAATTTTCTAGCTTGTTTCAAATAGACAGCTTAGTTATTCCTCATCTGGATAGAAATAACTTTAGCGTCGCTGGTGAAGTGCTGTTAAGTTATGCAGAATAATGACTGATTGATAAGGGCTATACAAATTACTCCGGTATACCTCAGGTTATATTAAATGGGTAATAGCAGTTTAAGCTAAGAACCTTGTGTAATCAGCTGAATCTCTGGTACTTGGACAAATATCCTGTTTCCATTTGTTCCTTAGACCTGCTGTGTTCTAATTAATTATATCTGGTAATTAAGAAAGCATGGTCATTTTGCATGCCGTACATCCATCAAATCTAACATGACCCCAATCAGCTTGCACGATTCTGGACCCTCTACTTCGTGCCATATCAGATCGGCACAAATGAGCTCTGGCGATACCTCTGTACCTCAACTTTGGTCGTGAAGCCCAGGAACTCCACAAATCTCTTACGCGTCACTCAAAAAAGGTTCTAGCAGGCGAGCTGGCATCTGCTGCTTCACTGTAGAAGAGGATCCTTGAGGTGCAAAAGCACCTTTTAGGGAGCGATGCGTGGAGTGTATTTCATTTCAAGTACAGATTTCAGAATGCAGATGACGAATCTCTCAGCATGCAGAAGATACTGCAAGGCTGCGTCACAGCGGGGTTTCGCTTATACGTCCAAGGCTCCCCCAAGTGACTCAACGTGAGTGGAAAACCTCCCAAAGAAGCCCTGCTATTTATCAGCCTTACAACTAGGCCTCATTCCATGTGCAACACATATACTTACATGCAGACGCCTTCTCAGGGTCATTGAGGACAACACGTACCCCAGCCATGAACTTTCTGCCCTTCTGTCATCTGGCACACGTTATAGGAGCGTACACTGCTGAAGCTCCGGGCTGGCAAACACCTCCATCCCTCAAGCTGTGCATATACTGAACTGCGCATAAAGACTCATTTCAGTACGACCACCGCAGTATGGAAACTTCTGCAGCCAAGCAAACTCTTGGTATATAAAATGTGACTTTTTCACCTTACTTAGGAAACTAATTGATGGACTATGTTTAATGTTATTTGTTCAATCCTATGGTCTGTACTATCTTACTACATACTAAATAATACTGTTATTATGTATGATGCTTGCATTAACAGAGCCTGTGACCTCATTTCATCGTGCACAATGACAATAAAGTTGACTTTAACAGTGTTTGAATTTTGGAATAATTTATGTCTCCATAACGTCATTGATTTTGTATACTCCAAATGATATATCCAAATATGCTCCTCAGATATACTATATATTTAGTATAGTCTATATGAGAATTCATAATTTGTTATTCATGTTATATTGGCAATTTATTTAATATTATTATTAAATTGTTCAAGCAAACAGAGTGACAATTCTATTCTCATATTCTGTCTATTCTTATCCTGGAATTACCCTTGGTTGGGATATTAATTAATTAGCATTTGAGCTCATTTTTGGCTTGAGATAAGAAGAGCTATACTTGTTAAATCTTATTGGCTAAGTTTGAAGTGACTGTCAGACAGCATCTTACGTAAACACAGTGGATGTTAGTGCCCTGAAACAATTCCAGTTTATGAATGTGCTATCATTCCCTGCTATCTCTTTAGTTATTTATCAGTCTTTTGCTAGCCAAATTTCCTTCCAGTCAATACATATAGCAGTATCAAATTTAATAATTTATTCTCTCCCTACCCTCCTTTTCTCCTTCCTTTACTTTGAAGTCTCATTCCTTTGCAATATTCCTCTAGAAGAAAGTAGAAGACATCATGACTAACTGTACATTTTCTTGTAAGCAGTGGAGGTTCTAGAATCTAGACCATTTCACCTGGGGGCCAGACTGGGGCCAGTTGTTCTGTTGGGGGGGCGGGGGCAGATGCTTTTGACCTTAATGCCCTCTAAATATTACTTACACTAGATTGCCAGCATTAAGAAGCAAAAGACAATTTTGAAAACCGAGAAGTTTTTTATGCAGTGCTTTCCAGTCACATTTTACAGTTTTTACAAATATGTAGCTCACTCTGATTTTTTGTTTTAACTGTCTTGCTTCCAGAAGCTTGATTATTTTTCTCTGTCGTTACCACCCAGCGCTCCCGCGTCAGGGAAATGTGCTCACGTTCGTGTTTCGCCTATACCCAGTGCACAAATTTTTTTGCCCACATAATAATACATTTATTTGTAGCTCAAGTAGCATTCGTATTTAGGGGGGGCCATAGGGGGGGTCAGGCAAACATGCCCCCCCCTAGAATCGCCCCTACTTGTAAGCACTAAGAACTGCTTCTTACTGTGTCTTACTATTGGCAATCACTGGTGTATTTTGTGATTTTAGGGTCCTTATGTATTAGGAATGCGTCCTCCAACAGTCAGTTCTAGAACATGGAACACTCAAAGAACGTTGTGGTCTTCTCTCTCTAACCCAGCACTCGATCCCATTCAAGTCAACTGAGCTTCAGCAATATCTGTAAGCAGGGACTGTTGACCAACTACTTCCTAAGAAACATTATTTTATATATAAGTAAAAAGTATGCCTAATCGTGTCACACTAAACACAGACGAAATGAAAAGCGAAGTGAATGTTGGAATAAGTTAGACTCTTTATAACTGACCCCCTGCAACAATTATGGACTTAACCCTGTCTTCATTAAGTTAGGAGACAGAAGAAGCCATCTCGCTGGGAGCAGGGTGAGACCTCATTCCTGGCTCGTGTCACCTTTCCATCTGCAGCCGTAAAGAAAGAGAGCGGTCCGCCGCGCCTGTAAATTGACAGACAGAGTATTATTTTATTACGCTTTCCCTCAACCTTGGCGCTTCCCACTTGACCTCCGTAGAATTTCCAGCATGGTAAATCCTCTGATCTTAAGCTTCCCCGAGAAACATCTCAACGCTGCTTTTTCTCCACCAGTGATGGAAACCGAAATCGAGAAGAGGTGGGGGGGGGGGGGAGGGGACAGGTGGGGGGGGGGGGGATGAAATCTTTTCAGTTCATTTGCAAGATTCCTGGAGCTTTACAGAGCTCCCACCTGTTGGAGGGCCTTGATTTCTTTTTTTGATCAGAAGGTCCTTTGTTGAAGAAGAAGAAGAAGGAGATGAAGAAGAAGAGGCAGAAGGAATAGATCCTTATCTAGTGCTCTCCACTGGACAATGAATTTTCTTCACCATTTAAATGTGTCGGCAGAATGCTTGAGTGATTCATTACAGCAGATTCTGAAGTGTGACAATGGCTCCCAGAAATGAGTGATGGTATCTTTTTCTTGATTTCATTTCCCTGATCCGCTTCATCCCCTGGCCTGTGTACCTCTATTAATTAGAAACCAGGGATTTTCACTCATCAACTGATGGGTTTCATGCTCTGTTCTGTCACAAATCTCCTGCCCGCACAATCTCTCCCACAAACCGGTGGCAGGTTCAGAATGTATTTCAGCAGACTGTCGCTATTTATCTATTTATTATTTTTTTTTATTTTTAATGCTAGAGCTGGTTGGCTTTAATGATTCATAAATATTTAAAAACCGATTTAAAGGAAAAACAATAAAGTCATAAGACAGTGGTTGGGATTCTCCAACAGTGCAGTGGTTCTGTTCCTGAGGAGGGGAAAATATGATTAAACTACTCGTGCTTTTTTTGGAGAGTGTTTGTTGTGATAATAAGAGAAAAATTGCATTGCCTTGCTAACGAAGTACAAGAAACACTGAGATGGTATATGTTGCCTTGAAATGACATGTCTTCACAGATGGTATATGTTGCCTTGAAATGACATGTCTTCACAGATGGTATACAGTATGTTGCCTTGAAATAACATGTCTTCACAGATGGTATATGTTGCCTTGAAATGACATGTCTTCACATGTTCCAAAAGGGGCAGAATCATTTTACATTTTGTACCGTATGTAGTTGCATTTTTTTGGGTAGAAAATATCTTGCCCCTGTTCCCTTACTCATAGGCCTAACGTGGGAAGGAATGGGGATTTTCTAAAGGAAATACTTGATTATTAAATATGCATTCTGAATGAATTCTTTTATCAAGTTCAGAAATTTAGGGTATATTGCGTAATATGTTTAAAAGTCAGGGACACAGTGAGTGGTAAAAATTATATCAATAATTGAACCAAAACTGCACATCTATCATTTATTTTTGTCTTCTGAATGAAATAACCTCTGTTAAGAGGAAATCCAAGGCTTATAGCCTTTTGAGAACATTCTATTTGTCAATCAAAAGCCATTTTAAAACCCAACGATCTTGCTTGCATGTTAGATACAAAAAAATAATGAACTATGTTACATTGTTATAGTCTGAAAAGGAGAACAAAAACTAAAAAAAAAAACTATTTTAAATTAATTCCAAGCATTCTTATTTTAATCAGATAGAACAGGCTCTACTGTCTGTAATAAAAGTACTGAACATGCAGAGTGAAGCCATTTTTCATGTGCCAAAGTTAGGGCAAACAAAAATGTGTACTTTTTAAAGTGCCCGATTGCTAATAAGGCATTAAGTCAGTCACCTCCAGAGAAACATCAACATGTAGCTTGATTATTGACGGGTGGATCTTCATGTCATGATGAATCAAGAAACACACAATAATGACTGATTGCTATCAATCCATCATCACAAACAAGTGAGAAAACTGTTCTGAAAGTTTACTACTTCATAGATTTTAGCTCATAAACACCCTATCGTAACAATTTCCATTATTCATTAACCTAGAGTCTATAAGTATTTTTTTACCGGATATATTGTTGGAGAACTTCTACTACTGTAAATATCCATTGTCAGGATTGCTCCCTCCAGCTAAAGGGCACTCTGCTCTTAGTTACTCACCTTGGTCATTACTTGTGCATGTCCTCATGCTCACTTCAGAAGAGAGCTTTACAGATTGTTTTTTCTTACTTATATGTGTTGTGACCTCAACTTTGCTTCGATTTGCTTTGGCCTCTTTTAGTTCAAGACTTAGCTCAGTCCCTTTTGACTCTGCCTGACCTTGACCTTTCTTTATTTGATCACTTCATCGGTTTATCTACTCCTTCCACCAGCGCTACCATGAATTTACTCGCTTCCACTCTGCTTTCTGTCCAGGCAGTCAGTCTTATTGCTGATCAGACTTTCCGTACGTTCCTATGTTGTTCTGACCTCTAAATGTGGCTCACAGTTCCACCAATGGATCCTTCTGTGCTGCTCATCCAGTACAGGGTCATGGAAAGCCTAGAACCCATCCCAGGAAGCAGGGGACTGGATGACCAGAAATATACATGCGGTGCATCTGTGAAATGAGGCACCATTTGTGAAGAAAGCATCAGAGAATATATTCATTATCTGTCAAACCTCCAATCAGATTTGCATTGTTTTGGACAGATTTTGCAGAGTATTTTGCACCCCACAAATAAACTGTAAATCAATACTCTTCCCTTTTACATAGTCATATCTGGTGTGGTATGCGGCCCATGCAAAATTCTCTAATATTCTACTCATATTTTAGTAGATATGACTACATGAAAGACATGTGGTGATTAATGATCCGAGATGTCAGTATCTCAGTAGGGAAGAACCTTCAAAGCCCTGTAGGAGACCTCACCGAGAAATGTAATGAGACCTCGTACCACACCAGAAACCAACTGCACACTTATTTTAAATATGTCTGTATAGCAAGTATACTTGCAGTATTTTTTTAAATCCTGTTTTTAGCTTTGTGTTTGTTAAATAAAAGCGCTACTTAATGCTCAGTGGCGCAGACTCCTTGTTGCCAGTGGTTGAGATGGAGAACCTACACAGTGTGATTATCTAAGCAGTGTTGTCTCCACAGACATGGGCACCAAGGCCATGCGTTTGTTGGGGCCGAGTCTGGTTCCAGGTTCCAGCTTGTTCTTCAAAAATGAAGTCATTACAGTTGATTAGTCTTTCTAATTAAGCTTTGTTTCATATGATCTTGCTGGTGTCATTTCATGGAAGACAGTTTCTCTGTCTTTTCGTACTTTCCCTTTTAGTCGTTGCGTTTGGTGTAGAATATCCGAGGGCAGCGCTGCATTCCAGCGTGCCAGTGAAGCACTGTAAAAAAAAACACAACATAACACTGAATGCTCTAATTTTAAGAATGGATACTTTTAAAAGCTATTCATGGGGTATTTGGAAGATATACTAGATATATCAATTATCTACTGCAGGGTATTGGCATAGGGAATTTAACACTGACCAGAGACTGGGTTATCGGCACAGATTGTAGTTTCATGATCCCTCATTTCTTCACTCCTGTAGACAATGCAGAAATGCGATGCATCCTTTGTCAGTGGATACCTGTAGCCCCGCCGAGTATTTGCGTGTTACTTTTCCAAGATGCGCCTGCAGCAGAAATTATTTGAGGAATCGTTTATGTTCTGAGTTGCTCCTGAAGAATTTGCCAATTCAAGCTAGTCGGCCGGCTTCATGCATGTCTTCCTTCAGTCTCAGTCTGCCGTTACGTCTGGACTGAGACGATTAAGGCACAACACTGCGACGTTGCAGGTCTTGCAAAGGATAAGCTTTGTTTGCATTAAGAGACTGGCTGCTGCAACCATTGAATGTAAATTAATCAACCTGGTTTGACGCAGCTGAAAACTCAGGGCAACTCCATGGCTAACGTGTCTGGTTTAATGTGATTTGGATTAATGTTGATGACACCAAATACAAAATACAGAAATCTCTGTGGCCTGAAGAGACTGGTGACCAATGAAATATTGACATGTCACACGCTGGAATTCATATACACACTTGCATTCATATATTTGTCAATAGGAAATATGCAGTAGCGAGTGCATGATTATGTATATGGACCAAGGTAGGGTCCTTGGTCCATATTTTGCAGAATGCACAGCAGGAGTTTTTCCAGCAAGATATCCAGCCATGTAAAATATTACTAAACAATCTCAATCTCAGGTTTCCTCCCATTAACTGAAGGCAAGCAGATTGGTGAATTGGCACTTTGGAATTGCCTATACGGTGTGAGTGTGTGCATGTGCTCTGTGATGCATCGGCATCCCTTCCCGGGCGCTGTCCCACCTCGTGCCCAGTGCTGCCTTGATTTGGCTCCAGGCTTCTCCATGGATGGATGGATGGATGGATGGAAAGTTATTCATTAAAAGGGTCAAATGATTTTATAGGACGTAAACCAGAACTTTTGTCATAATACAGCCTCTCCCCAGGTTATGACAGAGTTATGTTCTGATAAACATATAATAATGCAAAAATATCGTAAGGCGGAAATGCATTTTAATACAGTACACCTAACCTAACAAACATCATAGCTTAGCTAGCCTTCCTTAAACATGCTTAGAACACTTACGTCTGTTGAGCAAAATCATAACACAAAGCCTAATTTTTTTTAAAAAGTGTTGAATATCTCATGTAACTTATCGAATAATGTGCTGAAAGTGAAAACATTTCCCCATCGTAAAGTTCAAATATAGTAACACGGGCCATCGTAACCCGGGGATTCCAATAAGTGCAGCTTTCCTGAGGGAAAATGACGAAACTCAAGAGAAATATTCAACTCGCTTTCGCTTGATGTTAAAATGGCACCAAATGTAGGGTAGAGTGGGGACGGTTGCAACATGGGGCAGTTCCATCATGGCTTACTGCTAAAATCGGGAATGAGCTACAGTGATGATATACATACTGCACCCGCTCAGTTAGCTTCTCCTCCTTTCCAGGAGAAGGTTACACATGCGACCATTCCTTCTGCAAAAAATACTTTTCAATTTTTTTATAATCTCATGTAGTGTAAATTGTGGGAAACATTGTAAAGTCATATTATTTTAATCAGTGTTTTCTTAGCAACAACAGACATCACTAGCATGTGTCAAAGCTGTCGTGTCTTGCTAGTATAGCAGGTTTTATGGTGGCTGTCAGTGTAGGGAGAGATGCAACATGCTGTCTCACTGCCACAACTGCGAGTATATTACCCTCTCTCTGTCACATACACATAAGTTACATCACATAAACATATAGAAACACACACAGTTCAGTAGACTTTCACAGAAATTCACAGACGTATTATTAAATTTCAGTGTCTTGATTTTGATTTAAAAAATATTTTGTAGTTCAAATAGTTCAAAAACCACGATTGTTACTTGTTATTTGAAATATGTTTTTTTTAATAGTCTTTGTCTTTATGCAGCCAATTTAACTTAGTGAAGAACTTCTCTGTGCACAAATAAAGTAAATGAATTGCAAAATTACGTTAAAGGGTTACATTTTAATGGATGTTGCAACTGTCCCCATTATGGAATCAGCTGCAACATTTGACTTTGTCTATTTAAGTATAAATTGTATGTATATTATCATATGTACACATGTTACAGCAGTGTGGATGGATAGCTGACAGATGTGGGTTTATTATATTAAAATTTTCTCTTTCCAATACAAACAGTCTGAGAAAGAGAAGGAAATGCAAAAAGTGTTGCAACCGTTCCCACTCTCCCGTTTATGATATTAAAATATGAATACTTTAACTTTTTATTGTATATGTTACATCAGGAGCTGGAGTTGGATAACAAAGCAGTCCAGCAGCGCCTGATCCAGAGAATGGGCCACGTTTTTAAAAAGCCCAGCTGTAACTGACTACTATTTCATTTTGAGTGCAGATTTTGAGTATTTCTATCAAAATATATCACATGCTACAAGGTATTTTTCAAAAACAAAAAAATACAACGATAGCAGTAACACAAAAAATCTAGCAAAATAAATGTGGATGCACTTGCTCTTCCAGCACAGTTGTGCAGCACATTCACTCAGTTTAACTCATTAAACCTTCCTGTACTTTTATAGCGGAGGATCTCCTGTGGTTTTAGACGCCCCAGAGTCTGACATCCAACCCCCTTTGCAAATGCACACGAAGTCATGACTGGGCAGAAAAGGAGACCCCCCTCGTCTGTGAGATTAAGTTTGGCAACTCTACCCCTGCTCTCCCGCACATCAGATTGGCCAAGTAAATTATAAGGAGATCCTCTCGGAGATGACAGATGAAATCTGTCTCCTTCGCCTTGACATGGCGCTGCGGGTGATACACGATACGTGATAAGGCGCCAGGCCGGGGGGGGGCCCTTGGGCCAGGTCTCAGCCGGGCTGATGTCACGGTCGCAGGTGGCTTCTCTGCCCCCTTCCACCCCCCGCCTGTATGGAAAATGACAGGCATTGTGAAAGGCTAAGAGAGACCGTCTATCTCCTCCCCCATCTGTATGGTCTCTGGCGTGATGATCCTGGAATCCCCAGCCAGCCCAACCTTCATGCCATTTAAGAAAAAAAATGGAAGAGAGAAGAAGTGGCGGGGGGTAGGGAGGGGCACTGGGGGGCAGGGTGTAGGGAGAGCACCTGTTTGATCTAGTGTAGTACTGCCTTTCACTCTTACGATCACAATCATTAATGCTCACTGCCAGTCAAGAAGGATCCTGTTCCGATTGTCTCTTGTCTGACGCTTTTAATTAAAGTAGCAATGAGCCGTACATTAAAAATGCTAAATTTAAACACAACTTTTTGTCCACGTATATATCTCTGCGCCTATATGGAGCCTATAGCAAAGTCCTGATTCCTAATTCCTTGCATCTTTTTATCCGGATCGGGCACCAACGGAAAACCAGTGGTGCAGCTGCACTGCAAAGTAGAAACAGCGTTCAAGTTTGTGAGACTCAGAAGTCTGGCAACAGTGAAGGACCAAAACGCTTCACTGGAATTAGGTCTTGGTCCCCAAGACTGACACAGTGAGCACAGCCATATTCATTATGAATTGAGTAATTTACAAGAGGAACGGTTATATTACTCTATTAATCCTGCAAGTACAACAAGAAATTATGCATATTGTGAAAGTAAACAAAATGTATATAATAATGCAATCTTTGGTCTCTTTTTTTCGTGATTTTTTTTCATAAAAAGCAAAGCGTCACTGTTCCCCGACTGAAATAAGAGCCACAATGTACAGTATATGCTGTGTACGCAGTAGCTGGAGCGGAAGAGGGTTCCAAGAGGAAACGAAAATGGAAATTAGAGATTACTTTAAAGTGTACCGTTATTTTCCAGCTGTGTTGTGCTCATAGTGAAAGGCTGTCAGTCAAGCTGTTTTGAAGCAGCGTCTGTTTACAAACGCCATGCCCGCTTCGTTAAAGCGTCGGCTTCACCCCCACAAACATCCCCTTAATTGAATTAAATTAAATTCGATTATCTTTTTTAAAAATCTGAACAGTTAGACACAGCGTGCAAGGAGGTTTTTGAGGATTACATTTCAAAAAGTAATCATGTTTAGACAAAAAAAAGGGGGAAAAAACACAGAAACATTCTCAGCTCATCTGTCTTGTCAGCTTTGGAGGCATCTAATTAACCTTTGCCTTGATAATTTACTTAATTACTTTTATGCTGTGTTTGAGGGATTTCCCCCTCCCCCAAAGATTACACATTTTCAAATTTAAGGAATAATCTTAAATGCCTCAAAGGTGTTGAGCAGAAAGACAGCTCGTGCCGCTGTAAGGAAACGCTTTTCCATGCTGCATTGCCCTGGTGATTACTGCTACATTGACATCAATGGAAAACCTTTGACATCTGGCCCAGAGACAGGACATCAGACAGGAGCAACTTTGATTAAAAAACTTCATATAATTTGCTCCAGTAACCATGTTGGCCCACACTCCTATCAGGCAGGAGACCTCTCTCATCACTAGTAAATTTTTTGGGGGGCTATTAAAGAGGAGCAGAATCACATCTAATAAAAAAGGCCATCTCCAAGGGGACAGGAGGACAGTAGAAACTCGATAACTGGGCACATTTTCAGTTTTTTCCTCGGCTTCTGCACAAGAGTTGATGGCACAATTTTAGGGCTTTATATCAAAAAGGTCCCCGAGATGGATGGTTGTTGGGTGGGTATCAGAAACCGTTCGGGGGCAGAAAAAGTACACACTGAAGCATAGAACATACCTAGATGAAGAATAGTTTTATGCTGTGAAAGATGTCAGGATTTACGAAAGGCCAATATGGGGAACAATGATCCTGCTAGCGAAAATCGTCTTGTGAAAATGAGATTCGATATCAGCATCTACAGGATTCAGCCAACTGAGCACAAATAACGCAGCAGAGCGTTTTATCGGCAGTGAAAGTCCGCGATATTACCCGTTAAAATGCTTATTCTTTTGTTTGCAGGATCTGTATTGGGCTTAACAAAGAAATGCCTTCTCAAGCAAGAAATGTATTTTGCCATTGTAGGTTGCATTGATTTTCTGAAATAGATGTTTATTGATAACGTGTAAAATGTAACAAAATTTACATTGCTACTGAGAATGGAATTATGAGAGTAACACAGAACCGCCCCCCCCCCCCCCCTCAATTTCCCCTCAGTGCTACTGCCCTGCCTTTCTGTCCGGCAAAAAAGATCAGCAAAGCATTCTGGTATAGGTACAAATATGAACTGAAATGTAATTAAACCTGGAGAAGTTTCCATCAAGACAACAAAGTATTTGCTTCAGCGAAGTGTGGAATGTTTCATCCAGGCTTGATACTGCAGTTAGCAAGTGACCCCCTTCCCAAGATACCTTCATTTCCTGAGTTTGATTGCTGAGCGTTTATCAGGGAAACAATGTCTGTCTGCAAATTAAGACAGTGACGGGGAAAAAAGATAATTTTAATGGGCAATTGCTTCTAAGCCTCGTATTGTTTTGTTGCCGTAAATGTGTAATTCCCCCCCCTTTTTGGAGCATGTGTTCGTGTTTGTTTTGCTCCGTTCAGCCGGGAAACACCTGCCTCTTTTCAGTTAATGACCTTTTTTAATACGCTGGCCAAACCTATTTCAAGATGAACCTTTTCACAGTTCCTTAATTTCTGATGTAATTCCCCCCCCACCACACCCCCATAATTACAGTTTTCTTCCTTACATTTATCTGACAATGTACCTGTACTGAAAATATAGCTGAACCAAAACCAAATTTAATTTGATGTGTTTGGCTGTTGAACATCATTGTTCAGCGGATGCAATTAAGACAATATTATCGCATTTTATTTTAGGGATATTACTGCGACATGTGGGACCTGTACGATAAGGGAGAAGGTTCAGCGGTGCTAGTGGCCAGCATTAGCGATTGTTACTTCTGTGGTTTCATTGTAATTAATATTGTAGTGCAGGCCGGTGACTTTGTCTCCAGAAACAGATGTATCTGCAGGACATCCAGGCTTACAATAGCCAATCTCCAAAATAATGATCACATTACAAGCCCTCGCCACTGTCACCCGAATGGTCCGTGAGGGGTTCTCTTTGTGCTTCTACGGCAATGTGACGGAAATCTACGCCAGAATTATCATGCCTTGCGACCCTCACCTGGGTAAGTGGTTTTAAGAAATGGACCATCCACAGTCAGGGTCTGAGAGAGATGTTACACGAGGCATTTCCATCTTAAATGGCACGGCGTCTGTCCACTGGTGAATTTAATTCACCGAAAAGGTGCCTTCTGAAAAAGGCACATGTCATACATCTTAAACCACTTCCATTTTTTTGTTGCAGGACGCTTTACATTTGAAATAACACAATCCTTTGTATAGGACACAGAGCTATAACCATTTACCCAGTACAAGAGCACAGTCAGCCTGGAGCCTATACTGGGAATCACAGGGCACAGGCTAGGGACCCCCTCAATGGGAGGCCAGTCCACCTCGGGGCTAAAGATTTTGTAATGTGCCGTACAAATCTCAGTCAGAAAAGTGGCTGACACTCTGTCTTACACACAACATGAAACTTTACTCTACACTCTCTGAAGATATTTAGACTCCTAAAAAAACCTCACAAAGTACAAATACCCCAGCGATTCCGATTCATTTAAGGTCCCCGAGTTTCCTGGAATGGCTTGTTTGAAACAACTGAACATTTAAGTGCATATTAATCATGTGTAAACCTGTCAGTTATATATATTTTAATGCCAGTGTTTATTTTCTCCAAACTCATGAGTATGCAATGTTCTTTTTCACAACAGACTGATTAGCTTTTTTTTCAGTTGCATTCCCTGATTTTTCCCAAATGTGCATCATTATGACATTTATCAGTCACCAAATGCATTTGCAGACAAGACAACAAGTCCCAACGCGGTAGGTATTGGAGAGTAAGGACTTTATTTTTTTTTTTTACCGACATCCTGTGATATTCCATGTTACGCTGTCAAACCCTGAACACCACGCTGAAGGGAAGGAAGGACATGTGGATTTGTTATTACCGAGTGGCAGATTGGTGCTGGACAGCCGTCGGGGATGGACGTCACGTCCACTGCCTGTCGCGTTCTGCGCGCCTAGATGCACAGGAACACGTAACAGGATGAATCACACGACTGCTGAGTTACTCATCTGATTGATTGATTTGATTGCCCAATCAATCCAGACCATCTTCCACAAATATAAAATCTCTTTATGCTTGTTAATTTCATTTGTCAACTTTATATACTGTATATGAAATATATATCGAATTAAGTTCTTTTAACAGTGGCTACTGCATCAGATATAAAATATTCAGTGGTGCACTCTGTTCAGTCATATAAAATAATTATCGCACAAAATGAAAGAAAAATTGACTCAATGTGGACATTAGAGTGATATTATGTACATATGGGATATATGTATATTTGTGTATTAATCAATATGTTATTTGGTCAATACAAATGCATTGAAGTAATAGTATGTACCTGTATGCAGATATCTGTATTAGCTAACATGCTCTATAATTAATCTGAACGATATGAGTGTTGTCTTGATAACTATAGCAATGATACTTATGCAGGGCTACATTTTTGAATGTCCTGTGATATACTGCGTACCTTCAGAAGAGACGTTTCTTTTGCTGTCCCTTGTAGCGTGGTCCTCCGTCCCGGCATCCAGGCTCTCCGGCCATCTATCTGCTGGACGGCCGTCCGTGTGGAGGCTCTTCGTGAAGGTCTGATCCTGCAGACCTCGTTCAGGTGGTGTGTTCAGGTAGTGTGTTCAGGTGTTGTGTTCTGGCTGAGCGGGTTGCCAGTTTGACAGGAGGGAGTTTGTACAGTTGTGTCCCATTTGCTGGTTGGACCGTGTTTGTCTGTAAAGCAATGAGGCCCCATTACATACATACCTGCTGTGATGGGTGTGAAATGGAAGGACGGGCAATTTCAACATTTATTTTCTACCGATTCCTTCAGAATATGCTTTTTATATGATATTTGTAGGACTACTTGGCTATGTGATATTTAACTACAAAAATACTTGCATTTCTATCGGTGTGGATGTTTGTGTACTCATTTTTATAAATGCAGGTGTGCATTGTGTGTCTTTTTGCATTTAGGAACAGTATTGGCAAAATAAGGGAAAAAAAGAAAAATGAAAACAAAATAAATTAAGAAGCAAGATGCCTCAGAGGAAAAATCCACAGAATGTAACAAAAAAAACCTCATTCATGCCATTTTAATGAGTCTTCAGTGTTTTACAGGAGACCATTAAAATTAAACATTTTCTAGGCTGCTAGCACACATTTGTTAAGCTGAGTTTGTTTCTGTTTTTTGTCTGTTTTATGTTTTCGAATTTTTTATGGTCTTGAAACAAAATGTTATTTTGGCTCGAGCAAAACTATAAATTTAGTATAATAACAATTATTTGGCAGGTAATTTCGGACAAATTTAATATATAATTATAACACATTAGCTAAGTTGCTTTAAATAAGTATCTGACTACAACTAATACTTTAACTACTAGTAATCATAATAGTAATAATTACATATTATTATTATTATTATCATCATCATCATCATCATCATCATCATCATCATTATTATATCCTTGGGAAAACAATCATAGTTTTAGATAGTATTCAACCTCCCGAATCCATTTTACAAACAGACGAAATTCTAAAATTAATTTAGAAGCTAACATCAGATGAGTTGTTTACAAAATTCTGTCATTGTTTTATTCATGCATTCACGATTTAGTACTCACAGAGAACTCACTTCAAGGCACAAAATAATGCAGTAGTGAGAGGGACTGTTCCTAAATGAACATGAATAAACAGTGAGAATGAGGCTGATTGTGTTTGTTTGTAAGGAGGATGTTTCCTCCTAACCCTGCCCTACCAAGCATCCTCGCTGTCGAAAGCTAAGCAGGCAGCCTGGAAATGATGACCAGATACGTCCGCGTGGGGCAGCCTCTTTTTCCCCACAAAAGCCACAATTACAGAAATTGCCATTACACTGTTCACTTGAACACAAATACAGATAGAAACCCCCAAAATTATGCACAAACTAGGAGGAGAAAGTGCCTCGCTTCTGTTTGCTAAATTAATCGCTTCCTAAATGGCTGCAGGCCAGGGAAAGTTAACATTTGCAGTTTCAAAGGTTTTCAGCTCCTGCAATGAGCCATGAAATTACTGCATGCCGTTCGAAAACGGCAGCTGATGAAAGCTCAAGGACCAGGTCTCAAAGGCAGAAAGGTGGCTGCGAGTAAAATCTCCAGCACAAAGTCTCATTTCCCGTCTGCATGATTTCTGAAATTCAGAGCCGGACTCCAGAAATACCGGCGTGGAAGTGAAACCGCGACAAGGCGACAATGGGCGAATGGTCACCTCCCCCCCCCAGCACACCCGAAGCACCCCCCCACTCTTCTGTGGCGCTGGAGAGGGAGAGGTGTGATTTTAACAAGATACTAATAACTGTGCTGAGATGTTTATCTGGAGCAGTGGCAGATTAAATCGCAGGGATGAGATTGCAGATTTTAAATGTCAGGAACAATGAAACAATTAAAGACACACGCACTGCCGGCTATTTTCCCACAAAACCACACTGAGGAATAAAGCCCTTTGGTGATACTGATTCCTCAGTTAGCTACGTACTTCTCTCAAAGGATGAACTGCACACATTTCAATTTAAATTTGTTTTTAACGTGGTGAAATCAACCAAAGAAAGGCGTTTTCTTTGTGCAAGTGCAGTGACTAGGAAAGCAAATCAATTTAATGTCTCAACAGGGTTAGAGGCGATGACTCTGTCATTTGTATCCCACTCTGTCATCTTATCATGAAATGTTGCAATGGACATTCGGATAGTATCTGTCACGTGCACGTGTGTGTGAGTGTGTGTATGTGTATGTGTGTGTGTGTGTGTGTGTGTGTGTGCGTGGATTAGGCTTATATTACGTTGTGGGGATCAGATGTCTGTTTCTTTGACGTTGTGGGGACCAACTTTCAGGTCCCCACAAAGATCTGTGAATGCGATCAAAAAAATTAATAATGCCAAAAGTCTCGTATTTTGTTTGGTTACTTATGGTTAAGGTTAGCGCTGGGTAGGGGTTAAGGTCGTCATGTTGGCATTAGACTTTTCCCCATAAAAATTAATGGAGTGTCCCCATAAAGATTTAAGTACAATCCTCTCTCTGTGTGTGTGTGTGTGTGCATACAGTCATATAAATTTAGCTGTTTTATTTCATAGATGCCTTTGTTTCCAAGGCTTATAGCGTGGTATGTTGCTGGGAACCTGCGAATGCTGTTATGGGATCATGCACAGATATTTCCAGTTCAGCAGTGACACTCCAGTTGCATCCATCAAAGGGGATGAAGTGATGCGCCGTGCCAAAAGCTGGGGTTCCTCTCCAGTGAGGAGAAGCATCGCACCGAAACCAGCAGATTGCTTTGTTCCACACACATAAATATTCTGATTAATTTCAAACACTGGGGGGGGGATGTTATTAAAAGGCAACCTTTTAACATTTCACTGGTAGTTCTGCTAATGCACAGTGCACAACTTTAATATTAAAAGAACTCCTTACTTTTCCTGACACAGAAGTCCTTTTCTTGTATTATTCTTTCATTTTAGTGAAACTGGTCAACTTTTCTAATACGGGTTTTAAAAGCTGGTATGTGAGGACCAGCTGTGCCATCTGATGGGAGCTGGGCAGGTCTGATGCCATCTATCAACGAACAGCCATGAAAGGCGGCTAGTGCTCTTGGCATCTTATAATAAAAGCAAACTGAATGTGTTGTCTCAGTCTCAGGAGAAGCAGAAACGGGTACTGAGAAAAGTATCTTTCTAAGACAAATTGTTTCACGTAAAATTGGCAAGCGTCGGAGCAAAAAATACTCACAACACATTGTTCATATGGTTATAATTACTGTACGATGTCGAGAAAGGTAGTGACCCACACAGTGTCGAGGGATTTCCCAGAAGTAAACACGTATGGAAGATTGTGGCTTGTTTCACAATGTCCACGAGTGCCACACAATTCTAAATTTATTTTATTTAAAGTTAATCTAGAAACTCCATTTTCTGGGAAATAAACAGTATTAATTTCAAACTGCAGCAAAACTGTGGATAGATGTCAGGTGGAAAATGTAACATTATTGGGTCACATAAGAAACAACTGAGATCTTGGAACGAAATATGTGATTAATGGAAGCCAGTAAAGGCAACGCTTAATATCGAATTTCACGATGTCCTGAGACGCTTCACAGTTCGGCAGACATCTGCAGAGATTTTGAGATTTTCGAAAACAAATTAGAAATATGAGTGAATAAATCACATCTTTGCATTGATCTAGTTTTTATCCTGGAGAAATAAAAAGGGAAGATCTGAGATGTTTCCCTTTGCTTTGGTCTGCACCAACCATATGTATCCCAGACTGCACTAATACAGGAAAAATTAGTGAAGGAAGAGACTCTCACAGGGAAAACACAAACCCCATTAAAGCCAAGATGCTAAAAAAATCAACTTGAACATCAGTGGCTGGCGAATTTTTATGGGCTTCATTATAAATAAGCATCCATTTCTATTTTAATGAATTTGTAAACATAACAAGCAAACTCCAATGAGACTGAAAAATATGTCTCCGTCTGTCTGGCATGAAAAAAAAAAAATCTGACAGGGAAAAAGTCAAATAATAGGGAAGCGACGTGGCGAAATCTCTAAATAATACTTGCAAATTTGTCAACACAGAAGCATTTCTGGGAGATTATGTTCAAAGTGAAACGGACCAAAGTCTTTATCATGTCATCCAACATAAACCCCGATCACATTTTAGTGACACTGGAATGTCATCACACAGAATTATTCTTATCTAAATTTATGAGGACGCGTTTAGTAAATAATTTTCTGTAAAACCCCCAGAATATTTTATGTGGGCCTTTTTGATTTTCCATTCCTCTATACTTTGGTAACGCACCTCAGAGATTACGAGTCCTACCAAAGCTGCAGCCCCTGCTGTGCTTTGCTGTCGACCCGCCGCTGGGAAATTGCCAAACGGATCAATCTGAACTTGTACTGGCGACCAACTTTCACATCGCCTCTGCTCCCGGATGCACCTTGACTGATCCGGATGCACACGGTACAGCCAGAAATCCGCTAGATCCTGAGTACATGGGGTTCTTAAGCATGGTTACAACACGGAAGCCAACAAGCCGACATTTTATGTATGTTTTTAATCTAAAAGTATAGATATTGAAACAACAGTAGGGGTGCAAATTGTACAGTCATGTTACTAAATGATAAATTTTTAAACCATATTTCTTTTAATTTCTCCCTTTACAGTAAATATGTATTATCAAATGCAGTTTATTTAGATAAAGCCATCACATCTCTATATATAAATAAATAATAAGTATAGGATTTTAAAAATGCAGGTATATATTTGGACCAGTGCAAAGGGACAAAGTGAATTCAAAACGATTTGTGGTATAAACTAAAAAAATACTCAAAAAATAGTGAAAGACAAGTGCTACTGTCAGTGTGCATACAGTAGGTAAAACGCTCTTCAAGAGTTAATTTCTTAATTTGGTGGCAAATAGTAGCAGAGAAATTTTCCTGGTTTAAATAACTGTTGCATGACATAGACAGTTTAAATGTGGTTCTGAAGCATTAAGGCTGCATTTCCTGCTCATATTAGGCCTATTTTCCAGCATAGCCATGTAATTTCAAATGTAAAATTAATTTGTACTTCATTAATTGGGCTAAACTGGAGGGAGGCAAAGACCATTTGCGTACCCCAACTAATAGAATTTAAAAAAATGTTTATCTCAAAGTTATTGTCTTAATGACATTTAAATACGTTATGCCTTTAACAGCCCAATGTAAAAAACAAGAATAATAATAATAAATAAATAATGAATATGCCTTTGTTAGCTCAGATTTCGGAGCAGAGACGAAGTGCCGTGTGTTTATATATGAGAGCTTAATTAATTTAGGGATGCATTACATTTTAATGTGAATTGTTAACTCTCAGCACACACCCTCATTAAGGTGAACCCCACAGGGAATCGACACTAATAATTCAGCGAGCAACCTGGCGCCCGCTCCCTTGTTTGGCCGTTTCATGCTGGAGATCGATGGCTGACAGAGTAATTAATCATATAGGAAAATTAGCCAGCTCTTTAGCCAGAACAAAAAAGAGAGAGAGAGAGAGGCATCAGGACCATTTGAAATCACTAATAGGCAGGACTTATGATAAAGTTTCAATGGCAGCAATTAAAATAGGAGGAAAAAAAAATCTTGAAGACTATCGTTGATCACTTAATTAGCATTTATTCCTTGGGTCATGGGCCATATTTGTGTATTCTGTATGGAGGACTGTGTTATTATTTAAATGAGTAGCGCTTGCAGAAGTTAATCAATTAAAGGTTTCCTGTGTGCTCCTTTGGGGCTACGAACACGGTACAATGCTACGCACAGGGTGCAGTGCTACGCACAAGAGTGCAGTGCTGCATGAAGGGTGCAGTGCTATGTGCAGGGTGCAGTGCTATGCGCAGGGTGCAGTGCTGCACAAAGGGTGCAGTGCTACGCGCAGGGTGCAGTGCTACGCGCAGGGTGCAGTGCTACGCGCAGGGTGCAGTGCTGCACAAAGGGTGCAGTGCTACGCGCAGGGTGCAGTGCTACGTGCAGGGTGCAGTGCTGCACAAAGGGTGCAGTGCTACGCGCAGGGTGCAGTGCTACGCACGTCAGCCAGCTCTCCGCACCCATATTCAGTCGGATCTTTCGATCCTTTGAGAATGTGGAGTGATCCCATACCAAAAGCCTGGGTGCTGCTTCCCCCAGTATCTTTCTGACAGGGTGTTTCAGTCATATACAGACACATCATCCTACCCCCCTTTAAAACACTCTCACAAGTCACTAGGAATTAGTACTTTTCTTAGGCTACTCTCAATGAATCAACATTGAACTGTCATATTTGACCCTATTAATATAGTTGTTTTTTGTCTGGTCGATGGTCTGTTCACATTTTCTAATGACTGCATTTACAAATTGTTCAAAGGCAAACAACTAGATTTCAGCTAGAAAGAGAAAAAGGGGGGGATGAAGGTGAAGAAATAAGCACTAAATTAAATATGTTCACATGGCCCCACGGAGCCATGTTTTCGGGTCAAAAGGTGAACGACTCCCCTCGCAGCTTGAGTGCTGTTGTTTCAGACGTGCCACCGAACCCACAGGCTTCTTCTGTGCTGTTTCCACTCATTTTGCTCCTAATTACCGCCTCCTCTCCGGAATGTTCCCGGCCCCTCCATCTGTCCGCCCGGCGACGAACAGAGACACCCTAATCACCTCATGCGGCATTTAACAAATGAGAGATCTGCCGCACGGCCAGGATGCCGGCATGACGGCGGCCCGCCGGGTCTGGACAAGAGACGCGCCTGTACCAACCAGCCGCCTTCGCCGGTGGGACGGAATAAAGAGGCACGGAAGAACGGTGGCACCGTCACCCAGGAGGACACGTCGGGGGGGGAGGGGGGTGGCGCCAGCCGCCCAGTTCGATCACCCACTGAGTGGTGGAGACACACGGACCTAGTGAGTCCACCAATTAGCGGTTCAGTCTCGACTTTGAACGAGACCCAGGACGAGCTGTGCCGCCTCGGAGAGACACGTGCCAATGCGGAGGCACCAATCCACGGCAAAGGGAGAGCATCTCTTTTAGCTTCAAACTGCTAATTAAGGTTTCTCCGCCTCGAAGACGCTTTGAACGCGTTCCTTACATTGCGAAAGACGGAACAGAGCAGCCACAGAGGGGCCTGCCTAGAAAACTATCGGCCCGCTACTTTACGAAAAAAACAAAAAGGCAGGCTCTGAAAATAGTTCAGTCAGGGGAGAGAGATGTGTAACAGCTTTGACGTATTAGCACTGCATAGAGGTTTGTCACTGTGGTTAGTGCTGAACGGCCCTCTGGTGACTGCAGTGACGCGGCAAGCTGGCCTGCTGACCGATGCCAATGCACAGACATGCTGGGCAGGCCTCTGGCTAAGGTGCTTCTGGGATACATGGCGGGGAACAAGGAGATTATTGACAGCTCAGGAGACGTGGGACATCTTCAGTTCAGGTCCGTCCTGTTGTATTAAAAACAAACAAATTCTCTTCACTTAATGATCAATGACTTGATAAGGCATGATATATTCATTCCAAAAACAAACAAACATTTTAATACATTCCAGACGATGCAAACATATATATTACCCAGCCTTATTGTTGGTAATCATATAGTAAGTAATAAGTAATTGTTTGCATAAAAAATAGTTGGTTGAAAACCAAATTTATCAGAAACTTTGATTCATTTCCTTCAGTATGTAGGTTTACGTTTGAGGTTTGTCCCGTAAAACAATATGAATCCCACTGAAGTCATTGGTTCTTGACGGGCCTGTTTGTTACAGCCTTGAAAGTTGGAAGGGACTTCTCAAAGTTGGGCTCTCCGAGACCGCAGACGAGCTGATCCTCAGCCGAGGGGGGGGGGGGGGGGGCTCAGGAATGGCAGCGGACGATAAGCCGGCGAGGTTTTTTCCGCTGATTGCGTGATCATCTCTGCTTGATCCAGCTGTGATGCTAAGCCTGCCTCATGCCCCTCGCTCTTGAAACAGTCGGTCTTCTGCACGTCAAAATCGCCTTAAAGATGATCCAGAAAATGAGGAGGAGTATCAGTTTGCCACACAAGTTCTGTCTTTGGCAAAACGAGGCCTGCGTGATATTTCAGGGGCCTAAATAGTTCATCTGCTGATGACTGATGGGACGTCATCAGATTTTATATAGAGGCACCGATGATGATCCTGTATACAGGAGAAAAGTTCTGTGTTTTACACAGGAGAAATAATAGAAGCCAAAAAGAAATGAATAATCCATGGACTCGGCAAGATATGGTGCGTTTTTATTCTGTTGCAGGCTAATCTGAAATGTCTCTATTCATATTCCAGCAGTAATCCTAGATCCTTAGATGGTCAGACCTTGACTGTATCAAGGGTTAGACTCATATTTACATTTAAGGCAGATGTTTGACACGGTGTGGACCTTCTCACTCAGCAAAGCAGCAGGTTGGCACTTGGGAAACTTCTCAACTTTCTCCCTGAACCTGTCGCAGAGACCTGCCCCCCACCAGCCAACGCTGACATTTCCAATAGCATTTGCTGCAGCAGGCGTCCGAGGTCAAACCTCAGTCTTGTGGCGAGTGGGGGAGGCAGCTCCGGATTCGCTAAGAGGCCTGGATGTTAAACGAGATCCCCAAGGAACAGGCGAGGGGACATTATCTTATTCGCTAATGAACAATTATACAATTTCTTTCCAAATCAGTCGTTCTTAGCGCATTCTTTCCAAATGCTGTCACGATAAGTCGCTTTATTTTTTTGGGGGGGGGGGGACTGAGAACAAGAGAAGGGCAGGGGTCTGCCGCGATGGAAGGGGGACCCCCGCAAGCTTTATCTGCTGATTCCTGCCCTCTTCCCGGGCCGCATTAATAATCTGCGAGGACAGACGGCCTTTCCAAAGCCATCGGCGATAAAAACGCCGGCGACGGAATATCGACTTCCTGCTCATAAACTCAAAGATGTTATTAGAATATCAGCACGGCCGGTAATTAATTTTAACTTTAATTACTTGCACTGTTCGCGCCGATTAGATCGTAGGTCTGTGATGGGTTATTGAAACAACTGGGAAATGTTCTCTGTTTAAAAAAAAAAAAAAAAAGTTAATTTCGTTAGCCTCCACCCCCCTTACCTCCTTGTTGAGTGATGCAATTATGCTTTTCTGAAAAGACACCAGGCTGATACACTGCAGATGAAAATGACACCAAAACATCACGTTAACTAGGAATGTTCTGTTAAAGAAATCCAACCGTTGGGGGAAAAAAAAGTGTGATATGATGTTCGCTTAATATGCCATTTTGTCACATCAGTTATTAAACATACATGTTTTGATACCCCCTAGAAATCGGGTACCAGTGAGATCTAATCAATGATTTACCGACTGACCGTAAAAGATGTTTGGAAGGGAAATCAGAAGCTGTAAGACTACGACACTAGCGCCAGACGGCCTATTAGCGCAGTTAATGTTGAGTATTAAGACTGTAACTATTTTTTCTGTGTCTGTTACTTCCTCGCTGTGTTAATGTCATTAGAGTCTTGATGTCAGAGCCCAAACCAGAAGCAGGTGCGCACCCAGTTCCTACACAATGTGACTAAATTCGCTGTGTGGTCCCTGAACATATAGGTCAGAAATCATACTCATTCATGCTTACTGGGTGTTTATGGGGGGGTGGGGGAGTGGGGGGGCAATTTTAAACATGGGGGGAGATTTGACTGGGGGGGGGGGCAGCATTAAGTTTTTCATTAACGGGCCCTGTAATTATACATGCAATGTACTTAATATATTTACAGAAATAATCCTAGGCTAATGGATGAACAATACCCATACATTAATTAATTACAGCATTACTAATTAGAATATAAGTCATTGAGAAGCCCAGATCTGAGTTTGTCAGAATGTGGACAGCAGATTCATTTTGCCCTGTTTTAACTGAATCTTTTGGCCTTTTACAAGCATGAAACAAGTATTGATTTTTTTAAAAATGTGTCAAAGCCTAAATTGTAGGGACTAAATGACTTTTTAAGAGACATATACTTGAGTGAATGTATTACAGTAGAGTGTGAAATACCACAGACTGACAGTCCATATGGTTTTCCATGAAATGAGGATTAAATGAGGGCCGGCGCTTTGCATTTCCTCCTAAGATGCGCGTAACGGTGAATCTTCTAGTTCAGTGACTCCCACCTTGCGCTCTGTCTGTGCAGTTTGCCTGTTCTTCCTGCATTTGCATGGGTTTCACTTTTGCAGCAAAAAAAATACACAACTATGAACTGTTGACCTTGAAATGCTGTCAATGAGTATGCCCTGCACTGGACCACTGTCCAGCCCAGAGAGTTCCCCTGCCCAGTTCATCTTGGGATAAGCTGCAGGCCCTCCATGACCCTGTACCGAATAAGCAGTTATGGAAAATAGACAAGAAAAAATAAAAATATCTGCGGCCTTCTGTAAACGGATGCCTCTCTCCGAAGACTCACCGCCGTTTTGCCGTGTGTGGCCATGTGAAGCTGTTTGTCCAAAGTGCAATTGGGCCTCACCGTATCAGGCAGTCCAATGTATATGTTTCATCAGCAGTCAAATATAATCAGGACACTGTTCATAATAGACATAGCATATGCAAATAATCTGATGGATGTTATATCGCCTAAAGCTGACAAGATATTTACTGGGGAATTATAGTCTGAAAGATGCGAACCAGATGTGCCATTTTGCATTAGATGCATGGATTCCACAATCTTTCACAGATAGTCTAATTAATTTACTTCAACTATAAATAAATATTCTGTCCCCGGCGCAGGCCTGGCCTTCACTGGCATACAGAAGCCTTCATTATACCACGATGTTAAGAGTATGAGGGAACAGCTAATCTTAAAATCCCTGCCACACAATGAATAGAGTGACAGAAAGAAAGGATATTTGAGATAAGTGCCAGTAATGAAACTGGGTGTTAAAGAAGAGGGCAGTGTGTAATGAAGAGAGAGGGAGAGAGAGAGAAAAAAGAGAGTGAGTAGAGTGGAATGTTTAAAATAAGTTCAAGAGCAGTGATGAAGCTTAGGTGATGAATGATAGTATCTTCAGGACTCAGAAAAGCAGACTGTTACAGACTGGGTCCAATCACTTAATCATCAGAGACTCCGCCTAGTCCGGTCCCTGTTCTCCATCTTGTGATACATTCTAATCATTTGCTGTGTATGAGACAGCGATTGTGTATGTGTGTTTGGGAAGGATGTGGCAGTGAGGCAGTCCATTCTCAGGGTGATAAAGCTGCTTTAGTGCACAAAGATTAAAAAAGAAGGAAGCATCTTTAAAGATTTGTTTGTAGCGTAGGTCAATGTTTATCAATCCAGTCCTTGGGGATCCCCAGATGGTCCATGTTTTTGCCCCCACCCAGATCCCAATAGAGAGCTGTGTGGGAGGAAAAATGAGTACTGTCTGGTAGGCAGCTGAGAGGGAGCAAAAATGTGGGCTGTCTGGCAGGGAGCTGGGAGGGAGCAAAAATGTGGGCTGTCTGGCAGGGAGCTGGGAGGGAGCAAAAATGTGGACTGTCTGGTAGGCAGCAGGGAGGGAGCAAAAATGTGGGCTGTCTGGCAGGGAGCTGGGAGGGAGCAAAAATGTGGGCTGTCTGGCAGGGAGCTGGGAGGGAGCAAAAATGTGGGCTGTCTGGCAGGGAGCTGGGAGGGAGCAAAAACGTGGACTGTCTGGTAGGCAGCTGGGATGGAGCAAAAATGTGGACTGTCTGGTAGGCAGCTGGGATGGAGCAAAAATGTGAGCTGTTTGGCAGGGAGCTGGGAGGGAACAAAAATGTGGACTGTCTGGCAGGAAACTGGGAGGGAGCAAAAACATGGGCTGTCTGGCAGGGAGCTGGGAGGGAGCAAAAATGTGGACTGTCTGGCAGGGAGCTGGGAGGGAGCAAAAACGTGGGCTGTCTGGCAGGGAGCTGGGAGGGAGCAAAAACGTGGACTGTCTAGGGGTCTCCGAGGTCCAGGTTGAGGAACACTGATACAGTATAAGTCACAGTGAGCCTCATTAATATCTGGAAAGAGGCATGTGGGGAAAAGTGAGGTTAAAAACTGATGAAAGCAGCAGCCTACATAACAATCAAGCAGTGTCAGCTGAACCTGATCAGGAAGGACCATGTTTCTGGGAGACTAAGGACACTTTAGGGGTGGACAAAGGCTTGCTATGGAAGGGCATGTGATATTATTGTTCACTTTTCTCTTTCTAACCATCTGTCCCTGTTTGCTGCTTAACAGTACAGTCTCCTATTAAATATTACCCTACAGTTTTTCAAATATTATGTCATTCTCATTTTGTCTGAAAGCAGTGGAAGACGGTCAAACATGACCTCGCTGATGGTGCCCCCCCCCCCCCCATGCTCATGCATCCCACCTTAGGCATAAGGATTTCAAGGGTGAGGATGAGGGATAACTGGGTGGCTAGAGGGGAAGGTGCTGGCTAGCTATGGGGTGGTATTACGGTAATACCATATACCGCGATATTTTTGTTTAAAAAATAACTACACCTGGGAAGGAAGGTGTTGGCATGTCGGCAGCAAAATTTGCCAACTGGGGGATGGGGGGGGGGGGGGTAGATGCTGGGCATTGGGGGGTGTCAGGGAGCTGCTGTCCATTTGTGGGAAACTCCTGGAACTTTCAGGAGAGATGAAATATCTGCAGATTCCCTTTCAAAGCCTAATTATTGTTGTTTTAATAATTCTCTTTGAAAACAGCACTTAAAATTTCCAAATTCTTGCATTTCGTAGAATGCAGTACATGCCCCTTTAACCATGCAGAACTTCCATATTGCATGAACAAACAATGATTAACTGCATTAAACTCTCCTGCGGTCAGCTGGCTTCCTGCTTACAGTTTGTTCTAATTGTAACTTAAGGCAGAAAAGTTTATCAAGTTTGTAGTCGTATGGAAGTGCTCAAAACTGCAGTTCCTTCTTATAAAGACATTTTATTATAATTTGCATTTCAAATGAAACATGATAAGAACAAAAGAAATATCACAATAGCAAAAAATACTGTAATCTCAGTCAGAGACAATATTACTCTCTACTACGGATGTGTGGGTCAGTACTGAAATATCGATTATTTCAATACTGAATGGTTCATTTTAAGAATCGATCCTAAAGTTAAAATATTGTTTTTAGCTCTGTATGACAAAGTAGGATTTCTTGCTTAGCAAATAACTTGTTGGTTTTACAGTACCCCAGTTGAAATAGACTTTATCTTCATTCACTGTAGCCCAAACTACCTTAAATCCAAAAGTTATCTGGCAAAGCAAGAAATCCTGCTTGGTGACACAGGCCCCTGGTAATTTAAATGCTTGTATGCAGCACATAAGCTATCACCGGGCAGGACTGCCCATCAGGGTGGGGAAAGGGGCACCTTCACACCTCCAGGTCGGCAAATTTCAAAGCTCGCATCTCGCCGTACGGTCACCAAAAATCAGGATTGGCGATACCAGCCTTGGTGTTGAATCGAATCTGATCAAAAACAAAGTCCCTACTCGCTACCCACCGCAAAACGAAAAACACCAACAGTGGAACAGACGAAAGAATTTCGCGTTACGGGGAGTCCACTGCGCATACCATCGCTATTAAAATAGCTACAGTATATGCACAATGTAGAAGAATTTGCATGAACTTATTAAGATGAAATAAAATTGGATCTAAATCTCAATCATTCTGTAATATTCTTTCAATATCTCCAGCTTGCTCATTGGGTAATGCTGTGACTTCATATCTCCAAGGTGGCTCATTGGGTAACGCTGTGACCTCACATCTGCAGGGCGGCTCATTGGGTAACGCTGTGACCTCACATCTGCAGGGCGGCTCATTGGGTAACGCTGTGACCTCACATCTGCAGAGCGGCTCATTGGGTAACGCTGTGACCTCACATGTCCAGGGGTGGGCTGTTTAAATCCTGATCCTGCTCTGTGTATGCAGACTTTGTATGTTCTCCTTGCATATGTTCAGCCCCCCCTGTGGGTACTCCAAAAGCACGGTTACGTGAGTAAAATTGCCCACAATGGGGTGTAGTGTTGGAACCCACCATTCTATCCAGGTTGTCCCTAATCTCATGCCTTGTCTCATACCACAAAAGTAGTATGGAACATGGATAAAAACTACAGTCAGGTTAATTATGTCACTAAGATGGGTACGTGTAATGTACTGTAGGTCTTTCTTTACTGAACAAAATAATAGAATATGTTTCTCCAATTACCAAGAAGAAATTTTCCTAATCTGCCCCACTTTTGCTGTGCATAGTCAGACTGCACTTCAGCATTGGTGAAGATACGCAGCTCAAACCTCTGCATGTTTTCTCTTCAGCTCACAAAGGAAATATTGCATTAGTCTAGAAGATTCTCCTGAAGTCGCCAGCCGGCCTCGCCGGCGGGTTCAGATGTCGCTCGACAGGATGGGACACAGTCAGCAAAGGAGGCTTTTAGCTCTGTAGCTGTGGGCAGCGAAAGCAGGACGAACAGCAACATTGGACCCGATTTTCGGGCCGCGGCCATGCCTGAGCCGGTGATTAACGGTGTTTTGGTTCGATGGCAGCCCACCAGTCATAAAAGCCGAAACGGAGGAGCGAGGCCCCCCAGAGAGTGGCAGGAGTGGGGCGCTAATGCACTGACCCTAGATGTCCGTGGCTCCCAACTCCTGCCCCCCCCCCCCCCAAGTGCTGGAGCCGCTCTGGATCCGAATGACATGTGTCTCACGCCAGATCACGGAGAGCACGGGCCTTACGGCTTGCCAGGGCCGGCATCTGCCATGATCTCTGGCGAAGTCCCCCCCCCCCCCCGCTGCGAAGAGGGACAGGGAGGTAAACCGTGGCCCCCGTGTTGGCCGCGTCACGCGACGTCGAGTTTCCGGACAAACTGGTGCCAGCCAGCAGAGCAGCAAAAGTCATTAATGAGGGAGGGGGGCATCCAATCATGCGGTGGCCCAGGGCATTGCACGCCCCATTACATTTAAAGGAACAAAAGAAGATCGATATAACTGATGAATGCTGCACATTACACGTCTACGCCATGCTGCCTGGTACGTGATACGGCGTGTAACCAGTGCTGAGCATCAGCTACATGATCCTATTAGCTGTTAGCGTCACATATACCTAGGAATTAAAATAAAAAATAAATAAAAGCCATTTAAATAGAAACTAAATCAAAAGTGTTGGTCTGGGTCTTATGTATTTGTAACAGTTCCTATTAATAATAATTAACATGTTAGGGTCGCACATGAGCATAATTATGATTGGAGGGTGGCACTCCTCCATGGTTGGGGGGGGGGGGGTTAATCTTGCCTCAATAAAAAAATAAATAAATAAAAATTTTAAATGATAACACTGCATTTCTTTCAACAAGAAGGAAATGTAGAAAGCTGGGCATTCATTTCTAAGGATTTAATAGCATGCTTCAAGATGGTGCAGAACAGAGTAACGCAGCCTCATTTTGGTAAATGGCATGTATTTCGTGACAGTGGACGAGCATGTGTGCGGACACTGTCTGATTAATTATGGTTTAATCAGACTGACACAGTTACGTCTGCGCTGAATGACACAGTCACAGGTGCAGCCGCCGCAGGCCAAGTCGCAAAAGGCAACAACGCAAGTGCATGCGAAATGCAGAGGGGCCTCTGGTCCTGCACCGGGAAACCTCGCAGCTACACGTCCCTGCGACTTAGAGAGGAAAGAACGGTCGCATTGTTGCTTTGATGCCAGGGATACCTGTAGTGTTTCTTTTGTCACGACACATGTAGCTGATTCCAGTTTAACCAATTAAGGTTGGGGGGGGGGGGGGATTTACACGCTGGTGAGTAAAGTCCCGCACAAGAACAGACCGAAACAAATGTCAAAGGAAGTGCGCGGTCTGAAAACACGGGTTTATCGTGAGCGCGTTAATCAAAGCCACTTTAGGAGAGACTGAGCAACCGAACGGAGACTAATGTGCGCAGACAGACATCAGCGTTTCACCTTCTTTGTTTATACAAAATGGGAGATAAGATTTAAAGAAAATAATAAACGTGAACTAGGTGACCCCTGACTTCCAGAGATGTTGAAAGCCGGAATGGTGAGCAAAGCAATCTCCCAAACATGACGATATCCTGTATGGGTGGCCCCGTTTATGGAACCGACATATGATGTCATTCACGTGCGGAGTCAAAAATTTGGGATTTAGTTACCCTTAGAAAAGGGGAACAGAGACTCAAGCTAGTCTAGCATTCTGCTTCCAGTAAATTCTATTTTCCAATTCAAATTCACACATACCTGTGTTCAGTAATGAGCGGATCCACAGGTTTGCAGTCTTTTTTCCTTTAATGTATATTTTATTTATTTTACATATATTTTTGTTTATGGTAAAAAAAAAAAAGTAAAACCAGCAGCCATTGAAGTTATTCTTTGTAGATTTTTAAATACATTACATCCCTTCCAGTTGAATACATCAATGTTTCTTTTCATTGGTTTCCACACTCAGAATATGTAAATACAATTCTGCTATTTATTCCAGCACAAAAAAAGTAATATTGGCAATAGAACAGAAGAAAGGGGTTTGCAGAAAAATATATTATATATATGTCTTATTGGACAGAGTGCACGACATCAAAAGAACGCTTTACATGTTGTCAAATTATATTACATTTTATGTGAAACATTACACGAATAAAGTTTCACAGCTTTTAAGGCAACGGCGCGCGTGTTGGACAATGGCTCAGTTGGGGAGTGGAAAAAAATAATTAGCTGGAAAAAGAATTGATTTGACTAATGAGACTTCCATTTCACTGGGGTACTTCACTTGACCTCCAGTGCGGCCTCACTATCCAAGAATAAAGCCAGGTTTATAATTACACTCTGCAATGCACCATGAAATTGTTATTGTGGAATACCTTTTTGAAAATGCTATCAAACAATTACTTTCATTTTCCTCCGGAAACTGTTGCATATGTATACAAAATAGAATGGACCAAAAAAAACAAGTCCTGTCCCCAGGCCCAGTAAACGAAGCCATTAAATTCAGGGGAAGGGTCTTTCTGTCCATGGCGTGCTGCGGTAAATAAAATAATATGCAGATAGAACTGAAATATTTTATGACACAGTGATAATCACTGCCGTGTACGAGGCACTGATATGAAACCGTTGCAGCTGGAAAAGAAGAAATAATCCTTTTTTTTTGGGGGGGGGGGGGGCTTAGAAACAGGAATCTCAGTTGAATCACATCAAAAAACTCAAAGACAGCTCCGAGATGAACCGCGAGAAAATGACCTCCTCGCTTTTTTGGTGATAAAGTTCCAGCCAAAATGTGATCCAGGGCTGCGACGTGACTCATTAGAAGTGTGCGTACGTTTTGGAGTCGCACTCTCTATCTGGCAGAACCCGGCTTGCCGACTGATAAGAGGCAAATGCAAATGTCCTGATAAGAACTGAATGCAAATATTTATGATATGATATTCCCTGGGAATTATGTGTGGATAAAACAAAGTGTATTATTTCCCTGTATTCCTTTCAGGTTTGCCAAAAATGCCCCTTTTTTGCTTTTGCAATTTGCATTTCTTCAAAATTGATTGGGCCTGCATATTATGTTAAGCTATTTGTTTGCTGAGGATGGTAATTAGTTACTGTAATTACAGCGATGACAGTTGCTAAATTGTTTTTAAAGCATTACAGTGTGCCTGTGCCAGAAGATTGCAGTACTTATTTTAGGATTTAAGCAACTGTTGGAAATGCTCCCACTCCAAGGCCAAAGTGGGATTTTTGAACTACAAAGCAGCCATTTACTAAGCAAAGACATTTTTGAAAATGTCTGTTAATTTGTACTAATTGCAGGGTTGACTGTGTTTTGCAGTTTGTTCGCTGATCAGGGCCATGCTACCGATAGGAAGTCTTCAGGGATCAAAAAACTGGGCTTGAAAGTTGAAATGTGTGTTTCTGTTTGCTTCTTGCATGGATTCTAAGGAGAACTTTAATGTTTTGTGCAGCGTCAAAACAAAAGTGGCGGAGAAGACACGTCGGGAGCGTGTTCCTTCTGTATGGCTTCAAACTATGTAAATATGAATGCATGTTGATTTTGGTGTCTCAGAAAAATGTTTCCGTGCTCGATTTAAAAGGCTGCAAAGTCGAATCAGTACAGAACATCAAGCATCGTGATGGTCCACAATAACAAACTGAGACTATTGGCAACAATGATGGCAGAGGCCATACAAAATTAACTTGTGCGTACTTACGAATGTTAAACAGATAGTCTACAGTACGTGAAAATAGTCAACTCTAATTAACCTGTAAAAGAACAAAATATAATATGAAATAGCTGTTGTAATTTCTGACTTACCCCGCAGCTAGAAGATGTATGAATGCATGGACTTTCTGTCTTAACTAAGGTCAAACTGATTACTGCTGGGAGACTTTAGTGCCGTAACACTGAAAAATTTTATTTGTTGCCACAAAGCCGCCACATGGTCAATGAACTGTTCGTTGCCATCCTGCATTTCAGAGAATACTGAGCTGGGTTGTTGGGTATTTGCAGAACAGCCCAAATCTTCTGCTGGTCTCAGCAATACATACGGATGGATTAAAATACTGAAATAAGTGAATATTTTAAACCGAAGATTTATAAGAGTTTCTCATGGAAGGAAACTAAGGCTACCAAATAAAGACATATACAGTGTTAACTTTGCTACATTTGTCAAAAATATTCCATCCCTCCAATATAAATTGTTGGATTTAGGGAATATTTCACAGCTATACTCACAATCAAAGTGTCATTTGCTTTATACAGACATGTGGAGCTTTTAAAGTGAGAGGGAAGGAAATCTGGCAGGGACACACAGAAAATTACACCAGTTACACAACAGGTCAATGATTATTTACAAATTACAAACAATACTGGTTTGTGAGCTATGTCAAAAATAATAAAGACAGACTGTGCATACACTCGCTGTTCAATCAGTCACCAATTTTCTTTGTCCAATTAAAAATACAAGACAAAATATTTATGCATTAGTACATGCACAGATGACATAACACACCATATAAACCATATTTTATATTATTTAAAATACTGGATAAATATTGAAAAGTTGTATGTCTACCACCCCCTTCTGTTTGCCCACCTGGGGCAGCCTTGTGGTGTTACAATCATTCTCTTGTACCGTGGTCCACTTTCTGCTTGGGAGTCTTAAGCAAAAAAGCAGCCAAGCTTGTTTTTTGTTAATAGAAAAAAAAACACAAGACCCCCTCCCTTTCGGTAAACACCCAGCTACCTTCCCTTTTTCCACTCGTCCCAGTTATCTTCATGTTCACGAGATGCACCCTATAGTTAAAGCTTAATTAACAGCAAGCTCTTATAATGGAATTGCTCTTTGAGTTCACAAAATCCCTTTGAAATTACAAAGGATTAAATAAAGTTAGTTGCTAAATTGGTGTGTGCATCTGTAATTTAATTGCATCCAAATGTATTAATTAATATGGTACCTTCTTAATAGTTATTGTAAGGTTGCCATTAATTAATGGGCAGTTCTGATAAAGAGTCACAGAATTTAAACAAAAACAATTAGCATAGACAAGTGTACAGGAAATTTCTCTCCATTAGTGTTTGAGGTAATACAGTAACACAGATAAAGAGCCTTGTATAGATCCTAATTTGAGAGAAAACATTTTGACATCCATAGGGGAATTAATATACATTAATTACAATTAGTAAGCTCATTTTAAATAATACCATCATCATTTCCCATTAAAATACTCATAGATTGTCTCTTTTTTTATTTGGGATGAAAAGATGCAAGGCAGAAAAAAAACATTTGCACTTTAATAATTGAACTCAGACAAATAATATTGTCGTTATAATCTTTTTGGATTACATTAGTGGAAATATCTGGTAATTAATAAGCCTTCTATTGTTCTGTGATGACTGCAGAACACAGCAACATGCTGCTGAGAATATTCAACAGCACGGCACGTGTGTGTGTGTTTGGGGAGTGCAATTGGGTGGGTGATCCTTCTGTTTTTAAACCCCGTACAACATGATTCAAAAACAGGGGTTCTTCCTTAGCCGTACAATGCAAGACCGACGATTAGTCACATGACACGGTGCCATGGACCATTGGGGTTATATTAAGCTACATCACAAAACATCTTATAATTAAAGTGCAGTGAGAAAGTTAATTTTATTATAACTTGCTATTAAAGCTAATGGAGGCAATAATAATATGATGGTTATAATGGAACAGTTTGTCAGAATCAGAATCTTTTATTTGCCAAATACAAAAAGCACAAGGAGTTTGTTTTGGTGTAGGTGATGGCATGGAGCATACAATTAAACATAAAATCAAGTCAAATGTACAAAAAATAGAATAAATGTAAAATAGAGGTAGAAACAGAAATAAAGATGTGTCCCTTCATTCATCGTGTACATGTTTGCACCTCAGTTTACCAAACTGCCATCAGAATGTGTAGAGCAGCCAAAATGGTTTCTCAAGTTGGTTCTTGGTGTAGTTGTATCATCTTTAGAAAAAAAAAACATTTTTTTTTAAATAAGTGTGAAGTGGACGAACAGAAGCCCAGTCTTGGATGTTTGTCTTCCAGTGGTGTCCAATTTCCCTGTCCTCGAATCCACCGCCATGAATAAATTGTCACCACGTCGCGGGACCAGCGCAGGCGCGGGTGAGGGGGGGGGGGGGACAGCTCAGAAACACCTCTGTTAGACGTTTTTTTCACAATCGAAACCGTACACGAAGAATAACGGGGAATAATCTTCACCGCTAATGTGTTTAAAAGCCTGAGATACCAACCATTTAACATGCTGGGGATGTTTTTTCCAGTTCTCTTTAGTTATTGCTCATTTTTTATGAATATTAAAGACAGTGGTATGCATTATTTAACATTAACAGCTCAAAGTTCACAAGCTTTATTATTTATGTCTCTTGCAGGCAAATTAAACAAGAAAGTGCTTTTTGAAAAATCTTAAATGCATTTAACTTTTTCCCCTAATATCTATGTACATGGTGTACCGCTGTTGCTTCGGACCACCTGGTTTGGGGGGTAAATCCCATATCTACACCGTGTGTGGAATTTGCCCTGTATGGGATTCCTCTGTGTAGTCTAGTTTCTAAATTGCTGTAGTGTGTATGCGCCCTGTGATGGACTGGCTTGGATGTGCCCCAGCCGTGTGCCAAGTGCTGCCAGAGAGGATAGATGAAAGTATTTGAAGTTGTGGTCTACGTGAAATTAAAGAAAAAAAAAGTACATAAAAAAAAAAATCATCTGCCTTTTAAAATAGAGGCAGTACCTCTAAAATCCACACAGCACTGTAGCTTAGAGCAGGGCTCAGTTGCTTTGGTCCTCAGGTAGCTGACAGTAAACTGCTTCTCTTTACTTTCAATTCCTCCAAATGCTTACAGAAGGATGCGGCACGTGATGTCAAACTAAAACAAGTTAGCCAAAGACTATTTAATTGAACGGAAAAAGCTCACAAACGTGTGCAAGGACAGCTAGGTTGTCCTCAAGACATATTTCCCCTATTGTTAGATTTTTGGTGAAACTTAATAATCAGTCACAGTAGATATTAATGGAGATTTATCAATCCTTTCTACACAGTTATCACAATATTTCCAAATTGTCATAGTGTGTGTAACTATTGTATATTATATAACTATTATATAACTTTTCACCATTACATCTATTCCATCGTTTAACCACAAATAAGTACCGTGATTGGTTTAGTAAGATTAGTACTGCACTATCCAACAGGCCAATCAGGCATAATTAATTCGAGAGCTAAACACACCACGGCCCGGGAAGAATGGTGACACTGAAGACATGTAATAAAGGCTTTTGTCTTGCATGCTCCTGCATTTATTGTGGCTAAATGAAACTTACTTTCTGGGTAAGACATTAGGATCTATAGTGAGACCTTTTCAGGAGACAGGTCAGCTCCGTTTGGGATTTGGCATTTTCTCCCATCTTCCACAGACTAATGGTAAAATATGACAGGTCCGCAGTGGCCCCCCAGGGCCAGCCGTTTTGCTGGAGGTTTGAAGTGCTCCGCGGGGATCGCTGCCTCCTCTCTGCATACGCACCTCATTAGCACAGTTATGTAATTTCGAGCGCTGACAGTTCTCAGGGACGCCTCACGAAGGCAGGAGCCGCGGCCGAGCTCCGGACCGCTAATTGCCGACCAGCGGCACACAAAATGTCAGCCGCCTTCTCCGAGCCATGCAGCCCTTGCGGTGGAATGGCATCAACGCTTTGCGGCACGGTGACATTTGCCAAGTGTGAGTGGGGGGGGGGGGCATCAGCCTGGGACGAAGGCCGCTTAGGGGGTCAGCCGTCGGAACCCGGCTCGCCCCATATCTACTCTGTGGGGGTGTCTGGAGGGGGGTGGAACTGCTCTATCCACCTGTGCTACAATATAGAGGGGATGGCAGTGTCTCAGAGAGAATAAAGTGTCAATAGAATGTGTGGTTACATGTGCCGTACAATCACAGTGCCCAACATACCATCGTTTAACCTTTACAACATGTGTATTGATCCATTCTGCTGCTATCAGGCCCTGATCAGAGCCTCTGCTTAGCCTCTGGTCAAGACAAAGAGCCCCCACAACAGTCCAGTTATGATTTTACACGCTTCCTCTTTTTCTTGCTGCCGATGCAATAGCGTCTCTTTCTCTCCGTCTTCCACATCTACAATTAGGCCTTAGATAAGATCGTAACCCACTTGAATGAGCTGATTAAGAAAGAAATCCAGCCTCTCCAGATTATGTTTCAGCCTTGTGATGCATTGGACAGAATCGCTATTGTTCTCTGGAGAGCACACACACAATAACACGGAAGGGAAAGGGATTCGCAGACATTTCAGTAAAATAATAGAATGCAGTGGAAACGATCATTTGATGTTCGTCTTGGTTCGTCTTTCACTAATTGCTTAAACAAATACAGCAGATAAATGCACGTGGCCTCTTAGGAAACCCTATCGGCCATCGGAGGGCTGAAGGACGTCAGGTCCTCACATATGACCTCGGGAGAGAAGGAACCCTGTCTGAGGGGAGGGGTCTGAGCCAGGCCGGGAGAGAAGCCCCGCGTGATGGAGATCGACTGACCTCCGCGGCAGGGGCATCCGGTACCTGGCTGGTCTGCAAAACTAAAGCTTTGTCTGCAAAGTGCATCTGAAGTGGATCTTACCAGAGGCACATGGAAATATACATTATTACTATTATTATTATTGTTGTTGTTATCCATCTATCTTCAGTCTGTTAATCCAGTGGGGGGGGGGGGGGGGCACTGGAGGACAGTAGTGGGCAGGAGGGGGGGGGGGCTGGAGCCCATCCCAGGCAGCACAGGGCAGAGTATATTATTATTATTAGTGCTGATATTATGATATTATTAATATTTCCCTGTGATGCAGCACAGCACCCGATCCTTGTACCTTGTGCTCACTGGAATAAGACCCAGTCTCACCCTGACCCAGGACTGTATAATAAGTGGTTATGGACAATAGACGCGTTCCTCATGTTATTATAATAGTTGTTGTTGCTGCTGCTGCTGCTGAAAAGCGATTTCCTATCCAAAGGAACTTAGACCAATTATACAAGTGGATTCACCAAATCCAATTAATTTTAGTATCCTGTTTAAGGGTACAACAGCTGACCTTTACCCTGTGCCCTGACCAATCTTGAGGACCACAATATGCACACATGCTCCTATATGAGTCATGTTTAATGCCAGAAGAAACATATATTTTTTGAATTCCAGGAGACATCTTAGAACAAAATTCGACACAGAGTACAGCTGAATCGAGAGGTCAAATTAAGTCCAAACCATTACAGATTATTTGGAAACTGCTCTCGTGTTTCCACACATGACAAACACGGAGGTAAGGCTTTTTTCAGCTCCCGATAAGTGTTAATAAATTACTAGAATTTCAAAATTAATGGCTGCCCGCCTGCTTCTGCGAGATATCATTGTGTTTCATGAATATTTTGATTTAGCGATTAGATCAAAATGCGGAGAATTCCTAAACAGCCGTTCCCAAGCACCGCTGATCATAAACTGCTCCCTTTTTATACAAATTATATTCCTTGCAAATCTGCTGATATGGTGTAATTAGAATGAGTTGCCTGCAGTTTACTGTAACATTTGCATGACTTCAGATCCCAGTCTAGTGATCTAGAAGGTAAGAGAATGTGTACGTTTTGTGTGACTTCTTTAATATACCTTGGTCGCCGAGATAATTGTTTATATTGTGATGTTAAAGAGGGTCATATTAATAAAAAAAAAAAACACAAGTCCGGTGCTGCTCCTGGGAGACACTGATTACACACTTCGTGTTTCTATTCCGTCACTGTTTACGCTGTTTGCTGTCTTTCCGCATTTTGCGCACGATAGTGGTCAGATTCGGCAAAGCCCGTGTTTTTTATTTGTACACAAGAAATCCTAAAACGACAGATAATTATAACTTTAACTCAAAACTGCATTCCTACAAATACCCACAATTATGTTGTTCTCCGCCTGACTACCAAACAGATATAGGCATGTAGGGTGTGTCTATAATCATTATGCCTTTGTCTCGCTTTGTCTATAGGCCTATTTTTAACATAAACAGGCACTCCGCTTTACGTCCCTCATAGGTCTCCCCCCCGCAGTTACAGTGATCCTTTGCATAAACGTGAGCGTTTGCAGGTTGTCACCCAAAGTTATATGCATTGCATTTCCAGGGACCGCAGCAAGCACCTCCAGTCTCCGTTTTGCGCCTCCTGCAGAGCAGCTGCGAGGGGCCCCTGGGACGGGCCTGCGTGCATCGGGTCTCTCAAACGAGTCGCTCATTAGCGCAAGCGAATGCATTGCACACAGATGGCTGTCAGCGTTCAGGAGAGAAGAGGAAAAAAACACCTTGCCTACATAAGACAAGCCAACTGAGGTTTGACTTCCTTATGCTGGCTTTTATGACATGGCAATATTCATGCGCTATTTGTTTATGTCTTCAAAACTATGAAGACGCAGCGTCTGAAAGCGCGTTTCCTAATGAGCGCCGCGCGGCTCCACGCCCGTCACTCAGCGGCGCGCGAGCCTACACGCGCTTGCCATAACGCAAAACGGCGTGCCTCTGATACACCGGCGGATGTGCCCATTAGTCCAACTAAATCAATTAGATGGCTTACCTTTCAGGGCTCAAAGACTTTAAACGTGATGCTACGTTTTTTTTATTTATTAATATTTTAATTTCTATTTATATGCAGCCTCTTTTGCAATGTCATGGGAAAATGTCTGTCCAAAAGTATGACACAAAGCTGGCGGCATGGCCGACGCCTTTTAACCCCAATATCACCTACTTGCATTTTACTCTTACGTCAACTTTTATAAGATGTGCACGTAAAAAGCGTAAACGAGAAGTTCTTAAGTTCTCCTGAATCTGTTCGTTAGTACTGCCCACACTTTAAACAGCCATCTCAGACAATACAAATATTAGAGATATATTTTCAAAATAGTAACAATGTAAGAACTGTAAAAAAATAAAAATACACATTACTGGTCGGGAAATCATTATGCTGGAAAATAATTAAAATACAAATTCAAACATGTAAGAAAACATGCAAATTTAATGTATGACCTAGTTCAAACGGGAAAAAACTGGGATTTTAATGAAAGCTGATTAGTAAGACTAACGCAATATCCCGCCCATTTTGTTCGTCAGCTCACTTAAAGGTCTGCCTGGGCATTTTGGTGGTAGGCTCCAAATTTTGGGATTCAGCAAAGTCTCCTTTAGGTCTTTCTAACACCGCACTCTGGCTTAGGGAGAAGGTATGAATTAAGTCAGAGTTAAGTAGAGTTAGTAGGCCTACATATTTGTGCAACATATCTTCTGTTCAGTGATCTCTGGGTCATTAGTGTTAGATTACCCGCATACTTTCCTAGAATGATGTACAATTATTTTTATTATTATAGGTGATGGATAGATTCAAGAGTGATTTTGGTGGCCAAATTGTATTCTCTTTAGTTATTAATGAAAATAAAGACCAAACTGGTGTTAATTTCACTTTGGCTTTGTAGCATTTTATTAATGCAATTAACGAGCGGAGAAACTAGAGTTCAAAATTAATTATGGATGGGACTTTCATGCACCATTAGTCATATTTTTTTCTGTTTGTCACTGGTTCTCGTTTAAGTAAATCAGACAACAGTTCAAACTTAAAACAATCCATAATGTTGAATCCAGCAACGGTCGAAATCCTAGGCAAGACTCACCACCGACACCCCCAATCTGAGACAAAGTGAAATTGGATCGTTGAGGCAGCCACTTATCTCACCTAATAGGTTGACCGGTACCAGTTAAATCATTCGTGCTTTATTTACAAAGAATACACGAGAAATGTGTCTGTGAATCTAAGGTCTGTGTTTATTGTAAGGTAAATCAAGGTAACTTCTTTTCTACTAATTTGTAGTATCACACAGCCAGACGCAAAATAGGAATGTCAGCAATAATCAAGCTCATATTTGAAACAAAACACGTGACTTTTCATTTCAGATTGTACTGGAGTTTTGGAGTAATACTGTTGCCTTTAGTGTTTGTTTGTTTGTTTGTTTGTTTGTTTCTCCTCATAGCATACATGTGCCTGGCACACAGGTTCCTGTTCCCAGGGAGCAGTTCCTCCTGGACTCAGCATGAGCCCTTTCAGCAGACAGTAAAGTGTCCATGCAGGACCATTGCATGACTGGTGAATGTATAAGGAGATCTTCCATTTAAATTTGTATTGATTTATTCAAGGTGAATATCAATGGGAATGAGGAAGTAAGACTCTAACATATAATAAAGGCGTGGAGCTTAAAGGCTGTGTGGTTGAGGAATGAGCCCAAAAATATCAATGTCATGAGGTTTGGGCTGAAGTAAGCAGTATATTTCCTTTAATTCCCCCTGCATTATTAATAATTGCATGCATTTTTATAACAAGTAAAATGGCGCATTTACATCTGTACAAAACTACTTTTTTCCAGGAGCAAAAAAAAAAATCTGCCAGGAAATTTACATCATAAACAAAAGAATGCATAGAATTTATGCTAAACAGCTGCTTTCAAAAAATGGTGTGTAAAACTTCTCAAATGAAGCGTTGCTTCCTCGGTATTCTGTACAGTCGGTATTGTGTTAGCGGTTATCATGACGTCTTTAAAACTCATTGTTTTGAAAAGCTCATTCTGATTAGCTTTTGCATTCTTCTCTAGGCCAACAATGCTAATGCTTTTGCGCGGCACGCCTGCATATTCCAGTACTGCAAATATAATATGATGATTAGGTCTGATACAAAAGTTGTATTACTGAAAATACTCAGAAGGCAGAGAACAAACAAATTTGCATTTAGCTGCCTTGCTGATACATTTGTGCAGAGCAACTTCATACTGCTGGGCATTTCAACACGACAATGCTAAAAGTTTAGGGACTTGAACAAGCAACCTTGCGGTTACCAGGTAAAACCCTCACCTGTTACAGTACCTGTTACAGTACCTGTTACAGTACCTGCTTTAGCAATGACAGCATCCAGCTTTCAGAGATGAAATGTCGTCATCTTTTCGGCATTCTCCATGAGAAAGACGCTCATAGCATTTCTTGTTATGTTTTTAATATGCGCTAATACTGGTTAAGTGGCACCATTCTTTGGTTCCAAGAACATTCTGGATCCTGCCCCGGTGAATGGGTCAGATTTGTAATGTTATAACGGCTTTCAGGGCAACTTAACCTTCAGAAAACCAATTAATGTAACCGTATGTAGGTAGTGATTGTTATTATGCAAGTAGATATTATAATCACCAGGTTGTGTGCCCTCCCCAGGGAATAAAGGGCTGTCATTATTCCTCTGAGATTACTTACACTTGTAACTGTGCATTCATTGGAATCTCAGCCTAGCTGCACTAACCCCTAGTCGACTCCTGGACGGCTGTATGCTTGTAATGTGCAGTTTGTTGTACCTTCGGACAAAAGCATGAGCTAAATAAATAAATGTAATGCGAATGTATTTCTCAATATTACATCTTGTCAGTTGGGGGTCTTTGGTTTCGTAGGGGATTGATAAAGGGAACACGGTCTGGCTCTTAACCCTGTTGAAAGAAGATGGTGTGGAGATGGATGCGCCAACCCACCAGAACGACGACTTATGGGACAAAAGGTTTGGCCAGTGATCGGAGCGTCGGCAAGCAGTGCGTCATGATGCCCAGTTTAACACGAATATATAACAGGCTGCATTAGGTACGCAGATCAATTTCTCTATTTCGCATATTTTTTCAAACACAGTAGTAATGAGATGTGTATATAATTTAATGTTTGATTTTTTTTTAAAATACGATGTGCACTAGTTATTACTCGTAATAATGTAGTAAGAGTGTACATGATTATTGTTATAATTTGTTGTTATTTACTTGCAAAAGGGTTCAAGGTATGCGACTGAAAAAATATTTAGCATGGACTCAAGTAAAGTAATGCTATATGTAGTCATTGTGCAACTGGATAAACTGGATATCTTGAGATACATAAACCGTTCCCTGATGAGAGCGCACAATCTCACTGGATTTAATACACATACAGTACAGTATCAGAGATGTGCTTGTAGCTGTGGCTAATGATGGAGTTTTGCAGAAGGTGAATTACAAGAGAGCCTAGTCGGTCAAATTGCTGGATCCGCGCCCTTCTAGACACTAATGGATTTAAGGTATGACTTTGGGTTGAGGAAAAAAAACTGTTGTATTTAACTAACAGCTGGCACAATGGCTGATGAAAGGTCTGGAAATCAGTCCGGTTAATACCAGATTAAAGGTGCGATTTTGGGACGGCCTACTTTGGAAGCAGTCATATGAGGCAGAGTACTCAATCTGACCTACTTGCTTATCTCATGTCTCCCTCCTCTAGCCAACTGTAAAAATAACCATATGTCAAATAGACAGAAACCCTGACTCATAAATATTTCACCATTGTCACAATCCTGTTAAAGGCAATACTCTTTGCCAGGAGCTGGAGTAGAGATTATTCAAGGTTTCCACCTTTGGCAAGTCTGTTAATTGATTAATTGACCATTCAAACCATATTTTGTGCAGCACATATTCCAGAACATTTTGATCTTTTATCCTCTTCCTTTTTAAATATTCAAGAAATTAGTAATGCATGTATAGAGCAACATAGTTGTGGAATACTGACAGTGAGGCTCCTATATAATGTAAATTCTATAATATCCCATTCAGTTAAAGACGGCTGTGCTTTTGCAGTTCTGCATTATCATACAGTATGTAACACATAGTTAGAATAAACCATAGCTTTTGAATAGATGCCATTTTCTGAAAAATGTGACAGGCCTCTGTTTAATCCTTTGCTATTCCAGATAGCAGTATTATTGAGAAAAACTCACTTTCTTGGCTAAATGAATTTCTTTCCAGTATATTTACATGAATCAAATTGTTCTAAATGAACCAAAACCATTCTTAAGTCAATTGGCCATTGAAAATTCCAATTGAATCTGTGTTAAATCAAAGACCTACGTCCGTATTACGGCGTTTAAATGTTTTTTCTTGTTATTTTTTATGTATCATATCCATTAGATCTGCTGAATAGGTTTTTATTATCATTTTAATTCATAAACCTATAATACATTAAGATGGTATTCAATCAGGCTGTGTTATGGCAATGACCGTGACGGTGGCGATACGATATGTATCATGATACGGGGTTATGATTCAATATATTATTGCGATACTGTGAAGACGTGGTATATTTTGATTTTTTTAAAACTAATTTTAGGAAAACTGTCATAGTATAATGAAGACACCACCATACGCATTAAAAAGTAAAAAAAAAAAAAACAGCTGTGGTTGGTAACGTTACTAGGCAGCTAGGTTTGCTAATACGAACATTAGCAGTGCGCCCTTACGCTACTTCCTGACTCAGTTTACGTTACGTTGGAGTGGAAGACTCAAATGTCTATAGATAGGTTACAACACTGCTCTCTAGCAATCAGGGGTTTAAGCACAAAACAAAATGAACCAACGTTTGCCACAAATCTTTGCATGCAAATTATTAATTAAAAATCGTTACAACATAATGTCGTGATACTGAAATGTATCGATATCTACTTAGACCACTCTTATGCAAGTTGTTATACAAGATGTTATTCTACAGTTAATTAGGAGTGACATTGTAAAGATCTGTGGGATAAATTTGCTACCTGTCACAGAGACCTCTTGACTGGAAGGGCAGATCTATAAACTCCTCCTATCATGGGGTGGTATTTAGCTCTAGTAACCTGGGGGAGGGCAAACCAACTAGTCATCTCCAAAACAGCAAATCAGGTCGGGGGCCCCTCCCCTAACCAGTAGGGTTTTATTGTCTCTCTGTGTCCCTCTCTCTCTCGCTCTCTCTCTCTCTCCCTCCCTCCTCTGGGAGCATCCTCGGAGTAGGCAACGCAGACATGTCTGACCGACTGAGTGGTAGGATTAGTCAAGGATCCATCTTGAGGCGCAGATAATGTTCTCCACCCGGCCCCGTCACTCCGCCCTCAGCGGACTGCGGCTTGTGTGCTTTCACTGAGCGATAATGCCTCACGCGTCTGCTCCCCGCCTTGCAAAGGGGGAGAAAAAGGGACCTCTTACGGCATATTTAGGAGCAATACCCATTAGTGTGTATGTGCCTTTTTGAAAATTATTTCAACAACTAGGTCAGGACAAAGACTCCGTTCATGCTGTTGGATTCACTGAGCTTCTACTGACAATAAAGAGATGTTTGAGTGCACTATCAAGACTTCCTCAGAATGTTTCTAATGCTGTTCGGCATAATGGTGATCTTGACCCTTGCAAGACAGGAAAAAAAAAAGCTTCCTCTGATAACTTTTCGTTTGAGGTACATTTCTGGAAAACACCTGTGTCTGGAGAAGCTTGTATCGCAAATTCCTCATTCAGAGCTGGGGTTGCATTGAGATGGCACCCAAAGCCTTGTTTGTTATTCTCTGAGGGGGGGGGGGGGATGGTTGCATTTATTTCACAAAGAATTCCATACCTCCTGAAGGAATTGTGGCGCAGGTCACATGAGAGCTCGGCCGGGCCTGAAGCTACACCTGCCTGTTTTCTGAGCAGACCGGTGGAGAACATACAGGCGACCATGACAGCTGAGATCAGCCAAAGGCCATGGAATGACGCTGCCTGTTGCAATCCCACTTCTCCATCGTAGCTTCACATGAACACCTTTAAACAAGCCTGCCATTCATTTCCTCATATACTATTCAATCTCTACATTTATCAAGTTCCCAGTACTTACCCTAATAACTTTACCTATTTACTCAGCTAGTTATTATATTCAAATTGTGTCTTCACTTATGATTGCATGTCCATGTTCTTAGCCACCTGCTTGTCACGCTACATATTACACTGCGTTTCTCAGCCATTATTTACTTACATATTTCTCCAATATTATTCTCAAATTCACTCTCCACATAGTATTGATACTTTGCCATAGTACAGTCAGTTTCATCCCTGTCCCGTTGCACCATATCCCTAATTTGTTTGTATTGGTTATGAAAAAACAATGGAAAATTGAAATGTCCGTGTGCTCCGTTAATGGACAGTACTGTGTCTATATAAATTCGGTATAGGTATATCCCTAAAGCATGTGGTAAGACAATTAAAGGGGCTCCTTCCACCTCAACAGGCGGCTGCTGTGTTGGGGAGCAAAGAAATCCTGTGACTCCCATTCTTACCGTGTGGGCAGGAGCAAATTTAATTTAAGCCACTGTTCTCATTACCTTCACTTCCTGGGCTGTTAAAACACTGAAGTGACTGTTCTTCTCCCATGTAAAAGAACCCATTATCAAAGCATTACGATATGATTAAAGTGACATTTTCTTAAGAAAACCAAGAGTAGGGGGGAAGCATTCTGAAAGAGCACTACATACTCCAGATCTTATCAAGAGAGCCTCCATACTGATCTTTGAAGCGGCTTATTACCAAGCCCGCTAAGGAGACAAGCGTGAGGGTGTATGGATCAGAGGGACGTAAGTAAATGCACCTACTAGATTTCACTATCGTACAGAGTTTGTCAGTCAGCATTGAGGTCCTGCCAGGATGTAAAAATCTTCTTCCTCACAATTCTAATGTCAGAGCAGAGGTGCATATTTTCTTTTCTTTCTTCGAGAGAAAAGGATAAGATAAAATCCATTGGGTACAGCAGGTTACGAGTGCTCTCATGTTAGGGATGGCTAGTTGGATTTTTATGACATTTAAACACGGTGACGGCTGTAGATTTAGGTCAACCATTCAACGGCGTCTTGGTTGGCGACGGGTGTCATATTGTGGTATGCTAATGTAAATATTAGCCTTGCCCGCTAACACCTGAGCTCCCTTGTAGAGAGTAGTCATTGGCTTGTATTATCACGCACACATTTCTTCCCATTATTTTAATCAGCTGGCTGTCTTGGGTCACTGTTTTGCAGAACTGGTGAGGTGCTCGCAGCTGTTTGTGATACGCACGACCTTCAAATGACATTATGGCTCGCAGTCCCCAAGCAACTGAGAAATTATACATTTCTGGAAACTAATGAATTTGAATTTTTACCGGACCCAGAGGAAAGGTGTTGGTGTAATTAACAGGTAATTATCCTGAAGTTCCAGTGGAGAATAAATTTATGAAAAAGTATTATTTAAGACAACAATATTCCAAGACACAAACTGTCTCCCCATCACATAAACACATGAAAATACAGTAACCCCTTCACAGTCTCTTCAGTTGGCCTAGTCCCATTAGACAGGAAAATCTTTGCAGCTTGTCGAAAGATTGCAGAAACTTGCAAGGCGACACGCACGCCAAAAAACAACACTGAAAAAGATTTGGATCACATAAACTTCAATAAAATATAAATATTAGTGATACATCATATTCATTATTGTAACTGCATAGTACATCTATAATATTAAGTCTTGGCGTGGTTATGCCGCGTATCTTTGTCTCCTTGTGAATGTGGAGTCTCACATTCTTAACTTTTAAACTTTTCAGTGCTGTTAATTTAGCATTTTTAGTAATGAGTCTGAAATGTACTGCTCCCAGTACATACAGTAGTAACTTTGTACTTACAGGGACATAATTTAGATGGTCTGTATATAAAAAGGTCTACTGTATGTAGGAAATGACAAAGCAATTTGACATGCAAAGTGTACAGCAAAGTGCTATTTATTTATAAATTGGTAATAAATAGACCTTTTATGTTGTCGTTCAGCTGGCAGGCTGCTGTAGGTTGAGGTCATTGGTGCTCAAATATTATTCACAAATTTTCACATTCAGACTTTCACTTCCAGCCATAAATCTCGCAAATTTGAAGGAGTTACTGTACATGGACTTTTCAAAACGTCTGGTCGACTAAAACACATTCAACTGACATAATTTATTAACCGACACCATCTATTTCTGTAGTTGAAATCATTGCTTTCAGAATTTGAATTTGACATTAATTAAAACCATCCTGCCAATCATGTTCTCCAACCTTGGGCACAAGGCTGCCTGGAACAGGGCTCCTGCGACTATGACCAGTATCAGCAGTTAGCAGATGGATGGATGGATGGATGGATAGATAGATAGATGGAAGGATGGGTGGGTGGATTTAACTAACATTTGCTAAAGTCATAAAACATTGATTTGCTATATCATAATCTTAGCTCTGTATGATCAGTCCATTTACAGTGAGATTAGCATAATTCCTCAAAAAAAAAAAGCTTATAATTGTCTACTTTTCCGTTATATCTGAAAGAAAAAGCATTCACATTGTCATGCAGGCCTGTCAGTCAATTTAGTTGCCAAAGAAGAACCCTGAAATGCTTCCAGCTAAAACAGTAAACAGTAAAATAGAAAATATTGGATTCTCCACTGTTTTAGAGATTATGTAATCTTTCCAGTTTTCCATTTAAATGGTGCTGAGATGCAACCATCAGATATACGTTTTGTTTTCGGTCAGTATCATATGTTTCGACAAATAATGAGACGGCTCTAAAAGTCGCAGTGTTTATGTAAATTTGTACAAAGAGAGAGCCAAGGAGACATCCGAACAGAATGAATAATTTGAATTTGTTTGCATTGAACGCTCCAGCAGCGGGAGAGGACTTAGCGATGCCCTGAGTGGGCGGGGCGTCAAACAGCAGCAAACCAATCAGCGTTGAGAGGGGCTCAGGTGCATGCCGGTGCTCCTAGTGCAGGGCTATTCAAATCACGGGCCTCAGGGTCCGAGCCCTGCTGATTTTCCAGCCTTGCTTTACCCGTGAGTCTCTGTGGCCAATCAGAATCAGTAATTATTGAACTAACTACCTGAGAGAATTGAAAACAAGGCCTAGATTTAGAATCGAGGTCCAGATTTCAAGAGTCCTGTCCTAGTACCATGTACTGAAGGTTCTGTTTTTGATTCCTAACTCAGCATGAATTTGATTTTCATGTATTCATTGTTTTTATTGTGTTATCTAAGCACTAAACTGCTTAGAGCGGGTTAAGTGAAACCGAACTTGGAATTCCTTGTAGTGAACCAGAAAATGGTCCCAGGACCGAAATTGTCAGAAGATCTGAACCTAGATGGGCGACGTTTTGATTTATAGCTTGATTTACTCAGCACAATGAGAGTGAGCGGCCAGCTCCGGTCCTCACACCAAGCATCGAGTTCCGGCTGGTCTCGGCCCAGGGTTCTGCGTGAACCATGTCGCCCTCCCGGTCTTTAGGGGGGGGAAGCTGGAGAGCGAAGATCTGGACGGCTAATTACACCGGAGCGCTCAGCGCAGCCACTGAAAACGACGCTTCCCCGATGGGATCTGCACCCGAACCCATTACCGCGGGGCTGCCAGTGGGCGGAGAGGGATTGTTCTCTAGGAAGGCAGCGCGGCGTCGCACAACGCCGGCCTCTGATGCACCGTGCCCCCGCTGAGTTAATAAACGTGACCCCCACTTAATTAAAGCAGTGCACTATCTTCCAGCAACTAAAAAGAGCCGGTTTCAGAATTATTTCAAATAATTGGTCATAAAGATGACGGAGAGCAACAGAGAACGCACAAAATATCTATATTTAGCTGTGCTGAGAAACAGCAAATATACAGCAATTACGTTTGATGGGATGTAAACGAACGAATAAGAGCATATTAGGTGAGGAGTCTCTCAGATCAATATGGACAGATGCTCTGTCTTATCCTGTGAAGGCAAATGCAGAAGAAATTGTTTGATAAACTAAAGGCAGGACGTGTGAGTGTCGATAAGGTCACGATGCCATGACATTTAAAAATATTAGTTATGTTGCCTAACAAAAAATGAATAGATGCTTTGCAAACTCTTCTGAATAGCTCCCCTTTTACATGAAAATGCACTTTTAATACATCATTGTTTATTCTCATAGTAGCCTCACTAGGAAGCTGTAATTATTCAAATAAAGACATCCAAGACGGAGTACTGGTGGGCTAATGGTGAAACACTCAGAACGATGGCAAATTAACAATGGAATTTACGTTTTAATATGACAATGGTACTGCCAAACAAAATATGAATCAATGTATTGAAAAGGCATTTATGTGTCCTTTTTCAGCACCATGAACACACTTTTAATCTGTGATTGTTTTATTTTCGTCGTCTTTTTGTTAGGAGGAAGATGCTTTGGGTAGGTTTTAAAAAAGTGTGACAATTCATAATGGTGGAAATCCACATCCGCGCTGGAGGATTTTTGTTGTTGCCGTTGTCATCTCCTGCCATCTTGAATATTGGCCCTCGGTGCCGTGGGGGCAGTAATTCTGAAGCATGGCGTGTTAAGAGGATATCATTATCATGTGTTTGTTGAGTAAGCCGCAGATTTGGTTAAATATAGTAGTTTTTTGTTTCATCTTCTTTCATTTCTGGGCAAAAGCTGGGTCAGACGGAACTCTCCCATGGCGCCCCCCTCGTATAAGCAGCCAAAGCCGGGGTTCTGCCACAGACGCAGCCAGTATCGATGCTGCGCTCAAAAACTGATTGAAAAGCGACTTACATGTTTCAAAGCATGGTGGGAATTGGGGGCCAGGCGACAGCCCAGAGTATTAAAGTGTAGACGGTCTTAGCAGAGGGCTGCAAGCGTTAAACTTCACTGGTAAACAGACCGGCGGAAAGTTACTGAGAATGTTATAATAGCATTTAAAGAATTTCGTGAGAGAATTTCGCAGAAATATGTGAGACGGTCAGAGAAAATTGTTTAGAGCTTGTTTTTTTGAGAATGAAATTGTAGCCTAGCTATTGCACACACCTAAGGGAGATCTTCAAACGGCTTTAAAACGATATAAAACTCATATACTGCACCAACTTGGTGCTAAGTTGAGTTGTAACTGTTTAGACAAATGCTATATATATAGCCTACTACTGTAAATTATGAATTGTAAACTGTTGCACTTTGACTTACATAGATCGTCGGTTCAGCTTCAAAAGAATGCACCAGAACTTTGATGGACTGGGGACGACTGGTGCTTAAATTATTTCCTGATTTCTTCAAGATCATTCTGGAGTGGTTCCCCATACAGTAGAAACTGATACCGGTTAGCTAAACCGTACGGTTACGGTGATTAAAATTGTTTGAGAATCAACTGCATTAGAAAAGCAGGATTTAGGCTACCTGCTGCACTGACTGTGTATCACCTCCTTTAGTAACTTAGTAACATAAATCACACCATCCATCGGAAAAAAGGCTCCTTTTTATGAATTGTCTGTGTCAAAGTGGGTCAGAAAAACTGAGTTCGGTCTCTGGAGTCTCCTGAGTGCAGCGTGTTCAGCATTTTGCGAAGATCTTTCGCTTCCTCGAAGTGTTGAAGTTGGCTGCGTAAATGAGGTTACATTCCTAATCCCCATGCAGGCAGTGTAGAGTTGAGCAGGATCCGTATTAACAGTTATGGAATAAAATAAACAGGATACGCTGAACTGTTACAGCCAGCACAATAAACGACTGACTGTGCTTCGAGGATGTTTTGAATGTGTCATAAATAACTCTTAAACACTAAAATATTTAAGATTTTTGACATCTAGTTGATAAAAAAAAGATAGAGGCATTCAGATTGATGTCATAAAGATGTGTCACAAAAGATTATGTTCCTCTTTTTATATACTGTGCATCAAACCTGAAATCTTAGGTGAATAATCACTACGGTGCTACTTTTCTGTGGCTTTTACGTTCCTTCCCTCGTAATATTTATCTGAGAAGACAGTCGGAGCTGATCGCCTTACAGTAGGAGATGACGCGGATTTCAGATAAAGGGCGTGAAATGTAACGTTTTCTTTCTGGAACTAATAACAAGTAGGAACAGCCTAAAAGGTGTGGTTTCAGTAATCGCTTGTGTGAATCCCCAACATTTCAAAAAGTCATAAACAAAATGTTTATGCTCATAACATGTGGATATCATATTAAAGAAATTAACAAAACCTCGAATCATAAGGAATTGACTGAATGTTGTAAATAAGCATTTTTTCAGTTCTGCTATACGAATCATTTCTTTGTATTTTTAGTTGTGCTGTATCAATCATTTAATGAGCGGCGAAACAACATGTATATTTAATTTGCCTTTCCCAGCTGTGGAAGAATATTTTAAACTTATTCTGTAAACATGGTATCAAACTCCATAGTATACAAATCTCAGATAAAATAAATAATTTATTTGGAAAATAACTTATTCACTGCGGAATTATTTCAGATACTATTTTAAAATCATATCTGGGATACCTGTTAAAAAAAACTATTAGCTAATGGTATTCATTTTTTTTTTAATCTATCTACAGTATAATTAAGCAAAGCACAGATCCTTCGCACAACTTGAGGTTTGTAAATTTTACCTTAAGAAATACAGTAGTCTATTTTTTTCTTTCAGAAAAATCTAAATTTCAATTCATAAGCAAGAAAGTACGTGCAGTTAAAACGGAATATACAATTTTGCACAATAATAGAATATTGAAAAAAATATATATTTTTTAGACGTCACATCATCATATCATTCCGTATTTCTTAAAGAATATTACTCATGAAATATTTCGTCACAAACATCTCATTCTTTTCCTCTGCTCTGTTAGTCTGGTTTATTAAATACTACCGTCGAAAGGCAATCGTAAGTCAGGACTGTTGGAAAGTCAGTACAAACGCCTTGTATTGTGTAATATATATGTAAACGAGCACAATGAAGGTTACAAAATTCAGAGATCTGTAAAGTCGAGGGAGGGGGATAGAGTAGCTAAATTGTTACTCAACGGTGTCATCTAGTGGCACTGAAGCAGTCAGAGGGATAGAAGTGTAACGTGGCCCTTCAAAGGAGGTGACGTGTATATAGCGGTGATTCGATCTCTGTCTGCAGTGCTTCATCATTCACTTTATCAACCTTTGCAATAAGACAACAGTGCCTTACACCGTAATAACTTCTTGAATGAATAATAAAGGAAACCTTCGATCGATGAGGCAAATGACGAACAACGCACGTAACAGTGTGGTTTGAGTTGTGGCGTGGTGAACCATGGGCACGTGCAGTTTTCGCTGTTTTAATTTAATGAACTGCAAAAGCAAGCCTGTTAGCATTAGCTTGTAAAAAAAATCCCCTATTCGTTCAGGTTTGAAAGAAAATGACAATAAATAAGCCGGATATGCTCCATTTCCCAGAAAGCGGGGGGGGGACCTAAGTATTGCAGTGTTCCTCCTACTTTGCTGTTGCCACGTATCACTCATCCAGAGTCTTCCAGTGCAGATGTTGTCAAATTTCCTTTGTTTTGTTGTTCCTGAATCTCATCCGGGTTTTTTTTTTTTTTACTAAACTCCATGAAATTATATATATTACCATAGGCAAGTCCATATTACATTGTTACAATATGGAAAATATAAAAATACTTCAGTAGGCCAAATTAAACTTTTTTCTTTCATTTTTTCTGGAGTGCATTTAGTATAACAGATGCATAATAATCATATAATCTCAAAATGCTTGCCTGATACAGTGCCTTTATTTTTAAATCTTTAAACATTGTTTTGTTGTACTTTATAGTTAGACTAATGCTCCTTTTTACTGTCAATCACAGAATAGCACGATTAACTAAGGAAATGACATGAAAGTATTTAATTCACAGGGAGATATTAAGCTGAATTATGCTGTGGTCAGTACATATACTGTATTTGCTCTAGTATGTCTAAAACAAACCCTAAAATTATACCGTGCCACATTCATACTATTGAAACTTTAATTAATACCAGTCATACAACTGTGCATAAATGGTCTTTAATAGCATTCTAATCCCTACATCCAAAAATATTCCTTAGTTTGTTCACTAAGCCAAAACTGTGCTTCCCTGTTAAAATGGCTGCGATGAAAACAATAATATTTTAATGAATACTGGCCATGCACTACTGAGGATGGCATACATTTCAGCTGCTTGGTATTTGCCGCATGTGTCACATGCTGAACATTTCATGAATGAGGCAAAATTCCATTTATTTCTCAAAGTTAAGGCTGAATGTTGTGCAGGGTTTACCGAGTCTTTTTTTTTTTTGTGCAGAGTAAAAACACAGCTTGCCGGTGTGAAAAAGCCAGTCACCGACAGCCTCGCTCCTCGTGCACTAACTCTGACCCCCACCCCCCAATACAGGTTAAATGAAGAGCGTGTCCTTCCTGCAGCCATTTAAGAGATAAAAAAATAAAGATGTATTCTCTAGGGATGTCAGATTTCTAAAGAGAGTTACACATTCCATTGTTTTACTGCAGAAATTATTTATATACATGTTTCATAACAAACCTACAGTTGTCAACAGCTTCTTTCCACGCTATCATGTCTCTTTAATAAGAACCATTAAAACATTTGGCGCGTCTTGCGCTCCAAACTTGAATGTTTGACATTTCGATAAAGGGATTATGACCCAGCATAGCCCCGTCTCCATGCTGCTGGTTTTGTACACTCATACTTCTAAGACACGTTGCATAGATTCCAATATCAAATATTAAAAGGCGGAACTAAATGAAAAGACATGAAACCTCTTACGGTATGTTTATTTTATTTATTTTTCATGAAAGCCGCGAATGTCCTAGTGAATTAGTTGATTCGCCGATTCAAATCGACTTCCCAAGTTCTTTATCCGCAGAGAGTGAACGCCAGGGCTCCGTCTACGTTTAACCATTAAACAGTCTTGGGGTGCCCTCTGGCTTCGCAGAATGGCCATCGCTGACGAAAAACACAAGCTGTCGTTCTCAAATATTTCCCTACTGCATATTCTGCCGCTGCACGTGAAATTTAGATAATTATGACTTAAGACCAAACGTAAAATCGGAATATATGCATATGAAATAAGATTTCATAAGTATAAAATCAAGCATGGAAACAGTCGAGTTCCCACCTCCCCGTGTCAAGTGGTGTTTTGCTGAATTTACCAGATTTTTTTTTCCCATCTTTTTTCAGTACAGTAGAAATGTCACAGAGCGTGATTTAATCTGCGCTACACTGTTATTAGATGTGACGCTATGCGTAACGGGGCTGCGCTGCGCCGTAGCTGCATAAAGTAAACTAACTTCTTTGTTCCGCCACAAGGACTCAACGGAGTGAGAAGCGCAAAGCCAGAAATACCAACTCCGAAAAAATAGATTAGCAGGGATGCAGTCAGTCAAAGGGCTTTTTTTTCTAAGGGGGCCGTCAGCATGTGCACATGCAGAAAAGCTAATCAGAAAGATACCAGTAAAGTGTATGTAATACTTCTGAGATTTAATGCAGTTTTTAATTGGATAGAGGCCCATTATTTTTCAATACAGAATGGGCAGTGAGGCACACAAAGCCCTTGAATATTTTTGCAAATCGTGTTCGACAGCATAATGATTAACCGTGGCACTAAATTTGCCTCACAAAATGAAAAGCAAACTTCATGCAAGGCGTAATTTAATTGTTTTCCTCACATTCTCCGCTTCCCATTGTTGGGAGCTTAACATTTTTCAGAGACTGCTTAACAGCCCCAGCGCGACGCTCCACTTGCGACAATGTGTGTCAGACAAATGTTCTGTAGTAGCGCAAGACTCACTTTTCTCTCCCACCATGACTGACCTGTTGGACGACGATCTTCTCCGGAGACGGAGGGGTGCAAGTTGTTGTTTTTCCCTTCTTGGCGCCCCAATTACTTCCATCAAGCTGTCATTTACTTATAGGAGAACTGCTGCATTACAGGAGGACTGAGCAACTGCTGCAATCTTTATCTGCACAGAAAACACGCATCTTCTGAGTGGGGTTAAGATGAGCTCTGAGTTAGTGGCATCTAATGCTATGACTGAAACGGTCTACTGAGATGTTTTATATCAAGGGTTAAACAGAAAATACAGACTTGAAAGTGTCGACAGTTAAAACGAATGAGTAAATGCAACTTGAAATAAACGCACCGTGACATGAATAAATGTATTTTTTCGGAGGGCTATTGTGAACTTTTTCATGTTTACAGTAACCTATTTTTAATTATTTCGCTTCCCAAATACGGTGTTTAAAAAACCGCCATTTCCGCTTTAATATTTGTAAGTTTTTTTCCCGTTTGTGGGAATAACATGCAAATTTTGGGAGTTAACCGAGGCCACGGGGCGGATTCAAACGCGCAATTAGTTTACTGCGCTCCCTAAGGGCAACAGTTAAAAAGCCGGGACTGGCAACCCTGAATCTTATCTAAAAATGTCAGCGTCATTAACTATAGCTGTAAAACCAAGGATTCTGCAACTTAATACAACCGGCTGCTTTTTTAAAAAAAAATACATATTTCTATTTTTTTAAGTGTAGCGGGGTTGTTTTAATCCTTAATTCCATGCAGAACTACGGGTAATGGAAGACAAAATTTAAACCGATACGTATAATAATTTGGCGTGTCGTCGTACTATACTACTGAACGATTTTTGTGACCTTTCAATTCATCTCTTTAACTTGTTAGACTTATTCACACACATACACACGCCTTAATAAAAGTATAGGTATTTTAGCCTGAGAATGTAAGGTTAGATACATATACGTGACTGCTCTTTAAAATATAAATACAGTGAATATGCACATAAATGGAATGAATTGATAGGTTAATTGCTCGCTGCCAACTGCATGCGAGCATTTTTTATTTATTTATTTATTTTACCAAAATGATTATAGTTGTTCTCCAAAAACGAAGTTGTTTTCTACTCTGGTGAGATGGTTGGATATTTTGTATACATGGCCGATGTTTTGGGGCTTACACAAAATGGTTCCTCTGAGTCTTGGGAGTATAATTATATCCCCCCAATGGGCAATGCACCTCGTACAAAGTGCACGAATTCTGCAAAGGCATTCAGCGCAGCACATTATAAACCCCTTTTCATGATTAATTCAGTGTTTGCCTTTTATATACCCTCTTTGAGAGCTGGCAGTCCCTGTTTACGTTCACCTGTATTGTACCTATAGATATTGCCGTATCAGGGCGAAGCAGGGGTGCTGTGTTTTTTTTTTTAAGTACAAAGTATCTAGAATGGAGCGAGGATCAAGAGGATTAAGAAAGAAAGTGAAGAGAAATTATGGGGAAAGGAGAAAATAACATCAAACCGCTGTCTTATAGACACAATAAATGCTGCGCACGTCTTGATGGATTATCTAAAGCAAACAAACATAAAAGAAGCTGGAAAGTTTGTAGCGATTTCATAGGAACAATTAAGGAAGCAAAGTGTTTCCAGTATTATTTTTTTCGAGGTGTTATACTCTAGAAAATACTCCAGAAAAGACGTGGGTTCCTGCGGAAGTGTCCATAAGGTTCCACTTCTGGTCCTTTTGTGCATGTATGCAAACACAAAAAAAAAGACCTACAATCAAGAGGTTAGGTTTGATTTCAACATTGGTAGGGGCCAAATCAGCCCCAACCCCCCCATCCTCCTAAACAGATACAGTACTCCCACAATATTGGTAATATTGGTCCCTACTGTCCATAACCAAATGTACACCCTTGTCTTTTAGCATGTGGAAGTGACATTTAATAACTGACATCTCATCAATGTTCCCCCAGTTCTTCTACCTTAAATGAAATTCTTGCCAAAACCACCAGCGTGACTGTGCGATTATTTTGGCATTTAGGGTAAGCTGTGGGAGACTTTCCTCTAATACAACATAATTGTTAGCATTCACTTTTTCTGAATGCGTTCTTACGCTTCCTCTGAAAAGTGTTTCTGCAAAAACTGCACAGAAAAGGACACGTTTGACAGAGAAAGGGGTTGCCAGCGATGACTAAACAGTCACACCAAGCTGTTTTGTTTCTTGTGAGTCGTGAACGTTGATATCTCGACAGCTGCTCTGGTTGCCCTGCTTTGAGTTGAGTAACTTCTAATGCAAATTCCAAGCAGTTTGTTCAGCTGCTTTCGTCATACTTCTCTGAATCTGTGCAGGAACCAACACACCACACACGAACAGGAACCAACACACCACACACAAAGTCCTACATTCAGTTGTCATATATTGGGTTTATTTCTGCTACCAGGGCCGGCAGCAGCTGATTTCATGTGAAAAAAAGTCATTCTGACATCTGCATGCTTGCTTTTAAAATTTACAAACACATTGTCTAAAGTTTGAACAATCTAGCAGGGAGGTTGTCTCAAGGACAGCAGTGACTCTCATAGACAGCCTGAATATAATGGGCTGTTCAGAAGACTCTGCTGGACTCCTTTGGACAGCAGTGACTATTATGGACTATCCTGGAGATTCTTGTGGACTCTCATGAAGGACAGTGGCTATTATGGACTATTCTGGAGATTCTTGTGGACTCCCATGAAGGACAGTGACTATTATGGACTATCGTGGAGATTCTGCTGGACCCTTGTGGACAGCAGTGACTATCATGGTCTCTTGTGGACAGCAGTGACTTTTTGGAGATTCTTGTGGACTCCCATGAGCCACAGTGGCTCCCATGGACTCTCATGGAGATGGTGGTGGACTCCCATGAACCGCAGTAACTTTCTTAGACAGCGCTGAATATAATGAGCTCTCATGGAGATTCTGGTGGTACCAGAATGCATGAACATGCATGAAGGACAGTGACTATTATGGACTATCCTGGAGATTCTTGTGGACTCCCATGACCTGCAGGGAGTAACATGGACTCTTGTGGACTTATGTGAAATATGTGGAAGTCTCACATATTTTACACAGGTGGCACATGAAGCTGAAGCCCTTTGTACACAAGCTGCATATATAATAACACATTGCGTTCATCTCACAAACAAGAGCCAGGAATTTATATAATATGCTAATGATGGTGTGTAATATTCCTCAGCCAAACAGGAACAAAGAAAACAGACCATAATTTCAGAGTGTGGTAGAGTTTAAATGCTCTGACTGTAAGCACTGGTGCATTGGCTTGCAGTGTGGGTGTCGGGTACAGCTCTATTTGTTTACTAAATGTAACATATCGAATCAGGGCCAAGCATGAAAAAAGTTCACTCAGCACCTTCAAAAAGAGGCACGTTTAATAATTTGGGTAAAAGGGCACATGCTCAAGCATCCCAGCCCCCCACGTGCCTGTATCCAATGATCAATTAGCCTTATATATAAGTAAAGTGTATTAAATAGTTATCCCTGGAATGCTATGTGACTTATATAATGTGATAGGATTTGTTCAGTCGTGATGTAGGTGTTGATAGCTACTCAGCTTCTAGGTAATCTTTGGTGATGTCCAAGTTCCTTGGGAATACACACCAACTCAGTAAGGGGTACAAATTGCCCTTCATTTTGGATATAAGCATCAGCTAAGCCACAAAATGTAAATTGGTTCTGGTGCATTTGACTATGTAATTAAATTAGAGGAAAGCGTCTTTGATCACTGGGTACCAAATAGCTTTTTTATTTTAAGGTATTTCATCACTGTGCTGTCCAGGGCTGCGAGGTTAACTGTTGCACTTTGGAAACTCTTAAGCAGTCATTGAACATTCATACATTTGCAGTGATACTGAGATATGATGTTTCTCATACCCCAGGATGACATTCAGAGTGGGCTACCGTTTGATGCCATCGTTCTCTTAGAAGTGTACTTTCAGTGAAACAGTGTGACTTGTGTTTTATCTGATGGCAGTTTGGGGAATCTGACATTCCTCTGGAAACCTGTTTGGCTCTAACCACTGTACCTTGTGAAAGCGCACTCTGCAGCTTACTCTGCAGCTGACAAAGGCAGCTATTGGGAGAAAGGAGCTGCACTGGATTAGGTTCCACAAAGCACAGTAACAGTACTGGGTGATTGCAGTGAAACACTGAATTGGGAAAGTCCACAGAAGGAAGGGGAAAGAGGGAGAGAGAGATGAGAGAGAGGTATAGAAATAACCAGCATCATAACCAGAAAATACTGCTATGCAGAGGAGAATTGCACATACTGGTAAAATGCTAAACAATGATGCTGCACTTTTGTGGCAAACAATGCAACAAAATCAGTAATTAAGTTTCGTTTACTGATGTGTCAACACATATATCCAGCTATGTGAGGTTGGTCTGATTCAAAGGGCTGTAATTTGTTTTTGTAACATAGACAATCACAGTTGCATTCAATTAGGAAAATAGTACTCCTTTGTTTAACTATTTAATTTTGTTTATGGGTGCAGCTGTTGTTCTTAAAGTAATACGCCAGTTTCATCTGAAGTCGTTGAATAACCACGTTGAATATGTTTTAATGTGAATTGGGAGTGGTAGCGTAATGTGTTACCTAATTTTAGTTACCTTTGGAAAACATGCAGAACAAACACGGCTGAATTGGCCTATTCTGATATGTAAACTGCTTGAAAATGTTAGTTGTCTTAGGACATTAAAACTTAATTTCTTATTCATACTGTTAATGGTTCACATTTGTGATTTATGTGCAGTATCCTCACACATGAGAGGCCCGTCAGTCTGTGGACTCCTGCAGTTAATGTTTATGCGTGAATGCACAGTGTTTTGCGGCACCACCTGTCTGTTAGAAAGGGAAGTGCAACCAATGAGGCAATAAAGAAAAATCCAAGGGGCCGTCAGTTAGGGGGCAGCAGGAAAATAAGCAGAGTTGGGTAATTCAGTTGCAGAGAGTAAAAGTCCAGAGCGGGATTACCCAACTCTGAAAATAACAGAAATACAGATCAAAAAAGAAAAACTTCAGCGTGGAAACAAAAAATTCTGACAGTCAGCTGACTCATATCTTTAATATGAGTTTTCATCTAACCGCGCTATAAAGATTCCAAATAATTACTGGCAGAACAGCAGGTGCATCAATCAAAAAAAATGCAGTTATTTAAAGGGGGACAGTCTCAGAAATCATGACGGCATATACCACATGCAGACAAACTGCAGTGACAGTGGGGTACATGGTCTCAGCTCAAAGCCCCCTGACCCATAACGGGATAGTCGCTAAACGACACAAAAGTGCGACCTGAAAACACTGAACCAGCAGTATAAACCGACACAACGGCAGCTGCACAAAGCTGGGATTTACGGCAGGGCTGCAGTCCAGGCTGATGTAGAAAGACACACGAGCTGGTGGGAGGAGCACAGAATGACTCCTGACCAATGGGAACAAGTCCCAAGGTCTGATGAGTCATTGTTCCCCTTTCTGCTTTACATCTGGATGGGTTTACGTTTGGAGAAAAACAACGGATCCACCATGACTATTTATGGCGACCCATGGCAGGATTCTGGCCCGATGATTATTCTGCATGGAATATGAGGTCATTTTACAGGAGCAGGTGGATCCTATGTGGCAAACACTGTTCCCTTGGGTTCTTCCCATCTTCTAAGATTATCACGCCCCCATAAGTGAGTTCTGATTCTGATTCTGAATGGCATCATTCCAGGAAGACCTGAAGCTGGCTGAAGACAAAGGGTGTCCCTGCTCCATATGAGATCCCATATGAGATACTTGCCTGTTTAGTAGACTGTTTAAAAAAAAAAAACATCTCACAGTCTAAGCAAACAACAGCATAGTTCCATATCACAACTTCAGCAGCTCAATGGCTTGAAGAACCACCACACCTGTGGTAAAAATTTATTTTGCTGACGCGTGAAAAATCAATGGCGACACAGCAAAGTCGCTGTGACTACACTACAGGGGAAGGACAAGCAGTAAAGGCAGCCAATCAGCACTCAGAGATGACTTCAAAGTCATAGCTGTGGTTGACACATAGTCATACATTCACCTCTGCATGTGGGGGGGCATGCGGATTAATTACAAGGTCGACCAAGCATCAACAACTTTAACTGGTGGGGAGACCAGGAAGCCACACGCCTGCAGTCACCTATACAACGGCAGAGGTGGAAATTTCAGGTCCAGAAAGTACAAATCCAGACCGTGATTTAGTTTCAACCAACCAGTTGAGCATAAAGAGTCACAGTTACAGAGTACTCCACTGGTTGGTTGAAACAAAATCCTGGTCTGGATTCATACTTTCTGGACCTGAAATTTTCACCTCTGCACAACGGGTTCAATTAGGACTGGAAACTTAGAGACGCACTGTATCCAGCAGGGGCTTGCAGGGTCTGGCCAATCAGATGTTTAGGATTAATACATGCTGATGACTCAGAGGTCGCTTCAGTGATTTCCATTATCTTAAGGACTATTCATCAATTAAGGGATTGGGATTAAACCAACAGTCTTTACGAAGAACTGCGTTTGTGACTGGAAATCTCACTAAGGGTCACGAGATCTGAGTATGAAAACTTAATTTCACTGTCACTGTGATCCATCAGTTTTTTAGTTTGTTTATCTTTAGCTGATTTTTAACAGTCAAATAGTGAACTACACACAAAATACACACCATAGTGGGTGTGCTACCATGAAGCGTCAGTGGTAAAGCATCCCAGGAATCTGCACAGTTAGCAGGCAGTGCCAGTCAAAGTCCAGGTGGGGCCCTTGGCGAGCTTCACTGCCAGTGCACCCCCTTCCCCCCAGGCAAACTGAACTGCACAATTGCATTGTGTCATGGACGATGCACCGTGTGTGGTTGCGTGCATGCTCCCCCTGCTGGAGGGAACTGGTGGTGCTTTAGAGGATGGCACGCCTAATGAGTTGACCAGCACTGCATGGAGGACCAGTGCCTGTGGGTTCATGGTATCCTTTCTATGCTAGCCACTGTTCCAGGTCATGGCCATCAGGCAAACTTAGATCCGCATCTATTGACAGGTTTACCGAAATAATTACGCACCGAGATGGATAGGAATCAGCTCACCCTGAATCATCTCTGTGCTCATCGCTACTGCTGTTTAAGATCTGGGTGCAGTGGTTTCGTGACCCACTTGTCCATTGCAATCAGAACCAATTAGAATTTATCAGAACTAATTACAACCACATGTTTTGCCCCAGGTTAAATAAATGGTCAAAATCACCTAAATGAAAACTTACCTTTTCCTTTCAAAGCTTGGAATAACAAATGTCTGTCCAATTGCAGATAATAAATTATACATTAAAGAACTGTCGGACCAACATGTCAATGATTATTCAAATTCTACACAGGTTTTTACAATTTTCACATTCATACCCAGACTTTGTCTAAAAACTTGATATACTAATAAAAAATGAAATAATTTAAACTACAGTATTTTACACTGTGAGCGGAAAGTGAGCAAAATATATTCTGTCAAATGCCTAAATCCCTGTGAAATATGAAGTAGCTTTATCCTGGATTTGAGTACAACTTTGTTTTGGTTACACTGTGGTGAATTATTACTCAGCTTTGTGTAACAGACCTATGTGCCTAAGCCTGATTTAGATCTTTTCTAAGAATGAACGTGAGGCCGCGTTTACACTTGGTTTTAAAATGTGACCTGGACAATCTGAGTACAAGTGGACAGTGATTGTGATCCGATCACTAAAACCACTTGCCAAGGTGGTCTGGGACACATTTGACCACATATCTTTGGTGGTATAAACGTTAATGTGTCCAGAAGAGTCTCCGACAAGGACGCCACCAATAATTGTGCTCGTGCCATTTCACTTTGCAGCAGAAGTGACGTAGGCAGTAATGAAATCTGAACACAAGCAGTCAGCAGGCACCTTGGAGATGCATGATAGACACAGGTGTGAACGGCCATGTCTCAGCTGTCCACTTGTGATCCAATCACCAAAGACGCATATAAAAACTAAGTATAAACAGGGCCAAAGTCACCTTTAAGTTTCTAACTGCAGAAGCTTATCATATTTTGTCCCGCACTCACCCACATCTTATAAGTCTCGTCCCCCTTCTGTCCACAAATTAAACATTTCATTTGACTATGCTTATTCTTAGGTTACGAATAAAGACAAACCTGTAGCTGAAACAAACAGGCTACATTCAGTGTTTCACAGTTAAAAATTACTTATTGCATTACTACTTTGCAATAACAGGTCACAGATCTGCACAAACAAAATCCACACATTTTTGTTGTTTCATTCTTTTAGTGCACTTGTCGCTTTTGATTTGCTTGCACTTGCAGTGAATGTCAGTGTAGTCTGACCCTTTGAAACTGAACACATGACGTTTTTGTCCTGAACTGCCAGACTTGTGCCAAGTGTACAGTATGATAGCACTTTGTTGCATTTGTCTAAGTGGTTGTCATTGTGGTCGTGTACAGTGGAAAAAGACTGCCAAATATCTGATTCTGCTTACGTAGACTGACAATTTTATATTCATCTCTCCTTAAGCAGGCACTTCACATCTTTCCTCAGGTGTTAAAGATTTTTGTGCTGGCTCTGTCATCATTAGCTAGCCGCTCACACGAGTGACTAGGAACTTTCAAAATGCCAACACCCTTGTAAAACTTCGAGGATAGGCCGGCTATATAAAAACCAAATTAGGCATAGCAGTCGATTTTTCTTTTATTCACTGAAATTTTTTATGCAACTTTCTGTTCACGCACGAACATGAATAACAGCTTGATAATATATATATATATATATATATATATTTCTTTTTTTTATGCTTTTTGCGCCCACAGATGGAGTTCAGACAAGGTGGAAGTGGCAGACAAGATCCTATGACTGCGGTAAGACTGAATTCATGCGCAGCTACAATCGATGCTGCTTCTAATTGGACCAGTTTCAATTGTGTTGCTTCGTGACATTTTCCAGTCGTTTCATTGGTTGACATGACATTTCGTCATAGTTTTTGGCGCCATATATTAATTTGGTGTTTTATTATCGTGAACAATGGCCGTCAGTTAATGTCGTGAACAATGTTCATTTTTCGTCAGCGAAATTAACATTGGTTCAGCTCTCGGGACGCTCCCCTCCACCTCGGTCACATTAGGCGGCTCTAAAAACACAAATCCCTCCACTTATAAACCGTTAGAGAAATTAAGTAGGAAGAGAAGAAAATGTGAAATGCAAGGGAGGCGTGCTTGTGTTCGAAAGGTTTCTGGTTCGAATCCCCGACCAGTAAGGTACTGCTCCATGGGAGCTGAATAGTAGCTCTCCATTGCTCTCACATATGGGTTAAATGCAGATGACACATTTAGTTATTATGCTGTGGTATATCGATAATTAATCTCTTTCACTAAATTCAGGGTGGGACTTACGTCAAGAGAAGTTAACACTAACTCCCAACCAGAGAACAGCATTTTCCCTACTATAAAGCAAATTGGCTATGCATTTTCAAACAAGATGTTTAAGGTTTAGACCTGCGCAGCAAGGGCGTAGTTTTGGTTTCAGCTGTGAACACCGGTAAGGACCAAACCAGCCCCTATCATCTCCGCCTCCCTAGTTACATATTGTACTCCCATACCGTCCGTGCCTAAATCTACGCCCTTAGGTACAGGGGCCAACGACAGGAAACAGTTTGGACTACGATCGAGGGACATGTGTATATTAACCGAGGACTTAGTTTTATCAAGAACACTCAGGGACCCGAAAATACATCAGCGTAATTCCTTGCAGTAACCACATAAAAAGCAATACGCGTTAAAACATTTCTTATCGTTATTTAAACATAAAATAAGCGACGTTTTCTCAATTCGCTGAATATACATTTTTTTATTATTACTACAGGCGATTCATTTAATTAAAACGTCGGTAGGATGACAGATCAAAGCAGGATTCTAATAAAAGGAGGGAAAGTTGTAAACGAGGATTGCTCAGTAATCAGCGACGTCTACATTGAAGATGGGCTAATTAAAGACATCGGATTAAACCTTCAGGTCCCTGCCGGGGTGAGAGTAATTGATGCAACGGATAAGCTTGTCATGCCAGGCGGTATCGACACCCACACGCATATGGAGCTGGAATTCATGAGCACTAAAACCGCGGACGATTTTTACACTGGAACCAAGGTAAAGTGTTTTGCTTTTAGAGTGATGGGCTTAATAATAAAAATAATAGTTTGAAATGTAGAGTTATTTTACAATAGACGTACACGCGTGTAAATGTGTGTGTGTGTGTATGTATATGTGTGTGTGTGTGTCTGATCATTCTATAGGTGAATATTGATTAAATGGGACAAAGGGTAAACCGGGACAACTATATTTTTGGTACGCTATATCTTTATACCTCTGTAGTCTATTAACTTAAACTAAGTTCTTGAGCTTTCAGTAATACTTTTATGGTTCAATATTTATAATTAGGATAATATTTTTAAAGTGAAAGATAAAGTAACATTTCAAAAATTGTCCCAGTTCACCAATATCCACCCTGTGTTTTTAATAGCTGTGGAAGTGTTCTTGACTGGTTCTAGTGTTTCCCAGTCCTGCTTTTACTGTGATTATAACTCAAGCAGCAGCCTTTGTCACTGTTGTATCAAGCATTTACGTATTTTTGCAGGCCGCCCTGGCTGGTGGTACGACCATGATCATGGACTTTGTCATCCCCAACAAGGGAGCCTCTCTGCTCCAAGCCTATGAAAACTGGAGGTCGAGAGCAGACTCCAAAGTCTGCTGCGACTATTCCCTGCACATGGCCGTGACGTGGTGGGCAGACACGGTAGGGGACAACGGAAGTCAATTTCCAAGACAAATTTCAGTGTCCACGAGAAACTGGATTTTTGAATTTTTGTTTGTTTGTATATTAATGTAAATCTCAGACATCCCACAAGCTGTAAGATAGAATTTAACACATCTGAGATAGCTGCCTCACATCCTGCATTGGCTGAAAATTACAGACAAAAATGAAAAGACTTGGTGTTACTTGTGGGGAAGCCAGAACTTCAGACTAGAGCCCTGCGCGGGACTATTTTTTTAATCCCGCTCCCGCCCACTCCCGCTGAATTTCTGACCATTACCGCCCACTCCCGCTGAATTTCTGACGATTCCCGCCCAATCCCGCCCGCTGTCTCTGTCACTCCCGCCCGCTCCCGCCCACGACAATCTAAAACCCGCCCAATCCCGTAAGATTTGCGTTGGGTCCCGCGGGACCCGCGGGATCCCGCTCCCAATGCAGGGCTCTACCTGGGAGTACAGCAACGGGGCAGGTGTGTCGCCTCAATCCTGAAGTGCCAGATTTGTGCCCGTTGTACACTATCGCTTTGCCGCACTTCACACAACACACAAATTTCAGCTCTTTACCCTCTTTGTTTGTTACAATTTTAAAGTTTTTCTATATCTCCGATTTCCCCAATTTTAGTTTTGTTTTATATTCTCCCTTTGCAATTTTATTAACAACATCAGCTGCATCCTCCGTCCTGCTAAGCTAACAATTTTGGGACCCGCTGTCTATTTTTATCCCGCCCACTATCTCTGTTGCTCCCGTCCGCTCCCGCCCACGACAATCTGAAACCCGCCCAATCCCGTGAGATTTGCGTTGGGTCCCGCGGGACCCGTGGGATCCCGCTCCCAATGCAGGGCTCTACTTCAGACCTTTAATGAAGTTCAGTTGACTGAATCCCTACACCATTGATTCTGTGGTCTACATCTGCAAACTCAGACCTCTGACTCATGGTAATTTTTAGTGATTCCACCTAGCCCAAAATCCGATGATATATTCAATTATGCACCGGCCAAAACAGTATTAAAAAATAATAATTTGTTAGTGGGGCGGATCACTGTGGGTTGTAACTCAGAAGGCTGCAGGTTCAAATCCCTGGGTTGGCAGAGTGATTCCATCATTGGGCCCCTGAGCGAGGCCCTTAACCCTGATTGCTCCCGGGACTGACCCTCCTCTTTACATTTTCATGAGGGGGTCTCCCCATAAATGAGCTCCCCCATATGCTGAGCACTCATTGACCACTTTTTTATTCACTCTCTGGTCAAACTCTTCCCAAACCATCTCTACTGCGCTTAAGTTAGGTGGCCAGGTCATATGATCTGACACTCTATCGCTCTTCTGTGTAGGCAGCTTGGCGTATATATATATTGTAAGGCTTCACAACCAGGGAAGAGGCAGACCCTGAAATGCAGGAGAACGCTTTATTCAGAGAACTGGCTACACCAAAATCCAGAGGGCAAATCCAAAAGAGAGGTCGGGTTGGTCGCGGTGGGTCAGTAGCCGGGAGGGTCAACCCTACGTTCAGTGACGGGACGAGGAGACGAAGGGATGGGAGGAGCGACGAGAGCAGACCAGGAAGGCAGGGCAGGCTGGCAGGAGGGCAGGGAGGGCAGGGCAGAACGAGACAAGCAGGGCAAGCGGGAGAGACAATGGACAAAAAAACGCTCAGTTTGTGTCATAACCATGGCAACAATACTTCGCAAGTTCAGAGAAGTTGCTTCCGCATTAAATAGAGCACTTAATTAGGCGGCGATTGCCCACCGCAATATATATATATATATATATATATATATGGAATTTTATATGTATATCCTATGTAGCAATACTTATTGGTACATAATCACAAATTAATATAGCACTCTACATTTACAAGGCTGTTTTTTTTAACTGGTTCCAGGTGAAAAGAGAAATGGAGTCTCTGGTTCGAGAAAAAGGCATCAATTCCTTCAAGATGTTCATGGCCTACAAGGACGTCTACATGATCCAGGACCACGAGCTGCATGCTGCCTTCTCCGCCTGCAGAGATCTCGGCGCAGTCGCTCAGATTCACGCAGAGCACGGAGATTTGGTAGCAGAGGTGCGTCTCTGTTGTCCGCATTAGCTGCGGCTGAAAGTGGAAGCGCTTGGTAAAGTTTATTCTGTAAGTAATACGGTTAGCCTTCTTGCGGTGTGTCACATGACCCATGACTTTCGTATAATGTCCTATGAGCATTTATACATTATCTATACAAATTTTGACCTGATTTCTTAATGTTATAATAAGGAGCATCATTTGACAAACAGATTAGACTGAAACCAAGAACACAAGTGTATTAAAGTTTGTGAACAAGGGGGTGGTGGGGCGGGGGGTAATGATAAAGAGTGGAACATGGAATATGCATTGTACAAAAGAATATCTTTCCAGGAAAAAAGCACCCAAATCCAATGAACCCAATGGCCACCCCACCTAACATCTGCAGAACTTTTGTGCTGTATCACTGGTCCCAGCAACTCACAGCGGCAGGGAAGATGCAGCATCGGAGAGTTGGGCCTGCAAGTAGCAGTTGGCAGACAAGAAGGCTGCGGTTATTTCATGGGCGGGTCTCCGATGGCTGCTGGGGGGGCATGGTGGTGCTCTGGTTAGCCCTGTTGCCTCCCACCTCTGGGGCCAGGTTTGAGTCTCTGCTATGGCTGCATGTTCCCCCTGTGTTCCTGTTCCTGTTGTGGGGTTTCCTCCAGTTCCACCCCATTTGTGAGATCAAATGTCCCCCACAATCTACTAAAAACCTGTTTTTTGACATTTTGGGGACCATTTTTCAGTAAACCTAAGAATGGCAAAAGTCTCGTATTTAGTTTGGTTATTTACGGGTAAGGTTAGGGCTGGGTAGGGGTTAAGGTTGTCATGTTATGATTAGAGTTTTCCCCATAGATGTGAATGGAGAGTGCCCACAAAGATATATTTACAAGCCTCTGTATGTGTACATGCGCGTGTGTGTGTGCGTGCGTGTGTGTGTCTGTGCGTGCGTGTGTGCGTGCGTGTGACTGTGTCTGTGTGCGTGCATGTGCGTGTGTGTGTGCGAGCGGGTGTGTGTGTGTGTCTGTGTCTGTGCGTGTGACTGTGTGTGTGTGCGTGCATGTGCGTGTGTGTGTGTGCGAGCGGGTGTGTGTGTGTGTGTCTGTGCGTGCACCCTGCGATGGGTTGGCACTCCATCCCGGCATGTTCTGTCTATAATAGGCTCCGGACAGGACCTCTGCAACCCTGATTAGAACATCCAGGTACGGAAAATGGATGGTTTTTGATGGGGGCTATGGACAGGATGACTGAAGACACCTACATGACGGCGGCCATTTGCTGCATGCAGGACAAGCAACACATGTTACTGTCTTGGATGAGATCCCCTCAAGGCGTTCATGCCTATTGTGTCAGTTTCTCAGAAGCAGCTACAGATCAGCTGATACTGGAGCAAGAATCGCCCAGTCAGCATGTGTGTAATGTCTACTTAAGACCTAAGCTGGACCAAAGACTAGCAGACATGGTAGCCCTCAAGGACCAAGATTGAAAGATGGTGCTTTGGGGTTAGGTTCACTTCTGTCACACTTGCCACTTGCCCATCTTTGGCTGTTGCCCCCATAAGCATCACCATGACGATGCTAAAGAGTGGTGTTGAAGTCACATGCCATCATGGGCTACACCTCATTTGCTGTAGTCAACACTTGATTGACACATCATTGATCCAGTTATGTTTCATCTGCAGCTCCTTGGGGCATTCTGTCTGGTCTTTATTTCATCATGCCCTTCTAAAACAGTCTGCCTACAACATAAATCCTGATGGCATATTAATCACTCATCTCTTATTTTTGCTTTGGGAACCAGCAGACGTCACACGTCCAGGGTTGTGGGTTTCAGAGTTTGCATGTCTTCCCTGTGTTTCTTTGGGTTTTATCTAGACTTTCTAGTACCTTCCCACAGTGTAAAAACATGTTTTAGGTGGATCAGTGTGTATAGATTGCCTTGGTTGTACGAATTGTTTGTCTCATTGATCACCACAAGAGGGTAGCAAGTATGCATGTCTACATAGGTACGAATGTTATGCTTGTGGATTATATTTGGTATTTAATTCATGGAATATTTGGTACAAATGATAATATGTCTTATATGTGAATTTTTTTAAACAATATTAAGGGAATCCTTAAGCCTAAATGTTTTCATATATTCGTTCATCATTGGTTTACATTAATTATAGGTATCGTTCATACACTGCACATGATACCTCCCATGTCTTGTGTATCATTAGGTGAGTGGGAATGGGGAAATGTCTGAATGTGATTGGTCAGTTCAGTTGTGTGGGAATTAGGATGCATCTAAATGTGATTGGTCTGTTCAGTTTTGTGAGAATGAGGATGTGTCTGAACGTGATTGGCCAGTTCTGTTGTGTAGCAGTGAGGATACGTCTGAATGTGATTGGCCAGTTCAGCGTGTGTAGGAGTAAGGATATGTCTGAACGTGATTGGCCAGTTCAGTGTGTGTAGGAGTGAGGATATGTCTGAACGTGATTGGTCAGTTTTTGTGTTTGAATGGGGACCGGCTGGGTTTAGTTTAAAGGTTTGTATGTATGGGGAGGCCCTAGAGCAGATGGGAAGTGTGTTTTTCGTGAGCGAACCAGCTTGTGTATTTTAATACACTCTTGCAATGAAATGTGCCAAAAGGCAAGCAGGCTTCCACTCATCCGAGCCTTTCTGCTCTGAAGCACTCGGCCATGACCTCATTTTTATCATTGTTTATTCATGTAGAAGAGCCGGTCATACAAGGTTGCACACGTTCAATGCAAGTGTCCGTTTGCGACGCAGGGGGCAAAGAAGATGCTCTCCCTGGGCATCACGGGGCCCGAGGGTCATGAAATGTGCCGCCCCGAGGAGGTGGAGGCCGAGGCCACGCAGCGGGCCGCCACTATCGCGCACGTCACCAACTGCCCGCTGTACGTGGTGCACGTCATGAGCAAGTCCGCCGCGAAGGTGGTGCGCCACGCGCGGCAGCAAGGTGACACAGACGACAGAGCATGCGGGGTGGGGGGTGGGGACATGACCATTACCCATAGGCACTCTGAACCTTCTTCCACTGACCAAGACCCGACTGAGACGTTTTCTGTCCCCCAGGCTGGGTCGTGTTCGGAGAGCCCATAGCAGCCGGGCTGGGGACAGACGGCACACACTACTGGCACCAAGATTGGGCCCATGCAGCGGGCTTCGTCATGGGCCCGCCCCTGAGACCGGACCCCAGCACCCCCGGGTACCTCATGGATCTGCTGGCCAAGTATGTCCCGCAGTGGCTCCACACTGCCCCCGGTGGAGAAACAGTGCAATGTCAATAAAAAAGTTCAAAAGACTATTTCAATATATACGTACATTTAAAGGTACATTTATCCCCATTTCATAAGCTTCCATTCTTCTGGTGCAAGGTCATTTTATGTGGCATTTACTGTAGCAGACAGACTGGTTTCCACATTCGGGAACCGGAAATCCCGCCATCCACTGACAGAGTCCGCGTTTTCGGCCAATGGCGCTCGCTGTTCCTTGCAAAAGCTCGCCGTCTCACCCACGCTGACGGTGTGACCGGTGCCTCCCCTCCAGTGACGACCTCAGCGTCACCGGCACCGATAACTGCACCTTCTCCATCTGCCAGAAGGCACTGGGCAAGGATGACTTCACCAAGATTCCCAATGGTGTCAACGGTGTGGAGGATCGGATGTCGGTCATCTGGGAAAAGGGTGTGGTCAGTCGCTGCATCCTTCCAATGAGTCTTAGCCATTAGCCTTTCTGGGTTCTGTGTGTTTTGGGAAGCATATTGCTTTGCTGTGATGTCAGTGGGTCACACGACGACTCAGTTCTTTACCTGGAAGCTGAAACGAACCATGAGTCCATTCCGATCAGTAAAATAGTAGAACACTTTTAGTTTTCAGGAGATCTGTCAACCGCCACCAGAACTCGACAACTTTGTTAACAAATCGGGGTATGCCATCCATTGGATAGCAAATGCATAAATTATAGATGTAGGCATACATAATGAATTTAAGGGCATGCGGCGGCGGCCGTGCCAGACGTAGCAAAGCAGGGGTGAGCGCAGGCTTCACGAGGAGCGCAGACAGTCCGCAGTCATTAATATGGAAGTGTGCTCCTTTCAGTGCCCCAGGTACTGCGGGGAAGGCGAAGGCCCGGTTCAGTGGCCTGCAGCAGGCCGCTCTGAGTCCAGGGGCTGCAGGTGAGCCGCTAGCATTTCGCTGAAGGATGTTTGCAGGCTGAGGGATATCATGCCCCCGGAGGGAGACAGTTCAGGCAGAAATAAGCGAACACAGAGCGTATTTCCAGCACTCAGTCTCTGCTCTCTCTGCAAAGTGCTTCCACCAGATGGAATAATTCAGTTTCAGTGATTTATTTTGAACCATAAGAAAACCTTGAGTTTTGTAGACGCAGTTAGAATTCTCGCTAACAGTTTCCTCTGTAATGTCACGCGGAAAAGCGATTTTCATTTACTGGGGGTTTAGGAGGGATGCTGAGACCCAGTGTTTTGTGATGTCACTTCCCCTTAAGCATAGCGGAAAGATGGACGAAAACCGATTTGTGGCTGTCACTAGCAGCAATGCAGCAAAAATATTCAACATTTACCCCCGTAAAGGAAGGATCGACAGAGGTTCAGATGCAGATGTGGTAATTTGGGACCCAAACAGAACGAGGTAAGACTGTTGCACTGTATGCTAAACTACTTTAATGGACTTTTTGCAGGATAAGAATAACCAAACTACATTTACACTGTTTTTCTCAAGCAACTAACACATCCTTCTTAATTGTTGATGTTTTTGTAATGAAACAGTGGTTATCTTTCTCCTATGTATATCTATAGATACATATTTAAAACGAGTCCCAGTGCTTTTCCCTTTCTACCGTCACACTTAAAATTATTGTTATTTTTATAAGAAATAAATCTCTAAATGTAATACTATGCACTATTTAGAGGAGTACATTAATAATAATGTGCATGTTTATATATACACACAGAAATACATATTAGTATTATTAGGTAAATGTGTGGGCTGGGGGGGGGGGGGGGGGGGGGCGCGGGGGGGCTGTGCTGTGGGCGATGTCAATCCATTTCCCTGTAATAATAATTGTAAAATTCTAACTCGCTCTTAATTGCCATTTCACCCTGGATGCTACTCTTGTTTGTAACAGCAGAGGGAGCTCTCCCCTTGAGCATCTTATTACTTATCGCTATACTGTACCGTTGGACAGTATGACGCAGACGTGGGATATGCATGAAAAGTATTAGTACATTTTAAGGATGGTGGACCTCTAAACTGCCCACTGCTGCTTCACATAGGTCTTATGTCAGACTTTCTACGCCAAAAAGGATAAAGAGCACATAGAGGAAACCAGACTGCCGGCTCCCATATTCAGGGTCTCTGCGTATAGGTTCTTATGCCATTGCTGATACCAATACAGCAGATCGATCGGGGCAGAAATTGTCCAACATCGGCCAAACATTTCGGCTTGCCGCACGTATCACCAATCCCAGATAGCATCATGTGACTGTTTCAACGTAGAATTATAGGCCTAGTTAAATGCGTATAGTTAAATGCGTTGCGGTGGCAAAACATTGATTCAATGTTGATATAAAGTGAAAGATTGAAGATCAACGTTGTTTCAACCCTTTCGTCTGATATGGAATCAATGTCATTTCAAAGTATGTGTACGCTATCTGGGATAGGACTGATATTGCTGTTGTGACGGTTAATGATCAAATTATCAACCATAGAACAAATGTAGAAAAACAGTTAAACAAGATTTAGACGAAAAATATGCCTAATACCTGTATAAGTAGGCTATTTTTTAATAAGCCGTGCTCATAATAATGTGAAAAGTCACTTATGCAGCCTTTGGACTGCGTGCATGCGCGTGGTTAGTGTCCCGCACGTACAGAGTATGGCCATGCACTCTTCCTTATCCCATGTAATCCCAGCTTCACTTCGCCGTCTTGCTGTCTTTACCCGTCAAACACACCGAGGCAGCGAGCGGTTCTTCCCCGCCGCTCCGGAACGCTCACATTGCGGCAGCGCTTTCCCAGCCCCGGATGCAGCAAGCCGTATATGCGCGGTGTCCATCTAAATGAAACCTTTCGTAACGCTATGCAATTTACAAAATATTAAAATTAAATTAACCATCTACATTTATTGTTGTAACAAACGTATTGAAACTGACAGAGCACTAGTGTCAGCTTCCTGTATGTATTTTATCCTACTCTGAACATATGGAAATCAAATAGCGTCATTTAGAAAAGTATTTTTATTATATAAGTGGCTTATAATAGAAGTACAGTATGACTAATACCTTGTTGATATATTTCTTAAACGTGTTACATTTTTATGACGACTACGCACATCGTACCTCGCCTTTTCATTTTCTTAACAGCGTGGTACAGATAGTAATTTTAATGATATTACGCTGCTAGTTAAAGCATCATCCCCAAGATATTTTGTCGTTTAATGTTGCAGAAAGCTTCTCAGTCTCGCGTGTCTAAAGCACCGAACGCAGGATTATTGCTCTCCCGTAAAAACGCGTACAGGCAGCGCCGAGTCCCTGCAGCGTCCCGGCAGACGCAGTTAATGCGCTTGCGTAAGAGCATCGGTCTTGTGCTGCTTGCATCTTGCAGGACTTAGCGAGGCCCTTTGTGACAGTAACTGTCTTACCTTTATATCGCATTTAGAGTGAGTCATCCTCTGACCACCAGTTATAACACTTAATGGATATGCGCTGTGAAATTTCCCCATGAAACTTGCAGATTTTACTGTTGGTGTTACTGTGAACCGGTGCTGAGGGTGAGATTAAATATTTAAACTTAAAAAAACGAGTCTTTCTCGCGATCCATCGTGTAATACTTTTGAGTTTACTTATGTAAACGATATGTAAATTACATGTAGCAGTTAATATTGCTCAATCACTTTTTTGAAAGATGGAGAATGAATCTTGCATTGCATAGTGTTGAGACTTGCAAATGCCACCAAGTACACAAAAATTGATTAAGGTGTAGCTTTAAATTAACTGGCCGCCTTTAGCAACTGTCATCCACTGGCAAGATATTGAGCCGCACTGAATAATCCATAATGTGGGACGACTTGAAATGGCAAAGAACAGCAGTTCATTTTTAAGGCTGTGTAAGTAGATCAAGAAGTACAGTGCAGTATTTTTCCGGCGCTCAGTGTTTGAAGTAATTGCATCTCAGAGGAAATTTCACCCTCGTTTCCCTGTGACATTTTTCAGATATTTTGTGTCATACTTAGAAAATGCGCACACTCACACACAGCCGTTGCACTGGGACTCATTTATTTTGATTCAGGACTGTCCTTCTTGTGTAATGGCCGTGATTCTGCAGCAGTGTATGCTTTTCTGACACATAAAACTTACGGGAAGTCCACGATAGATGGCACGTCCTTGTTGTAGTGAGCAATATCTGCTCCTTAAGGAATTCGGAAGCATCATTTCAAAATGAAAAATAATCTTCAGCAATATAAAAGTGACATGTGTGACCAGTACAGTAAAAACGTGTGTACTTGAAATACTTTTCAATACACCTCTTCAATAGTACTGCAGGGATGCCAACTGTCACGCATCTGGCGTGACACTCACGCTTACAGACGGTCACGCAACAAATCTTACGGCAAATCGGTATTATTCCATTATAAACCTAAAAAAATCCGCATGAAAAGCTCTGGGCCAGTTTGTAAACCCTACAGACTACTTAGAAAGTAATAAAACTATTACGTACATGTAAATGCGTGTGCAGACTTGTCTAAAATTGAAAATCTCACGCCAGCCAGCTGACCGAAGTTGACAACCCTGTCGCTGATTGTTCGTACAGGACTTGCAACTGCAGTAGTACTGCACCCAAAATCACAGGGTTCCTCTGTGGGTTCCAGAGTTGCAGCCGTTCTGCATTTATCTGCTTGTCCCCCACACTGACAGGACAATTTCGGCTAAGACTCATCACCAGGCGGTGGACTACAACATCTTCGAGGGGATGGTGTGCCATGGTGTTGCCATGGTGACCGTATCCAGGGGAAAGGTGGTGTATGAACACGGTGCCTTGTACGTCACACCTGGGGCAGGACGCTTCATCCCTCGCAAGCCCTTCTCCGATTTCGTCTACAAGCGCATAAAGCAGAGACAGCTGGTAAGACTGGATGAGATCTTAACCCCTTTCTGGTTCGTGCTGTGAGACCCCCCATCTGTCCTGACCTGGGATTTTGCTGAGATCAAACTAGGCTGTTAAGCTAGGCTAGCAACTTTCTGCTAAGGCATGGTCATTTCTGGCTGCGAGCAAACTGTAAAACTCTTTGATGTGTGATCAGACCCTTAAAGGTTCCGATCCTCATTGGTCTCCACATTTGGTTTTCAGGGAATAACACATTCTTCCTATTTCATAGTTCGATAGTGACAATCATACAGATAAACTGGGCTGTCTGATGATCTTAATGTGTTTTTTGCTGTATGACCTTGGGATATAAGTACAGTGAAATAAAACATACATTACAGCAAAAGGTTTAGAGAAACACTTCAACCTGTGACCTGTTCATTAAAAAAATGACATCATAATAAAACAATAAACCAGGAATAATACAGTGTTCATTATTATTGCAGAGACAAATCTCACAATGTTAGAATGACAAAGACAGCTGACGAAGACAGCTGAAACTAACCAATTAACGGGCTGTACTCAGTACCTCGCACTGTGCTGTTGCCTGTTAATCGCTGGTAGTTAGTTTCAGCCGTCTTCACGATGTGGGCGTGACACTTGCGTAAGAGACGTATGTTCCCAAATTTTTTCAGTATCTGGGTGTGTCTGACTGCTGGTCTGTCACGTTGTAGGGTTGCTGGTTCCAGTAAACCCGTGTCGTTGTTGGTTTTCCAGATAAAGACGCCCACGGCGGTGGACAGAGAGCCGTACGGAGGCGTAGTGGTGAGACTGCCCTCCTAGCCCCGGCATGTGGGGAGAGGCTGCAACCTCCAGTTACCCTCTCAGGTAAAGTGCTGCTTCATATAGGCAGCATGCAGGAGAAGGACACCTGGGCTGGTTCTGTGATGGGGCGACCCAAGGTCAGCTGTTAGTATGTACAAGGTGATGATACACTGGGCTATTTCAGCTATGTTTCTGGGCAGTCGCCAACCAGGTGAGACAAAGGACAACTCGTCTGGATTTGGATGATCGCAAGAAGTTGCCCGCTGCCCTTCAAAGTTTTTCAAATAGAAATTTGTTGTCCAATATCAATTTGGAAAGTGCCCAAGCAGCACTGGGGAGCCAAACTACCCAGTAACACTGCCCAGTAACATTGCACAGAAAGGTTACCTGTATATCGTCACCGTTACGATTTATTTTCTCCAGGCAAATTTCAGTTCTTTTAGCGTGATAAAATACTTTTTTTTGTTGTTTTACATGCTGCCTGCGCCCATTGTTCCCGGGATAGGCTCCGGTCCCCCCCGCGACCCCAGTTGGGATTCAGCGGTTTCAGAAAATGGATGGATGGATGGATGGATGGGTGTTGTTTTACATGCCTATATATTTCCCAGTCTAAAAAGTTGTTGCTTTCTTTTCATTTTCCCCGAAGCTGACACTGGTGTGAATTTTGTTACATTTAATTTGCCAATAGCCACAACCACTGGTGTTATATGTTAAAAAAGTTGATGAATTTCAGAAGTGTGCGCGTTTGGGGACTTTCCTGTGTTCTCGAGAATTACATGTATAAATACTGGTGACAGAATCGTCTGGGATCATCGAGTTCCCGTCAGCGTTTCACCATACGCTGGTCACACAGCAATTATTACATAAACTCATTTTCAGAATTGAGCCTCATCTAATTACAGAGAGCTGTTCAAGAGGTTCGTTAAGTTGACAATAAAATTAACATTGACGAAGAATTTACTGCACACACTTTAATGAAGCGGCTTACCAGACTGTTTTAATATGTTGAATCCTATAAATATGCGAAAAATGTAGCTGTCTCTCTCGTGCATCTCCTGCGTGACTGAATACAGTCTACAGACATTCTAGTTAGCTAGCAAATGCACTTAACTAAAACGCTTGTAGACGTTTGTTATTGAACTCTGTGGTCATATTTATGGGAACCCCATTGGATGTCATTTCTATTCCTCATTCTCTTTCAGGTGAACATGAGGCCATGTCCTACGATACTTTCTTCTGCCATTTTGACACTCACCAGGAACACCAAGAATAAACATCCCGAAAACAAATAATGCATCTTCTGCTATGATCTGTGCAATCTCAAGGAATCAAGAGCCTTTTTATTTTACTGACTGATCTTGATTGAATTTGTTTTATGAAAAGCACCAGAAAAATCCTGCAGGAATTCTACTTAATATTATGACATTGTCTTTATTAGATATGGCAACCATCTTGTAGAGCTGTTCATTGGTTGACTCAAACCCATACAATTTAAAGTGGCCAACAGGATTTTTTGTAGGGGTTGGGCGCTGAGTATAAGAGTTGAATATTGGCTTGCTTCCTTCCTATTTACATTAATCAAAATAAATTCTGTGATCCGAGCTAGGGTAGCCAGTAAAATTGCAGTCTGTTAAAACATTCAGCTTCTGTCAGGCTCATATATGTTATATCACTCTGAAAGTGCCTTTTTAATCCTGAAAGAATTGATGAAAGACTGTGTCTCTGCTTGGCTGTTCAACTTGCTTGCTTCAGTTTGCATGGTGTTTCATTAAAAATAAATAAATAAGGTGTTGTAAGTAATTTTAAAGATGGGTATTTCTTAGAAACATTCATCCACCTATTTTCCAACAAATTATCTGGCTCAGGGTACAATGCAAATACTCCGAAACAGGAATTTGTATATTTATTTTTATATATAATTTTCACATGTAATATAGAGAAGAACATCTAAACAAATGATAAAGAATGAAGACAAGAAGTTCAAGATTTATTGTAACAATGAATGAAGATGCAAAGCATGAGGAACAAAGACCTGAATTTTCAAGATGCATGACGATCTCAATTAAGTATGATCTGTTACTCAAATAATACTCAAAAGTATTATTCATTCAGTAGAGCCAGCTCTGAAGATGAAGTCTAATCTTTTTTACCTCATCTTTTAATTAAGACATAAATGCATATTTAGCCATATTTCATATTTACCCTCTGCTCAAGCCAAACAGCAGCATTAAGAAGCACTTTGATACTCAGTTGCACTCATTTGTTAGTCTTCATTGAGAGGAATATACTTCGAAACACTTTGCAGGTAATCAACCATTAAGCTGTTAGTGAAATTCAACAGACCTCTTGTTAAATTACAGTCTTAAGATATCTTATGTACAATTACAATAGAGACAGAAAGTTGTGATTTGAATGGTGAATTCTGGGACCCGCTGGGATATGAAACATGCTCTTTATGGGGCTTCGTACCAGAACGTCAGGCAAGGAAACTACTGAGGTTTTGTGGGCGCGATGTGACAGTGATTTTTGAATTTTATAATTTGCCGAGGGGTGGGGGGGGGGGGGGGTTCAGTTTATTGTTCAATATTGGACGTTCTTGTAAAATATGAAACAGGTGCCAACTTGAGGTATAATATTTTATTAAATAAGATTGGTTGAGGCCCCTTTCAGTGGAGGCCCCTGGGCTTTGACCTGGGTGAACCTGTACTTTAAATGCCCCCACCCTTTAATAAAAACCGAGGCTTCAAGACACAAAACTGCTTCTCTCCCCCAGCAGTGTCCCTCTAGAACAAACTGACATTATTCACGTGTTATGGCAAAAGTCCACTATTGCACATGTGTTTCCCATATTTACTATTTGAACCTCACGTGCCTTAATAGCCTGAGAAGCCGGTTTCTTATGGGCTGAGTGGCTCAGCGGGATAAGCCCATGCGCCTGTCTAAGTCCGGCTTTGGCGAAACAGTCACATGTCCGTGGGCCTTTATGTGAGGCCTTGAACCCCCCCCCAGGGCTGCCAGGAGACTGATCCTTTACTGTGATCCCAAGCTTGGTCTCACCTCTACATGTCTCTCATGGAAAGCGAGATGGGCTCGGCAAAAAGAGAATTTATACATATTAATTAGGGGGGGCTTCCTTTTGGAGGAGTTACAAGCTGTGTTTAGGTACTGTATACAGGCCTGATGACATCAGGAAGCAATCTGCTCCAATGATTTCTAAAATAAATGCGCATGAAATCATTCCAGTATTTATGAGGCCAGTTTTCAGTAAATAGACCATTATAAGGACAATTAAGTGAATCTGGTGGTTATTACGGGCCTGGCAATACTGCTCTCTGATTAGTGCTCTCCTCCTTTCAGCAGTTTTGCAATATTTGGGTTTCTTAGGTGCATGTTTGCGTCATCTATCAGAACTGTCATTGTCTAAAATACTGAGATTCTTAGTTTTACCCTTCAAAAATCGCAGGGGGTGCTAAGGCAGGCAGCACAGGGAACCAGACAGGAGAACATCCTGGATGGGAAAAAAATATAAAATGTGCCTTGTCTACTTTAAGACAGAATGATAACAGATATGTTCCATTTGGATGTCCTTTCCTGACTGGTGAAATACTTTGAGCAGCAAAACAATACTTGCAATGTGCCTGCATGGCAATATTTCCAGAATATTCTGCAGTGACATGCACACGGCTGAGACGTGAAACACGGTTAATGTCGGGCAACATTTCTTTCCTTAAACCCATTTCCCAAGTGATCACTAGGCTTCATTGAACAGGACTGATTAAATCTAAAAAATTTTTGCTCATTTGGTGTAATGGATAATTGTGCGTAAAACCTCATCAGACCACTTTCATTTTATGCTCTGGAGGAAAAAATAATATTTCACTTATGATAGTGAAATGTAGGAGTGAACCACAGTGCGAGTCTGGGTTTCTGTCACATGGTACAGGGTCCTGCTACAAAGTAAAATAATCATTTTTATGAATGATACAACATTATTTCAAAGGATTAATATCACGAGTTTTGTCATGTCATCTAGCACTTTACGATTATGCAAAAGTATTCAAATTCCTCTTTTAACCAAGTCTACAGCACGGATTGTATTATCGTGATGAATGAATGAGCAGTATTCATTTTAAATACTAATGTCAGGAAGCATGAATATACCACTAAGCCAAAAATGACGTGAAGCATCTTTTAGTCAATGTTAAGACGCTATTGATGTTCATTAACATTTATTTATTTAACAGATAGTTTTATCTGAAGCGGTGTACAAGTAAAGCAGACAGTAAATCACAAGCATAGAGTTATCTATTAGTCCAATGGGGATAAGTGTAGTTTGGCAGGCTGAGCTTCTGGTGAGTGACCGGTAACAAGTGAAAATTAGCACCGGAGCCAGATCTGCAAGTTCAAGATGGGACACAAGGGAAGGAGAGCTTCAGCGCTAGAAGCACATTTTGATACATTCACGTTTCAGCCAGAAACGTTACGCTCAACTGAATTACCTTGTTAGCATGGATGGCTCAACAGTCCCCAAGGCCAAAAATATAATAATAAAGAACAGCCTTAAAATAAAACAAAAGATATATATAGAATTACTAGTGATGTAGTCAGACGTTGGCTCGCAGCTGCTCTGCTAAAGGCTGTAGGTTCATTTAGCTCATTTAGCTTGTAGCTAAAGCAATAGTCCTTTTAATACAGGTCGATTAGCGGGATAGTTAGGGTACAATGAAAAGGGCAGTTATTGAACATAATGATGTGTACCTCTCCTTCATTTGCATTCCTCTGCTCTCGATTTCTCTTTCACAGGCCTCATTTAACACACGTTTTCCACACTCTTACAAAGATGACTTCTTCTCTTTTGTTTTTTTGTTGTTACATTCAGCCATTGCACCTAGTCGGCATCAGAATAGCATTTTTGCTTAAAGTAGCTGTTTGTATTATCATTATTTACTGTTAGATTTTATTTTCTGTAGCTGGAAACTTCCAGAATTCTGGCAATGCATTAGCTCAAAAAAAAGCATGGTTAACCATTATACCGCAGAAACCATTGCAATATGGATAAAAATCCAGCAGACAAATATACTAGCATGGCTTATCTCTACCCTTCAGGACGAAGACCAGCAACCCAATCATGGGAGAGGAATGTAATGGCGTCAACAGAAGACCCAAGAAGACAATCATTTCATTTCACATGTTTAACTTTTTCTATACAAATGAGCAAATTTTACACATTCAAAGACCTGAATGTTTCATTAAAGAAATTCAGAATAGGTACATTCAACAGTCAAGAGTATGACATAATTCACCCATTTCTGGACTGGAACCAGTAATCTTCAGTTTACAAGCCTGTTCTGAACTTCTCTGTAGGAAACTTCATCCCGCAAACACAATGAGGTACTGGGTGAGGTGCCTGAACACTGTAGCCCATTCACTCTGCGATGACGTCCCTTTTATCTTTGATGACAATGAGTTGTCATGCTTTACATCTCAAATTCCAGAGCTTTTTACCTATAGCAACAAGAAATCAGATCCCTGTAGCAGTGATGTCCTTAAATGGCCATGTGATAAAACTATAAATGCTGAAAACCAGAGATTTGAACAAAAGAGAATGAGATACATCCTTAAATTCGGGTATTCTACATCTATCTGCACATCTCCTGTAACTGTTCATCCAGTAAAGGGTCAGAGTCAGGCTGCAATCTCACCCAGGAAGTACAGGACACTGGTGGAGAACATGCAAGCCCCCCACCCCCCCACCCCCCTCCCCGCCACAGCCAGCAGGGTGCTGTGAGAAAAACGAATAGCGATAAACACTAGGTATACGGCGTCTTCACAGAAAATAAGCCAGTTCCATTTTTTTTTCTTTTTAAATTCTAGAAGCACATTCATGGATCATAGGCAAACACTTCAGACCTGCAGGGGAAAATGAAAACGTGTGTTTTTTAAACGGCTTGCAGGCCAGCGTTGTCTGGAGAACACAAATATTTTCAACCTGAGTTCATTTAAACAATGGGTGGGTAAATAAGTTCTCAGAACTTATTTAATTCCAGCTCTCCTACTCTGCTGGATGCTATGTCGAACTCCCACACTGTATCAAAGGTTTGTTTAATATATCTGAAGCTGATTTATACACTACAATGGTATCTGTTTAAACAGGGCAGAGATCACCAAAATAATCCCTAATGGAAGTTCATGCAAAAGTGAGTCAAATGAAGTCAACTGGTTGCAACTGGTTTGGTAGTATGATAGATTAACTAATTTAGCATGGCACATGACTTTGAAGATTTTGCAGCACACAGTGCAGACTGCATCATAACACTGAAGCTGACATTTACTATACCAGTTCAGACGTTGCTCAATGCAAATCATGGTGGACGTTATTACATATATCATGGTTCAGTAACTATAACAATGTCACTCTGCTGCCTGTGTTAATTTCCAAATTGTGTACTTTGTAGTGTATTTGGCGATTTGAAGGTACCAAAGCATCCAGCAGACACCTTTCCCTTGTACCAGCATGCCTCATTCCAGGCCCTGAAAGCTAGACATCTGTTTGTTGATAGATAAAATTCAGCTATTGAAGCAGACAGTAAATCACAAGCATTCGCCAGTTCGAAACCTCATTTTTCTTTATACACTTATATTTCCCCAAATTAATACTATTTCCAAAACATAAAAGGAGAACATTTAGGGGAATTATTAACTCTACAAGCCTCACAGGCTTAAAAACATGAATTAATTTTAAATAGCCTTTTCAAATATTGCATTAGATTTAAAAAAATATTAATATCAATAAGTAATATTATGAATATTTTCCGAGAGAAAAACTCTTGCCTTGATTGCATCGATCCTGGTGAGGTTAGTCAGAAATTGTCCTTGTCTTTATCATGGAACAATATTGGAAACCAGAAACTGGCCTGTGAACAGAAGGTGAAGATTATTTGTGAAACTGTGTACAATTTAATGTGCGTTAAATTGCATACAAATTGAGGGAACTTTGGACTAAATTATGCTACATAAAATACATTCTTTGCATGTCCATATCCACAGTAGCTTATACCAGGAAACGTAGAGCACAAAAACAAAACCTTATGTGCTATTCATTATTTTCTAAAATTTCACCCAAAATGAGTAAGCAGAGCTCTGAAGTCTCACGCACTGACCGCGAGACACGCGCGTTCCAGCCACGTCACCCGCTCACGCGCCGCTGAGAAATAAGGGGTAGCTACAGTAGCTGAGTGTTATTACCCCCGGTTTTTTTATTTGCAATTCATGTATTTTCCTATATGTTCCATTTTTATGTAAATGCTATAAATTCACTTCTATATATAAACTTTTGTTCTGGCGGATGCGCGTGTTATTTTATTATTTTATTTTTGTCGGTTTCGCGTGATTAAGGCGTGTTATTGCTCACGGAAAGCAGCGCGAATAAACGGTAAAGGAAGTCTGTGCCTGGTTCATAGTGTGAACAAGGTAAATGTATTTATCTGTGAAGTTTAAGTTATGCAGCACTGGAATCTAAAAGGAGCTTATTAGTGTTTATACGCGTTTGTACATTGAAGTTGCGGGGAACATATTTATTTTCATTTTAATTCTTTCCTTTTGACAGCTCTTACGGTGAATTCATGAAAATGATACCCCCGCTAATTTTTTATGAATCATCAGTCCTTGAGCTGTTTCGATAATTCAGCCGTTAGGTACAATAACGCCCACGAAGTGTCCTGTTATATAGAATTAATGGACGAGGCGCCGGTGTTCGGTCGAGTTGAGCTACCTATCCAGACGTGCTATCGAGCCTTTCTGCGCATGTGCAGTTCCACCGTTTTGGGATTAGGGTTGGGTTTTAGGGGTTAGGGTAAGGGTTTTAGGGGGGGTGTTTTGGGGTTAGGGTTAGCTTTATCGATTAGCACTACGGTAGCCTAACTCGACAAAGTAGCTCAACTGAACAGAACACAGCATACGGAGTGCAGTTTTCCACCAGTTCATAGCTGTCCTGACTTATACAGACTTAATAGCCACCTACCAGCCAATCAGAAAATAGCATTTGTTGTTTAAGGGTAAATTAAAAAATAAATTACATGTGATCTGTTATTACATGGCTGCGTTCACAGATGGAGTTCAGACAAGGTGGAAGTGGCAGACAAGATCCTATGACTGTGGTAAGACAGGGCTCTCAAGTCTCACGCACTGACCGTGAGACACACGCTCTGACCCGAAAAGATGTAATCTCACTCCAAACCTCTGATTAAACTTGGTAAGTAAAGATTAAGGTGCTTTTCACAGACATATAGTCACAAAGCAGCACACAACAAAATAAAAGCAATAAAAAGTAAACAAGAAATATTAAGACACATTAAAATAAATGATGACAGATAATTATAATGCCATCAATATCAATAAAAATCTAAAAAAAAGCCTGATTAAATGCCAGATAAAAAAAAGTTTTTAACTTTTTTTAAATAATCCACGGAGTCTGCCAAACATAATTGTAATGGGAGATTGTTCCTAAACCTGGGAGCCACAGATTGAAAGGCTCTATCCCCCCTAGCCTTTAATCTCCTGTGGGGAACGACAAACAAATTATGAACCTGAGATCGAAGAGTACGAGAAACAGTATGTTTGAGAAATACAATTTAATATTGCAATAAACTAATGACTAAGGACTTAAATCCTCCAAGTGAAGTAAAGAATGACAAACCTCTCTCAGTCGTTTCATCAGAGCAGTTTTCTGGGCATTCCTGTCTGTCTGCCTATCCAAGACTATTTCCGAGTGCAGGTACTGTACCCTTTTGTCAGAGGCCTGGCTGTAGAGCTTAGTCGATAACAAGAGTCGGACTTGCTGGAGTTTGCCAGAGAGGAGAGCCAGGAAGGCCAAGACGACAAGGATGACAGAGAGCGGGACCGTGGAGTTGTAGGTCATCAAAGTGGGATTAGGAAGACATTTCTCCTCAAAGAGGGCCACAGAATATGAGAAATCCCTGCTCTCCCTGTTATCCTGAAAATTAATGCCAATGATGGTTTTTTCTTCCTGGGAAACAAAACACAGTACTTTCAACCATGTTAAGACAATGAAGATAATAAATCAAACAAACAAGGTATTGATGAGTGGTACAACTGCACTTACAGTAGAGCTGACTTTCAGGGGAACGTTGAATGGCTCCAAACTTTCTAGATGGGTTTTGATGATGACAATCAGCCAATAGATAAGAGCATCGATGACCATAAATAAAACCCAGACTAAGAAGTTAGTCAGGATAGGAAGACTGAACTTCAGCATGGCCTTCCACTCCTTGGTGGTGAACCAAAGAGATGGGATCGTGGTGTAGAGAGCCGCTTCATTTTTCGTCAGGGGCAGGACAGAAATCTGTCCCATAGCTTGTTGCCTCCTATCGTACTCGATGAAGTGGCTGGTGATAAAGGTGTTCATAAACTTTTTGTTGTGCTGGTACTGCCTTGCATACAATACTGTGAAAACCAAGACCAGAAAGAGACCAAGGACTGGACCTACTATCTGGCTTATGGTGGACATGGTGTCCATTACACCAAGTACGTGGTCTGCTGTGGCATTTAACATTTTCTCTGCATGCTTCAGCATATTCTCCAGGCCTTCAGAGTCAACCTTGGATGAGACGTGTAGCTGAGTCTTGAAATCGACCATTCCAAAATGGGGGTTTGCCTGGAGTTGCTTGCCGATCCATTTTAGCATTTTAACATAGTTGCTAATGGGTGTGAGGTCAATGAGAATCCGCCTGGTCTCCAGGTTGCAGATCATGCTCCTGGCCAACTCCTTGAGGTTGCTGAATGTGTTCTGAACATTCCAGAAGATCACTATACCAGTCCCGGCAGTTATGAGCAGATTCCTCCCTTGCCGCATGCCACAGGAGATCAAAAAGAGGAGCCCGAAATGGCGAACATCCTGGGAAATGAATAAGGCAGGTGTGGTAACAGCCAAGCTCAGGCCCGCGACACACCCCAGCACCGCCCTCTCGTACTTCAGAGATAAGAAGCTGAGGAAGAGGAGGACACTAAAGGCCAGACTGATGGTGAAGGAGGTGAGAAGACGAAGGAAGCAACGTTTGTAGGCATCTCTGCGGTCTGGGATGTTGAGCAATGCAGTAGTGGACAAACACTGGGTCCTGAGCTGCTTTAACTCTGGATGCAGTGTGTGCATCTTCAGCATGATGCCTGTTAGCTAAAAAAACAGTGTCATTATCATAAACAATCGCGGCAGGCAACAAGAGCTAACAAGCATGGAAGATCGACTTTTCTGTGAACGTGGCACTCGCTTGGCAGCACACAATCAAAAATTCTGGGAGAATAACTTACACAAATAAACCCTTAAACTTTTGTAAATTTCTAAATCATCTCCTAGGGCTGATAAATGGCTACTTCGAACAGGTACTGAATATTTAAAATTTTACTGTGGTTAGACAGCACTTCAAACAGCCTGAAATTTAATCATTATTGTGTTATGAAATCCCCCTTCCCTTTCATAACATTAAGACAACCTGACATTTACACCAATAATATCTTTTCTCAGTGGAGAAGGCTTATAAGGAGGGAAATTAGAATACCTGACGAGCTGGAGTCGGCGCAGCCGTCGCTTCGCAGCGGGTCTGGGAAATGCCAGCATTTTTGGTCTTTGTCTTTGAAACCGTGGCACTTCCTCCTCATGAGACACCACCGGGAAGTTACAAAACTGACCACGTTTACGTGTTTTCTGTTCCAATGCAAGACTCTGTAAAATAAACATTACAATTTTATGATGATTACGATGATGCATGATCAATTTTCAGCAAATTAATACAACGTTATTCTGCTAAGAATACATGGTTTCTAGTAGATCATCAAAATGCATGCATGTCTGGTAAAATGAATTAGAGTCCAATAATTAATATTTACCAAACCTATTCAACTTGTATGGAGAGCATGTAATGGGAGAAGATGGATTGGAAGTAGACAACTGTAATTTCAGAGTAGTGGAAGAAACGTTGACATCCTTCAATTGGCTGATGACACCAAACACAGCAGAAGAAGATCTGAATTTGGGTATTAGAAATGTTATAGAAGATGGTAAGGAGCATGCTCTGATTACAGTGTGTAAGGAGCATGCTCTGATTACAGTGTGTAAGGAGCATGCTCTGATTACAGTGTGTAAGGAGCATGCACTGATTACAGTGTGTAAAGAGCATGCATTGATTACAGTGTGTGAGGAGCATGCACTGATCACAGTGTGTGAGGAGCATGCACTGATCACAGTGTGTAAGGAGCATGCTCTGATCACAGTGTGTAAGGAGCATGCTCTGATCACAGTGTGTAAGGAGCATGCACTGATTACAGTGTGTAAGGAGCATGCACTGATCACAGTGTGTAAGGAGCATGCTCTGATTACAGTGTGTAAGGAGCATGCACTGATTACAGTGTGTAAGGAGCATGCTCTGATTACAGTGTGTAAGGAGCATGCTCTGATTACAGTGTGTAAGGAGCATGCTCCGATTACAGTGTGTTGCCGCATCCACTGCACAACAAACCACCTTAGGGATGAGAATCTGAATGCAGGCATGAGGTGGGTGATACCTAAGCGCCACACTAGTCTGAATGGACCAGTGTGAGTTTTTTTTCCCAGTGGCTGGAGAGTCAATCCTGCCACCAACCCCCAAGTTTTTCCCTGTAAGTTGGAAGATCTGCTTGATGAGACTATGGCTAAATGTGACAAAAACTAAAGTTACAGTATAACCACAGGATCAGCAGATCACTTTAGTGTAGAGGGATCAACAGTCTGCACATTATCAACAACAAAAGATCAGACCGTCGAGAAATATGTCACAAATTAGCACTTGGCAGATGATGAAAGATGTAGATAAAATCTTCAAAAGTACCGATGTATCGCTAACATCAAAGATCAAAAGAGATTATGGTATGACATCATACGGGTGTGAAAACTGGTCAGTATTATGGAGAAGATCCTGCTGATGGCTAAAAAGAAAGAAGTCAGCCAACAATAAAATGGATGGACTCAATTATTACACAGAATATGCTGCTAGGAAGCGTCACGATCTGGGAACAAGATGGATCATTATGGAGAAATGTTCTCTATATGGCCTGCAGGAGATATCAACTTGATAGCAGCTAATAAAATAATTCTCTTAACCCATTCAAATTAGCCTCCTCCAGGTATCAACATCCTTTGCTCATTAGGTAAAAATAGTGTCATGAATCAAATGAAACCTGGCTTGTAGGGGTTGGGAACTGGTGTACATGATGGAACTACATGCTGCGTGGATCCATACTTATGGCCGCCGGATGTTGCTTTTGCTGAATACGCACCAGCAGCATTGTACCAGATTTGGACCACATGTGGACTCAGGGCTGGCTTTACCTTTTCAGGAGTCCTGGGAAGGCCCCCCTTTGAAGAAAACTGATGATTCCACTTCCTCCGCAATCCTGGTAATTTGTGGGCCCCAGATTACTACCTATTCTGCCTATAGCTAGAGCCGGCCATTTGTAGACCGAGAATAAAAAGGCATGGTAGGTTCCAGAAACATGCACGCATTGATATAGCGTTCTGAACCGCACCGTCTGCTCAGCCCAGATCGCAGAGAAGCAACAGTCCCTTATCTCAGTATCCAGTACAGCTCTGAAAATTATTTTCAGGACTAATATCTTTACCACTATGCTGTGCTGGCTGAAAAAAGCACATTTAACTGTGTTCCTCCACATTAAGCAATTGCTCAAACCTCGATATGACAGCAAAAAAAAACAAAAAAAAACAAGTCTTGGTCATTAACAGTAAAAAGTGGTTTTCAGAGGTGCTATAAGAACATGCTTGTTTTTCAGCTGTTGCTGGGGGTTTATGGAAAGTTCCCCAGACTGGAGGCTCGGTGTTTGGTACGTGGACCTGAACTGTCACCAGCTGGGTTGAGCAACAGTGGTTTCAGTGGCTGAGGAGACGGATGCGAAAAGCAAATGTGCGGACAGCTGTCGCGGAGATGTAGTGCGGACAAAGACGGCGTGGAAGCCGGACAACGCAAACAATACAGAGATCGACGCAAAACGCGACCCTGCAGAACAACCTGATAAACAAACATCACCATCACTAACACGTAAAGACTCTATTATCAGTCTGAAATACCATCACCAGAATTACTGTTGACTGAACTCAGTAATGAAGTCAGATCTGTGTCTGATTTGTGTTGGGTCACTCTAAAGGTCCAGATTACTGTACCTATTACTTATCCTTCTTCTTATTACCATTTAGGTTTTGTATTTTATTTGCATATATAGGACAGCCGTAGTCATTAAAGGACCGATAGTTTTCACATGGCTAAATGGTAATTTGTTGGAAAATCGTAATATGTTGGAAAAAAAAAAAACATTTAAAAAAATGTATAATAATAGACTGTTTTCCATATTTTTCAGTCTTTATGCATTTGAAACGTATACAGAGGAGTGCATTTGTGGGGAAGGTGTCAGTTGGTGGCTTTCTGTAGATGGTTTATACTGCTGAAAAACAAGTTATTCGGGCAGCTTAAAGCAAAGAAGTGGGGGAGAGTGCTACAACATCTGTTTGATTTGTTGCTGGTACTCAGTATCTGTGTTATATCCATTTTTTATTGTTAATTTGAAAAATAACTTACATAAATCTCTGTACTCAACCATACTTTACCAAGACATAACCTTGGCATGAACACATTGCACCGGAAAAAAATGAATAGCCATTCCGGGGTTAATAACAGCAGGTCTTATTGATGTTCTCATGAGGCATTACCCCTTCCTCCAAAATGCTGTGCCTTTTTACATTTGCATGTGTTTCGAATCCACTCCATTCGCAGGTTTGTGCGTGTGCATGTATGGGAAGCCTATGTACAATGCAAAGCAAAAGGAAAATACAGAGCTTGTTACAGAAACAAAGAAAAAATGTTGAATGTTGTAGAGAGGAATAATGCCTCACGATTCGGTCTCATTAAAACATTTTAAACACTCTTAAGACTCATTTACTTCCCAATCATCGGAAGCATTTAATAATTACTAAAAATAGGAAATAAAAAATTGGTCTTGGCTTGTAAAATAAACTAACAAAAAATATATTTATATATATTAAAGTAATTTTATTTTCCCAAAAACGACAAACAAAAGTCAAAAGTTCATCGTGTGGCAAATCCCCATTTTCTGTACTTTTTGAGTCATTCGTTGTTTCACAAACAGCGCCGCTAAAATTGAACTTTACAGCAAAATACATTACAGTACAGGACTCTCCGCTGCTTGCTTAGATAAAATTCATCCCGCGAATCCAGTTTATGGGTTTATTCTTTTTTGTTTGTATTACTCTTTTTTTACAACAATAATAAAATAAAAGATGCAACCTTACACTATTTTGTAGTCAACCACTATTAAATATAAAACCATTTTCCTTTATCATTCTTTTTTTTTTTTTTGATTTTTGTTTTTTTTAATCAGAAACATAATGATACCAGGAGGTGGAATGTCTCGATAAACATCTCAACAGTTGGCCACAAAAGCCCGATAACTCATTTGCTGTAGAATTCAATTCAAGGTGAAGGAAAAAAGTAACTTAGTTTTTTGTTTTTTTTCTTTTTACATGCACTGTACAAGAAAACTGCAAAAATCCAAATATCTCTTTTCTATCAAAACATGCTGAGTTACTGTGTGCCCAAGCCATGTTGCAAAAAATCCCTTTTCAACATGCTTGTTAGACAAATCAAATCCATAAAAGAAATACAGACATAAAGAATCCAGAACTGTAAGATAATTTACAGTTCTGAAGAAACAGGGACGGAACCAGGGGAATTGGACAATGACGGAAATGAGTAGTACAATGACCTGGGGGAGGACAGAATTGAGAAATGTACAATTTGCACATAATATCTGTCTTTTTAAGGCTTGCGCCTTTACAATGAAATTAATACTTTACATTTATTTTAATATTATCTTGTCACATAAACAGGTCTTTCTTGTTAATAAGCTATAAATCTTTTTTAAGCTTCCTGTCTGTAAAAATACAGACCAGTGTGTGGTCTGACAGGCGACAAACACGGTGTGTCTCTTTGAATCACGGCGTTACATTCACTCCCTTTTAAAACCATGCACTAGTGAAATTCACCTTTAAAAATAATATAAATTGTTGAAAATGGCTGATCTCTATCATTTTTCTTTTTATTCTTTTTTTTGCAAGTTGCAGCCTCAAGAAAATAATTTTTTTTTTTTTTAAAGTTCAGCTAAATTTGTGATCATGCAAAAAAATTTTTTCCTCTTTTAAATTTCATACAATATATCAACAGAGAAATAATTATAATAGATCAGAAAAGTTCATCTTGTTCTGGGATGTGGTGTTTATGACCTGGAGCGTCAGTTACAGCCATTTTGAAAAGTTGACTCGCAATTTCTCAGGACCTGCTTTAGCTGTGAGGGCGGGTAGCTAATCTGGGATCACTGGGCTGCATGGAGCGCGGTGCCTTGCGCTGGCTTACACCCTAATCTGCTCAGTCGCATCTCACTGCCCCTGCTCAAACTTCTGCATTGCTGTGGCATAACCAGGCATCTGTTAAGCAACGTCGTTACCCCGTCTTGTACGTCGACAACAAAAAAAAAACATAAATACAATAAACAAAACAAAAAAACAAGATTAATGACTTTGATTTTTAGTTATATTTTTTATTTTAAAAAAGGGCTTCTGTAGAACTCATTGATTGGTTCTCAGTCCACCCTCCATGGCTTCAGATTGGATGAAAACCTAGCATCACGCAACTCCATGTTTGCAAGTTCGTTCATGCTGCTTCTATCTGGTTCTCCCCATAAGGGTTTTTGGATCGCACAATGTGTGCAACTTTTGCCAAAAACACGGGATCACCTTTGCATCCCTAGAAACAGGCTCAGAGGACACAACATCAAGCATGCATTGTAACCAGGGTAACCAGGGCGTGGCCTTTCGAGACTTTAAACTCCAACACTGGCTGCTACAACAAAGCTATCTTTTCTTGCACTGCTATGAACGAGCATAAGGTCCAGAGGAACTGTCCAGTGACGATTGGGAAGCTCTCCTGGTCAAAGGTGCCAGGGTTGGGTCCACCAATGAGGAAGGGGGGAAGAGCTTGAACCAGCCAATCACCATGTTGGACAAGTCAAGATCGTCTAAAAGTATCTGAGCAGCTCCCATAAAGGATTTGTGGTCCATGCGTCCATAGTCCCCCCACACAATGATCTGTCAAAAGCAGAGAAGCCAAAGTCAAACATCCATATACTCAGTCATGCTCATACTAATTTACATTTCAAACATATAAGGTAAATATAATTGCAAGGAACCACTGGCTTCAGCTAGCCAATCTCTGCCAAACTTATATGTACATACATATTTTCCCCCTTTTTATTTACTAACAACCATTTCAACATCAAATGGATTGTTTAACAAACTGTGTGGATGACACAGTGGGAACTGGCTTGCCTACTTATTTTTGCAGAATTGACACGGTACCTGCAGAACTTTCCCGCCTGGAGTGTCCTCAAATGACAGTTGCTGCTGATAGAGGGGATCCAAAGTTTTCCGAGCGACTTTCGTTTTCTTTTTGGCTACACAGGCTCCGTTTTCCAGAAGGTACACTTTGACATACGGTGCTAGGAGGGGAAAACGCAGTCAGGCAAAGGTGACTAAGAGCCTCATCCCCCCCCCCACCCTCTCCATGCAGCGACTCATTTTCATGGTGCTTCCAAAAAGCACGATGGATGGGTTAGACTTACCTGGCAGTGCCTTAGAGCCTGGTTTTCCCACAAGGCCACGAGCTCGGATGACTTCCACCTCTAGCAATCCTTTCTTGTCCACCATTCCAATTTGGATGTCACCTAAGAACATCAGCAAGTCAGCATTAAGTCATGCAGTGAACACTTAAGCACATCTGTGTTTTGTAGTATTAATCTGAGTAACTGGAGCAAAATGAAGCCATCTTAGTGTCAGGCTTACCCATGGAAGGTGTGGCCAATGTCTGCCGACCCACAAGCTGGGCAGGACCAAGACCATCCAGGAAGTCACTGAACTGGCTGTCAGAAGAAAGCCGCACTCCAGGAAATATCAGGCTATAGGAGACAAACAAAGATAATCTCTCATTTAGCTGCACAAACGTAGATTCTGATGATGGTTTTAGGGGCTTTGATGTAGAGTGACACAAAAGTTTTAAGTATTTCTTTCACTTTAAGATGGGTGTACATTACTCAGGCGGTGTTGATATTGGGTGTAAATTACTTGGGTGGTGTTGAAGTTGGGTGTACATTACTCATGGGTTGTTGACATTGGTGTACATTACTCATGGGTTGTTGACATTGGTGTACATTACTCATGGGTTGTTGACAGTGGTGTACATTACTCATGGGTTGTTGACAGTGGTGTACAGTACTCGGTGGTGCTCCAACCAGCTGTACTTACTTTCCTTCGGAGCTGTAGCTGTTCATGCTGCCGTCGGTGGACTCCCGGCTGGCCTGCCGTGTCATACGGCTCCTCATCTCCACCGCCAAGCCTGTCTCCGTGCTCCTCTGGATGGTGCTGCGCAACTTCTTCCCTCCTGCTTCTGCAGAGGGGTGACAGAGGGGGAGAGAGGAAGAGAGTAGGAGGGAGGGGGGGAGAGAGAGATGCAGGCCTTGTCAACTCTGGAAAGGGAAGGCTTGCAGGGAGGGAGGGGGACAGTGCCCTTAGCATGCTGCGCAGCAGAAAGGCAAAACTGTCCATCCAGTGCATCCATGCCGCCACAGATCCAGAAACACGGGCAGGACATGGCATGCCGCTGGCTGCGTCCCGCTATAGACCTGGCCATGTCCCCGTGTTATATACGCAGCAAAGCCCAGGAAAGCAGAGCTCTCACACAGACACAGGCTGGCTCTGCTGCCAGCTCCCACTTGGAAGAAAGGATAAATCAGCAGGTGACCTGAGGCTCCGTCTTCAGAAACCCACCATTAAGGGTGTAGCATTACTCTGGGTGACTCAGTTCACCACACAGTCCCAGGTAGGCAGGGTCGGTTTATCCAGACGCCGCATGTGTAGTGCAGAGACAGGAGGAAGATTGCACGCGTATTGCTGAGTACCACTCAGGGAGGGGGTGTGGAAAGTGTCCAGCTTGCTCCCCGATACTGATCACTTACATCTCTGTACCTGCTGGTCCTGGCAACTGCCTGCCGACTAATGTCGCTGTCTCATCACGTTTATACCCACGTGCGAGAAGCTGTCCATCAGCTTAAATCAGCAGTGCGATCTGGCTTGCTAACGGTACACGGCCTTATGTCCACCAATCAACAAACACCAGATTTACACTGGAAATATACAGTCCACGGATCCATAAATTAGTCATTAGAGTATCATAGTCAAAGACACAAATACTTATACATGCTAAAATGCACATCATCATATCCTTGCTTATACTTGATATCTTAAGTATAATACTGTCTCAAGCAGTTTAATATCCCACAGGGTTGAACAACATTACACCATGTGGCGTCCTTCAGGAGCGAGCCCATGCATATGCAGACCCCTGTGACGGGTGCCAGAGCCCCAGGGTGCCACCGTCACTGCAGCCGTGCTCCGCCCTGCCCCGTCTACCTAGGGGGGCCACCGCAAACCCCAGGGTATCATTTCCTGAGATGCAGGATCTGCATATGACCCAAACCCCCCTTTCCATTACCAAACCATGGTATGCTCCAAAAGACAGTGACGTTCGTTGTCGGAGAAGATCATTTAGCAAAAATAGACCTCACGAACCAAATAACTGGATAGGCAAATAGTGTCCGAATGTTACTTCTGTCTGTGTTTAACACCTAAGGAATTACACTGTAAGAGGGTTAAAGTGCAGCTACCATGGGATTCAACTTTTCCATGACTTAACTAATGAGGAATAAAAAATTTAAGAACCTCTTTGATTTTACAAGGATTTTTGCAGATGCAGACTAGGCAAAGCAGACTGCTGCGCACTTTGGAAAGGGTCAGCACAGAAAGAGCTTTTCTACAGATTAAAGTGGGGATTTGAGAGGCTCTGTCTGAGACACACGCATAATTATGATCCCGGACACTCAGGGATAGACAAACTCCCCTATTTTGCAATTAAGGTCAATCAATTTCCTGGGAGAAAATTTACAATTCCAATTATAATTCACTTAAAAAAAAAACAGAAGCACTGCATTACATACAAGGAGAGAGTAGCAGATGTTTGGCCGAATGGGAGACAGCGGCGGTGGGGGGTTAGGCCTCCTCTCCCAGAGCCTGTGTCTGCTCCTGAACCTCCTGCGGATGCATTACAGGCTGCATGGGGGGACTGGGCTGCATGCCACCCCGCAGTTCAGCACGCCACCCTCCCCACCCTGCCGCAAGACAGCCGCATCCCCTCCCAGACGCCGGCTGGATGATCGATCTGTCCAGGGATTTTTGGGAAGGAGAGCCCCCATGTCTGCAGTTATCTGTGGTGCATCTGCTACAAGCAGCCGTACCCATGAGGACAAGGAGAACATCAGCAAAGAGTTCCTCTGCCAGCAGTCGGACACAGCGCTTCAGAGAACCTTCCGGAAAAAGGCCAGAAACGGCCATGCTCTCCCACACACCTCGCGGACATACTGATGCCCTGTGCCCTCGCATCCATCCACTCGCAGTCTTTCACAAAGGGGTCGTGGGGGGGGGGTCGGAACAGTCCTACCTGTGTCCTCCTCGTCAAAGGAGTTCATGCAGGGGAAGTAGACGGCGAGAGCCTCAAAGGATGCGGAGAGGCTGAGCCGGCTCTGAGAGCGGGGTATGCGTGTGCCGGAGCCGCCGGCCGCGGATGCCGCCGCCACATCGTGACTCTGCCTGCCCATCTTCAGCCGCTGTTCACCCGCGTCTGGGCTGCCTCTCGGAGGTCCGGGCCGGGCCGCGTAGCCCGACTGCTAAGCGCGAAACGTGCTGAGGAGACCTGTCTGCTGGTCTGCAAGGCTCAGAGAAGCAGCCGTCTCTGTGCTCGGCTTCAGCGCTCTGTGCCTGTCTCTCCTGCTCGTCTCTCTACTTCGGTCTACCTCTCAGTGGGGGGGGGGGGGGGAGGAGGGAGGGAGGGGAGGAGGGAGGGGGTGGGGCTCCATCCGCCAGCAGCCAATCGGATGCTATGGTGCAGAGCAGCACCTCGAATGGCTCTCCAGGAGACGGAGCTCTACCCAGAGATATCTCGGCACATGGGCAGCTGGAGAGAGCACTCTCCCTTACTGCGTCCTAATCACAGAGGTGAGGGCTGGGAGTTTGCACTCCCATGGCACCCTTGGGCTGGCCATTCACGGTTCACATGCTTCGAAGACCCTTCATCGGTAAATGTCTTCACACCACCGTCCATCTTTTGTTTTGTTTTTTTGTTTTTGTTTTTTTTTTCGCAGTGTTTTTCCATGACAGACTGCAGGGGCCTTTTCACGCCTTTCCCTTCCGCTGGCGGGATCTTTCACGGGGAATGTCAGACCGCAGAGCCCGTGTGCCCCGGGTCCCGGCCCATTCTCACCCCCAAGGAGCGCAGAAGAGCGCCGATTAAAAAAAAAAAAAAAAACGGGGAAACAAAAATCTGTGCGTCAGCAAAGCTAAATGCATCGGATCTGCGCAGCCACAAGGGGGTAGGTATACAAAGCAGCGGCAAAAAAGCATCTGTAATGAGAAAATGAGGAGGGAGCCCGATATATCCGGATTAACCAACACTCACACGCTGACCCGGTGTGCAAGAGCAGCAACTTCTGCTACTCTTTCATATAGTGCCTCTTTCAAATAGCTCTCTTCCAAACACTGCCAAACATTAAACCCAACAATGACATATTTCACAGGTTAGTAAATATCATATTAGAGGAGCCAAACCATAACCATCAAGTGGAGAATGCAGACTAGTGAATGTTAACTGGGTGAGAGGAGGTATAAAATAGTTACCTATGCACATATGAACTACATTTGCTCAGTTACTCTCTTATTCACTTAATGAGTTGTAGTTCCAAAGTGCTAATGAATATCTGGATAGGAAGTTATTAAGAACACTTGGATAATAAACCATCACTATAATAAAGCACCTATCCAGTTAGGGTCAATCTGATCCAGGAACAGTGGTAGGCATTAGACCAAAGGCAGGGTAGCCAGAAGAGTCAGTCTGCCACACGCAGGAAGGATAATCGATTCACAAGAAGCACCTGTGTTCGGACTGTGGGAAACGGGAGGACCTGAAGGAGACCCAAGCTGACACATGGATACCATGTAGACCCACAGAGATGCGGGCAAACTCCACACACGCACTAAGAGGTTTGAAGTGGAAAGTGGCGAGTCCCTGTTTCTCCGTTCGATCAAATGCAGTGAACAGGTCACTATTAATGACCTCGTATGCTCATTAACATGGGGAAGGAATCCAATAATGCCGGCAGCGCTGATTTCCCCTTAGACATCGTTGCTCACAGAGATTCTCCTCTAAGCTCATGCTTCTGCTAAACGTGAGCAAGTCCCTCTGAAAGCTCAGTAGACCTGATTGATTTGGCTAAGTCAGTGAGATCCCAGCCATTTCATATGAATCTTCTTCTCAGTTATGGATGTGAAGATCGAGTACTTAAAAGCAGTTTATCAACAGCTGTAACTGTTAAAAATAAATAAATAACAACAGGAATGACGCTCTCTGCATGTGATCGATGTCCATCCACGCCGGCCCGACGTGCTGCCATCAATCTCCCCATTAGCGGCCGTCTCCCCCCATGCAGTGACCGTCGCCCGCTTTTATGAATTTTAGATGTGGGCTGGAAATAGGAATTCGCAGGAAATTTAACCGAAACGTCACGGAGGAGAGAAACAAAAACTTTCAAATATATTATAATAGCGGAAAATAGCAATAAAAACCACAACATGATACAAATAACAGAGATGAAACCGAGATTAAATAGCTACAGTAACAGAAAGTGTTTTTGTGCAACAAAGGCTCACAGAGGGGATATTAATGAGCGAGGCCGGCCAGTGGCCTGCACAACCAGCTCCCTTGCAGTACAGTCCTGTCAGCATTCAGCTACCTCTGCATTTTTTCTCCCCCAAAATGCCAGTGTGTCCCTGCTGCGTCATGGAAATACATCATACCGATATACGGTACAGGCTTTCTGATACAGTTAAAACAGCTTCATGCAAAGAGATCGGCAGCCCGGCTAACCACGGGCCACTTCCACTTTCCTCTGAAAGAGCTTCACCCAAACAGCGTTACTGCCTGTGTATTTTTAACACTTTATTAACAACACTGGCTGAGTGTAAAGTTTTGCAGTCTGTTCCAAGCTGCTGTTGGCAACCGAACACCCAGAACGAGGCGTGCTGTGCGAACAGGAGCGCGCGGGAAGGGCCGCATCAACAATGACGCCACGTTCACTGTGCCCGTTTCCCGTGGCTGTCTTCCACTTCGTCCATCACCTGCCTTCGAAGTTTGAGTCCTTTGGGCCCAGCTTTGTGAAGCTGTCCAAGCTCTTCTCGGGACAGCCGACAAGGGATTAGTGTGTCCTTCTGTGCCAAGAAAACACATTATAAAACACAGGCGGCAAGAAGCAGGGATCAATATTTATCAAGATGTACCAACCTGTACTCAGAGTGTATTAACGCATGGCACTCTACTCTGCACTAAGGGCCCTTTGTTGTACTTGCCAGTGTTCTGCTTGTGACCGTGTACCAAGAAGAACAAAACGGGGGGACAGTTTGCGGTGATGAAGTGCGGCAATAATGGCCCTGAAATGATCACATGATAGTGCCATCCCCAATGGCCGCAGCTCCAGATTATTCCTCAGCGTTCGCCCGCCGCCCCAGAGGGACGGCACGGCTGATTTTAACGAGACTCGGGAGGGAACAGCCAAACTCAGCAGCCATCAAAATCTGCCCAGACCAAAGCTTGGACGTTTTTGCTTTCACAGCAAATACAAGCGTCCCCACATTCCCCCCCACCACCACCCAAAATAAGATTTTGAACCAATGTCCATAAATCCACCTTCAATTGTTCAATTGCTGCTTATTCATTCAGTGTCTGTATGGGAAAGCATGGGAGGGAACAGAGGCCACATGCCCATGGTAGAGAATACAGGGCACGTGCACTGGGGAGGGAACACATTAGACGCGCCTAGGGATGTGCCAAAGAAGGAAATACAGGGGACACGCCCACTGGAGGGAACACACCCATAGGAGGAAACAAAAGGGACACGCCCACTGGAGGGAACACAGGGGACACACCCATAGGAGGAAACACAAGGGACACGCCCACTAGAGGGAACACACCCATAGGAGGAAACACAAGGGACACGCCCACTGGAGGGAACACACCCATAGGAGGAAACACAAGGGACACGCCCACTGGAGGGAACACAGGGAACACACCCATAGGAGGAAAGACAAGGGACACACCCACTGGAGGGAACACACCCATAGGAGGAAACACAAGGGACACGCCCACTGGAGGGAACCAAAGTGATGCGCCCACTGGACAGAACACAAGGGACGCAGAAATGCTCCCTGGATGAGATGCACGCTGGTCGATCAACAGGGGCCTCTAGTATCATCAACTCCCTCAGCCTACAGCAGGGTGGTAATCATACCCTAGAATTATTTTGGTGACTCCAAAACCCTCAGAGACTGCAGGCCAGAATAGGGAAGTGCTACCTGGAAATCCACGCTGACTGTAGAAAAGCTGCAATGTCTCAGCACAGAAGCCCTGACTCACATTAAGCTGTTATGGATGGGGTACACGGCACGGCACAACGTATAACAAAGGCTGGCCGGCACTCAGATGTCAAGTAGACTGAGCTGAATGTCTCCTCATCTGCATTTTGCTCCCAGGGCAGCACAAATACACAGTTAATTACATATCCAGTTAACAGGGAACGTTTTAAGCCTGCAGACCTTCACCATCCCCAAGGATTAAAAAAATAAAAATAAAAAAACCATAAATTTTCACTACAGTACAATGAAATTAATTACTGGAGCTGAAGAGTAGCTAATTAAAACTGCACAGAGGGTCACGCGTTTCAAGTAAACGAGGGGCGTCAGGAAGGCGAAACCATGAGGAGCAAAACCGTGGCAACGGAGAAGAGTGCGGAAAATCCCCAGGAGACCCTTCACGCCCGGCGCAGGACGCGCTCACAGCCCCTAGGCTCCACCCTCTCGTCCTGCTGATGGCCCTGTACCCGTGTCGTGCGCTTCGTAAGCATCGCTTTACTAACGGGCCTGTGAATTCGCTTCAGAGTGCTGATGGCACTGGACCTCACGGCAGAACGCACCGAGGACCATAGGACACGCCGTTCAGTCATGACTGTGCATGAAAAAGCAGAATCTGCTTAAATCAGGAGTAAAAGCGCTGACTCCTGATTACCTTGTTTACGACTTGCTCCCAGCAAAGACACACGCTAACAAAAAAACATAGTTTGCCCATTATTTTACTGAGTATTTCTAATTAAAAGCTTTCCACAGAACATACCCAGAAGAACACAGCACGCAGCAAACGTGCTGTACTGACGTCCTATTCAGCAGACACGTCCATGCTCATTGCAATTCCAACATGCAGCATCATGACAGTCAGGACTCCCAAAGAGGCATGGATGCCCATTACTTGTCCTTTGTCACCAAGGACCCAGAACTGAATAAGACAAGGGCCGTCCAATAGGATGCCGGATGTCAGCATGTGGAAATTTGAAGAATCCCACTCATCCGGCCGCATGGGCTGACGGTGTATCCAAGAATCTTGCCTTGACATCTGGCTTGGGTCCGGGAAAACGAGAGGAGGCGGAGAGGAACTGGGGGTGTGAGAATCCACAGAGGGCCTGCCCCTCCCCCACCGTCCCGCTGTGGATAAACAACCCCTAATAGAGTGGTCCTCTCTGTATACATTCCCCAGGTAGCTATCCTGACTGACGAGGGGACAGATCCTTTCCTGCCGCTTCCAGAGGGTTCCGGTTGCAAGCAGCCTATGACTGCCACTAGCTACATTGTAGCCTGACCGCCGCAGGGTCGTTGGTTCGAATGCGTTTCGCATTTCGTGGTTCTCCACAAGGGTTCCTTTGCGGTTTAGGCCCACTGGACTTTCCAAATTGGTGAAGGCCTCACTAGGGGGCGCTGTCTGCCTCAGTGAGTTAGGGCTCAGTGCCTGTGATCAGAAGGTTACCAGTTTGAGTCCCATGCTCAGCAGAAGGGTCACAATAGCCACAGAGCCCCCAAAAATGCTCCAGTGGTGCCAGATGAATGGCTGGCCTTGGACTCAGACCCAAGCTGGGTTATGTGAAAACTTAATTTACTGTACAAATGGCAAAAAAGCATCGTTCCAGCATCCATGGTGCACCCCGTGCGTCCAGAGATGGACCCCAGGCTTTTTGCAGAACGTCATTGGACGGGCAGTTGTTGTAAAAAAACAGGGCCCACTACTAATGGCCAATGAGAGCTGAGTGGGATGACGGTGTGGAGGGCAGGCAGATGGGCGCCCGTGTGCGTCAGCTGCCCTCCCGGCCGGCTGCCTCCTGCATCGATGGCGGAGCAGGAAGGAACCAAACACGCTCACGTGTCTGTAAAGCCCTGTGAAAAAGCCTCATCCCCGTGCCCACAGCCCTCCCTGGGGTTTAGCCAGGGGGGAACACGACGCAGGTGTGTCAGCTGAAAGGGTCGTTTCCACAGGGTGTCCAAACATCTGTGACGAATGTGGCACCAAGCACGTGACAGACTCTGAAGTGTTTTAATGGAAGATCAAGTCAGTTCCAGAAAAGACAGCCTAGCGAGAAGATTCAGCCTCAACACACAGAGCCTGAATAACACTGGCACAAAGTTTCATTTCCGATCTGGAGTTGCAAAGACACAGCGGCGTGTACTTTTGTATGTATGAATACAAAATCATAAATAGAGCCGGAGAGGGGTGGGGGGGAAGGCGACTGATTCAGAATTTTCAGGCTTAAAATAACCTGTACCCAGCTACTGGCTTCTTCCCTAAATCAGGAAAGAGGAAGAGTACTGCTCTGTCACCCATACAGCGATGCAGACAGGGAAGAGGAGGCTTTCGCGGGTGAGTAAGCGCTATGCGTATAAACCTGACCTCTGCTCTGAAACCACGCGCTGGGAGAGAGTGAATCACGTATGAAGCCAGGAGAGCTCTAGCACATGCAGTATGAAAGGCCAGTGACAAACTCCCGCGTTGCACTTTGTCTCGCGGGGAGAAGAGACATTTCCGCACCGTGACACACGTGGGCATTTCCATTTTTTCCCTCAAACATCAGCCTACCACATCCCTAAATCTGGCTACAGATCATCACGTCCTCTTGAGTCGAAGGTCTAATTTAAGCAGCTAGAAAGTTCATTAAGCTCACCGAGCTTAATTTTTCAAGGAAATGCCCGGTAGTCAATCAATCAATTACTTATTAACCCTTAGTTGTCCCTATAGCTTAGAAGAAGCCTCCCTCTTCAGGACCTGTGCATCTCATCGAATTACATGTCAGAAGGGGTATGCCCCAAGGAGTGTGTGGGGGACGACTGATCTTTAATTGTTAATAAGATGCCAGAGGTGCGTGACCTTGCTGTCTCCCCGTCAGCTCCACGTGATCCCATGTGATCCCATGTGATCCCACGTGATCCCACGTGATCCCAGAGGCATTTCCTGCTTAGCTGCCTCTTTGAAGTGTCAGTTTTGACACGCAAACATTGTTGGCTAAATAGATGGGATTTGGTTGCCAGTAACAACTCTCACGTTAGACTAGTTTCAGTAACATGGTTCACGTATTTATAAAACGATAGAAAGGGAAGTATAAAGTTGTTCGCCTAACAAGTTTATGTCAGGTCACGCTGCAGTGGTGTGCATTATTACATCGCGGTACTGGGGGTGGGGCCTGATTATTTGGACGCGCTTTTCCGAGCGAGGAAAGAGTTACATTCCTCCCCAGCCGGCTGTCAGCAGCTGCAGTTCATCAAAGGCCTGTTACGCAGTTTTAGCAGAGACTGAAACCTGGGCCTTCCCAGTCATCCTGTAAACACATGTGACATTGATGAACACCTCTTTCATTGGCTGAGCCTTCCAAGATGGCGGCCACCTCCTCACATCCCCGACACAAAAACATACAAAAATGAAACGATCTCCAGTCCCCTTTCCGTGGCCGCCTTCAAATACGGTGACGCCACCGGACAGGACGTCTACACAAGCTGTTAATAACACCACTCGTATTACACTCCATAATCAGTCCATGAAACCTGATTGGCGCATCCTAATGGGGGGGCAGAGGAGTGTTTTGCTGAGATTCTACAGCACAATAAGGTCAGTATGGTTAATTTTTCTTCATCTTATAATTCTTCCTAACTAATAATTTTTATATCACAAAAGAGTACACAGGTGTGCACCTACATGTACAAAATAAGAGTGACACAGACAAGTCACAGAGCATCCCATACCTGCTAATGAACAGGGAAGGTGGATACACACAGCTCACCCTGCATAATATATCAGTCTTTCTTTCAAGAACAAAGTGATGTGTGAAGCTGCATAACCCGTGAGTGGGAGCCTCACCACAGCTCACGTCTGTTGCCTCACTACCTTCTCACTCAATCAATCACTTCTCCACCCTTTCTGGCTTCCTGAGGCTCTGAGGGCCGGTTCTATCCATACCAGGTCCAGTAGCCTGGTACCAGCCCTCCTTTTCCAGGGAACCCCGTGACAACTGCTGGCGTTCACTGCAGCTCTGTGTCTGACAGAACCGCTGGGTCCGATGAGAACGGAATTCTTAAACATGTTACAATAAGCATTAAATGAAGATTTTTATGCAGGAACAAGCTCTCCCCCAACAAGCTACATTTACAATTAAGAAAAATGCAGAAATGATTTCTAATTCTTAAATTAAGGGCCTTGCTCTGTGGATGCGAGCCGGTGAGCGTCCGATCATAGGCACAGCACCTTATCCCACCCAGCTACACACCCAGCTACACCCCACCCCCATACAAGGCCAGCAGAGGACTGGATGAGGAGAGAAACGCAGCTCAGCGTGTTTCCCGAAACAGTGCTGACGGTGAAAGCTGCATCACGCTGGGTTGTACTGCACAGCGCCCCCCTCTGGGGTCAATTAAAAACAAACAGGGGCAGGGCCTGAAGAAAGATGGCCTCACCGTCCTCAGCTTGTGGGAGGAGCCCCGGTTTAGTCTTGTCAGGGACCGGGACCAGACCCCAGAGCTCCATGCCCGGCATTGGGATTGAGGGCGGCATGTAAAAACAGGAAGTGCTCAAAAGCAGTTTGACATGCACATCCTGTGTATGACAGTGCTTGGTTAGCAAAATGGTAAAATGAGGCCATCTGGTGAACCACAGGATTGTGCCTGCGTTTAGAAAGTCACCGGTTCAAACCTCAGGGTTGGCAGAGTGCTTTGACAGTTGGGCCCTTGAGCAATGCCCTTAATCTCCAATTGCTCCACGGACTAGCTGACTCTGCCTTCTCAATTGTGCATCACCTGCCAAGGAAGACACTGTAGCTGTGTTGACATAAACTTCATTTCCTAAAACTCGTGTTGGGTTAGCATCCTCACACACTGTTTCTAAGTGGGGTCTTCTCAAAAGCAGGTATGATCACTGATTCAGCTGCAGATGCTGCTCTGGGCTGTGGCCTCCTTGTTGCATCACGCCAAGTGCATCCAGCTATGTGTGACTGAACATCTCCCACTTAGCAGCTAATGCACCAGTGGCTGCGCAAACAACCCTCGTCCCGCTAAACATCCAGCCCCTGCAGTTGAGAAAATAAACATTATGTTGGTCAAATTAAATTATTTTCAAATCATCCTACATGTAAATCTTCTTTGAACAGACTACACAATTAAACAATTCACCTCTGGCAGTGTTTTTACTGAATAAACAGTTAATCGGATCTTAACTCCTTCATACCGGGAGCTTGCTTAGCAGGACCTCGATACTGGATACTGCAGTAAGAATTTTTCATACGCCAGTGAGGCACATTTACCTGCAATGCAGAAGAATGTTCCAGAAACAGACAGCGAGACCGAGCTACAATCTCCTTCACACGGCAGTGCACTAACACACTAGGCTCGGCAGTAACGTCCCTGTGAAAGCTGTTCCTCTTCAGGGATACGGAGACAGTTACAAAAAAAGACTTTAAACAGAGTTTAATGACCAATTCCGGTCGGACTGTTCAAGGTCAATCAGTATGCTGTGTTTCTAACTGGGCGCAAATGGAATTAAGGTTGAGAAAAGGACAGGAGTAATATATCATTTACTTAAAGTCATTAACTGTGGTGTCAGGAACTCACGCACTTGAGACATACACCTTTTTTTGTTATTTCCTTCTTTTACTGAAACAGGACCTTCCGGCACTACATTTGAAAATTATGGACGGCGACTAAAAAAAAAAATAGGAAGACTTTTGACTAACAGAGGTTACTGGCAAGATCTGCCACTCAGAAAGCCCAAGTCAAGCTCAGGCACAAGCAAGGAAAAAATGGCGGGTTTTTGAGGGTTGAACGTAGAGCATAGTGACAAGCCAAACTCTTCAGCACCCCTGCGGACACCCCCCAGCAGGCTAACAGGAAGACACTCTCCGCTATTCTTTGAAACATCTGACACCATCAGGCTGGTAATTGAAAGCGTGGCTCTGGATGGCGCGTCTTGGCTTCCGTAATGATTTAACGCCCTTGTCCCGTGGGGTCACAAATTGCAGAAACTGACCGAAAAAGCAGGTTTAGCAGCGGGAAGCCAGTGGAAGAAAGCAGCCCGAAATCACACACGAAACTGCAAGTGCGGAGCCCCTGAGGTGAGCGAGGAGGCGATCTCCGTCCTCTCCTGCTCCGGCCCCCTCTAATTCCGTCCCCAGAATGGATAAACACCTCTAACATCTTCACGCTCGGCATCACAGAGGACTCGGCCTGTAAAGCTCACTGGTCTCATTTGCGGAAAATCAGCGTGTTGTCCGGAAAGGAGAACCCCCCCCCCTCCACCCCCAACGCTCACTCACCCTTGCAGAAAAGAGGAAGTAGTCACCGCTTCTCATAATCCAGCTGGCAGGGTACCTCTTACGTGAAAATACACATGATTTTCTTCATCAGCGTTCTACCACTGGACATCTGGACGATGGTGGCCAATCTGGGCAGCTTGTACAGCTTAAGATATGTCCCTCTCCTAGTCAAAGCTGTCATCTGGATCCCTTTGCTGGGGATAAACTGCACGCTACACTAAAATGCTTAACTGAAAGGAACATATGGTTTAGCATAACGCTGAGGGCTACAGCTCATATTATCTGCTGTACCTAAACATCTGACCAAATATCTCCAGACAGGATGTATGGACCCAGCCAGGTGTTCCGCTGCTCCTTCGTCATTGACAATCCACTTCTCTCTGTCCAGTGTTACAACCCAGGACCTCGAGTGATTTGAAAGTTTACACACGGAATGATTCTCCTGCACTCAGATTCCTCCTCAATGTCTCAAAGGTCCTATGCAAAAAAATACCATCCTGAGAAATCATTGAGTAACTGATCAATTCTAGGATTCAAGAGACATGTCAAAGGAGATGCACCCAGATCTCACATGTTACAAGCTTTCAGGCTGGTGAAAGTGAAGCATAGAAAAAACACATCATTTTGTTTTGTTAGACTTTGGTTACAGCTGTTGTGTTGATGCAGATGCTTTCTGCCTTTGTGTTACACAAAAAGTAAACTACAGAATAGACATCCTTGCTATTAGTTTGCTATTAGTGCCACATGGTGTAGGTAGCTACGAAATGTTATACAAGAGCCTTGGGATTCAGTTTGGCTATGATTAATACCTCTGTGATCATGTTCTCCCAAGGCCTCCACTAGCACAGCTGGCTTCCAGAATGCTAGCCAAGTACAGACATAACCAAGATTAATGATGCTGAGCAGCTCCATGCCGCTACGTGCTACCTTATGCTAATGCTTACAAACGGAAGACAGAAACACAATTGTGGCTCCTGATCCAGAAACGCAGTGCTTTCCAATGACTAGTGTCACCTCAAGGTGCAGATCTTTGCCTCAATTTGCCAAAAGGACTAGGGTGAAACGGGAAAATCTGGCGAAACGACAGAAAATGTGTTTTCCTTAGCTTTCCCTTTGAGGGACTTCATGTGCACCGTACCTCAGATGCAGCTGAGGTACGGGTTTGGTTACAGGCTTCTGAAACTGAGATCCGCTCACCTGAGTCCTCTTCTTACAAGACTGGATGCTGCTTTCAGGGGTTCTAGGTCTCTGCTGGAACACTGCCTATCAGCAAACTAATGCAAGCATCCAAGTAGGAGGCTACAGAAGACCCCCTTCCCGGCATGGGTACCGCTGCTCAGAGCCCTGACCACAGCACATCTGGGGCAGGAACTTCAAACACTTTTTACCATTTTTTACTGCTGAGAAACAGAAACGCCTTCCCCTGGATTTCAGCCTTCCCAGTGAATAAGCCGCATTTCATTTCATTCTGCATGAAACAACACTTGATTACGATAGATACTTCAGGCCAGAATAATGAAAAAGCAGCATTAGCTGCTGGTAAAAGATCCTCATTACTGTGACTAAATATTACCATGTTTCTGAGGGATTGAAACTCCTGTTATCTAGCTATTGAGATTTCCGAGTTACCATAATTTACCTGCTGAAAGAAGCAGCTAAAAATAAACTTAGGCTGGTAGCTGACTTTAGCTGGTCTAAAATGGTCTTAGATGGTCATGTCCCAGTGCTTTTGATGGTTTAGCTGGGTAGGTCACCAGTTGGTTATGCTGGTGGGGCCTGCCTATCAAGCCGGAGCAGCTAAAACAGCTAGTATGACAATCATAAGCTGGTATGCCAGCTAAACTATCAAATCATCATGCAAAAACAAACCTTAAGGTAGTCGACTATCATAAACTGGTCAACTAGCTCAACTAGCTCATTGGTCAACCAGGTCAAGCTGGTTTCTTCAGCAGGGTAGTAATATTTGGCAGACAGTGAGCTAAGACATATAGGGGAATTAGCACAGACCAAGCTACCTTTGCCAGTACTCAAACAGCAGTACAGCAGCGATTTCACATTTACTCACGGTATACAGCACAGATCAAACACACCAGCATGATACCCTCAGAAGCAATGATGCATAGATTCAGATTTTAAACATACATTTTAAAAAATGGACTGAGCTGTGGATCCTGGATAAATAAATAATTTTTTGAGGCATACTGACCCTTATTTGCTTGCTGAACTATCATAGCAGATACACATTAACCCAACATTTCAAAGGTCATGATTCCTTTTTTACATCATGCATAATGCTTTGCTGGCACTAAAACAGCTTCTCCTACTTGCATCAAAAACTATGCAAGTTCTCCTCTTTGAAGATACTCAAAGCACCTTCTGTTGACTTTTCAGGCTACATGTGTCTTCACCCATCCATGCTTCCCAGGTCCATCCCAGGAACAGTGGAACACACTCTGGGACAAAGAAATAACGAGGTCCTTTGTACCACACTTGTATAGCCATAAATGACTGAGAGAATCTTGTTTTCTTTGACAAAAAAAGTTCAGGGTGTGGAGACAAATCAATAGCACACAAATGTATTAGACGCACTTAAATAAGGCGTCATCAAAACATCAAGAGACCACAATTCTCTACAGGAGACATCTGGGGCAACCCAGAGTGGGCCGGAAGGGGAGAGAGGACACGAAATGGACGTCAGGATTTAAGTGACGGGCTGTCCATGGGACACGTGCCTTCTGGGTCACGGGGTACAGAAAAGCATTGACACAGTTAGGGATTTCTTGTTGCCTTGCTCTACATTCGGAGGTTAGCCTCTCCTCCACTGGCGACAATGAAGGGTGTATCATTATCATCTTTTATGGCCCAACAAAAGGTGATCTTTGTGGGGAATAATACAAACCATCAATAGAACAAGTCAGAAAAATAGGACATCTTAAAATATACTTTCTTTCTGCGCGACAAACAAAGGGAGCTTCGTCTGGAGTGACATGTGACTTCAGGCTGTCACACAAACATTTCACTGTCCTTTTTACAGCACGTTCAATTTCCCACTATAGCAACAGGACGAGGGTGGCATCCTTCACCCTCGGAAAGTCATGAGGAATGGAGAAATTGGGAATAAAACCTGCAAAATAATCAACTCATACATTAAATGAAAGTAACTGTTTTCATCAGAGAGTTCACAAGCTAACTGCTAGTGATCAGTAACACTTCTGTGGGTGACACAATGTTTCAAATCATGGAGCTCTAGAAATAACCAGTGCACAACTCACAAAAACCTTATAAAATAAGTCTTAATGATCCTCAGTGCCGCCTGAAGCATGACCTTAAAAATCCCCCCACACATATTTTCCCTTTAAGCAATCTCACATTCCCTGCATTTCATCCTTTGTTTAGTCTATGTTGTCAGACCAGTTGTACAATAAAATGTTCATTCCTGCACAGGAAACAATGCCCAAAATACTCTTTAAAGAAACTTTCCCCTTTGGAAGCTCAATACAGCAATTATAACACTTATAAGACAGGAGCAACAGAGAGTCGTACAAACTAACAATGAGGCAACTCACACAGACAGTTAGATTTAGGTATTTTTAAGTGGTCTACCATCTGGATGGTAATCATTACATATAAAGTGCATCTTATGTCTTTAGCGATGACAACTACAAACATTACCGCTGAATATATTCAGTTATTATGCAACAGGTAAATGATTAAAAGTGTATCAGCAACGTATCTGAGTTGGAGCTCCACAGCAATGTGACCCAAAGCACTGAGCAGTCAGTGTCTTGCCGATGACTTTCTGTGTATAATTCGCTCAGCAGTTGATTGACAAGCTCTCTCTTAGTACTGAAAGTACCAATAGGAGGCATAGTTACTGTTTTTAATGAGGTAAAGCAGGGACAAGCCGTGTCCATAAACAATGAGGTTATTATAGCTACTGCTCATGTCACTGGCCGCAACTTTGCACAAAAATGAAATATGACCAAACGAAAATATAAAAAGATGGAAAACAGCAGCTTTTGGTTTATAAATCCTTGCAGTCTCATGTCTCTTTTCGACTCCTACAAAGAAAAAGGTTGTGCTTAGTGATTAGTGGTCGTCTTTGCGTATTTTGTGAGAAACAAGCAGCACATTCCCTGTATCTGGAAAGAAGAAGCAGTGAGGTGAAGGGCTGCTTTATCCTTGTGGTCCAGCCAGTCGGCCATGGAGAAGAGCCCTGTAAAGCCCTTTGCAGAAAAGGCCAGGCGGGAGAGAGTTCACACATGGGGGGGGGGGCATGGAGAGGGTAGGGGAAGGGGAGGGCTGAGCGGGGGTCACCTCCTACCTGTTTGGCTGAGCTGAGACGCGCTGCGGCTCTTCCTCGTAAGGCCCACTATAGCCACCATTTTGGCACCCATGCTGGCGCGCCGCACCTTCTCCTCGGTGCCTACCGTGCCCACGCCCGTGTCCGACTGGCTGCCGTCCTGCTTCTCCAGGTCACACATCTCCCCGCTGATGCTGCTGCTCTTGGTCATGCTTGGCTCGGACGAGTCCTGCCTGCGTTTCGTTTTGGGTGCAAAGCCACTGTCAGCGACGGCGGCGGCCCAGTAGATACAGTAGGTGCAGAAGGAGGAGGACAGAAAGGGGACAGGGGAAGAAGAGGAGAAAATTCAAGGACAGAAGTCAGGAACAGGAGTGCAGAGAGGCCAAGGGTCCAGCTTCTGCAGGTCTGGGTCTTCAGATATGGATCTCCTGGTTTGGATCTAAGGTCTGTACCTATATATTTAGATCTGAAAGACTGGAGCTAAAGTTTTAGATCTGCAGGCCTGGATTAGCAGGCTTTAATCTATGAATCTATATCTGCAACGCTAGATCTCTAGGTCTGGATCTGGGGGCAAACTGGATCTATGGGTTTGTATCTAAGGATCTAGATCAAGATTCATGTGATTCAATGCGATCTATGCACACTTTCCAGTCTGAAAATGCCACTCCCTGTCTACTCTAACCACAATGTCAAAAAAGTGTGGAGCATTTAATGTAAATAAACATGCAGAAATACTGCACACTGGCGCTTTCCAGTGCATTCTCCTGCTTAGTGTCTGCAACGCTCCACATACAGTGCTAAACTGATGCATGCTATTAAGAAATGGCATCATCCTGCATTACGGGAGCTGTCCTGTTTACCCAGATGGTAAACAACAATGTCTGACACATGAGGCTTTTTCTGCAAGATTAAGTGCATCACATTAAAAATAATAAGAGCTAGGCTCCTTATGGATGGATATATTCATCAGAACCTTGCTTTTATTTCACCAGTATTTCAACACAACGCTTAACCCAAAGGGTTTTGTTTATTTAAGACAATTACAATCACAAAATAACTTCTTATATGGTAAAAGCAGAAAGATAACGAGCTTTGAAATTTCAGCTAAAAATGACTCCAGAGATGGGCAGTTCAGGTTCAGAAACTAAAACTCCAGATCAAGATTTTGTTTCAACCAACCAGATAAGTATGTGACTGGTTGTTTGAAACAAAATCATGGTCTGGATTTTAACCTTTTGTACCTGAACTATCCGTCTCTGAGTTAATCTAATGTGATTAAATTGTGTTTTTAAGCCTTTCGGCTCCTTTCATAGTTCAGTGCTTTATCTTAGTACATATACACAGTATGTATAGAACAGGAATCAGATACAAGCTTGCATGCTCAAACTAGAACCACCATGGACAGGATCCACGGATGGGACTCAGTGTGGCACCAGCCCCCATTACGAGCCATGATGCATCAGTCTGGAGTACCAGGTGACGCAGTTCCCGGACAACACGCCGTTACTGGAGTGACAGGATCAGCTGGAGATGACCACACCATCATCTAAACGATTACAGGGTTTAAGCTGCAATGACAGAGCATGTTTGCCGCATTCCGGGAAGCAATTATGCACGGAAATACAAGATGGAGACCGTTTCTCTGCATGGTCTGACCTCCGGCTGGGATGAGACTAATCTAATGCAATTATGGATAATTCAACAATATACACCCAACAAAACCTTCAGTGCACCACAGTGAGAGTTTGCCGAACCTTTCCTGAACCCTCTCCGGTCTCACCATCAGTACTTGAAGGCAATTATCAAAATGGATGAAAATGATGAACAAGATCTAACAGAATAAAGACCCATAAGGTCACATGACCATGCTGTCCCTATGCAGTCTGTGAGCCGCTCACGGCACTGCATAGTGAAGTAAGAGCATGGAGCTCTGAGAGGAACCGCAATATGCCATCTCCCTGGGAACAGATCTCCAATGATTGCCCTCAAAAACAATAGTTTATTTATCAGCACATCTAAGAACGACAGGATACCTGAAGTCGACATCTCTTTGTTGCTTGGAGCCACCAGTATTCTTTTATGGAGGTGTGCGTGTACGTACTGTATGCGTGCTGTCCCGCAGTACATCAGGCTAAATGGCTGCATTTAGCAGGTGTTAGGCGTTGAAAGGTCTGTGTATGGATACCATTCTGCTTGAGGGACTCGAGGTTGCCTAGAGGACACCCAAGGATGGCTGATCTTCCATGTGTATGTGAAAAACAAAGCTGGGTTATGAGTCTGAAAAGTGCCAATTTTACTTTATTCAGAACCGCACGTCACCTCTGCCTTCTACACACTAAGAGCTTGTCGTCTGTTTGGAATTATCCTATAGATTACAGGGTTATTAATGAAATAACTGTGTGCAATTAATGTATATCCAAAAGTCCAACATCTTGGAACGCCATTGGCAGGCCAAAAACACCTTCACAGGACATTACTTATACATTTTTCATCTGGATTGGATCCTATTTGCGTAATTATCTGGACATTAACAACAAGACCTATTCTGAAACCTGAACTGCTGTTATGGTCAGTTCTTAATCCACGTATGTATGTATGTATGTATGTATGTATGTATGTATGTATGTATGTATGTATGTATGTATGTATGTATGTATGTATGTATGTATGTATGTATGTATGTATGTATGTATGTATGTATGTATGTATGTATGTATGTATGTATGTATCTATCCATCTGTCAGTCCATCTGCTTCACTACCTACTATCACATCTGAGTGAGTGTAGCTTCGTTGCTATATGTGTAGGTAATACAATGAAATGACATCACTCCCAATACAGGACACCGCTCATCCCCAGCATGAAACATGATCTCCCTTCCTTACAATATCTGATGACCCAATGTGAGATTTGCTTCATTAGCAATAGACGGGAAGGCCTTGACTCCTCCCCATTCCCTGGTAAATCCAAGCCCTCTTCCCGCCTCACACTCAGCGTTCCCGGCCTTCTAAGACCTGTGCGGAACAGAGCACTTCCTCAGTGCTGTGTAATTTGTTCCATTAGTTGTATACTATGGATGCTGCTCCTTAGAGAAGAAAAAAAAACACCACTATCTCAGATTCGCATACAGGTCATTATAAGGACACTGGTGGTCCACACAAATCACAAATTAAGACCACCGACATCTACGCTTAATCAATGCACGTCACCCATCCACACTTAATCAATGCCCTTCATACTCAGGTGTAATGCGGTTCGATAATCTGGTACCACTATTATAATGCAATAGTAAAGATTTGAAACCAAGAGATTCTATCATTTTGCAGATTTCGATATTTGATGAAATATCTCTATTGCACACATTAAAAAGCACTTAAAAATTAAAAAGCAAGAAGTCGTTTAGCATAGTGGACGTGTCGAATGTGCGCTTTGGGGAGAGACACAGTCGCACTCGTTTCATGAGTCTCTTGCGTGGAGGAGCTACAGAGATGGAGCACGGAAATGACTGCGGCCCTCAGCCTGCCTCTGGCCGATAAGCAGGGCAGCTGAAGTGAGACGCGGCATTTCGTCGGTTTTAAACCGAACGATGAAGGTGAACCTGCAGAGTCGACAGCCCCAGTAAGCAAACGCTGCTACAAGGGGAAACAAGTCTAACCTGGTGAAGCATCTGTCTCTCACTCAGCCTGATTTATATGAGGAGTTTAAAGATCGTCAGATGTGCAAGATTACGGTATAAGAGATGATAGAGATGTAACTTAGTGATTGTTACATTTAATGTTTTTGTTTAAAGTCATGTTTAGCTGACATGCGAGTTCTTTCATATCCTTTTCCCCAGTTTAGGCTAGGTTAAATGACGAACACAGCAAAGAAAAATGGTTAATTCCCATGAAATAAATGTTTCAGTGACATACAGTATTTTTTCTATAGAATAACTGACATAACCTTAACTTTTTAGGTATATTAAAATGATTGTTGTTTTGATTTAATGATTTTTTAAAAATCATTTTCCCCAGATAAGTCACTAAAAATCTCATTACTATAATAGTTTTAACATCAAATAACACATAACTAGATAAAACTTCTCTAAATCTTTCAACATTATCGCATGTGAGACAATATACAATCACTTTGTATAACAAGATGTATATTGTTCCTAGTTTTGACATTTTTCTGCATCTCTGCAACTCTTGGCCAGGATTTGATTAAATATTTCTGTATATTTGCTATGAATTCATAAGAATGCCTGAGATATAAACCTAACATAATAATAATAGATACTTTATTAATCCCTGTGGGGAAATTGTCTTTATGCCTCCCTCAGCTTGCTCTTTGTAGAGTAAGCGGTCCGTGAAGGGCAGCCACCCATAGTGGCGCCCAGGGAGCTGGGGGTTAAGGGCCTTGCTCAAGGACCAGCAGATGTGCTGAAGCTGGGTTTAAACCAGCAACCTTCTGATTACAGGCACACAGGATTAGCCCACTGAGCCACGCACTGCCCCCTAATTATTATCATTAATAATGATTAATTAACAATTAATATAAGAATGTCTGAGATATAAACCTAACATTAGTGTATTATCGATAATTCTTTGTAGCACTGAGGCCATATTTCACTGATAATGTTAAACTTATTTTATAGGTTATTGCAGTTCAATTTTAAATAAGCATGATTATTTCAAAGCAATATAACATTTGAATAGAAATGTTTTACAGAATTGTTATTGATTATGAGGTACCAAAGCTGGAATCGGTGTCAATGTCAAACTTCTGTTATTGATCCAACTCTAATCAGATGCTAACGAAAACAGTGAGGATGAGGTCTGTGCCGTTCCTTATTCATAGCTGTTTCTAATCTCCTGACCTTTGACCTGCAATGTCACCTGGGGACCCACGACCACTTTGAGACCAGGACACCAAGAGTGGCTTAAAGAGTGCTGACTGTGGGCGACCACACGCACCAAAGAGCGCCACGTGAAATCAGCGCGGGTCAGCTGACCGACGGCATCCTGGGGAGTGGATGACATCGTGTCAGCAGGTCTTCGCATTCTGCAGCTGCAGCCATTGCTGCGTCTTTACAGCACACCCCACAGTTGCGTTTTGGCTGCATCACTCCAAGGCCCTGGCCATCAAACTCATTTCAGTTAACGGGCCACACAATCTCATGCAGACCGGACCAAACAAACGTACATGTAGCAGGTTAATAGCTCATTAACAAACCATCTCACATTCCTTTTTCGTTATTTATGTATGAAGGACGACAGTAAGGTGTATTCTGAATGCAGAGGCATAACACTGATCATAAATCAAATAAAAATAATGATCAGACTGCAGTGCCTTATGAAAAATGTTCATTTTCAGAAGTATCAACGGTTTTACCATATAGGCTACCCTCAAAAACAGTCACAGAACATTAGCGGTGCTTATCAACACATTATTACCGACATAATGCAAGATTAATAACATCTGCTAACAAACTGACACAGAGCAAATAAACAGAACCTGCCTGAAATCTCAGTCAGTGTACAGAAGCCCAATAGCTGCCATTTAGTGCAGTTTGTGCAATTAATCACCACACAGTTATTCACCAAGTTAAATGCAGAAAGCACATAAACAGTGGCGGGACCTGATATCCCATGTGCAGCTGAATTTCTCATGAGATGTACACGCTCTCTGCAGCTCTCAGTCTGCACATCGTCCCAAACTCAACAGCAGGGGATGGTTTTGACGATGTTACTATTTCATTAGCACTAAGCTTTCACAGCTGCATCACTCTCTCCTGACTACAGCTAAAACATACTGCTATTTCCTACGTCCCACCAATAACGAGTTTACTTTCTCTGTTCTGTGCTGCCCTTGCAAACCATTGTACTTTTCAGCATGGTCAGTGTGACATGGTGCGGGACAGTATACACTTCTGCACTATAGTGCTTTTCCCCCCAAGTGGAAAAACTAATAGCCTGTGGGACTTAGGAGTTAGGAAAATGCACAGAGGATGAGACACACCCAATATGACCTCCCCCCATCACCTGATAAACATTAATTAAGCCTTAATTAAGTCTTCCTTCAGCTATGTCTTTTCCCTCCCTTCATTGGTTACCGTCCTTCCCCACATGTGGCTTCACCCGATGGGCTGCAGAAGATTCGACACCCATTAGCGAGCATGTTAACGTCAGTGCTAATGTTGATGCTAACGCTTCTCTGAAGCTGGCAGAGGGAGAGTGATCCCACCTCCTGTCATCTGTGTCGGCCTGCCCCCTCACTGCAGAGAAGAGGGGCTCTACGGCAGCACATTGCTGACTGGACATCTCAAGCATGCAAACAGAGCTCTCCTGAAACATGACAACCACCATCGTTTCTTCTTTTACTATGTGTATAAAACACAGGCCATTATTTACCAACATTACTCAGCAACATAAAAAAAAATCCATTTAATAAAGATCATACTGACATTTTCTTTTTTGTCATATGTAGGTATCCATCGACTTACAGTAGGTGCGGCTTGTGTCCCGGAAGAGAGCATGCATGTCAGTCTGGACGTTTCTTGATCATTATAGGGGTGACATCAGATATACTGTATAAGATATAATATCACACACATGTACTAAAGCTCTATAGTGACAGTGCAGTTGGTTTGTTTAGGTTCTTGCCGTATGCCACACGTGGTAAAATACATCAGCTAACGGCCACCACGTCTGCTTCGGACGCCTGTCGATACATTTTATTAAGGCTCTCATGGGACGTAAATACGATCAAACTCAATAACTGTAAATATGAATGTGAAAAAGATTCATAAGCTATTTATTTACCAGTAAATTATCTCAACCCTGGCCCAATTTTACTGGTAATACTTGGACGATTATGGAAAATTTTAATAAATAAAGCACTAGACAGCAAAAACTACCCAAAGTTATAATAAATACCTAAGGATACCTTAAAAATCACCTTCACCCAATCATCTTTCAGGACAAGCCAACTTCAGAAGCAATTTGTGATAATTACCTAGTAACAACAGCATTAATTATCTTTTGTTGCTGATCACTGGTGAGTGTCCATGAGATAAGCACTTTATACACAAGCCTGACAGTACATGAAAACACAGAGCAGTTACACTGATGGATAAAAAGCTTAGATACTCATACTGGGAAAAAAAAAACAGCTGAAAGGAAATCTGCTCATTTGTGTCGCTTATTTTAATTTGCTTAATTAACTTATGTTACCTAATTAACCTTTATCTGAAGGTTAATTAACATTTAAAAGGGTTGTTAAAGTTCCTTTACATAAATATAAAGGAAATGCATTACTTTACAAGACAGAGTTAAACAAGGCACACTCATTTTTTCCCCTCTCTTTGGTATTTGTTATTGTAGGTAATTCATTATGCATGCTAATTATGTGCTTGATTAACTGCAACGTGTTTAGTTTGTACCCAAGTTCTGCAGGAAAGCAGAGTGAGAGAGATAGTATTTAAACACAGACAGCTTTCTACCAGTGTGGTCAAAGCCTCTTTAAATCTTAAAGATTAAAGTTTGACCATCTTAGCAAAATAAATGGAAAATCAGTTTATTGGGAATTTTACTTTTGAATTACCTGGAATAAAAGTATATCTGCAGCGTTACGTAATATTGCATCGACTTCATATTATATACGTCGTGTGATATCTGCATGATATTATGATGTTATCCCCAAAATTCACTGTCTGAAAAATCACTGGTCCAGTTTTATAAATTTTAACATTGGGCTTTTAAAGCCCCCCTTAAATATTAATCATTAATAATTTTAAAATAACACGACACCATATTTACTGCGACGGTACGTATATTTTCACACACATGCTAAATTATCCCATGTCAGTTATAAAGAAAATTCCAGTCTGCAGACCAAGCCTTTGGGTCACCACAAAATGTCACAACTTCCTAAAGAAGTTATAAAAGCAATGACAGATCAGCCGCTGAAAACCCAGGCATGCGCAATGTTGCTATAATGCTGCTACAACACACATCGTTGTGACATTACTGGTGAATCAAGCAAACCAAACCATGTCACTACGGGTCAGGTGGCTGGACCTGGGGCATTAAAGGGACTATATTATGATATTGGGTGAGGGTGTTTTTTACGGTTAGGATTTAAACAACTAGCGCAATGTAATGTCACATGGCATGAATCTGCATCCCATAATCCTACCACAAAAGCCACAGAATGTGAGCTTTGCAGAAGTGGTCAGACTTGGGTAAGACATTTAATCACACCCAATGTAGAAAACAATACTCACTCACTACTCCATCATCTATTTAAGTTGTCTGTTTGAGTTAGTCAATGCATGAACTTCAAGGAGTAAACCTACATATTTTGAAAACATTTCAGACATAACTGACAAGTCCCATAAAGCCCTACAGTGCTCATATAGGACAAGGAATGCTTATAAAAACTCAAGTTTTAATGCCTGATTGTAGCATTTATAGCTAGATGAATCACCGTGGAAACAGATTTTGTGAAATAAACAGATGACTGTGACCTTATACATCCTTCACAGAAATCTGTCCCACAGATGCATCACTTACACGTGTTTCTGAGACGTGACAGTGGATGAAGAGGCATGGAGCCCAGCTTCTGCTGCCGTCTGACACGTCTGTACTCTAATTTTGTCATTTTCGGGATTGTGTCTCAATGCGGAGAGGGTGAGTGGGGCCCATTAAAGAAAAACTATCACCGATGGCAATAACAGAAATAAAGAAAATAACGTGACAGCAAGAGCCAACTGTGCGCGATCCGTGTGACTTGGGAAATAGGGTTTCCATAAATGTGATGAGAATGACGCCACAGAGTCTATAATGGGAATGCCGATGAAATCACCAGTTTCCTGGGACTGAAGGCAGGAGGGCTTAGACCCTAACCCCACCAGCTTGATGAGGAACATGACCCCAGGCCTGAATGACACACAAGCGGTCCATGACACGTGATCTACATCAGTGAATTTGAGTTTACCTAGGTTTTCCGTAAAAATCATGTGATTTTTCTGAACACACAAGGTGTGGCGAGTGTGATGCCTAGGCCAAAGGATCACGAAGATCAATGCTGGGATTGTAAATAGCCATGTTATTCTTTCTACAGTACAGGCTCATATTACAGCCTCATGAAGTCTAAGATACACTGAAGTTAAATCCATTTTATTGAGGGAACTAACAGCATAGGGGATTCAATCAATTAAATGTCTAATCAGCTATTCTGGTCTACGCCTCTCTAAGCCACCGCGTGGATGAAAAGAAAGCCAGTACCTGCAGTTTCCCCAATGGCCTTCCAGAAAGAGATTGGAAAGATTAGTGATAGCGTAACAATAAACAGAATCGACGCTAAAGACGGCTCTTATGGTTGCATTGTGTAACATTTTCTATAGATAATGTGAGGAAATACAAATCAGGATGCAAGCCGTGTTTTTGGGAAATGGGGGGGAGGGGGTGGTAGCATTACAGATCAGCTATCCACTGATGAGTCCAGCCCCCCATCGTCGTACCAGACACTTTCCCACCACAGAGACCTGGGTACAAGAACATTTATCAGGAACCAGGAACTTCTGTCATACTTCCACCACAGGGACTCCTGATTGTAGTTCCTTGGATGTAGTTCAAAGTGGGTACTTTTCGGTCAGCCAAGAACTACTAGGTGGGGATTTACTGATAAAGTTGCTGACTTGTTGACCACAAGCCCCGGAGGTAACTTGGAAGTGATACGGAAGTGCAGGGAGTAAAAACTGAGCAGATAGAATTATTTTTCAATCTCAGTTACATTAAATGCATTAATGAATAGCTTTTTTGCTTGCATCTCCATATTTCTGCATTGGAAAATTCAATCAATAACTGACATACTGCTGTCTAATATCACTGCCACTTGCCAGCCCTTATTAGCAGGAATAACGCTGCATCGTTTTTCATTCTGTGGAAAATGAAAGATCGATCTGCTGGCTAGATTTAATAATGAATGATTAACGTGTCACCGGCCATATACATAAAATGCGATTGGCCCCATATTTTCAGAAAGTGCAGTTCATCTCCCAAATAACTAACAAAACGACTTGTTCATCCTCCATTGTTTTGGGGTTTCACATGAAATTACATATGAAGTTTAACTTATGAGCTTCTTGCATCTCCTGTACTTATTTAGCATAAAGGTCACAATTCCTGCAATGGGAAAGTGACACACGAACATTGCCAGGAACTACAAAAGTTCCCAGTCGAGACAACCCAGGAACTCGGAATTAGGAATTGGGTTCCTGAACCTTGGTGGGAAAGCATCTATTTACAACCCTGCCTGTCCTTCCCTACAGCCCCCCCACTCTACACTCCCCATTTCTCTCCCTCTGTCTCAGGTGAAACCAAACCCAGAAGCCCCTCCCTCTCGCCCTCTGACTGACTTTTTTCCTTAGGTGGTTCTGGGCAGCTGAGGGCTGAAGAATCATGGAATGCAAGGCAAGCAAGATGAAAAGGAAAGCAATCACTGCAGGATATAAAGAAGTCATACACACAAAGCAGCCAATGTCCTCTGGGGCCCAGAGATAACACACACTCAGTGTTCGGTGCACAGTGCCAGTGGTGGGCAAACGTTCTGTAAAAGTAAATTCAGACATTTGGCTCAATCCTTATTTGGTCAGAACCAAACCTGAACTCACTGGAAAGTAGGAAGTGAACCCTTTGACAAACAGATCATGTCTTTTTTGACACGACAGCCCAGTGCAAGCCTTTTCGAGTGGAAAAGACCTAATCAGGGGCCAAGTCAGTGTGAACCAGCGCTGGCAATAGGTGGTTCAGAACCTGTTGGTAAGGTTTGCCCATCCCTGGCGACTGCCACCAATATTTGGGTGTGAGGGGGCCTCACCTTATCCTGCGGTTTGCCCGTGGTTGTTCGGACTGGACAGACATGTGGCTCGTGCTGCTGAACCGAGAGGCACTACTGGTCCTCGATACAGCGGACACATCGCTTACGTCACTGTCCGAGGACCTGGCGGAGAGGTTGTCTGGGCCTCGGTTACCCAAGCGCTGTAGAGGGAGAAGCCAAACCTGTGTTACTCCTTGTATAAGTACCAGACAAACAACGTAATACAGTCCCAGGGCACTTAATACAGTAACATCTTAAAGACCATACTCATGGCTGAGTGATCTCGGTTACTCTCGAGGAGACACATTTTTTCCTGAAACTGCCACTGATCAGACACTGCTCTCAGTGCAAGAACACTGTGCTGGGTAGGACAATTACAACCAAAGAATGCTTGATATTTTGGGAGGAATGTTTAAAAATATCCACTCTCCGCTGCAGTATGTTCCTGGGGCGAGCAGAGCAAAATGTGCCCAGCAGAACAATCTGAAGCGCTCACAGATGATCGAGACCAGACGACGACAAACTCCGAGCTGTTGACATTCATAACAGATCGTCCCATGCTGGGCACGGTTCTGTTTACATCACAAGCAGAAGCTGATCGCCAGTGTCATGGACTAATCGGCCAAATGATAATATTTGGCTGAGAAGTTACTGGTGTCCGTTTGCCAAGCACTGAGACAGAGCAGACCTGTGTCAGACTTTTCAAACAAATAATAATGCTTTGCACTTCGCAGGAGATAATCTAGGAACAGGAGCTTGGATTCAAGAATGCATCTCCCCAAATAGAATAGGTGTTTGGTCTGTAGCTATTTATGGAACTTCCAATTCAGTCTTTATGAGATTCCATCTTGATTATCCTTCTATAAATGCATAACTCACCAGCGACGATACATTAACCGTCCTCCCGACCCATTGTTTTTGAGAACCTTTGAAGACCTGTGTCAGAAATACATTGAGTAACAAAGAACACTGCAATGTTCCGAGTGGTTTATCACAATGGTAAACAGTCTTATATGCTAACAATCAAGCCATTTGCACAACAGGCCTGATGTGCCTCTGTTGTACTTGCTTTTTATTTGTTCACAAAAGCTCGTTTCAGGTACTTTAGCACTTGTGTTGCTTGGCATGAGTTGTAAACATTAAAGTTTTGTCTTTTCAGTAGTTCTTCTACCGAGTCCGGTCTTGCTTAACATAACTCATAAGCTCAGACAATCAACAAGACCCAGCGATGGGTATTTAAGGACTCCTTGACTATGCTGGTTTTCATTTCGATTTTCCCATTTACGACTGGTAATGGCACGCCCTTATTCGAAAAAGTCACCATGGAGATAGAGCGGCAAGAAGAACACATGGATGTACCTATGCATGGAAAATAAGCTCTTCTAGGAAATTATACACAGCATCAATCACCCGATTTCAGACAAAATATAGCTTCCTTAGTGCACAACTAGAAGTGATTATTGGTCAAAAAGGGCCACCATACAAGGACAAAACCCCTTCAGTACTGAGAAAAGGCAACTGCAGGAAGACAAGGCTCAGGTATGCAACGCCTGAGGTTCACCGCCCTACGGCTAAAGCTAATTCCTGATGACTATCAGGATAGAACAGAAAGCCTCAGATAGAATCAGCCCGGGGATCAGAACAGATCAGAACTAAGAAAACAATACTTTACACAAACTGCAGTGAGATGAACATCTCAGGGGTCTCTCTAGATTCCCTAGGCTCATTTAACCCGGCATTAAACAAAAATTCACTGCCAGTTAATATGAAGTACAGTGGGCTCTTTGTACCTGTGTAATATTTCTGCAGTTCTGATTATTTTAATTTAATAGCTAATTGTTCTTATATACCATAATTATGGAGCACTGTTAAAATTTGATTGAACATAACTGATTTCATAAGGCACACTTATCACTTAATTTAGGTCCATCAGCTAAGTTCAACAATTGGTTAAGCTATTAAATTCTCCTGGAGCCTTGAAGGTAGGACTTTCTGCATCTCTCCCCTTGGACTGGGTGTTTCCCAACTTTCACTACATGGTCAAGCAGACCACCGGTGAGACAGAAGGGGAAATTAATTCAACTTATAATTAACTTAGTCAATTGTTTAAATGCACCCTTAAAATTAAAACCAGTGCAGAGAGTTAAGCTGAATTAAGCTACCATTGCTACAACAGGTACTTCATCAAGAAAGTTTTCTGTGGTGCTCTGACACATTATGATACCTCTGAAGCTCCTGTAGGTACGATGAGCAAGTCATTATCACAGATTTCATTTGGATGGTGCCAAACCCTTGCTACAGAGACCCAGGGATGAGAAAGAGAGGCACACTCACCTTGGCCTGGTCGTCTAACTCCAGCCTGGAGTCGGTGGACGACTCCTGCCTGGATCTGCTCATTTTCAGCCTCATCTGCCGTGTGCGCTCCTCCACTTCCAGATCACCTGTGGAGGAGAGGGGGTCAGAGGTCATTGGGGGGGGGGGGGGGGGGGGGCTGGTCCTTGTCACCTGGAGTCTCCTTAGAGAAAGCGTGTTAATGGAGGAGCTTTGGTATGAGAGAAGCCCAGGGGCTGGACTGATGGTCCTGGTGAGGAACATATGCTGCATTGCCTCTTAATTCTCTCCTAAAACACTAAGACAAAAACCGATTGTCAGTGTGATTTATGGAGCTACATTAATATATGACTGATAAATGAGAAATAACCACAACATCGACCCTGTGAGTTCTGTACCGCAGGGCGAATTTCGGCTATTATTCTGGAGGCTTCCTAAAACTGGGTGTCAGATGCCATCAAATTTTGGCTGGAATAATAGAGCAGAGAATCCAGCAGAGGATGACGAAACACCACTGGGACCTGAAGCCGAATGGGCCGGAGGGCGACAGTCAGGCTCTAAGTAATTATGAAACTGATTTGCGTTTCTTCGGCCCTTTAGGTTGGCAGAGAACGACTCCACCTCAGCTGTTCTTCAGAAGCTAATCGCTGGCGTTTTATTTCCCACTTGGCAGCTTCTAAGGTTCTCAGGCGTCTAAGTTTGGACAAACGGGGTTTCAACACTTTGAGGCGAAGAACACGACTGTAGCTAAATGAAGCAAGATGAAATTTGTGAAGGCTTCATGAAAATGACGTTGGAAAAAAAAAATAGAGAAACTGCTTTTATTTTTAAACTCCGGCACGAGCTGGGTTTTGCGTGTGGGAATCACAGCTGTGAAAAGCATCTGGAGCGACTGAATGCTGCTGAACGCCATGTTGGCCCAGGTGGGGGCGCCGTGCCTCAGAACTCTGTCATAACAAGCGCTCTGCAACACCGTCGAAATATTTCCCTGACAATGCAGCTGGAAAATGTGTCTATGCTTTCATTACGGCGTAAATCCCAAAATAGCAGAAATGCTTCCTGGGAGCTGACCAGCAAAGCGTGGCCCTACGTTTCTGAGGCAGCCATCGCCAATTTTGAACAGTTTTTTTTTTTTTTTAATGAAGTGATGGTAAAAGCTGTCATGTGCCAGCGTTGCATGTCATTTAATCGAAGACGTTTGTGGGTATATTGCATTGCATGGCAGAGCATCTCTGTTCCCAAACCATGCAATCAGACTCAAACTGTAATTAAAACAGCTCCTGTCCTCTTAGCCATGCAGCGACATGCCCCTTAAGCTTTGCCCCCCCTGTCCCTGAGCCCTTCACAGCCACTTCAGCCAAGCCGCCCCCCCCCCCACAACACAGTGTTATACATCCCCCAATGTTCAAAGCGGGTTAAGGAAACTGAATTATGTTTTGATTATGCAGATATCTCTGGCCATACACTCTCTTCACATGCTCTAAAGTGAACTGAGGAAAGCAGCAGTGCGTAATCCCAGAGGCATGCTGATGTCACCGTGCATCTGACCAACGGTAGCAACTTCCTACCATCTGCAAATAACTACGAACGGGTCGGATTCTGCTGGTGATGGCACCACACTGACAGCCCGAGAGCGAGTTTACGGTGACATCGCGGAGATCTCGAGTAGCCCCGCCCACCTGCATTCGCTCTCATTCAAGGCCTCCTCCCACGCTACCCCAGTCAGTTTTATGAGGAACGTGAGGAGAGAACATGAATGTAGGAAGAACTAAACAAAACAAAACAGGAAGCTGGACAGATGGATACCAGGCAACAACACGGCATTCCCTAAACAGCGGATAAGATGGCAGTAAACATGGACAGATTCTCTTTATTTGGTCCTGCCTTCCCATCCGCACCTTTGAGGCAGCAGAACATGATAGCAGTTAGCGTGGCAGCAGCTCCTGGCTATAGATGCAACTCAAATTCAATCTACATGATAGCTTGGTGGTAGGAAATGGGTCTTGGGTTCCACTTTACGTTATTATCACTATTTGTTTGGCTCAGACCTGCCTCTTATAAAAAATCTGAAAACTCTCCACAGTCTCCATCTCACAGCAAATGCTTCGTTGGACTTGCTTCTCCTGGATAGGTCCCTTGTTACTGATGGCCTGTTGAAGGAAGATCTCCCACACAGAAAGCTGAGCCGGCCCTCTGTTACCCCGTTGCCTGAATTGAGGATCATCATCAGCTGCCCCATGGGAGTCGGGCAGCTCCGCCACCCTGTGAGTGACGCACGGCTCTGCTCAGGGTCACCAGCAAGGCTCAGTCAAGCATGCGTTGAGTCTTTGCCGGTCACTTACTTTCAATTAAATCTCATGTCAACATCTCACCGCAAATGTTCCATAGATAGAATGTGACTTTCATATGGTACATTCCCGCTTGCTGCACTGCTTCTGGCTCTCCATCCAATCGCATATTGATGACTGGTGTGAGCGCTGCCCGCGGTCCGGCCAGCTGTGACATCACTGGACGCGAACGGCTTGACCTCCAGGTCTCAGAGGATGGGCTCCCTTTACTTTTGTTCCCAAGTTTGCTTGGGACAACTCACTTCCTTTCTGCATTATGAGAACTATTCCTCTGCTGATGGGCAATAGATAATGCCCAGTATGTGTGGATAGACTCTGCTTTTCTCATTTCTCACAGGGAAAATTGAGAGTGGCGAGTTTGTTCATTTGGTTTGACATAAAGTTAGTTTTCTTCTGTCTCACAACAGCAGAACTGCTTGGTTCCTAACCAAAGCACCCAAGACAGCTCTGGACTACGCTGATATGTCAGTGTATGGAATGCTGTCAGACTTACATCATTAAGAAGAAATTTGTCTTTGGGAACTTCATCTCTTTTACAATCTTCACCGTTTCAATGGATGATGTGATATATTTATGGGACATCAGTGAAAAATATGTAGCCAAAATGGCATGACCGTCTATACAAAACAGAAGGATGAATCTATGCGCTATCCAGGATAACAGGTGAGCAATCACTACACAGGATTCTACTCGATGAGAGATCTCACTAGGATACCACTTTTAAAGGTAGACATATGAAAACATTTCATCTTTCTAGAATCTTCCATATGGTTTACATTTATGGGGATGTTCAGATGAGGTCTGACGATACAGCGCTAGGACCAAGGTCAGTTGTGGCTTGGCTTTTACACTCCAGAGTGTTTTATTGACCTGCCTGTCAGCACTGTGTTGTCCACTGTACACCCATCATCTTTCGAAGCATTGTAGTTGTGCTCTGAAAAGCAGGTTCAGCAGGGAGGAAGGTGGAACTCAAATGCCATCGGACCAATCAGAATGGCCGGCACAAGTATCAACTTTTAAAACTTGGGCCAATGAATACCACTGTTTAATTGCTCATTGCTCCCTTAGTGTGGCTATGATGTTCAGAGCACAATTTCAACAACTCGAAACTTCACCAGGCCTCCAGTACAGTGCTGACAGGGAGAGTCTTAAAAAGACTCCAGATGTGAGATCCGTCCTGGAACTGCGTGGTCAGACCACGTGGGTGAGCACTGTCGCATTCAGCAAGTCAAGGAGATTCAAACAACATCACATACCAACAGCAGAGGCAGAAATGGGGATGGAAGATAGGGGGAGAAGGACGGTGAAGTAGAAGGAGAAGGAGAAAAAGAAGAAGGGACAGACCTGAGCTCGTCCGTCGGGGTGAGTCCATATCTTCCGGGGTCACACCACAAAATGGACAGACACAGACAAAGGAGATGGACGTGAGCGGATGTTTTCAGAGGGTGAGAGGTGACACGGGGCGGGAGAAAGACTCTCCGGCAGTAGCGACACAGATGTGGGGCAGGGGAGTGGGGGCGGGGTGAGGTGGAGCACAACAGTAAGAATACAAAACGGCAAAACACACCACAGAACATGAAGAAAGACACGGATCACAGAATACACACACAAAGAAGAGAAGAGCAGCCGAGAACTGGGACAGAAAGGCAGCACAGAGCACTGTAAGTGATAAAAGCGAGGGCAGTGTCCAGAGGAGAGAAACGTTAGAGGCACATTAATGCGAAGATGATGATCAGGAGCCAAGCTCTCTGGAGGGAGAGGAGGGAAATGCTTTGGTCAGCTCAGAGATCCAAGAGTAGGGTGGAAAAACAGCTGCAAAAAGAGTCTAGAAATGGGAAGAAAAGAAAAGAAATAATAATAAAATTAAATTAAAATGTTTAAAAACACTTGTCTCTAAGTGAAATAATCTCACTGTATGTGTGAGGCTGCCTCACTGCTTTGCCCAGGCCTCTAATTAGACGCCAGCCTCGGTTATATATCCACAGCATCTGGAGAGCTGGGAAAACTGCTGAGGTTTTTTTTGTCCTCTAATGATCATCTCTGTTTTGAACTCAACGTCATTAATCATATGTGGCAACTGGCTTTTGGTCCTGCAAGACAGGGCCCCCTCTTGGCACGGCCGTGGCTCCGGGATCGAGAGAGATTACCTCGGACACCAGTCGGTAGGCGGAGAGCTGAGGCAGGCAGCTGAACCACACTGGCTCTGGCTTTGCCTGGCGTCCCTCCCAGGACGTTTTACTGGGTTACCACCCTGACCCCCAATATCACCCCGAAAGATTAACTTGCAGATACATCAAATAAAAGAGCATCTGGCTAACAGGGGAATCTTTAATAATCCAGTCTGAAGAGTCAACAGAACAGCCTTAGACATGGAAAACAAGAGAAAACACTTGACATCCCACCCTGAAGCCCCTTTAAATGATATAGAACCATAATATATAGACACAGTCATATGACAAGACAGGGTACATAGGTCGAAAATACGGAAAAAGCTGCAGAAATGCCTGCATAGTGTCCCTGTTTACAATCCAGGTATATTTATTCTGTGCTCTGTAACACTCTGTTCCACTACAGGGTGATGCATTTGCATATGTACATCGTACCTTTTTCCCCTTTGGGCCCTGCGCTGCTTGTTTTTCGTCTCTGAATTGCAACATTTGTCTTGTAGTCGCACTATTGGACGCTTGACGTTGCTGCTGTTCACACCTTAATTTCCCTTTGGGGACTAATATAGCTTATCTATCCATCTATGCAATAATAACTCGGAAGATTTGGTCAATGTTTCAGCTCTTTCAGTTGCCATTCTTCAGCACGTGTGAACTTTGAATATTTCCTCCCCATTATTTGAAAGGTCAAAGCACAAAAGCTCAGTAAAAAGAAAGTGTGTTTGCAGGAGGTGATCAGGAAATTCCCGGGCATTCTGCTATCGCAAACCGTGCTCTGCAGAGTCCGGGAAGGAATTGTGCTTTCACGTAAAACACGCCTGCACTTTTTATACATCAGAGGGAGGAACGCGCAGACCTGCAGTCCAAACACAGTCAATATCTTGGTTTGCGAACCGACCAAGCAGGGCAGCGTAGCAAAGGGGTTTGGGAGGCAGGGGGCAGTAAAGAGCATGACACATTACCCCGAGGCATTTTACTGCAAAGCAACGCAGGCAGTCCAAAAACAGCAACAACAACAGCAAAGGCAGCCTGCTTCCATTCTGCTTTTCCAAAGCAGATCAGCAGAATAAGTGAATAATCGACTCTGTCTGGCTTTAGTCAAGCTGGCTGAGCTGACCCCGTAACACACGTCTGACGATCCCCCCGTTTAGGTTTTTGGTAACCTCAGCTCCTGTTTGTGCTTACAGGGAATGTTTCCGCAAAGAGCCAGCTTTGCAGAGGACAAAAAAAACTCAAGGTGCACGACGCATCGCTGCTCAGTTGTTACCAACACTGCGCCGCTCTCCATCCTGAACGGTCGCGAAGGACGGGTTGGGGTGACAGGCCCAGCAGAGACTGAGGGAATTTCACTCCTGCCTCGCACATTCACACACTGTACTGCAGCTACAATTAAAGATTCAACAGTTCTGTGAAAGTCATTTTAAAGAATAGCTGGGTATTATTATGAAAACAGTGAAATTGGTGATTTTTTTTTATCACATTTCAACAGCAGGACAGGTTTTGACAGCAAAACTCATGAAGTAAATCGTATTAAAACTTTCCATACTCTTCCCACTCTGACAGATGCTTTTAGCATCCATTTACTTTGAAAAACCAATGACCTCGATTCGACTTTTATAACTTCAAATCACTTTCTATACACCATATTACTCTTTTATTGGAGATGCCCAAGATTTCTCAGAGTTGTACCACCGTAATGAAATAACCTCAATATTTTCTCAATTCAATCTCTGCACATCCTCATATTAAAATATAACCTCACATCATTATGGGCAGAGTATCCAACATATTTCCATTTTGTTTTTCACATCAATTTTAATCTCTTCACAAATAGCTGGACTGGTTGTATTACCCTAAAATAAATCACCAGCAAGTAGAATGTCAAGAAAATGCCTAGAAAAAGGACAATTTTAACAAAGCTCTTCTTTCTTCTTTAAAATGTGGTGAATGTGTGTAAGACGGCCTTTGAAACTTTGACCCATTTTGCATCATCGATGAAAGGCTCAAAATCATGCTCAAGCCCTAAACAAACATCACTCTTTTCCTCTGTAATGCTTAAGTGCCAGGGGGCAGCTCCTGGTGCCACCCGCCAGAATCCACCATGCCACCCTGGCAAGAAAAGGAGAGGGGATGAGAGAGGAGGGGGGCTCAGCTAACAGGAGAAGGGAGCCCAGGGCAATAGGAAGAGGCCCCCAGGGGACAAGCTTCCACACACCCGGACCAACCTGGCTCAGAAGGTTCGAGATGCTCATCTTGTGTCCCGTCATCGGTTACTGTACCGTTGACCCCTCTCTGCTGGTCCTTCCAGGTCACCTCTGACGCACATCATCGTGGTGGTGAGGGAGACAACAGAGTAAACATAGGGCCGATTCTCAGTCCGAAGGGACACACACCCACTGAAACGCACTCCCACGCTTGCCGTCTTTGCACTCAACTGCTAAGTCCAATTGCTTGAACTTCAAACCAAAGCAGAGACGTCTGACGGAAATGTACAGCTGACATTAAATGGACACGTCACATTAAGCAACAAATCAATAGCATACACCCTGTGCACTGAGTGACACCATAAGGCATCATTCGTCTGAGACTGATGGAGATACAAGCACTGCTTGAGGTGGAGAAAAACAGGTCCTGCTGCTCCCCTTGTTGTTCAGTACCAGGTGACGGCACTCCCCTTGTTATGCAGTACCAGCCAAAATTGAGAGGTGGCATTACTCTGAAGAGAAAAGCAAAGAGGCGCTGGTACTGTGTACCGATGAGTACTGGCCCACTTCAAGCACTAGTTACAAGATGAAAGGATTCACCAATGCATGTTTAGTAGAATACAACAGTGTCATAAGATAGGTGGACACAGAGCGTGCGTGTGTGTGTGTGTGGAGGGGGGTGGGGGGTGGGGGTAGGTTTAACAGGTTAATGTAGACCCACCCAAGGGTCAGATGACTATTTAATTGAAATCTGTCACAGTGGGTGCCTGCCCTCAGACATGCATTCCCCCCAAACCTTGCCCCTACCTACACACAGTATAATCTGGTTAACCAGACATGGAGCTGGTTATTTCTACTACAGGACAACACATGCTGTTGGTTTCCGCAAGAGGTCTCGCATTATTCATTTAACGTTAATTTGTAATTTTACATTTAACATTATTAAGAATGAGGATACATATGTCAGTTCTTTAGCACTGAAATGAGAGAAAATTTGAAAAATGACTTCTGTGTTAAATTGCATAATATACGGATTAACCTCATGTGTGTCATCTGTAGGTCTTAGGTCATTTAAGAGCAGCAAACGCGCCATTTGGGCGCTTTCAGCACCTTTGGCGGGAACAGCTCCGTCTTATAATAATGAGTTTTGCGCCATCTGCTGGTGGACAGCTGAAATGGCTTTTCGCACTAAGCCGTAGCACATAATGTCTCTGAAAAGGAAGACACCGCCGCAGGTTTAGACTACACCTGCTCGATGTCAGCATGCTTGGAGTACATTTAAAGTACATTCAACAGTGAAGAAACTAAAAAAAAAAAAAAAAAAAAATCCTACAATAAGGAATCATATCGTAATTAACAGACATCAATATTATTTATCGGTACACATGTTTATACCCAATATCCAACCATACTGGATAAGCGATTGAAGGATGGACGAGGGGACAAGTTTATTTATTTATAGCACCAGGAGCTTAGCCCAGAGACCTAGTCTGTCCGAGGATCATCATATAGAATTCTCTCTCTGTGTCTTTAGTTACAATGAACTACGAAAGATTTGTGAAACGCAGCCTTGTAGTAGGACTGCTGTGATGTATGGAATTCTCAAACTCAGAACACGGTTGTTAGAACATCAGAGCTAAACAAATCAATCGGGGCTCGTTGGAATTCATTCGGGACCTGAGCTGCGAATGCCCCAGGACAAATATATTTGTATATATTGTATATATTTATACATATTTTGGTCATATTTATTCTGGCTACGATTTTGTGTAATTTTATTTTGTATAACTAAGCAAATGAATGCACTGTGCTTTAAGAGCGACAATCAAGAGGACGGGTGAAAACGGAGGTAAAAGTACGTCAGCCAGAACCGCCACACCAGTAACTCCTCACAGCAAACAGTTTGCACACGAAAGCAATCCTTTGTGGAGATCGAGAGGAGAGGAGGTACAGCGGAGCACGCAAGTCGGACGTTGGTGTAGAGCGGGCACACCACGCAGCATCGGGCAGACTTGCCTTTCCTCCCGTTAACGGGCGTGCCCTGGGACCTCTCCTCGAATTCTTAGTGTGGTTTGGAAACACAGCACAGTTAAATGATGAGTTAAAAAAAAAATTAGGACCACGGAAGTGTCACTCCTTATGTCTATGCAAACACACACACGCCCGCGTGCACGCGCATTAAAATGCACACAGGATCTGGCTTAAAATGTCATTCTACAATAGGCAGTGCGAAACAAAGGTTGTGTCTTTAACAATCCCAGAAAGAATGTTCCCTTTCGTAAGAGAAAGGGCATGCAAAACTAACTCATAGAGACATGGAGGAGTCAGACTGCAGCCGACTCGACTGCAGACAACTCAGAAGAACTAGGCACAAGAACAACCGGCGGTTAGCAAATAGAAAATGAACTTTCTCCCCTGCAAACTGACTGCGCAGCACGGATCAGACAGCATGGTAACTGAACTTCAGGGCTGGACTGGGATTAAAAATCGACCCTGGACTTTGGGGTAGATCCATGAGATCCACGCTACATTTTTCTCAGCCCAGATACTCCTCTGTACACCGGGAAAAAGCCTGGTATGCCAGATGGCCAGTGCAGCCCTGCATCTGATACGCGATGTGTCCAAGCAGCTACTAAATGTCTTTGTAAAAGAATGCTCTATGCATTTCTTCCTTTTGAGTTTTAGTCATTATAATATTATTTATTTTTACGATAAAAAAAAAATTATAATAACCTTTTTTTTTTTTTTTTTTACTGGAATAATGTTACGAGGTTTTAGATCACAGCATGTGAGGGAGCATAAGACTTCCAGGAGGAAAGGAGTAGGGAAGGAGAGGGGGGGCACCAAGCTCCGCCCATACAAGGGAGACACACCTGGGTCACCCTGGGGCTCGGACTCCTCCCCTGTTGGCTCTGAGAAGGCATGGTATGAGACAGAAAGGGTGGGGGCGGCTCCAGGCAAACACACACACACAAACACACACACACACACACACACACACACACATATATATATAAATATTATAGCAGACACGGGCAGAGGAGGGGCAATGGACATTGGTGAGATAAATGAAACAGTAACACTCTTGTGTGTGTGCACTCGCACAGAACCATTTCCCGTCTATGCCAAAGGCTATTAATTACACCACAGGGGGGTGTGTGTGATGATTTATTGCTTATCTTCCCCTGCAGAAGATATAGCGAGGTTATGGAGCTGTGCTGATTTGATTTTCCTTTTCAGGCGTGATGCGCTAGGCGGTGCATTCTTCCCAGGTCCGTGAGGGTCCTCAAGTTTCATTTGTTTGTCTTTAGCACCCCTTGCCCCCTCCCACCTTACATACCCTGACCCCCCCCCCCCCCCCCAACTCCACACACCCCCACCCCACGCAGCCCCACCCTTCATCACCAGCTCCATAAAGCCCTTACAGCTGGCACATGACTCAGGTCTGGACTCACGCTGGGGTCACTGGGGACACAGAATATCACAAACAGTGGTACCTCGAAACTCGAACTTAATCCGTTCAGAACTCCAAATCGAATCCTAAAAAGTTCGAGTTCTGATGGAATTTTCCCCATAAGAAATAATGGAAAACCAATTAATTGGTTCCCGGCGCCAAAAAAATACACCTAAATATGTTTTTTTAGCATTTAAACACAAAATGAACCGGATAAAACAAGAAAGGCATATACTATACTAAACACATCTAAGCACATTTATCAAGACAGTAATTTGTAAAGTAAGAAAATAAATGTATCCAAACAATGTGTAAAGTTAAAAAAAACAATGTGTCCTGCCCCGATCGTCCGCACCATCCGTGTGCCACGCCCGCCCGTTAACCCTGTGTGGAATCCCCGTGTGATTGTCTGTTTTTGGTTGTTTTTATTAGCTCTCTGTATTTCGTCCGCGTTTCAGTTTGTTTCCCCAGTCCAGTCATTGTATTGTCCGTCTGCGTTTTGCCTGCCTTACCTGTAATTAAACCCCGTATTCCCCGATACCCTGACGTCTGCGCCTTTGTCTCCGTTCCGTCCCCACTCGGCACGACAATATTATTATAATTAAATGTATTAATGGTTTATTAATATTAAAATAATAAGAAATCTTTATTTTAATTGTATTTTATTATATAATAATTACTATTGTTATTGTTATTATCATTGTCTAAATGTATTTTTACTGTCTAAATTTATGTATTCAGCTAGTGTAAACATGCACGATGCAATCACAGGGAATGCGAGGCTGAGACTGAAGCATTACCCTTTGTTTCCACTGAGAGACGTGCCGCATGACTCATTTCCCCGCATACAAGTTATCTTAGGTCGGCATTCACGGTTTGATTCAGATCAAGCTCTAGGTAATTTTTTTTCAAACCGGTTGGTTCGACTTTTAAGAAATTCGAGTTCTAATGAGTTCGAGAACTGAGGTACCACTGTAATTGTGATTCCACAGATTCCTCTATAAATACGGAGCTATTCCAGCTTTTCGGGCCAGGCCCCAAGGCCCATCCCACACACAGTGTCCTGAGTGAGGCCCCTAAAAGCTGTAGAGCCCTGTGGTTATAAAGTCACTGCACAGGACTCCCAGATTTGGCAGACAGGACATCTGGGAGAGCTCTGGCAAGCCACGAGGCATTCGGCGGGTGAGGCATCACCGCCCTAACTTTATCTGAGAGGCCTTCCCTTGCTGTTGGACACAGCCATGTCATTCTGAGCTGAATATATCAATAATATTCCCCGGGGGGGGGGGGGGGGGGGCGCCAACAAAAAGAAATGACAAAAATAAAAAAACAGGCATCCACATTTAAAACAAACTAATAAAATAAATATAATACTGCAGATCATCCATTGTTGAAGCCCTAACAGAGACCTTTTTAACATCTGAGGAGGTAGAATTTGTCCATTTTCTATATACAATATACACGATTAACCTTTGATTTTTTTTTCAAAGGTATATGCAAGAAATGCACAGTGTGATTCACCGTTGTCTGGGAGACCATTAGCTTCGCATTTCTTTTGCGTGGTAAATGCTGAATCACCTCACAGACGAGGGTGATTAATACAAACCGAGCAAGAGACAGGCACACCTAGAACGCTGAGGCCCCCAAGACAGTCAGGACGTCTCACGGCTGTGGGAGTGACAGACCCCAACACACAGCAGAAGGACAGAAAAGAGTCCATCCCCAAACCAGGGCAGCAGAGGGACAGAGACATCACTCGGGATCACACAACCGACATGTTCAGAAATCGGACGAGGAGAGATCCGGACAGAACCGGCACCTGAAGATCGCAGGGGCCTACTGAGAACAGGCTTGCCCGCTTAGAAGCCCATTCTGGGCTTATTTAGCAACACTAAGACCACACTGGAGAGTACAGACCTTCATAAGGCTCTTCTCCTTCGATTCCATCTTCTTGGGGGGGTGAGGGGAATGGGAGGAGGAACCAAGTAGAATTGTTAAATAAAGAGTTCCATAAAATTCTGATGGAGAACACAGACATGTTCTGCGACAGAGGAACGTGGGGACCAGGAGGCGAGGTCATTACGGGGCACAGAAGCACCTAGAAGGCCAGCGTCAGAAATGCACAGATGCACCTTCCAGACTGGTAGCTTAAACAGACCAAGAGCAAGTAGAGCTTTCTTCCACTACATCCAGAAACAACAACAGCAGAAACACTAAATACCGTTTCATTCAGCTAACATCATTTATTATTAATTTATCACTGGACCAAATTTACATATAGGTATGTATGTACAAACCAACCAGGTTTGGTGAAGCTGGGTATTTTACAAAGGGTATTCCTCATTTTTGCCTCCTCCATATTTAAATTGAAATGCAGAACATCTTCCACTGATCGGGTCTTTAGATGGAAGGGGGACTCAGCTTGATCTGTGGCTGATGGCCAGAATCCTTGGGAAAAAAAGATCGGATTACTTACTTCTTTCCAGTGTCCCCTTGGAAGGGAGTTGGGGCAGCTGCCGTCCTCTCCGACTGGACGCGGGGGTACTGGTGGGGCTGGTTTGGACCGATCCGCTACGGGGGTGCGCCCTATGGGACACAGACCGGTAAACATTCAGGCGACTCACACAAAGGTTGCAAGGAGGATGGATGAAGATCTCCTTCCGGGACCGTGAGTGGGGGGGGGCTGGGGCAGGAGGAGGGGGTCGTGAGTACACCAGAGCTCAAAATTTCCGCTTCCTCATTTTGCGCTGAGCGGGACGATGGCATTGAACTTAATCCCAAAATACAAGCAAGCCACAGGAAGAGGATCAGCCATGGCAGGGGTGGAAGCCAAGCCATGGGGATCTAACATCGCTTCTCATGATGGCGGGAAAAATGAAAGGTTGACATGCGTAGATCCAGCGTAAGGATTGTACCATGTGTGGTTTACGCGTGTGACGGTGACACGTCCCGTACAATCTTTACCGAGCACAGCCGCTGGGCACCTGCGCCGCTCGGGGTAGCGCTCACCACCCGACTGGTAACGCATCTTCAACGTTAACGAGCTTGTTGAAACGGCGATTGCATGGCCCCGGCTAGCCTGCAGGCATTCGGCACAGGGGCTGTCCTAGAAAAGGCCCAGGTTTCATGATCCCGTCTCCATGGAGAGCGGGGAGGATGCCCCCTGGCCTGGATCTGTCACCACCAGGTGTTTAAATGAGCATCTTAAAGGCTGAGCTGTGACTCGGGGTAACTGCTCACTAGCAAACAGAAAGCTGGGGAGGGGGCCAAACTAGACTGACAATTTTAATAAGCAGAAAATATATAAACATTTCAATACAATGTACACATGCATAAACAGCCTTTTCAGGCATTTTCATGAGCTTTTAAGCTTTGCTATTGAAGTTCGTGTTCATATTCATGCCTATAGCTAGTGTTTGGGGGCTGCAGGAAAGTTTATCAACTTTATTTTTTATTATTTTGTTATTATACCAACTTTCCCCTCAGCCATGTGAATGCAATTTTTATTGCATACATGCAAACATGGCCAGATGTTTCACATCAAATTATACATTCATGCTTCTCTTTCTTTAATGTCCTGCAAAGCATTTAACTGCTTGGCCAACCCTTTTAATCCAAAGCATGTTCTACTCAGGCTATGTGCATTCATAGAGCTGGATAGTTTTATCAGAACAGCTTAGCTTAGGTACTTGGCTATAAACACTCCAGGGGACCCCATGGAGGCTCGAGCCAATAGCCTTCAGGTTAAAGGACCTCAGTAAGCAGCTCTGAAAGGCACTCGGGTCAGGATCACAGAGCATGGTCACAGTGCCCAATGAAGACGCCAGGAAAGGAGGGGCCCCATGATGCCTCAGTTTCCCACCCACATTCTGTGGCCATGCAATCACTGTTCATCTCGTTGCTGATGCATCTCAGGAAATCAGGATTAATCAATAAATATAAGCAAAATAAACAATGAAGCACCAAACAGCCAAGCATGCCGGAATGTTCTACTGTGGTGTATGTATGTGTGGTGCACATACACAACCACGTATGTACCTTGTACATACCCACAGCTAAATATGCATAATTATACAATATTTGGCATTATTACTGAGATGGCCTGGAAAATCGCTAAGCAGTACCTTTAAATGTGTTTAAAGTCTGATTTCACTGGTAGATAAACAATAAAACAAATAAGTAAAAAATTTGCTACTGTGGCAGTTAACACTTCTGCATGCACAGTGCAACCACTGTATTACATCATATAAAAGTAACCTTAAGAAATTCTCTTTGATATTAACTAACAATCTAACCATATGAGGTGTTTCACAGCACCATGGTATCAACGACCAAAACTGAATAATTCAACATGCACATCCCACATCTTGTAATTTTCAGATATTAATTCTGCAGATTGGAAATGAAAGGTGTTAAGGAGGTTGTGCTAAACAGGGTAGCTGTATTAATCAGTCTGTGCTGAGTAGGAGCTACTGTATCAAACCAAAGAGCCCACAAATCCAAAAAAATAACCTAAATCAGGGTCTGTGTGTGGACAGTGTGCAGAAAAGTAACACATACAGATTGTGTCTGTGATTATTACATTGTGGGGGCCACAAAAACATGGAACTTTTTACCTTGTGGGGACATTTTTTGGTCCCTACAAGGATAACCTCAATTTTATAAAAATGTGTGAATGCAATCAAAAAACTGAAAAATACCAAAAGTCTTGTATTTTGTTTGGTTACTTATGGTTAAGGTTAGGGCTGGGTAGGGGTTAAGGTTGTCATGTTCGGATTAGAGTTCTGCCCATAGAAATGAATGGAGAGTCCCCACAAAGATATGAACACATGGATTGTGTGTGGGTTGTGTTTGTGTATTAACTTGACAGACAGGGTGTTCCTTAGTCAAGTCTCCTGTCCCAGAGTATCCAAACCAGTCATTCCAATGGCAGGCAGCACACATCCGGTGACCCTCGGCAGAGCATGGATCACATATGACAGTATTGGGCCATATCAGTGTCACCTCTGATTGGAAGTTACGATTTGTCTCTTCGAAGAACGATACAAACAAATCTCTATGGCTCTAAAGTGCTTCAAGATCATCAATTTACTTCCTCATGTATATGCATCTGTCACTTCACCAGAACCAGAAGTTATAATCCATTACACAAACTAAACCATAAACCTTAGTAAAGCCTTTACAGTTAGACCAGTAGGTAGAACCGTTGGAAGAACTTTAGGTAGAATCTTAGGTGGAATCTTTGGAAGAATCTTAAGTAGAACCTTTAGACAGAACCTTAGGTGGAACATTAGGCTGATCCTTTGGCAACAAAGGTACCTGTGCAAAACAGCAGCCACACATATGACACATGGTCAAATGATCATCTGGACAGACAACATGGCGTCTGCTCGAATTTGCAAAAAGAAAAAAACAAAAAATACACAAAACTCGGCTCACCCAAAAGGCTGCAAGAAAAGGGTGAGAGTAGCCATGAATGTCAAAATGCAGGACAACACCTGATGAGGCACGAGAGAAAGAAATCAACATGGAACAGATACCATCAAATGTCTGGTGTTAGTAAATAAAGTGCCATGGCCATCTCACACCATTATATTCCATCAGAATATAAGTAATGTGTTGTTAGTATGTGCCACGTCTACTGGGCTCATCTAAGATGGAGGGAAACAAAACAATCCAGCACTGTCGGTCTTGGAAGAAAATAAAATGGAGCTGGCAGGAAGGGGAGGCGGTGCTCGGGAAGGGGGGAGGGGTGGAGGTTTGGCAAAGAAGGGTCGATTAGCTGGGGCTGTTGAGATTTGCTTGGGTCACCTCGTTAAGGCAGGTGAGGGAGGGGCGGATCTTCCGGACGGTAAGGACGGCATAGACCTCATGAGGCTCGAGTCGGGCCGCTCACTGGACCGGGAGCGAGGGGCAGGGCGATCTACTGTGGGACGCTGGTCCGTGGACCGGGACCGGTGATACTCATGCCGGTCCAAGGCACCACAAGTCCTGCAACGTTAGTCAGAAAACCCGCTCAGTGTGGCCCCCCTCCTGGACCTGGATGAAGCAGAACAGGAGGACAGAGCAGCAAGGTGGGGGGGGTTTAGGGCCGTGAAAAAGGCACACTATGTGTTCTTCGGCCAGGCAGAGACAGGCTTGCCACTTCCTCGTGCTAGCATCTTAGCATGAGCCTGTTGCCATTTTAACATGACTGCTTATTGACAAGCCACTTACTGTCCACTTTTTTTTATGATCTGAACCTTTGATCAATAGATTAGCAGCAAATATTTTGTCACAAATTCTGGACCTTGGCCAGGTGGAAATGCTGATTTCCTGGACCTCCAGATCCCATGAGGGTGAAGGCCTTCTTGCTGCCCCAAATAATGTACCTTTTATGCTGCATTTAAATGAAATATTGACGAAGTTGTGGGTAAGGCTTCCTTTAACAGACAACCATGAATTTTTGGAGGCACTCTTCATGGTGGTCGCAGCTGTGAGTAATAAGTCTGAAATCATGTCAGTTCAGCAAAAAGACAGAATAAATCATTTCTGTTTCAGGATAACACTGACATAAATTTATAAACGAACAAACACATAACAGAAACACAAGTACACATAGACACAAATACGTACGTGAAGTACCTTATAGAACCAGGCTATGCATATATTATTATACACCATTTACACGGTGTGTACTGTATATATACAAACATAAAAGTCTCATCATCCAAGCACACACATTGAAACAGAACAATGAAAATTTACATCTGCCAATGGTGAGTATCATTAATTATACCAAGAGTTTGATCACTTTGGAAGTTTTGATGTTTGCCTGTGGACTTTCAGATTAAAAAAAAAAATTGTGATAAACAATTACAACATGCACTACAAAGTATAGGTTAAGTAATCCCAAATGACGATTATTTTGGTATGTACTCATCTTAAAAGGCTGTTTTTTGTCATTTCAGTTGAGACCAATTTTTTCTGGACACTCCTATACATTCGAACCTGACATCTCCCAGGGTGCACAGCAGTTTAACCTACACTGACACCTGCTGGTCCCGTGGCCAGGAAGCACTAAACACAATGGCTGAGTAAAGATGAATAGTCTGATTGAGGTGGAGTCCCTCAGCATGGACAGAAGATTTCCTGCAGAGGCGTGGCCACCAGTCGACACGCACAAGGGAGGTACCGTTTGTGACTGACTGACACACTGCGCTCACTCTCACTACTCTACCTCTACACATTAAGCACAGAGGTTTGCAAAGAGTAACTCCAGCTTAATCACTATGAAGATGATTTATTTGTCAAGGTGTCAATTCACAGTAAACGGCAAAAATTCTCAGTTAATGTGAGAACAGTGATGAGGGTCATCGTTAATTACAAGATACAGCGCTGGCTTGGTTATATATGACAAACTTTTAACTCTGAATGCCAATTTGCTGTGGGTTTGACTCAAAGACATTTAATACTGTGAGCAGCTCCAGCACATGCAGACCTGAGATCCACAGCTGGCTAGCAAATGACAAAACTGGTGTAACCACTTACAGACTGATCACTAACTAAGTATGCTTTAGTGAATGAAAATAAATAATGAACAGCAAGACCTAATCACTACCACAGGAATATCATGAAACTGACAACTTATTGATGATGAAGTCTTTCCCGTACATAGGCAGCACCTGACTAAGCCTCTCTCGGCGTTTCCTGCACTCGCATTTCATCTCGTACCTTCCTGGAGCGGCGCGTGAGTCATCAAAGGTTCTCTCATCTTTCCCCCCTTAATCCTCCTATCCACAGTGGGAGGTGCAAGCCAGCAGCAAGCTGAATGGAACTAAGGAATCCATTCCAGTGCTAAAGGAAACATAGCTGCTGGTAATTTCTGTCCAACTCACACCCACAACCCCGACAACAAGAGCCCCTGGTGGCAGGAGAGTCTGCCGTGACTCCTTAACACATTTACTGTGATTCGATATACCTGCAAACAGCAGCGCGGTCTTCAGGGACTCAAAGTTCTCCTGTCTTGTTAAACATGTGTGGGTTCAGGTTTTGTGAGGGGGTGCTGAGGGGAGAAACCAAACTCATGGGAGTTTTACTTACACAAAAATGTTCTGAGGGCAAAAGGAAAAATCATTGGTTCAGAGCAACTAGAAGAAGCATGACCAAGACATCTTATTGGATGGTCCCATCCCCTCTAGTTGCTTGGAGCCACCTCCACAACAATCTGATTGGTTATCTCTCTGAACCAATCATTTTTCCTGCTCTCAGAACATTTTTGTATAAGTAAATCTCCCATGAGCTCGAAACCGGGGGGGTTACTATCTTGGATGAGTGACCCAGAGAGCCTAGAAGAGTGACTTATTCACCATTAGCATGACACTAAACCTTTAGAATTGTAGTATTGCAAATGTTCAATAACAAATAGGCAAAATGTCTTCAAATTTAAACCACATTTGCTACTACTAACAATAATAACCTCACCCTTCATTGGCTATAGGCTCATACTTGTCTCCTCAAGACCATGTGTCTCTTTGGTCACCAAATCAATGCCGCTTTGAGATTCCTCCACCACATGACAAATGTGGTTCTCCAATGGCGGAGGGAGCTGCTGAACCTCGTTCGGTCATCAGACTCTCCCTCTACCTTCAAGAAACGCCTCAGTTTCCCAGAATGTTCGCAATGTTGCACTTTCTGCTGATCAAACAGTTGTCTTCCTAGGTTCTTGCTTTGTTTGTGTAGCTCTTGCTCCAATACTACTTAGACTTGTACCTGGGTATAGACTGCATGCTGAGCCTAGCTGCACTTATTTGTAGTCAACTATTTGTTGGTGATGTGCTGTTTGCCTCATTTACACATCACTCTGGATAAAAGTGTCTGCCAAATAAATCTAAATGTAAATAACAATAACAGGGTCACCATGGGAACAGTGTGAAGTTTTTGACCAGTAATTTGGAGGTGCAAATCCCAGGAAGCAAGTCACAGAATCAGGCTGACTACATCAAGCATCTAGGCAAAAATGAGTGCTCTCAGTAAGAGTTAACGCTAATTAAGGAAGCAATTCAACATTATTTACTCACAGAGCCAACATTATTTACTCATAGATAAAAATACACACAAAGAACGAAGTGGGGGGAAAAACAACGCAGACGGCTTACAGTCAAAGACAGCAGTACGTTCACGCCACATGGGGAGGCACATCATGTTCTGAGATCTTTCACTTTCCACTAGTAACATTGGCAGCCAACAAACCAATGTGCTAGCGAAAGGCGCTAACAAGTCCCGGAATGCTAACGTCTGTCCAGAAAAGAGTCGCCCACACACTTGCATGGTTCTCCACCGATTAAGGCAGTTGTGGAGGTCAAAAACTCCTCTTTTTTTTGACTCCTCAGAAAGATCAGCAATGATTCCACTTTAAATGGACATCATCGATGGCATGATCTGCACGGTCATCTCTTGACAATCGGACATGTTAAAAAAAGGTGTCACAGGACGACAGAGGACAAGGAAGAAGAAGAATGGTGTAGCGTTGATACCTCTCAAGGTCATTGTTATCACCGCCAGAATACGCATGGGCCTTCTTAGCCATGCGCAGTAACCTGACTGCATCTTCTCGACAGATAGGGTACACGAGATTGTCTCTGTCGCCAAAAAGACAACAGATCAGTTAAAAAAAAGAAGAAAAAGAAAACAAAGAAATGAGAAGCATAAAAACAGACAGGATTATTTTTCCCTCCTTCTGAAGAAGACGGAGAACAAAACCAAAGGCCACGATAGGACCATTAGCTGTTAGCTTTAGCTACCATGGAACCCACATCAAGCATATATTATTGATATGTGTTCAATGCACTGAACCCACCAAACACCATACAGATAATTAGGATGGGGGTGTGCAATAACCTCTGCTGGAAAACCCTACAGGTTCCGCCTCAGTTCGATTTGAGGGTTCTCAGGTGGTCGTCAGATGAACAGGTTGAAGGTTTGCCTTTCATTCAAAGGCAAAGCCGAGATATAGAAGTACTCTTCCCTGGATGCTTGCTCACAGATTTTTTTTTCTATTCCTCAAAATATTCACATAAACACAAGGCAAAAGTACACACAAAGGTAGTTTGTGAGTAAAGAGACAATTATGAGGGTGTAAAAGTGAGTGTGAAAAATAATGCAGAATATGGACAAAATGCGAGGAGCTATTAAACATGGATTTCCCATGATCCTTCACAGCTGTAGCACAAACTCCCTGATCAGCATAGCTTACCTGTTCAGCACTAGCAAAGTCTCCCAAACATTTGTAATGGCAAAAATCTATATATTTCTCATTGGTTAGACACACTTTCACAACATACCAAACTATATTCACTGGCTACAACAATTGCAAAACTTTACAATTTGAAGCATGGGATTGTGGACAATGATGTAATGATACAGGATGCATGATGTCACTTCCCAGTTCTGGCTTCTCCCGGCTGAAGCGGCCAGTCATTCTCAAAGGGAGCAAATCTTTCCGGAATACTGGATCATCGCTGTATATACCTTCAGCTACTCCAATATTTATGCTTATGAATAAGTCACAAGCAAAAATTTAACAAAGTGCTGTTCACAATAAGGAAAAAAAAAAACAAACAAACAAATATGGCATGCTAATTTTTGCTGACCACCTCCTGAGACAGAGAACGACTCTGCGCAGATATCCTGAGCCTCTTCCCTAAGTCAATTTGGTGGCTCGGGGAAGAGTGAGAAGGCTCTCAACACAAAGAACACTCCGGTAAGTGCCAGAAGAACTGGAGCCGTACGTGTCTGGGACGACGTCGACTTTACCAACAAGATTTCAACGGAAGGAGGGAGACGGGCATGAGCGACACTCATGTCGTGGTCTACCTGGGTTCCCTCTGGTGGCGATCGATAGGCTGGCTGTGTCTCGATCGTGGTATCGTGAGATAATGGCTGGAACCACATGGAGAGAGCAGAAACAGCCATGAATGCAGCGGGATGAAGAACGGGCTGGAGAACATCACCAGCCTCTACTCTGTCATGGGGAGGGGATGGTCATGGGCGGGGGGTCATGGAAGGGGAGATGGTGCATCCTTAACTGAGATGTGCTGAGAGATGGTTGGATGCCAAGAGGGGCGTCGGGTGGCACGTTACCACCATCCTGCTTACTGCCCCTCAAACCCGAGTGCAGAGTGAAAAACTCAACCAGCACTCGCAAGCAGCACTTGGGAGCAGCAGAGGGTATGAGAGAGAAAAAGTGAGAAGAAACTCTGCTCCAGACCCTGAAGTCTTCTGGAACATTCACTTTGAAATGGTTCAGCCTCACAGCTGTGACGGGGATAAATTGTTTTGAAGATTACATCAGCGGAAATCACACATGGATTTGCACGCATGGCATGATTCTCTATACATTATGTAGATATTTTATGATATGAAAGTGGTTGTCCTTGCAGGAGATGTTTGTGAAGCTCTGAAGACACCTTCCAAAAATCACGTCATTAGAAAACGGTTATAATCAATAACAGTCACAGTAGTCATTTCCTAAATGTTGGTGCTAGTGTAGCATGACAAGTTATGTAATCTCTGCAAGACTGTACAGCACGTTTGCAGGCTCAGCTATGAAGAGATTCTGAAATACTAAGAAGTCACTTAGCAGTGCATCCATACTCTGAAATCCTGACAGGGGTTTTTAGGCAGGTTGCTTATTGACTGTGAAGATAGAATCTAACAAAAAAAAGTGGGTTTTGCCAATCCCTTGTTCAGGATCACAGGAAGTGAGAGCTGGCCAGTGGTATAATTTGGAGAACACCAGCAGGCATTTATTACCGTCCTAAATAATCCAAACAGTTCATTATTCAGTTCTAGTTTAATTTCCTACCATTTTCAATAAATAGGAGAGGAATGTATTTAATTAACTGGTGAAATACAGTCTAGTGAACACTGTCACACACAATTTAGATAAGTGCACTTCCTGCTTATGAGTGTGATTTAGGCCACGTTCCTCAAATACGGGGGGGCAGGGGAAACTGGTGTCTGGGTGCACCCTGGATCGGTGACGTAAGCAAGGTGCGAGGACTTGCTAATTCTAAGCCAGCAATGATGTGAGGACCTCAGATCTCTTGGCGTAAAAGTAGGTGGGCTTGGGAAGGTAAAGGGTATCAGCAGCTGATACGATTAGAGGGAGTAGCTAAATTAAGGCTTTACTTCTTAAATTATGCACTTTAATGGTGAGCAGGAGTGAACCCTGTGGTTCAGAATGTAGGTATTAGCTTTAACACATTTCTCATTACCATTCATCTGTGTCGATTTTGATATCGATGGTTTTATCAATGAAACATTACCAACTGTAAACTGTACTCATTTTTTTAAGAGGCACAAAAACCAGCTGAATGTTTAAAACAGCGACTTGACTCCATTTCCTGTGGAGCGTGCTGGACCTGAATGCTTGTGCTTACTTCATCAGCTAATCAATTAGCCTTAATTAAGCTGATAATTGTTTTTTTTTTCTGGAATATAAAACGGCAGCCACTTTCAGGTGAAGGGTCCCAGATTTACGCTTACAAAAGTGTGTTTTAACAACTTAAGAAATATATAGTGTATTAATAAATAGTCTAAAATAGTCTAAACCACCAACGTTCACAGGACGATGAGTATAAACAGCAAGCGTGTGCTTATACATATAACCGCATAACATTCAAACCGATGAAGGTGAACTCTTCGATTTAATGCAATGTAATATTTAATGCACTGCAATATAAACTAGAATATACCCCCCAAAAAAATGGTTATTTTTTTAGGACCAAGCTTATGTTTTTATTTATTTTTCCCACTGATAAACCTTCACACACACACAAAAACACTGCTCTCCAGTGAACTGGTGTTGACCCACTGACCTACAGCAGAGATGCATCGACGGGGAGGACAGTGGAGACGAGGCTTGGATCTGGTTCTGGATATGATACAGTGCCGTTGGGGCCAGAACCACAGACACTGAACAGCATATAATTTCAGATGGACTTTGTAAATATACTGGATGTCAGCTTTATAAAAAAGATATGTTGGGAAATAAAGGTCTTCACAGATCAGTGCACTCAGCCAGCCAGCAGATGGAGGCACGGCGATAAAACCACGGGATAGGAGCTTCAAGGTGGGTTACAGGGAGGAGGGGTCTGCCGTACCTGTCGGGGGAGTAGCGGTCTTCTGACATGTGATGCCGTTCCATCCTACCAGTGGTGTGGTACTGCGAGGGCGGCCCACGGTCACCGTGGTCCAGGCTCCGACTGCGGGCACAGAGCGGGAGCCCCGTCACTCGTGCCCATGCTGCTCAATGGATGCCAGCTCAGAACAGCGCTGGCTGTCACACTGCCCCGGCGTGACAGGCCGCAGACGGACCGATCGGCACAGGCTCATGCTCTCGTCGGCAGGGTGCAAATTCCCACAGGAAGCCTTTGCAGGGGCACGTATGGTCAGGCACGCATTAAACACTTACAGACAGCACAAACAGCTTGCAACAATGGCCAACCAACAAATAACCTTAATGGCAGTGACGAGAAGAACAAGGCCTGTGAACAGATGGCGGGCGGGATTTACAGCGAGGTGTCAATCACTGCCTAGGTTAACCAATGGGAGGCAAGGAGATAACCAACAAAAAGTGAGCTAAACACATGATAATCCCAATATTAACTTGTTTTTCCTATCTCTCCTTATTATTAATAAGAATAATAATGATTATTTAAAATGCATGGTCTGTTTGCTAAACCTTTGCTTTCAGACTTGCGTTTTTGCCTATGGCCAAATAAGGCCATCCGCCACTCCACCCAACATGCATCAGGTTTCTACCGCTCCACCCATCATGCATTGTGGGGCTGGGGGGCGAGCTGGGTTACCTTTGCGGAGGCGGGACGCTGGGCGAGCGCGAGCGCGCGCGGCTCGTGTCCGCTGACCGTGAGCAGTGGTTGGATGACATCACCTGCTCAGGAACGGAGAGCGTGGAGCTCTGGAGATCCCTGCTGTTCTGTCTGTAATCTGGAAAAGGGGATGGGGGGGGGGGGGGACAGAGCTGGGGGTCATGCTTTTTGCGGGACTGGGTGCCGCAAATCGCCGTCTAACGCTTCTACATTTCAAAGCCTGGGAGAGAAAAAAATACTGCTAGCAGGGATTAGTCTCGATAATGGCTTCTTCCTGGGGGACTTATCAGTCCAGTGGGCCTGAAAGAGTCCATTATCCAGTAATCTGTGGCGGCGGCAACCGTCGCCAAGGTCACGGCCTCGGTGGGTCCAGTGCCAGTGACATGCAGTGGGTTGTACAGGACTTTAAAAGGCTTAAGAGTGGACCAAAAACAGGGTTAGAGGGTGGCACTCAAAGTCTGCAGTGAGGAAGGGAAAGAACAAACGTAAAGTTAGAGTACCACCTTTTCTGAATCATCTGAACTACTGCAAGAGACTGAAAAACTGAGCATTTTCTAGTCCTCGCAACTGCAAATGTCTCACAACCTGTCAAAATGATGATCATAATTACCATGCATCCATCCATACATCCATCTTCTGTAACAACCTACCCTATCCAGGGTTACAGGCATAGTTACCAGCAAATCCAAATATAACCAAGATGGTTTTCCTGAAGATTTAGATGTGACATTTGTTTGACATTAAATTACTACACCTGTGAGTCTGCTTCACCCAAAACCAGAAAAGTTTACCCTAAAAATGGGATACAACTGTAATCCTGTCTTCCTACATATCTAACAATAATAATAATAATATCTAATTTGTAAATAAAGTCTTTTGCACATGGTGTCATTTTAAACACAAACTATACACCCATTTTCAGCAATACATCAGAATTATTTGAAATGACATTTGTAATCAGCTTTCTGTATAACTCTTAAACTATGAGAATTTGCAAAACCATTAAGAAGCCAGTGATCGTGTGAGTCCAAAATCCAAAAGGGAGGTTTCCCTTCCCCCGTCCCACGAGATGCCATCCTGCACTGTCAGGCTGACGTGGGAGAACGGTGGGCGGCCAGCCAGTCTGGAGGGGCCCCCCGCCGTGCTCCAGCATTGCGTGTTTCAGTGAACTGGAGTCCAGGGCTTCCCCCCCCAAGGGAGACACACTTTTACAGATGGACGGTCGAGTCTGTCAGCCGTCAGCAGTGAGACTTTTTCCTTTTCTTTTTAAATTCCGAAAACGGCGTGACTCACACAGGAGAAATCTATAACCCCCCCCTGAATGCTAATCGACCCCCCGCCAGAGCTTTGCCTCAGCAGACTGAAATGGGGTCTCCAGAATCAGGAGGAAAGTGGGACCATGAGAATACTGAAACAGAGTAGCAGTAAATGGAAAGGGGGGGGGGGGCAGCAGTTGAAGGAAATTCTAAAAAGACAGAGGGGGTGGTGATGGGAGGTGTGGAGGGGTGGGAGGGAATTTCTCTCTTCCCCAATTTCTGATTGATGCTCCCCAATTCAAAAAACACCACTATGTGATACTGCAGTTCAGGACAAACCCCAAACACCAAATTCATTTTGAAACTCACCACATTCCTCCCACTCCATTACAAGCTCACGCTCTTATTGCGAATAGGGCGCGCAAACATATCGGCCGCAAAGTTAGATAACAGGGAACAGGAGCGGATTTGGGGGAGTTACAAATAAGCGGGCATCACAGAGGCGTTATGAAGGATCCGGACAGGCCCAGTTTCCGCAGTGAACCCGACACTTTATGGTCCAACAGGATTGACGCGCGGCAGGTAACTGAGGAGGTCGTCGCTGAGACGGATCGCGGCGCAGTGCGTAAAAGAAACCTGAAAGGCGAGACACGGATGGGATCAGGACACATAACCGGCAAGGAGGATGATCGGAAAGAGAGCCTGTATACTCCAGTCTGGATTCGCTGGGGGGGCACGGCTGAGGTGTGTGCGGGTTACGTACTCGGCGTGATCTCCGTCTCTTTACCTGATACTACTCCAATTCCGTCCTCACAGTCGTAGTCAGAGATTTCACTGTCACTGATTCTCTGGGATCCTGGGTGGAGAGAGAGGGAAGGAGGGAGGAAGGGGGGGAGGGTTGTTTAGTGATGTCCATGTCAACAGCCTGGAACTGGGAGGGGTCATCAAGGGCCGATCCCCCCCCCCAGACCGTGCAACAACGGAAATCACCAAAACAAGACCTCCAAAGGACAGGACTAACAGTTCACCTGGGGCAATGGCGAGACTACGCCACCAGGTGGACACAAGCAGATGGACAGTGAGCACACACTGATGTGGAGGACAGACCATCAGTTTCTGGAAATCGCATACATCAAAAGCTAGACTGACGTATCGGTCACCAACAACAGAGGCAGCAGGAGGGCCTTTTTAAAATAAAATAGTACTATGGGCCAATTAAGAAAAAACACCTCCACATAACGTACTATTCTTCAGAAATGTATCACTTCAGTGTGACATTTTTAGAAAATATTAGGTCTGGAAACTTCTGAGGCTTCGGCAGCCGGTGTGAAAACTGGAAGACAGAACGGTGCCATATTTCACAGGTAACAGGTCAACAGAAGCCGCGTGACAGAAACATTCCAGAAGTATTCTCTCCACACATTCGGATATTCGGTCAAGTGCTAAAACGTTTCCGGAAGCAATTTTTAAATCCTTTTTTTTACATTCAAGTTTATCTTTGACTGAGAAGGAATCTGCAGTTCAAAAAACATGTGATGGTTTCCCAGACTGATCTGCGCTCTCAGTTGGCAGCTTTCTGGCTCTGATCTCATCCGGTCACCTTAAATCCACCGGCCTCCACATGTGACCCTCTCAGGTACAGAGGCGTCCAACTCTGACTCCTCGGCTCGCGTCGCTGGACACCAGACAGTAGGCAGAAGAGGAATGAATTAAAGGGCCCAATTAAATATTAAGATTGTTTTTGTTATTGCAGTTGCCCAAACATACCAGCCTTCCAGAACACTGCCTCAATAAACTGCTCAACCAGTGAAACCAACAGACGTGCGCCATGGACACAGAACACAATTGACACGTAAGCACTTGAAGGGAAACAGAGTCACTGTCAGAGGAGTCACGACAGGTAGAGCCGGTCAACAAAGGAAATTATTAATGTTTCGTCAGTAAAAAAGGGAGCCCAAACCGACCGTAACGATAGCAAGGGGTGGGGGCTTTATGGCACATCGTACTGACGCGAGCCAGGGTGGGAAAGACAGAGCAGAAGAAGTGCTTCTGGGAGAACCAGAGGGGCAACAGGATGGCTCAAAGGGATTAGAGGGGGCATGTGGATAAGATGTAAATGTTGGGGTGTGAAGTGAAAGGGGGCAAAGTCCAGCCGAACAGCACGCTGACGTCGCTGATCTACACACTGCATTATCCGAGTTGTACAGGAACGGGTCTTTTTCTGGCGGCGGACAGAGCAGGTTGAGAAAAGATGAAACACGGGAAAATGGGTCAAACACTAGCATCCGTGGAAGTCCATTCTCTTCGTAGGGGCCTGAGCGCAGGGTAGATGGGGAAAGGTACAGAATAGCTCCCTTTCAGTCATTTAGTTTAATGTCAGGCACACAGGACACAGAAAGCAGACAAAGGTGGGGCTGAATGCCACAACCTGCCGTCGTTAGGCTGGGGAGCTAATCAGCAGCCCTGTGCCAAAAACAGCCCAGCTGATCCTGATTAGGGATGCTGTCCTCATTATGGTGTAAACAGGGTCAGCTGGGAGGATGAGGGAGATGCTGCTGGATATTTAGGGCATTATGGTCACAGGGGGGCTGGAAGGGTGTTTAGTCTGCTGTGTCTCTGCGCGTTGCAGGGATTTCTTTTGTTAGTTTTGAAGAGACGCTTTAGCAACGATTCTTAAATATGCCTCGTTCCCATTTCGTTCGGTTATTTCCGGCAAGTCCCTTGCTTTCCTGGGTCTTCCGTCTCAGCGCCGTGATAGACCTCTGCCCCACCGGAACGAAACATTGTAAAACTCTGTGATTATTATGGAGTGCATCACACTGCCTATCAAAACACACTTAGAAATACTTTGAGAACAACCACAGATATCAGACTCATGTTCAACGTTCACACAAATACACAAAGCAAAATATACCAATGTTTTACTCCCCTTCAGACTAATCAAAGATTAGGTAAAAAGAATCATGGTGGTAAAAGTTACTCCAAGACCCAGGAGGATTTAGCTGTACCATTGAGCTAAAAACATAGTTTCTAACAAAATAGTTACCTGGGTAAATGGGAAGTTAGTGGACTGAGTGGTTAAACAGCAAGAAAGAAGGTTGATTCCCCTACCTACAGAACATTATCAGAGACCCGTGATCTCAAGCTCTGCATTTAATCCACTTTAGTTCACAATGTAGCTTTGGCACATAATTTCACAAAACAAAAACACAATAATGATCACAGACATGAAGAGAACGAAAACAGAATGGCTGTTACCTCACGGCACAGGTAACGGCTGAAAGAGAAGGGCCACGTGGCGCAGGATACCAGTGTGTCTCTGTGGTGACGCTGAGTGTAATGCAGGCAGTGAGCGAGCGCCATAGGGGGGCCATTAATCCGGGAGGGGGGTTAACTGCGAGGCTAATGACAGCAGCGGAGGCAGATGTTCCACCGCGGGTCGCCACGGCGACGGCGGAGTGGCAGGGAGGGGACCTACTCTGCAGCCTGGGTGTGGGACTCCCCCCGACGGGCGTCCTGCGCTGCAGCTGGGGTGAGGGGCGGGGCAGCGGCATGGAGGACACTTCGTGTGTCTGTAGCTTATACCAGTGTGGCTCGTCGTCCAGCAACGCCGTCTCCAGCTCGATCAGGATCTGTAAGGGGGGGGCACTGGACATCAAGGCTCGCTCTCTGTCCATCCTCAGGCATGCGAGACACACCCCCGAGCCCTAGGCCATGCGGGGGGACACCAGAACAAAGCCCCAACGCAGAAGGATCCAAATGGAGAAGCACAACCCAAAAACATTGCTCAGATCCCTCATACAGGTGGCGCTCTTCTTCACTGCAGTATGACTGTACTGATGTTTTTATTAAAAGCTTGAATGAGCCAGTGGGGTATTTTAGTCACCAGTGCGGGGAACATTACATGTATTAAAAAAAAAAATCTCAGATCAGATCTTGCTTGCATCCTGCGAAGACTATTCCATAGGTTTACTAGGGTCATTTACTGTACAACCATTTTTCTTTTAACTTTTCACACATTTCAGAAGACTTACATGAGCTTGGAGAGTTTGGAAATATTCCACTGTTTCGCTGTCCATATGACTCACATGCTGCCCTGGCCATTTGATTTGCTCTTACTGGGTCAGGTGGTAAGATACTGTAATACTGTGCAGGAATATATTTTAAACACTCAATGTGGACCCTTAAAGATGTGAATAAGATGAAATGTTCTCTGGCTGGTTGACAGCCAAGAAAAACAAGGCAGTGAGCCAGGGAAAAGCAGTCCAGCAGCAAATAAACTAGACAACACTGACTCCTCCCACTGCAGCTTGGCATTATGGGAAATGCTCACTACCAAATGCATTCCTGTACTGTACAGGAGTATTCACTGAATTTTGGAATTGTACGTTCCAAAAGTAAGAGTCATTCATTATTCTAATTATTTAAATGAATAGATTTCTTATCTTTCTGAAATTTGATCACTTCAGTTCCTTGATTTGATCTCGGGGACTTTTGGTGTATCCATTGTATCAGTTATGTATCAGTTATCTAATCATTTAATTGCCTTCAAATTAAATATTCCCTGAAGTCTACTATAAATATTCCCATGCAACAATAATAATAATGATGTACTTTATTTCCTCTTTCATTTTCCCTAACCCACTTACAGCCCACGACCTTCATAACCCTAACCCTAACCCTAACCCTAACCCTAACCCTTTTGACCAGATCCCTAAGGATAATTCATTCATCTCGGTCCTCACTGCCCCAAGTCAGATTCCAAATTTCATTCTCTCATAATCCAAGTGTCTTGGTACTATTGAACACAGAACCAATATGGTCGCAGGACCCACACACCAGTGACGTCCACTGTCCCCTTACCTCTCCCAGGAACTCACTCTCCTCTTCTCTAACCCGTGCTTGGTCCCAGAGCGTGATCTCCAGCATTCGCTCGCGGAACTCCCGCCGGTGCACCGGTGAGTACATAAACGTCTGGTTCCATTTGGGCTCTAATGATTTCTTTACTGTTTTTGTTCTTCTCTTGCTCTTATCACTGGAGGAACAATAATTCAAACTGTTTTTATTTACCACCGAGGTATGAGATTCTGAGGGTGCCAGAAACAAGAATCACTGAAAGATAAAAGAGGGGCGGAGACTGTGCTCCCTGTCCAATCATTCCTCTACAGCAGCTGTTAATCAAGCCAATTAACAGTTCCCTTCCCTAAAGAGCAAAAACAAAGGCATGGATGAGAGGCACGTTTGCTTAAAAAAAACCCACATGAATACCCTATGAAGCATGAAGACCATAAAACTGGAACTTAGGACATCAACAAAGCATTGAAATGGTGTTATATTCAATTATATAAACACACAAGGAAGCACACAAGCTGTCTGCATCTATTCTTAGATTCTAACTTCAGGAACGAAGAGGCCCAAACTATTTATACTCTTACCTTCTGTCGGGCAGGAAGTAGATTTTTACGTAGGGATTCCTCGGCCGCCCGTCGTCCCTGGAAGGCAGGTCCTTTGCTCCCAAAATTGTGACAATGAGCTGGTGGCCCACTTTGTCGTACCAGAGTTTTACCTGCGGGGGGAGACACCGGTTCTGCACTGAGTGCCAGGGGGGTGCGTGAGTGTTGGTGGGAGGGTGGAGGTTGGGGTGGGGGGGGGGGGGGGGGGGGAGCACAAATGGCCTGGAGCTACCTGACACCAGCCTGTCACGTCACATGCTTAGCGCAGCCTCTCCGAAGCGCATGTTTGGTGAAATATGATGACGGCGATGACATTAGCAGGGCACAGATTAGCATTCAGAACCAAGAGCTGGAACAAGCATAGGATTTTTGATAGCAGAAAGTTTCAGGAAATGTCAATGGATCTATATGCTTCCTAGGCTATTACAGATCCATTTTTGAAAGTACTTACCTCAACAGTATTCGTTTCCTATCAGTTCTGATTCTTACTCGAGTGTAATTTATTTTTGTATAAAATAACTAACTTCAAAATAACTTCCTAGTAACTAATTAATGAAGTCAGCATCACCTTATTCTTAATAATTCACATATATCATCAATGCAATAACAAAAAGGTTTTACACGTTATAATTTTACAATTACTTAATCACCCTTTTTAAAGCCATTAATACTAATCAGCTTGTTAATTTTGGGGGGAGGATTCTAGAGGAATTTTCACATTGCCCCCACAGGTAACAGAGAGATGGTATTCCCGGTGGTACTCATCTTCTGGGTTGGATAGGGGTGGGGAGTGGTAGACACTGCTCCCTAGAGATCACCACGTCTGACTCATGGTCTTTTGCTTCAGTGACGAGCTTTTAAACGACGCATGCGGTGGGATCAAGACCATCTCAAACGGCATGGGCAAAGGAGGCTATGGGGGGAAAAGACCTACAGGAGAAGTCATCGGGACGAAAATCTGAGAACGTCACATGCGCTGGACACAGACCTGACATGACAACGGAGGACAAACCGATCTCACCCAAAAGTATCAGGCACCCCCCTCCAAATTAGCGTATTAACAAGAATCAGGCTTTTTTTTCCTTTTCCTGACTATTCAGGAAAAGTCCATGGTGCCTAACACCTGTACCAATGACCGTGTGTGTGGACAGTAGTCATGCTCCAGTGACTGAGAAGGTAGACAGGGGGTAAGTGAGGACTGAGCAGCAGGTCACCCCGAAGCCCAGCGCGAGCCCGTCACACGACAAGCTGACCTCGTTCACTTCTGCCGTAAGAAGGGGAGTTGTAAGCGACCAGCGGGACGTGCTTACAACTCACCGAAGTGGAGGTTGTGCGGGGGGGCGGGGGGTGGGGAAGTTTCAACACTTCAACAGCAGCTGATATCCAAAACATGCAACACAGCAAAGCATTCAAAACAGACCACAACCAGGGACCACAGACTTTAGGAAGGTCTAAAGGTCAAACAAATTGTACCGAAGGACATGTCAACCCAAAGCCTGTTATGTAAGCTTTCAGAATGTTGCCAATATATTTGCCAGGCTGTCTGAATTTCGGGTACGATCTAAAGTGCTCCGTCTATCCATTTCCATGACGACAAGCATACAGAGAGACATTTCTGTCACCATATCTGTCACCGGAGACATCCTTGATGGCAAGATGAATTCAATGGTGAGTGTGCAGAGGCTTTGGCATGTGAAACAAGTCAGACATGTAATGGAGAGAAGATTCCATTTGTCATTTAAATGATTAGCTATGTCTCTTTCCTTGTCAAGCAGTTGTACTGTGAAAACAGTACAAACTATAAAATGTGATGTATAGCTAGAGTATTAAAGTAAACCTGACCTCAGCTGTTAAATAGTCTAACCTAAGAAAGTGTGTGTGTGTGTATGTAAATTAGGTTTATACGACATTGTGGGGACCAAATGTCCCCCACAATGTAATAAAAACCTGTTTTTTTATGTTGTGGGGATCATTTCTCAGGTTCCCACAAAGATCTGTGAATGCAATCAAAAAAGTACAAATGTCAAAAGTCTTGTATTTTGTTTGGTTACAAATGGTTAAGGTTAGCGCTGGGTAGGGGTTGTCATTGGTGGGAACAGGGGCGCCGTAAGGGGGAGGAAAGCTAGGACGATTCCAAGGGCCCCTGAGCGACAGGGGCCCTAAAAAATTAGGAAAATAACTGGATTGGTTTAGACTGGGGGGCCTAATATGATATGCTTTCATGGGGCCCAAAATCTCTAGCAGCGCCCCTGGGTGGGAATATGGTTTTTCCCATAGAAATGAATGGAGAGTCCCCACAAAGATATGAATACAAACATGTGTATGCATGTGTGTATATGTGTTTCTGCTGGGGGGGGGTGGGGGGGGGGTAGCTGCCTTAGAGTGATCTGCAGTGACCTCCTGTTAAGGCACACAAACCATCCATCTCCTACAATGCTCTCGAAGCCTCATGTTCTGATCTCCCGCGGTTACGGTTCTGTCCGCCATCGCTAGCTCCATCCTATATCCATCAGCCTCTCCACCCACTAATACTCACTGCTTCTCTAATTGGACAGTCCTTTCAAAGCCATGATGGACAGTAACACCTTCAATATAATGTGAAACCTGCGGTATTTTACAGCAAAAGAACCTTCTAGTCATTTCATATGCCTTTTAAGGGTGCTGCCCCTCAGCATCAGCTTCAAACAGGAGAAATTTCTAGAAAAGTCACTTTCCTTCATAAACTTCCCAATGTCTAACACTGCGCGACACAGCGTGGAGACGGACCCTGGAAACAGTGACGGCGACTGGTGGCTTGTATATTTACAGTGGGAGGGATGCCCGCTCACGGCATGTGGCGCAACTTTCTGGGGCCCAAGCATGTGCCTGCTGCCAGACATGCCGCTGAAAGGGATGGCACGGAGGACAGCCGTGCCCGAGTGAAAAAGGAAGTGTAACGTCTTCTGCTGAGATGTGTCATGGCCCGAGGAGAAGCATCCCATCTGTTTATCCCTAGGATCTTCAAAAAATACCAGGGCATTTAAAGAGACTCAGTACTCCATGGCCGTTTTGTTTTTTTTTTTGTGTGTGCATATGTAAATACATTATTTTCATTTTCTTTAAAGGAAACAACGTGGAAGTCCATGTGACTTCCACATAGATCAGGTCTTTGGGTGACCTCGTCACCTCAGTCCCTGCGCTGTCGCCGGCCATGACGGAACGTCTCTTTAAACTCTTTTAATGAGGTCTTTACTCATGCAGACACTTCCAGGCTCCCGGCAACATGGATGTGAATGTATCACGAAGATGGCGGCGATAATAACAATCATAATCAGAACGATAATAATGATCAGAAGCACCACACTTTTACGCATAAACTCAGGGAAGACACACTGAGCTCGGCCATATTCCTGTGCATTTTGCAAAAAATGCAGAAATGAAAAGGAGATGGAAAGACAGTATGGGGAAAGAGAGACCATACAGAGACGTCTGTCGCTTGGACAGGGGTCGTTACCTGGACCCTAGGGACAAAAGGCGTAGTTCTCCTACTAAGGCTTTGGCTCTGGGTAAAGGCACAATTAAACAAAGAAAAGAACAAAGAAACAAAGAAAAAAATGCAATAAAACAAAATCCAAATGACAAAAACCCACAATCAAATACACAAACAAAAAAAATCAAGTCTAGCGGAAAAGAGGCTTTTTAGGCTGTTTAGTTTCTTTTAGACTATTGGTATTGATCTGATGTCTTCAATAACAGAACGTGCTTTGCTTTCTCTACATCTGCACTTCCTGTTTCCTGGAGACTGGAGGTGAGCTGTGAATGTTGTGCTTGTTTTTGTTATCCTGCTGGTTATAAAACGTTCCAAGGCCAATACTTTCAGCATAAGCATTTAACGAATGATGTGGAGCTGTCGAGCCAGTACCAGTCCTGACCTCGGGAGGGATTCGTGACATCCCCCAGGACTGGAAAAATCGTACGGGCCTCCACTGCACTAGACGCAGCCGAAAACATGAACAGGGCTTAGTTGGCCCCTAGTTAGGGCATGAGCTGCATTGGTAGCCAGGCTTTCAGCTGAGATTGCCCCCCGACATGGATGGGGGCATATAGGTATCAGCCCTCTTGGTTAAATCTCCTTCCAAAAAAAAAACAACCTCAAAGGTAAAGGTAGACCTCAAATTATTCACCAGCTGGAACGTTTTACAACCATTTTTTATTACAAAAACTGTTCTTTGTGTAACAACTTTCACACCACACTTCCCGGCCTTCAACTTAAGTAGCCCAGCTGCCCTGTCGTCTGTGTCAGCTCAATGCCCCAAGGCGGGCATTGTGGGTACCTACTGAGAGCTGTCCGGACAGGTACTGAGGGGCGTCTCGGAGCATGCTGGGGCTCATGGGAGACGTGACCGCAATGGAGGGCCGCTCCATCTTCTGGGATTCAAAGGAACTCGAACCTGCAACGAATACAGGAGGTGTTGGACATTCTCACCTTTGCCTGTTGATGCTGCGGTCAGGTTTCGCCAGTCAGGTAAAGGTTGAGTTACATGATTATGAGATGTTCAATGTGAACTGAAGTTTTATCCAGGGGTGGGGGATCCTTTTATAGCATAAGCATACACCATCATAAATATTTGTAAAGTAACTTTTAAGTATTTCCCCATAATAATTCATGTGATTTTTTTTTTTTTGGGCAGCTCTACTCACTTGATTCCAATTGTGCGTGTGTGCTATCTGGTATCCGGGGAATATCTCTGAAAGGAAAGGGGGAGGGAGGTGTTACACCAGCACACGGCACACAGTGCTTTAATGACTCACAGCACTCCATTTGTCTTCATTGTCCAATCAGCTTCCTATGCAATACGAAGCTGGTCGAATATGCAAATGGCAGGTTTTCCACTTTCTAGTTCATCAGTTAGACCCGGTCCTCTGTTTTCATTTAGGAAAGTGCAGTACACAGGTTCAACTATAGATGCACTATTTCACCATTTAGCAAAGCGATTCACCTGATTAGCTCCTGTACACGTCCACCATGTTGTACAAAATAATGATTAAAATAATGTCAATGAAAATTCATCCACCCATCCATCTTTCTATCCATCCATCTTTCTACACATCCATCTTCTAAACACTGTTCAGTGTCATGTGGGGGGGGTGGAAACTATCTCTGGCTGCAAGGCTGGGATACACCCTCGATTATTATTATTAGAATCAGATTTATTGGCCAAGTATGTTAACTCACACAAGGAATTTGATTCTGGCTAATGGTGTCTCTCAAGTTAGACAGACAATATACAGGCAATGAACATATAATTTACTGACAATATACAAGCTGTATACTGATTAAATGCAAGGCAAGTAATATACATAAAGTGTCAACGGCAATAATGAGAATTACATATGGGAATGAAGGTACAATTCAGTATTTGTACATGTGAGGTCGGGTGTGAAGACAAGAGTCGCTGCAACATAGCCGATGGTACTGGTCACCTATTTATGAGGATAATGGCATGAGGAATGAAATTGCTCTGGTTATTATGAAATAATAATAATAATAATAATAATAATAATAATAATAATAATAATAATAACCTACCCAATGGGGCGAGACACCACCAGCTCCACCTGGGGCTCAGGCTTTGAATCTAAAATGATATTGTAAACTTCTTTGAAGGTGGCCCCTTCTAGGAGCCTCCCGTTCCACTCCAGGACCTGATCGCCTGTGGGGTGACACATGGGGGGAGGGGTCAGCTCAGAAGACCGGCAAAGACCGGCACAGACATTATTGAGGCAACAGCAAATAACACAGGGAATCACAACAAAAGATTCGGCGTGTGACTACATTAAAACGTATGTTTTTCTATGAAAAAGGTTTTATTTCATTTATTTTTTTTATAATACCTGGTCGAAGGTGTCCAACAGTATCTGCTAGGCTTCCTTTTTTCACTTTTGTGATGAAAGCACGAAGTCTACCAGATTCTGTCATCTTTCCTCCAACCACCTGGTGGCGAACACACATATGTGAGGACACAGTGCGGCAACCGGTCTGGCGGTCACAGGCAAACAAATCGAGTACACACACACGCGTGCGCACATGTCGCATACACACACAGACACACACACATACATATAAATACACTTATTCAAGTAAGAAAACAAAAGAAACCTAATGGCACCATATAACAAAATGTGTTACATGTTTTGGCCTTGAGATTTTCTTTAAGCAAATGTGACATGAAGAAAAAAGAAAATTAAATTTTGGCCAATGTGTCTGATTCACCACATGGGGGGGCGGGGGGGTAATCTGTGGGAACTGTCCATGGTGCTGAACAGATAACAGGAAAAAGGAGCAGTGGGGGCGAAACCCAAGCATCCGACTGGACGCACGCGCGGAAGAGGCCCCGCCCATTCAGGAAGTGCTCAGGAGCAGCAGGTGCTTTCCCAGCATGCCTCACTGCATTACCTCTGACTGTCTGTGGCATTTAGATAACTCTCAAAACAACGTGCTGCCAAATCTGAACATAAATGATTCACAGGACTTTACTGTAGCTGAATGGCGGCTTCCATAAAGCTCTTTCATTCCCTGATATTTTCCTCTTTTATAATTAGATTATAAAACTCCTCCTAAACATGTTTTTGAAAGCTCATTTTCAAACAGAGTGTGCAGGTGCAACACTTCTGAAAGGGTATTCCCTACAAGACATTCAAAATCCTCTGTTATGTGAAAATATAAAATGGATTTCCCTGGAGTGTCGTGATTTACAGTGTAGTTTCAAAGAACAGATTTTACATCAGAAGACAGCTCAAAGAAGCAGCTTATAAACTATACCAAAAAATATCTAGTATATTACCATAAAAATACAGCACTGCTACTGTTGACAAATATTAAAAATGTTAAAAGAAAAACTATAGGCAGTGTACATCCCTAAATACAAATATGCAAACTTACAGGACTAAAGTAACTAAAAATAAAACAAAAAATCTTAAAATATGATAATGATCTACTCCACAAGCAAGATTTATGAATGCAAATTATTCTAAAAAACCAACAGAATTTACCAACTTACTGCCATGACAACAATAAAAATGAAGATTCCCCACTGGGTAAGCGGCAGGGTCCCGCCTCCACACTCAGTGAATCATGAGGCTCACCTTCAGTCCTAGAAGTGCACCTGAGTCTCGAGGCACGCTCCCGTCCTTCATCCGCTTGTTTAGCAAGATCCGTCCAATCAGTCGATCCCCATCTTTGGACGGCTGCCACGTCACCGGGTGCTGGGGGGGGGGGGCACAGCACACCCTGTGTTTTACAGCATCCCCAGCTGGAGCATTTAAGAACAAATAAAACCAGGGGGCAAATTCGGGACAGGGATTCTGTTTGCCATACTGAGATACACAGTGACCACACAAACTCTGCCTTTTACACACCATCTTACGCTTTGTTAATTCTGTCAATGTGATTCTGGTAGCCTCATGATTTTGCAGCAGCATGTGGCATGTGCAGGCTATGATCACACAACAGCCTCCTTGACTGTTATATTACTTAAAACTAGAAGAGGTGACTGTTTCTCTGTGATTTATGGTTTTATAATTACATTTAAAAATAAGCATTCTGTCCAATTTGGTTACTTCCAAATCGACTGAACACGACTGTCCAAATCAAATGGACAGCACATGCATCCTTGCGGCTAAGAAAAAGCATTGGCTTCAGTGTGACTCTACCCTTGAACCTTCAGCACAGTATTTCCAAGACACAAATAATGATTAACATGTACTTTATAATAAATATGAAATCATAAAATCTTGCAATTATACAGGAAAGAAGTTGGTTCCCTCTGCGGTTCTCATCGACATCGTCTATGTTAATTTTCAATTGAGCTAATAACTGGGAGTGGGAAGTACAGTGTTTATGCTTTACTGCTTTTTAGAATCAGAGTACTGGGAGAATCAAGGATTCACAGCTAGAGTCTTGAACGTTTGACGGTGCTGCACATTTTTTTGGTCAATGTTTAGGCTCAGAGTTTGTCACAGTGACCTCACATATGGGGGAGGGTGACGGAGGCATGCAACAGTCCATGCAGACTGGCAAGCGGAGGGGAGCCGGCCCAAAATCCGCACCCCCGCCGAACAGCTCAGAGGCAGGTGGAGCACAGACAAAAAACGCCGAAACAAATCCATAAAAGCAGGAAGGAGAATCAGAACCAAAAATGGAACAAAAAATAAGTAGTAAAATGGTCACAGAATAGTAAATAAAACTCACAGAAATGACAGTGGAAGGGAAAAAAGAAAAACATAATTCTATCTATGCAAAACAAAATCCAGTCTTTCCCTCATAAAAAATTTCAAATAAAACAGTGTGCTTTGTTTTGATTTAGTTCTGAACCTGGGTGGCTCTTTGGGGGAAACGACGACTTGAGTGGGGTTGTAGGTAAGGGAAGGGGGGATTTCATAACAGTAACGGGACATCAGCCCGGGTGAGAGGTGTTCCCCAAAGGGACTCGGGATGTCATCTCCACGGCAACAACACAAAACTATTCAAAGAGACAGACATGCAGCTGGGGTACCCACATCCCTGTGTGCCACGACAAACGTGACATGTCTCTAAATTTTGTTTAGTCTTTGTCATAGTCATTAAAAAAAAATTATTTAAATTGTCTTCGGTTTCTCAAAGCAAATTTCCACTGCAGAGCGAAAAGTCAAGTGAGCCAGAGGGTCCCCCACTTTCTCTTTCGGCAACGCCCCTGGGAGAGCTGCCGAAGATTAACCCTGAAATCAAACAAAAGCTCAAAATTTATATATCTTATAAATCAAAGAAGAGAAAGAAAAATAGGTTTAAACAGCTCACCTATATACAGTTAGTGACAGAGAGCAAACAAAGACCAGACGAATAGATAAATAAAAAAAATAAATAAACAAAATGCAGGCTAAATGGTCCAAGTACCTTCTCACTATGGCTATGCTCCTCATTTAGCGTTGTGCTACTGCATGTATCAACGCCAGAGTCTTTAACTTGGGGTTCGCACAATTCCAAGTCCTCTTCGAACGAACGGCCCCCAAAACGCACCGTTTTCTTTTGCCTCTCAGATAAGGTGTAAGCCGAGTCCAACAAAATTGCCTGCTCATGAGTGTTTCTTTTTCCCCTTTGACTGCCCCCTACAGGTGTGGGATAAAACAAAGAAAGAAAAAAACAGAAAAAAAACATGCAGAAGTGTAAATAAAACAAAGGAAACATGAAATGGCGAAGGACTCCGGACAGAGCAGGACTCCGCATGTCTCACCAAAGACATTGTGGAGGCCTCGCTGCCATGCCACCAAGCGTGGTCCCACCAGTGGCCATCCATATCTCCTGCGGGCGGGGGGGTGGGGGGGGTCAGACACACAAGAGAGGACAGCAGAGGGCATGTGAGGAGGACAGGACACGTCCGTCGATGACGAGCTGACGTACAACAGCCACACACACACACCCACGCACATGCATGCACATCTCCTTGGAAAAAAAGATCAAATAAAATGACAAGAAGCCAGCAGCTGCCCACCTCTGAAGCTCCCCATCCTTTAATTTAAAAAGTAAATTAAATTAAAACAAGTAAGACAATATTCTGTGGAGCAGAGCATTTAAACATGGCTTTACAAAGCCATGCACCAAAACAGCTGCCTTTCAGTAGCAAAAATAAATAAAAACAGCAAACAAAACAGAGAGTCTTATAGCTGGCATTCAGCAACTTTAATGGCAGTGTGTGGTGGTGCAAACCACGGATGCAAGAGCAGCCCACGCTTTAGATGTAAAAAATGCCCTTGCCTCTATCTAAGCTGTTCGGTTTAACTACACACAAAGATAATTTTATCCAGGAAAGGGGAAGAAAAAAAACACTGGCTATACAACTATAAAGATCAAAACCAACAGCTGTCCTCCAATCACACTTTACTGTTTTAGCAGGGTCTCCGATTTATTATATGGAGTACAAATGCATTTCCTTTCAGAAAGGTTTTTACAAAGCACAAACAATCCCAGTATGCCTCTGGAATAGGAAATCGAATTAGCATATTTGCATAGTATTTTTATGTTTGATGTAAGATAAGGGACCACGTTCATTTCATATTGTCTTTAGTTCTTTTCCCGTTATATTTTAAGTATCTGTGCAGGCTAAGATAAGACCATTGTCCCCTTGGAGAGTTCAGTACGAGCTTTGAAACATTGCTAACATTTAAAGAGTGTTATATTTTAAATGCAAACATCTCACATACATCCTCATCATTTTGGGATACTGTTTGATATTACGTTGAGGCTAACAGACGTAAGATACAATTATATTTTAATCAAAAACGATACCAAGAATCCTACTAGATCTCAAAATAGATAAGTACTTAAAAAAAACGCTGTTGGGCTGAAAAGCACTCAGAAAACTGTATGCTGACGACACACACGCATGCGCGCGCAGACACACTCCCACACACAGAGGAAAAACACAATCGAAAAGTTAGAATTTGATGCTGTCTATAAGGAATGACGCACCGACTTCTTCAAATGGATAAAACGCAGAAACACCCGCATGACATACTGATCCCCGTCGTTAGTCAGGGAGACGCAGTCTGTCCAGATCACGTCCAGGGTGCTTCTGTTATAGCACCAGCACCGGGAGAATCGGCACAGAAATAAAACGGCGGAGAGACGCGCTTGTTTGGCAGCCAATCCTGCACACGGAGTTCATCTCCTCTGCAGTTCACTGTATAAAAGCGATCGCTCCGATACCAGCAAGACGGGATCAATAGAGGGCAGGTCCCCGGGTGAAACCCTGACCCGCTCGCTGTAAACACTCATTTCTCACCTTTAAAACTCGACAGCGGGATGTGTCTGGGAGCATTAGGCTTTCGAAGCACCTAAAAAAGCCGGCGTTTTGAAGGAATATGAAAGGAACCTAATAACTCGTGATTTCCGAACATGCAAACGTTTCAGGATCTACACTAGAGATAGGAAATTGGAATCTGCTTTAACGATTCGTTCACTTCAGACACGGGGAGGTCTCTTTAGGAAATTTTTCAGCATATGTGTCTCCTTCTCCTACTTAAGCTTACTGTATATTTAAATATAGGCCTAATTAAAAAAATATACATTGTATATTACATTGTTGCCAGCTCTCAGGCATCTGGCATGACACTCACGCCTTCAGACTCTCGCGCTCCCGCAAAAAAACTTACCGTAAATTTATATTATTCCATCCACTACAAACCTAAAATTACATAAAAAGCTTTGGGGCAGTTTGCAAACTTTACAGACTATTTACAAAGTAATAAAATTATTACATACATGTAAATGCGTGTGCTGACTTGCCTCGAACTGGAAATCTCACGCTAAGTCTGACTAAAGTTGGCAACCCTGATATGGTACATCAGTTTAATTAAATTATTATACTTGCCATAGTGGCTTTTTCGGTCGTTTGAACGTTATGATATAGGCCAGCTTTACTCCTGACCGAAACGATCAATCACACAGATCGAATCGGGAACCACTCATTGAACCAAATGAACAAATCGGTGCAGTAACCTAGATTATTTCGTTCAATTAAAATATTTGTCCAAAAACACACAAATCTGATCTACGCAAATCCACAGTGGTGTGAAAGCGTTATATAATAGCATAGGATATAAATATATAGCTTACTGCATATCTGCATAACATCTACTTTTAGCTAATTTATTATCTGTAATAAAATCGAGTACGGAAGCTGTAAACTAAATCTCGCTGCACCTGTGCAGTGACAGTTGTACTTGTGCAATGACAAAGGTATTCTATTCTAATTTAAAAACGTTTTCTTATTCACAACAAAAATTACATTTTAATGTACCATATAATGACTAGAAAGACTGTAGTTACCTATGGCATACTCATGCTTCGGTTTTTGCGAAACACCCGAATTTGGCATAGAGGTAGTGTAAATATTTAATTCGTGTTGTTTTCACTCTCAGTTAATTTATACTGGAGAATCAAACAGAACAATCTATTAAATTATTAAATCTTTTAAATAAGCAGTAAATCAGTCCATGTTTAAGAGATTAAGGAGCTCCCTATTTAAATAAATATTGGGGCAAAACACAAGCACTGTATGGTCTGATAACTAGAAAGCATGAAATAACAAGTTAACCTCTCAAACCGCAGGCCTGACTAAAATAATTTCTAATACAGATACAAATCACCGTTTAAAAATGTCGTTTTGTAGATCACAGTCTGATCTAAATAAACGCTTAGTGGGCTACATAAACACCGCAGAACGTATATAGGCTAAATTAAAAAGGTGCTTTTTCCCAAAAAATTTACGGCCACGAAACATTTTCCCACCAAATTTCCATCGGTGCTATAAGAAGCTATAAGTAGCCGCGCGCGCCGGACCTGCAGTTATTCGGCAGACTGCAGTTCACCGACGCCGACTCGACCCCAGAATAACAAGTAACGCCCTGAAACTAAGGTCAGATGCGTCTGTCAAGTTCTGGTGCGTCTGTCCATTACGTCGTGAGGAAAGACAAGGTATTCAGGAGGAAAAGAGTACATCTGGATAAGTAACGTTTTATTTTTTTAATGAGCTATACGAAATGAATACAAGAATATGGCCACGGCCGATTACCCGGCCTTCAGCCCATGAGAAGAGATGCCGAGACCCCGCATTCCTATGAACACATCCCGGACTTTTTGTACACTTTATACGGTAAATTATACCTGAGACAAATGTATGAGATTCAGATCAGAATCTCAACTTGTGTAGACATGAATCTTACGGAAAACCATGTTGATGAAGTAACCTAATTCGGAGGGGATTAGTTTTACCTAAGGGGGTTCGGTGTATAGTTTGTAAAGTGATTAGTCTGACCGATTCGGACAGGAGAAGAAACGTGTGTAATTTTCCCCAAATTACCAGAGATAGCGGAGATAAAACTAATCCCGCACGGATGCTAACGTCAGAGTTAGCACATCTTAAAACCAAATGACAACAGAATTTTCATTTTTGGATGACCAGACTCTTTAAAATACTAATCAAACAAATACTAATCATATCGTTAAAATACTAATCAAACAAATACCGTACAGTTGCTTACAAATCGGCGTTACTCAGTACTGTTGTGCTGCTGTGCACCTACGGTAGATGTTGGTTTTCAGGCGTTTATATTGAAAACTCAGTACCCATCCAAGCTAAATTTTTAACGAATAAAATGCTGATTCCGTTTAACAAGAAAGAGGCGTGGCTTTATAGACATGTACTTATAACCGATACGGCAATGCGGCCAAATGCTTAGGAGAGAGTTTAATACTGGGGGGGCATAACAATTTAAATATGAAGTTCTATTTTTTTTGGAGGAACAAATGAAATGCACGCCCCCCCCCCCCCCCCCGGGTTCATACGCCCGTGAATTCAGACTGGACTTCTATTACCCAAAGAGGTCCGTTTTCACTGAAATATAGAATGAAATTCGCTGCTGATTTTTTTACCGTGGAGGTTTGTAATAATTACAGACATGGCAGATTCGGATAAAAAATAACGGACCTTGTATGTAATTGCTTCAATTACATTTTGTCCCCAGGTAAAACTAATCCCGTCCTAATAGGGCTTAAGTCTGCAAACTAAAGAAATATGAACTAGGGAAATAGCATGGTAACCAGGCGTAGGGTGAGGGGGGCAGGTGTATCGGGGTCAGAGGTGTGACGTCACGTCGCATTATATGGCGATTTTGTAGTCGCGCTGTTTGTTTTTTTTATTCGTAAACTATTGCTGTTACAATTACAATCTATAAAGTGATAGTCATCTTTCCATTTTTTACTCAGATTCATCTTTCGTCGTGTGGTGGGCAGTGGGTCACACTGTAACGGTGCATGTTCCCCAACCAGGCCTGACCTGATATTAGACTAATATGGCAGTTTAAGGATGGTACTGTTCCCCATTATGCTGAACTATTATTAAGAATTATTAAGATTATGCACAGATTGCGAGATTGCGCCACGACTGTCAGGCCATGCACTGTGGAAAAATGACCTCACCTCAGGCTCCACTATGATGCCCCTGTCACTCTCCTGCACCCTGTCTTCTCTCAAAAACACATCCTAACTGTATGGAAAAAATCACTAGCACAAACAAAACACATATTAACTAGCGCCTTGGAAATTGATATAAGTAAAATAAATTTCATTAAATAGGGGATTTATTGAATCCCTTCTTAGCGATTGCTCCGTTCATAAAAAGTGCTGGATGTTATGCCAGCACTGTTTATGAACAAAATGATTCTGAGTTTCTGGTAACTCAGTTGCTTACTTTATGGCATTTTCCAAATAAATGCCAGGTTTGGCCCCGTCTTTGATGGACATCTTACTCATTCCTATGTCCTACCAGCAAACACAGTGGGATGAGAATTGTGACATAAACGCAATTCACTGCTACGTTATCAGCATTGCTGTTTGTGGTATGCTGTCAACTAACCAAGCTAGTTGCAGTTTGCAAATAAGATAATGTTCAAGAAAATTGATGGACAAGGGACGATTAAATTCCAATATTTCACACAATCTTTTATTGACTAACTGTTGGTTATGATACGAGGTCATCAGTGAATTAAGCTTACACTGAAAGCCGTGCAGTGTTTTCCCGCTCACCACTCTCTACGCCTGTTGTCTCTTCACTCGCAGGTCTGTAAGTGAGTGTCTGCCCGCCAGGGACACATTTCCCAACAATGTAAGTTGCAGCTGTGCTTTTGGGACACACAGCCCAGAGCTGGAGTATAGAGTAAACCATTTTAATTAACGGAAGGCAGGGGTTCTCTAGGTGAAGACTGTCAGAAAAATCTGTAAATTATGTGATGAGATATATTTATCATATATTTTTATTTTTTTTGTAAACCAAGCATTATGTTATATCTGATAGTATTGAGGGGGATAGTCTCCCCTTTTCTAAACATTTGGGGGACCTATGATGGCAACCAAAACAAATTAGATGAAAAGTACACTAATCATGTAGAACAGTGTCTGGGGATGTAAATCCAGAGGCAAAAATTTGTTTAATGCAACAATCCTACAAGGGGAAATAACCTTAAAACTTGCGCCTAACAGGGTGAGCAACCACAAGACTAGGACGTACATATTACTTAAGGAGGCTGCATACCAGCAGATGCAAACATCCAAACACAGGTGAAAATGCAGCAGTGCTCGAAATGGACTGTTTAAATTTAACCAGGCCCCAGGGAGAGGAGTTGAGCCAAACTATATGTCACTGGCACAGGTGAAAAATGCAAGTTCTCGACACCACAGAGCAGCCCCCCCCTCCCCCAGCACCTGTCCAAACACCAATTCCTTTTTCGGAGGTGATAAACTGTAAGCTGCACGAAGCCAAGAATCCCTGAAAGCAACACCCAGCACTGACCTGACACCTCAAAGTCACAGCGATCAAACCCTGGAGAGGGAACATAAATCTAACCTCTGCTGCCCAAGCTAATCGGGGGTGAGGAGACCGAGAGAGCGAGAGAAGCAAAGAAACGGAGCAAAGTGAGAGATGGAGAGAGAAAGTAGGGAGATGAAAAGGAGAAATGAAGGCAAGGGATACAGAAACAGAAGGAAGCACCGAGGAAGAACAAGAGGAAAAAGATTTGAGTGAAAGAAAAGAGGCAAGATAGCAAACAGAACGAGGAATGCATGTTATTCATTTTATTAAAAATATAATAGGTATCCACTTGACAGATGGAAGCAATGTGAGGGGAAAAGAGAACAAGGCAGAGGGGGCGGACAGAGAAGCGAATGGGTGTCCGAGGTAAGCCTGCGTCCTACATAACTTTAAGTGCTCCGAGTCTATTACAGAGTCTCTGAAGGAAGAACATCGGAAGGGAAACATACAATCCTACAAGGTTTCTAACAAGGACGTCGACAGCCCTGCAGTCCGGAGCACTAGGGCGACAGTGGTAAATGAGCGCTCACGCCGCGAGGAAGCCCTGCTCTAAGAGTACGACAGAGAATGGGGCCAGGCATCCCGAGCTGGCATACTTACGGCAAACTGGGGGTGGGGCGAGATGTCACCCAGGAGGGGGCGCTGCTGTGGGCAAGACTGACTCTGAGAGGAAAAAAACTGTTTGGCTTTTGCTGCTCGTTGAGATCCCGTAAGCCCTGATTATGTCCGTTAACTGGTATTTGGGACTGATTTTATTTTAAAAAAAAATAATAAATGTTTTCTGTTCAGTTTTTAAAAATTGGATAGATCTGTGAAGTGGGCAGTTGATTGATCAATATGCATACAGCAGAATATTTAAAATCCTCTGGCAGAGTCAACTAAAATGAAGAAAAATCTGATTTATTATTTATGCGTGAAATGAACCATTTTCCTTGAATAAATTATTTTTTTATCAAAAGGCCAGAGCCGAATTCGATTTACCTACTACCAACTAGGAGCTAAGGAAAGCACCGGTTTGTGAAAAAACAGACGATCCATGCACTGCAATTCATGTATCCACAAACCTAAACCTTGATTTGTTCACGGTTAGTCTTAAAAACCATGGAAATGCTGTTTGATCCTTCTTCTAAAACATACACAAGTCACTGCTGTCAAAAAACTAATTGTTCCCCTTTATATTATTAAGCCACTAACCACGAAGCCAGTTTCTGTAAGAATAGCACTCCTTTTTCCTACATAAATGTAACCACAATTACTTGGAAAAATATGCCCATGTTAATGTCAGTGGGGGTTACTAACTCTGTGCTTTTAATTGGAAAACCTCCCCTCGTCTGTTTACGCAGAGCGAGGCTGTCTTGTACAAACACACTTGGAAAAGCATTTTCCTGATTTGCTTATTTGCCTCTGAAGTCCTTCTTCCTTGACGTCAGACATGGATCGTCAATGTGTGTCCCCCCCCACCCCCCACACTGTTAAAAAACGACACGATGCAGGTATGGGCCGCGATTGGAACCTTGTTCTAAACCATTTGCCGGCACGCAGCTGAGAATTGTGGGAAACACAGTGGTCAAACAAAGAGACGGGAACTGACACAGCATTTGAAGAGGGTGAAAATCCTTATACTGCAAGTGTATTATTTATCATGTAATTTCAATAAGTCACCCCATGCAGGACAGTTAAGGAAGTGGGCTGTTAGACTGGAAGCTGGGTCGTTTCTCTCCATCATTTTTACCCTGCCGACCTACCTTTGAAGAATGTTCTTGAATTTAATTAAAATAAATGGGTTGGGCTGTTTAAATATGAAAAAAAAAACTGCATTTCACTGTTGGGAAGTAGATAATTTAATGGCATGTAAACATAAGGTCAATAAAGTCTGGTGTTAAGTGTTAAAAATGAGTCATGTTTACATGAATGAAAGCCCTGCTTTTAATCACTCCTGTGGATTTTTAAGCTGCTTGCCATCTTTCCGCAGCTGTTGTCCAGTTTATCTACTGTTCAACCCGACCCCCGACCTCCTGTTCTGATAGGGCCAGACAGATCCTCTGAATGCCAACACAAAACACATTTCCTCCTGGTTTAGTGAAAGCAAGAGACCACAAAATGGGCTCCAGACCACCTCCGCCTCGTTCCCCCCCCCCCCTCCACAAACACACAGTCTCCCACCACCTTCCATAAGGCTCTGTGGCTTTCCGGAGCAGGAAACTCATCAAGGCGAGGGATTGCAGGCGTCAGCATTCCCGGGAACTCGCGCGCTTTGGGCTGGGGCCACTGATGGTGTAAAACGCTGACAGCAAGCGGCCACATCCGGGCCGGGCCTCATGGCCCGCCACCCTTCCATCACTCTGACAACTCAATAAAAACCCATGTAAACTATTAATTGGATCATTAATTATTGACACTTTTCGTTTTTTCTCACTGAGATTTTGGAGACCCAGAGATGTGGGGAAAGATTAGGGGCAACGGCACATGCGTTTAGACACAGAATCATGGGGACCTGCCTCCCTGTCACTCCATGGGGCTGAGTGGGTTAGGGCGAGCATCCTGGGCGGAGACAGGCGATCCCTTAGACTGCCTTCTGCCAGGACCCACTAGCTGAGGACCTTTCTCGCTTTGGTTTCAGTTTGCCATCTGATACCTGTTGTCAGCCGAAGTCAATAGGCCTTTTGGAGTATTTCATTTTTCCTTGTGAATGCTTTTGGTTGAGTTAAAAGCATACCCGTGTAATTTATCATTCCTTGCTAAGGAACAGGAGGTTAAGGATAGACAACAGGTATTTTCACACATGGAAGTCTTTTCTGGAACCAAAACCTTTTTCCAGAACCAGGGACTACCGTCATGTTCACACTGCAGGAACCTGACTCCATTGTAGTTCCTCTGAGGCAGTTCCAGAACCCTTTTGAGAACCGACTCCAGACTAGGTACTTTTCGTTCGAATACAAACTACTACGGAGGCACTTACAACGATAGTTTGCTCATTAGTTTACCACAAACACCAACGCTAACATAGAAATTACACAGAAGTGTAGAAAATGATGTAATGGAGCAAAAATCCATTTCTGCATCGGATTGATTGCTAAGCAATATACTTTTGTCCAATACGAGCATTCATGGGTGCCAGTGATGAAACTTGCCAGCACTATTAGCGAGATAACTTTACATTGTTTTTTATTCAGTTGAAAATGATCTGCCAGATTTAATAAGAATCATGAACATGTTGCGGGTCAAATATGTAAAACATAAATAAAATACCATGCCCCATTTTGACTGCTCATTTATCACGGTCGCCAGTAATCATTTTGAATAAAAGCAATACCTGGCAAGTACCTAAAATCTTAAAAACGCACTCTGGTATAAAGTGTCCACATAACGTGACCCCAACATGATTATTGCATGCCTTCATGAGTCTATTTTTACCTTTTACATTCAGTTAAGCAGTAGTAAAAGAAGTCTAATTGATCGCTTTTACTACAATTCAGGATAAGTACATTACTTCAGTGTACAACAGCTGGACACACTCAGAAACCCTTTGCTACTTGTCAACCTCTATCTCAGCTACCAGAAGACCAGCCCCATTTCCCCGTAGCCCCTGCACCACAACGGCCACGATCAGAGGATTTCATCTGGGCTTGCAGCTTTTCCTTCATTAACGTGCACCTCAAGGGTTAAGGAGCAGAATCCCTTTCGGGCCCTCGAACCAATGTCCTGGAAGCTCTAGGCCTCCTGGTTTTCTTTTGAACTACAGAATCAGAGCCTGTGGGGAGGGCGGGGGAGCAAGATCTGATCTCTGACAGTCTGTGATCTTGCTGCTCCAGACGTTCTCTTAGAGATGTTCCTCCCACCTGATAAAAAATCTGCATCACTCCATCTGTTTTTGCAGGATTTCAGAGAAGTCTGTGGAATCGGAGACTAAATGGACCTTATTTTCATAAATAAATAAAGCTCATCTGGCTTTCTGCGTTTCACACATTTGGTTTACCCTTTAAGCAGCTACAGAGCAGCATGTCTAGACTGAAGCAGTCAGATCTAGTACTCTGCCCAGTTCTGATGTGAACCGTTTCCTCTCCAGCTGAAACGCAGCTTCTCAGGTATGAAACGATTCAGCATGTAGATGCGGCAGAAGGGGAGGCAAGATGGCCGCATACATGTCCACAAGATCCGCTCCCTCTGCTGAGAAACGCTGTCACGTGACCACACACGTGGGATCCGACGTGGTGAACAGACGGAAAGTCTCTCTGAGGGGGGGCTGTGGACCCTGGAAGGAGGATCAGTGCCCATTAGGCCAACAGACCTTTCACACCTATGCTCCCCCGCCCCCAATCCACCTCCACACGGTTTAGAGAGCACAACATGATGCATTCTTGCCCTGCCAATAAATGGCCATTATTCACGCCCCCCCCCCCCCAGCACCTAACCACTCAACCATCTCCTTAAAACTGCAACTCGCTGACGAGTCACATATGGCAGAAAGGTGCTTTAACCTCCACTTCTCTCCCTTCTTTCTCCTCTAGAGGTACAGATTGCGTGGCATGTCCATCCTTCGCCTCCGTGTCAGCTGCTCACGTCACATGACGCTCCCCGCAGGGGTTGGTCACTACCCTGGCCGACCTGGCACACGCTGATCTTCACAGAGGAGAATCGGACGTCACGTTTGATATGCGGCCTGGAGTCGCAACCTTCATTCACAAAATGAGCCTTTTACTCAGCTGCCTGACAGCTGGTCATGCTCACACAGCAACCTTCAACGGTACCATGCAGACTTTTTTATTGGCAGGTACTCAAAGCCTTTGACACATTAAAGGGGCACCGCCCCCCCCCCCACATGCCTGACCTTCAACACAACATCAGCCACATATATATTTATACATATCCATCTTCCAGGTAGTATGGCATTGTTTTTCATTTACGAAAGGCAGACAGGCATCGCATATAAGACCGTTCACTGATATTCTTCTTGAATAATGCATGAATCACATTAGATAACAGTTAATAAATTAAAATTCAAAACGTATAAAAATAATAAATTGCATTTTGGGAGAATTCAGCTGCTGCAAAACAGACAAGAATGATTAACACCCCCCCCCCCTCCAGAATAAAAAGAAAGATCTATATGGGTGTTTCCTGCTAACAATCCAACTTTCATTAAATAATATTTTCTCCATATTGGACTACGCAGTTTGCGGTAGTTTTGACAGTAAGTCAGCCTGTCCCCCTCACCTCCCAATCCCAGTAGTACGACCTGACATATAGCCAATGCGATTTTGACACCATCGAGACTTACAGCACTGGGTCAATCCCGTCAAACACGTACACAGCCTTTGGAGCATGCGTCTTCACGGGGTGTAACTATAGTGACCGGAGTCAAACGTGTCACGCACTATAGCTGTCTGTGCAGAGGCTCCCAAGGCACCCTACATCACGTGAACAGGGGTTCATAAATTGTTTAGAAAACACGGCCTCCCCAGAACCGTGGCGAGCACTGGGAGGGGGGATTTTAAATCCTGTGAAGTGTGCGACATCTCCATCACTTCCCGTAAGAGGGACCTGCCTGCACACAAGCCGCTGAGAATCGTGTATGACGGGAAGCGAATCGGTATTCCCACTCCAGCTTCCCGACAGCCCGTTCACACACCAGGCCAGTAACACCAGAGCACCCAGACTCCTGGTTCTCTGCCTGTCACACATTCCCCTGAGCTTTGGTCCATAGCAGTGTTTAAAAGAAGGAAAGCCCAGGTATTAATAATTAAAAAGACCTCTTCCCTTCTGCAGGAGGACAGGGATGGTTATGTAATGATGGCAGGCAGGGATGGTCCCATGAGCCTCCTCTGTTTCTCCTCACTAAACTCCGCCAGGACCACCTCCTCCCCCATCCTACCTTTCCCTTCATCTCGGCACTCCTTATGTCTACTTCCTTTTCCCATCTTCCCTTCTTCCAGTATTATTCCTCCTGCCAGCCTCTATCCTCTCCCCTTCCTTCTTTCCTACTATCTCCATCCCTTATCTCTCATTCTCCCTGCTGTATTTCTTCTTCCTACCCCCTTCCTTCCTTATCTCTTTCTCCTGCTTTGCTTCTCCCTCCTTCCTGTCTTCCCTCCTTCATCTCTTTCCCCCTACATTCTCTGTTTGAGCCTTAATCCTCCCTGCCTTCTTCCTCTCCCCTGCCTCCATTTTTCCTCCTCTCTCTCTCTCTCTCTCTCTCCCTCCCTCCACCCTGTCTCTTCCTCCCTCTCTCCTGTCTCCGTTCTGTCAGCCGTGCTTCACTCAGCCAGGTGGGAGGCTGCACTCGCGGCTTTGACAGCAAAATCAATTTGCACTTACAACAAACAGTGGCAGCATTAAGCTGTCAGCCTGCACACTGCTCACGGGACCCGCGCGCACGTTAATTCTGCAGGAAACCTGCTCTTGTCTGCCGCCTTTCTGTAGCAATGCTTTGCCCGTGTGTGTGTTTGTGCGCATGTGTGTGTGTGCGGGCGTGTGTGTGTTTGTGCGCCCGAGCGGGTTTATCTATTCTTATGGGGACACAATGTCCCCATAACGTGATAAATATCCATTTTTTTTCCCTTATGGGGACCGGTTTCCTGGTCCCCATAAGGGAAAACTCTATTTTATAAAAATCGGTGACTGCTATGAAAAAACTAAAAATGCAAAAACTCTTGTATTTTGTTTGGTTACTTATGGTTATGGTTAGGGCTGGGTGGGGGTTAAGGTTGTCATAGTTAGCGTTAGCATTTTTCCCATTGAAATGAATGAGCGGTGCCCATAAGGATATGTTTACCCTACATGTGCGTGTGTGTGTGTGTGTGTGTGTGTGTGTGTATGCACACTCACACATGCTAGCATGTCCCATAACCATTTTCTCTGAGGAACAGATCGTGAACAGTGGGGGGGGAAGGGGGAGATTTCACTAATCCCATCAACAACAAGCGACCGTGAATGTGAAGAATTTTCCCCACACATGAACAGACCGCTAACAAAACTTCCTTCATATAGCAGAGCCTCTAGCATACAGCTGCAGAGCTTTGCTCTCCATGCCTCCTGATGGGAATCTCGAAGAATCCAGCATATAAACGGAAAGTCATCTTCTGGCATCTCACCTCACTGCTGGGGCTTGCGCACCACGCAGGAGGCACAGAGGGACGCTGCGTATGCTTGGTGACATTCGTGACACGCTCTGGGAAGCCACTGTACTCACACGGGTTAACCCTCTCAGCACCAGAATGGCTCAGAACTGAGCTTACTAGCAGGATTATAATAGGACCAGGGATTTAAAGGATATCTTACGTGCTCTGGACAAAACTGGTTAGCTGACTGCCAGTAAGTGCAAGGTGGGGCAGGGCCTTGTATGCTAATTATTATGAACATCTAGCATCAGCACTTAAAGGTGGGGCTGGACTAGCCTGCCTGCACCCCGAAGATGACACAGCAGGGGTCGCTAATATGTCCCTTGCAAACGTTCCGTTAATTAACGTCTGAGACCTATGTCCGCACTTGCGCAATTCTGCTGCAAAGCCCGACCCCCCACATTCAAAACAGGCTCGCAGCCAGGTTACGTAACAAAGTCTATCAGAGCGGACTGTGCGGTCGTGGGAGAGATCCGACCCCTGCCAAGGGCACCCCCTGCTGGGCAAGGAAAGAAGCAGGTTTACACAGGATGGCAATCATGAACACACATTCATGAGCAGGTCTGCACACGCTCTCTGTGTGCTCTCACTTTGCACGCATTCATCCACACATGCTTGTCTGCATACGCTCATCCGCACACATCTAGCCAAAGGGGAGGCGCTATGAACAGCAGGGGAAATACTGAAGTGGAGTGATGAAAAAAGACACGGACAGACCTTCAGACACCAGGAGAAAGAGGGTGAATTATCTTAGGATGATACAGCGGTTCATACAGACATTGTTACATACACAGTACAGCCAGATTCCAGGCTAATTGAAACAACAGAGAGGCAGTAACAGTTACACATAAAACGTTTTTTTTTCTTAAACAAAAGCAATAGTATCGGAAGGAAGGGTGTCAGGTTCCTGTCTTGGGTACACTGTTTTTCTAAAACTTATTTTAATTTATTTAATGAATGAACTTTTTTGCTGTTGACAGAGCTACACAGTCATGCAATTTGAATTGATGCAATTTTTCAAAGGTGTTAAATCTGTAATGAGGGACAGGGGCTGTGTTCTTAATGAGATAAGCTTCCATTATCTGATTCTTCGTGGAATTCAAACAAACCTGAATAAATCAGTATTGAACTTAATTTGGTTAATTATTTGTAGCCTTTTTAATTACTTAATTCGAATAAGGAAAGTCAATTATAAGAAAAACATTACTGTAGTACTATTCACAAAATAAATAAAAAAAACTCCCTTACCTTTAATTTCTTCATTATAAAGCATTTTCAGAAAACACAAAATAGGTTCTACTGAAGGACATTTTACGGAGCCTTAACTTTATTTAACTATGCAATTTGATCAATCCACAGCTCAATCAAAGTGAAAAGCTTCATTCATTAATTAGTTAAGAGCCTGGCTGGAAGCGAATCCGGTCTGTCCTGACACTCGTGAGCCTGACACCCCTGATCTATGGGCAAACATACACACACTATATTATCGCAGACAGAAGTATGCAACTCAAAACACCAAATCTGGATCGAAGACATTTTAGTTATTAAATTGGATTAATGATATTTTAATTACTAGACGCAACTGAAACAAAGCTGCTTTAATTCACATCAAGGGAGGTGTTTGCCTGCAGGGTTTGTCTTACAGACAACACATGCAGGTTCAATTGGCTCTCAGATTGAGACATCTCTGCAGGATGGAGTAGTGGGTGTATGGAAAGGTGGGCGGGTTATATCGAAAGGTGGGCGGGTCATATCGAAAGGTGGGCGGGTTATATCGAAAGGTGGGCGGGTCATATCAAAAGGTGGGCGGGTCATATCAAAAGGTGGGCATGTCGAAAGGTCATTTCTATTGGCCGAAAATAAACATTATTTCAGGAAGCCCAGACATATAGGTCAGGCAACGACTATTAACAGACATCTGTATTACTGCCATATGTCCAATAAGTGCAACTACATATGTGGTTCCACCCACTTGGTATCTATTCCTGTCAACACGCCCACCTTTCAACACACCCACAGACCTTTTGACACGCCTACAAAGCGTTCAACACGCCCACAAACATTTCAACACGCCTGCAAACCTTTCGACACACCCACAAACATTTCAACACGCCCATAAACCTTTTGACATGCCCACTACTCCAGCTTGCAGAAACCTATACTCGCTGAGATTAGCGGCGGGGGGACACAGGGCTTTCGTACCTTTCTCGCTCACTGATTCGCTCTCAATCTCCACGTCCTCGCAGCTGGTGTACTCCGGCGTGGTGGCCAGCTCCTCCTCCGAGCTGCTAAAGGACAGCTGCCGCATCTTGCCGCCCCGCTTGGCCTTGTGGGGCCGGGGCGGTGGCGGCCGCACTGACTCGGACTGGTCGGAACTCAGCGAGTCATTGCGGAGCATGCTCTCCATCTTCTCCCGCTTGCTCTTCCGCATGGCGGAGCCGGGGTCCAGGTGGTGGTGCTGTGGTGGGGGCCGGCGAGCGGGGCCCCCCTGCCCCCGCCGGCCCTCCCCCAGAACAGGGCTCCGGTGGGGTGTGGGCGGGCTGTGGCGCCCAGGCACAGGGGACGTCCTCTCCACCGAATACGAGCGCGTTCTCTCAGCCGGGTGCAGCCGGCCCGACGGCTCGTCCATTTCGGTGTAGGCCAGTGACACGTCGCTATGACGACGCTCGTGCCGTGCCCGTGACACCTCAGCATGCATGCGCATCTGCTCCTCGTACGGCTGCGGCTTTACCGGGTAGCGTGCCAGGTTGGGGTCACTACGGTAACGTGCCTGGTACTCTTCCTCCCGCTCGCCGTGTGGCCTGTCTACCTCCTCCTCCGGCGGGTAGTCCTGCCACCGTCCCCGCCGCTCCTGGTACTCCAAGCGGCCGTCCTCGGCATCCTCGTATGGCCACGAGCCCCGTGGTCCCCGGTGGGGGTCCCGGTCCCCGTAGTCAGACGGCGATCTGGGCATCCCGCCGTCCGCCGGGGCATACTGCGAGTGGTCCCCCCTCTCCTCCCTTTGGTCGTATTTTTGGTTTGAATCCCTGGATGCTGATGGGCTTCTTTTCCTGTCAATCAAAGAGAGGCAGCCAATCAGTACTCAGCTTGATTAAAAAAAAAAAAGAGCCATTGGCAGCAACAGGAAAAAGCCAGAGTATAAGGACATATTCGTAATAATTTAAGATTTAAGATTCTTTCATGCAGGTAAAAGGAATTAAAGAAAACAAACTTTTTTCTCTGCGGAGGTTAGTAACAAGAAGTGGAACGAGAATAAAATGTTTCATTCTCTTTGATGTTCGGTTAAACTAGATTTTTAAATAAAATAATCATTTAATTAATTCTGGCGTCTTTCACAAAACTTCTACATGGAGAAATGTTTGGCTGTGTTTAGAGAGCTCAGGAGATCTGGATTTTACTGAAATCTGGGGTGAATGGGGAGAGCTACAGAAGCCTCCCTTCCTGTTCAGAAGAAGGACCGTGACACACGCTGTCGAAACCGGCCTACAGGGCGGCGACAGCAATGGAAAGGAACAGAAGAATGGCCTCACTACACAACACCAGCAGTGATAAATCCCACTGAAAATTAAAGGCCAGATCCCACCTACAAGAAAACGCCAAAGCTGCAGTTTACTTCTTGACTTCTTGGTACTATAGATTCGGTTGCTCTTCGTCGCAATGGAGACCATGGGTGAGTGGCCATCCCATCCTCCCCCATCCCTCAGCAACCCGGACACATCCAGAGCATGTATCCAGCGAGTCGCACCCAAGGGACTCGGAACTGCCTCTTCTCGTGTCTAGAGGCCTCCTTCCTCGCCCATCGGATTGGAGTCCGACCCGGACGCTTCCCATTCGGCGCCTGAAGTGGCTCCAGCAGCAGCAGAGTCTCCTAAGGTTCAACACTTTGCATTTCACTGCTGACATCTTTAACCTTCGGAGGTACAGTACCGGTCCTGGCTGATGTGGTGCCCTGAGCGAACTTCACCACCAGCGCCCCCTGTCTGAGGCAAAGTGAATGAGGCTGGCAAGTCAGCCCCCCCACTCAGATGGTGGCATCCTAGGCAGCCACCTATATCCCTTACAGGACCGACCGGCCCTGTCAGACCAATGGGGGCCGGACATTGGTTGAAACTAGGATAGTCGCTGGGAATTGTGGCAAGACTCAAGACCGAAATGGATCAATACGACACAACCAGACAATATATCACTAATCTGTAAAAGAGAATTTTGTCGTTTAACACAAAGATATAGAATAACGCAGAAGCCCACAGAACCGTCCTGCACATTTCACGGTGTACACAACATGGATATGGATCCTTCTGATGCCACAGTTAATATGTGTTAAGTACTACATATATCCGAATAATTGCACAAAGTATAAATGTCAGTCTAGTTGCATATATGCGTGTAGGGGTCAGTCTGTTTGTGTTTGAAAGATTCTGCGGGGTGTTTTCTCACGTGTCAGCAATGACAAATACCAGTCATAATGGACATGTTCTGACCGGGGGGGGGGAAGGTGGGTTTGAGTCACATCGGAAGTCCATGTCTAGTTATGAGTGATGTCCCTAAGCTTGAACGCATTAGGAAAAACATCATTAATGAGTTTGCTTCACTACTCCGCAGATGAGGGGAGGTCCACCTAATTCGGCCTCTTTCACGCAGACCACCTGCCCCCCGGCCATGTCCACTCAATGCCCGCCTCATCTGAAGCATCAACGCAGAAGCCTAATTTCACTTCAGGCATGCAATACTCACAGAGAGCAGCACTCAAACTCCTCTCCTTGATATTGCTTCAAGTGATAACTGACATTACGGCAAATTTCACACACTATTAGTAAACCTAAAAACAAGTCTGTTTGTGCTTTTTTTGTGGGTCAATACTTAACTTACAGCCATTGTGTCGATGACTTCAGCAGAGACCGAACTAACTTTCAGCATCCTGGCCAGGTTATATCAGCCAGCTGGTGCCCGGGCATCTTATTCTGGTTTGTCTGGTTCCCAGTGGCTAACTGGGTTATGCTGCTGGTTCATATCTAGGCCCAGCTGACTTGCAATGCGCCTGAGAGAGTAAACCTGCACGGCCGCATATCAGAGCGGCCTGCACAACTTGGCCGGCCATGAACGCAAATCCAGAAATGACCCAAAGGGAAGAATGAAGAAAAACTAAAATAAAGGTATTCAAACATTCCAATAAAATTTATACAGTTCAAGTGTCGGTTACATAAATTTCTCAGCAAGGAAAAGAGTAGGACATGTGACACTTGGTCAAATGATTTATGTCATGATACTTGATCCTGAGTCAAAAGACGCAATAAAAATGACCGGCTTATAAATCAAAGGCCTGTTGAGTGTCAGTGCAGCACGGAGGAAGTGAACTTCCCCCAGGTTGGACAGAACAGAGCTCGTGGGGTGTACAAACGTGCGCGATCCATCACAATCACAAACCCCGCACGGGCCGCTTGTGCGAATGCTGACCTGACACCCGTCATTTTCGGCCAACTGTGCCACGGGAGTAAAAAAAGGTAAGGAAATGTTTAAAAAGTGAAAACAAGTAATAGCGTTTTTTCACAAAAAAGTTTTTGAAGCGTCGCCTTAATTTTATACATGACAACCTTGCATAAATTTCCACGCGGCTCATTAATCGCGTACAGTGCTGTTCCTCTGCGTTCTCTGCTTCATGCCCCTTTCTATTGGCTAGCTCAGTGGGCTGTTAATAGGATTCCCTCCCTGCCCTCTGGGTAACTTCTCCAATTTCAACTTTGCCTCATATCCAAACACACACCCTCGGTACCACAAGTCCAGGGACTGCTGCAACACCCAGGACACAAGGCCCTTTCTGCTGCAGAAGTTTGAACTGAAAAATCAAGGCTCCTGTCCCTTTAAGAGAGATCATGCCCCACCCCTTCCTAGGCGTGGTTTATCAGAGCCAATGGAAAGGATGCAACACTAAGTGGTGCATACCAGGCCTTTTGAGCATCAATACAACCACAGTATTCCAGTTCCACCAGGGAAAAGTGCTTCACAATCAACCCACATGGTCTGGCACACAGTCAGAGGTTTGTTTTCAAGCAAGGCCACCTGATGTCGTAGTGTACCGCACCTGTTTTCAGGTGGAGCGACGAAACCACAGTATGTCAGTGAAAGCCGCCAATAAACTCGAGACAAATAATCGATGCCACTGGAAAACGACGTGAGGAAGGATCTTAATGGCCGAAAAAGAATGGAGAAAAGAGGAATCCCTGCGAGATCTGGCCCGATCTACAGTCAGATGCCACACAGCATCCACATGGCGGCATCCTGACCCTAATAGGGGGCAAGAGGAGGGACAAGGGGCCTGACAGTGGTTAATGAGCTTCTTCGCCGTGAAACTCCCTTTGAACCACTGCAATCAGGGAGAGGCGAAGAGCATCAGGGGTGCCCCCCCTCCACGGTGCTTCCCCAGTGTTCGGAGCTCAGAGTGTTTTCCAGTCATTCCCGCCTCGACCATCCGGTGCATCCGCCGCACGTGTCTGGAGTGGAGGGCGTGTGGCAATGCATAATTCATGGATGGCCAGACATTAAGAAAGGAATCGATCAGAGGGAAAAAAAACAGCAAGACGAAGTGCAGCGGCGCCAGGGTGGGAGGTCAGGGGGAACCCGGGGAGGTGCGCAGTCCCACGGGCCGACGAGACATGTGACAGAGTCATGAGCCCGGTGTCTTCAGCACATCAGGGTGTCACACACCCACGAGACCTCCTCAATATCAGTCATCCAGCAAGGCTGTCACCTCATTCAGTACAAAACACTAGCAGACAGTCAGAACTTCTCACTGAAAACTCACTGCAGTCCTTCATCGAGGATATACCACTGTGCTTCAACACAAACTTCAAAAGGTCCTTCATTAATCCACGGCGGTCTTTCAGTAGAAATTTGTAAAGGTCCTTCACTAACCCACTGTGATCCTTCAATACAAACTCACAGAGGTCCTTCACCAACCCACCACAGTGCTTCAGTATAAACTCATCGAGATGCTTCACTAATCCACCATGGTCCTTCAGTACAAACTTCTAGAGGTCCTTCACTAACCCACTGTGGTACTTCAGTATAAATTCATAGAGATCTTTCACTTCACTAACCTACTGCAGTCTTTCAGTAGAAACTCACAGAGGTTCTTCACTAATCCACCACGATCCTTCAGTATAAACTGGTAGAGGTCCTTCACTAACCCTCCACAGTCCTTCAATAAAAACTTGTACCGGTCCTTCAGTAAAGACTCCTTGTAATGGTTGCTCCTTTACAGGGCCTCCAGTCTGGCTACCCCGTCAGTGCCTGACAAACCTTTGATGGACCATTAAAAAGACACTTTATGTGACCCGATGCCTGTCAGCTAAGGAGCGGCCCAGCCTGATGGAGCAGCAGCAGCTGAATTTTGCCAGTAGGGCTGAGGAAGACTTTGGCAAAGCGGGCGGTGGGGGACCTGGGGTTGAGGGTCCAGGCTTTCACTGTGACATTAGACCCAGAAGACCAGAGCTGAGAGCATGTGTGCTTTCTGGCCTTGCCTCCCTGTTTGCTATTGCCAGTATTTTCATCTCCCAGCAGATGTTACTGTCCTCCTGTCTTGGGGGGACTGGGGTAAGAGGTGAGAAAAAGAGGTTTTGGGCTCTATGGCACAATCCACTGACAGCCAATCTGCATTCATACCAGGAGTGACGACCCTTCCGTGTATACGGGTCAGATTCTCATCACAGCAGGGCAGGGGAACACCTCTGCGAGGGCACTGGGTCACTGCAACCTGCTCTCCAGTGACTGCTGTGCCTCCACTGTGAAACGGTTATCTACCCTTTTCCCCCCAAACACCAGAGCTATAGAGAACGGCCACGGGCAACAGTTGTGCAAAAAAAGTAATAGTTTTACGAAATATTCTTAATGTGGTGGAGTGTATAAAGGTGTGTGTGTGTGTGTGTGTGTGTGTGTGTATGTGTGTGTCTGTCTGTCAATCCAGTCTCTGATTGGATGGATGGATAGATGAGCCCAGTTCATGGTCCCACCCATGCCGTGCAAATGGCTTGGAAACCGTGCCACAATGGAGAAGACAGAAAACTCAGAACGCAGTTTAGTGCGTTACCCATCGGTACGCCTTTCAGGACAGGGTGCAGGAAACAGATTGTTGTTTCAGCTGCAGACGGAGAGTGAAGGCTGGGGCGATGACTAATCGTACCAACTGTATTTAAAAAAGCATCGTCTTGACGCCGCTATGCTCCCAGGCCGGCATGCTAATTACTCTAGCTTCCAGTGACCCAGTAAAACACAGCGGGGTGTCTTCACCAGTCTCCGAGTGGCGCTCTCGCCATGTCTGCCATCGACGCGGCTGCCCTGCCAGGTTCTCCCGACCGACCCACTGTTCCCCCCCCCCCCCCCCCTTAGTGCTGCACAGCAAAGGAGGAGAGCGGAATGCAAATGAGCCTCTTGTCGGGTACATGGCGTACCTTCGTCGCCGTGGGGGTGAGTGCTGCGGGGGGGGGGGAGGGATGGGGAGGGGTGAGATATTCTCTTCACCTAAGCAGACGTCAAAACAGGAGGGAGCGTTTCACGCCGGGGGGAAACGTTTTGTTCCCCGGGGGACCCAAATGAAGCCGACAGCTTGGAGCGGAGCGCCTGAGTTTGTGGGGCACACACTGGCACGGGCTCGGGCACGGATAACGAGGCGGGGTGTGTGTGCCCGTGCCTCTGTGCTCACGTCAGGCAGAGGAGCAGGAGCGAGCGAGACGCTCAGATCTCACACCTTCCATCACAACGATCCGTCCCGCCTTGAAAAACTTCAACACGGCTGACCTTAGAGACACACGGATCCGTTCCAGAGAGTTCCGGTAACCCTGCTGTCGCTCGCTCTAATTAATCAGACATCTCCTCCTCCTCATGTGCTCTCTAGGCCGTTTGATGGTACTACATCCTGATGCAAAGATGTGGGACAAACAGTAATATATTTATGTGTTTGCTCCGCAAACCTTACAAAAAGTTTCTTCCCCCGAATTTGTTCCAAATATTCATGCCAATGTTTGTACTGAGTATTACACTCCATTATGTTCTTAAAGAAGTGAGTATAATGTTCTAAGGGTTCAGCAATCCCTTGTATCCTCTGGTATCTCATCCATGAGATCTAGCCAGTTAACAGCCAGATAGCAGACTGTCATGCCCCTGCACATTCCAGGATGGTCTATAACAGAATGAGTAACAGAGCCTCGTGATCTCCGAACATTTTCATTTCTTTTCCCTTTGAATAAGTACAAGACTCTGAATGCTGGGTATAGTTAACGCAGGGGTTAGTTAACACCAAAGCTGGTTAATGACATTGACTAGCCCCATTTCTGTGGTTTCTTGAACCTGGGACCACAGTCTGACCCAAATCCAGACTGCCCATACACCGCAAGCTTCAAATCCTCACCGTCACCTTAAACAAACAGCAATCTTAATTACCATTAACCATTTCACCAACTGACAAATTATTACAGGTAAATGCAGTCCCTCAGAAACATGCTCTGTGAGATCTCAATACCCCCTTCCCATTTCCACACAAAATACCTAGTTAACTGGTTACTATACTGCTGTCCATAACAGGAGCTAATTCCGGTGTTAGGGCAGCATGGGAATGTGTTAACTAGGATACCCATGCGATTGGCCTGTCTCGTGTCGGAGCGCCCCCCCTCTGCTACAGTTGGCAGTGCTAAGGAAAATGTAGGACATAATTTACATCAGCGCACCGAGAGCTTTCTGCGGGAAGCTGCAGAGCAACACACAGCGACGCTGTACGGGCGCGTCTGCCGTTTCTGTCCCCCGGGTGGCGCCGGCTATTTATACCACACTGCCACCCCCTCCCCCGGCTGCATGCTGCACATCTGTGAAGTCTCTGGCGGCCACCTCGCACCCCTTCCCACGAATACCCCCTCCCCCAGCGCCTCAGCCAAGATGCCTTCTCTGTGAGGAGCTTCGCTATCAAGGAGCCAACCCCCTTCATCGCATATGAGATCGCCGAACATGTGACCTGCCGCAAAGGATGCTGGGAGCAGCGCTGCTCTGTTCTGCTCCCTTGACTTACAGAGTAAGAAGCAGGTGACTTGCAGAAGGAGGGAGGGAACGGGGACTTTATTTGGACAGAGGAGCGGAGATGGATTTAAAACAGCAGAAAGGGATGAAAATGAAACATGTGAGGAGCAACACAAAGGAAAACGAAACAGGTGGCAAGTCATGGATGGGGATAGAATGGGTTGGGATGGCACATTAAGGTTATACCCACAAATATGCCATTAAAACACTGAGCTAGAGTTCCGACCCATTCTCATCTACGAGAAGAACTAAACCCCTTTTCCTGCTTCTAACACTGCTTCCAGGGGCCAGGAAATTTTAGCGATTTCTTGCAGGTGAAGCACTGTACTTAGAGGCATGGGGCGGGGCCAAAGCTCTAAGCCACGCCCCATGTCGTGCTTGGGGGCGGGTCTGGCCGGGGGTTGACAGACTGACCCATAACAGCAGGGGGAAACAAAGCTTCTCAGCGAATCGCGCATGGAGAGCCGTGGCAGCAGATGCGGGCACAGGGAAGCGGTCAGGGGTAGGGGGGAGGGGTTCAGAATCTGCCAGAACGTTCCGGAGCCAGAACCCTGGCTCGCTGCTTCCTTAAAAGGCGAACTCCAGCCAAGCAGCAAGCCTTGATCTCGGCTGTTCAGCTTCAGATGGGGGAATAAAGTGACAAACCTTTTCATTTATTTTTTTTAACACACCTCCTTTAAAAGTAAACGCGGCCCCCGCAGGAGGGGGCCGAGGACGCAGCCAAAGCCACTGCGCAGCATCTGCTGGTGGGAAGACAAGTTCAAAATGGTCAATGACCACAGCGGTTTCACAGGACACACACCAAACACTGGACCCCCCCAGGACAGCAGACTACACTCATGGTAAAAGTACCCCACCCCATTTAAAAGGGCTCCATTGCACTCCACAGCAGTCCGTTTACTCACAGCTGAACCCCTCTGCCTCACATACGCACCATACCGCCAACAACGTACCCCCTCCCCCCCCCTGCGATGAAACGGCCCTACTCTTGATGTAGGTCACACCCTGGGAGAGTCAAGCATTAAGGCCACTCCGTGCCCCCCCCCACACACTTTTACAAGAGGGGGAAACAAGGACACTTTCTCCCAGAGAGCATTGTCCGTCTGACCGGCTGAGGTGACTCGAATCTCACGTTGAGTTTTACGTTAACGGTATAGTTGCTTTTTTTTTTTTTTTTTTTTTTTTTGTCTGTCAGTGTCGTAACACCTTAGACAGCCATTTGTCCTGCCTGGCTGTATGTTCCCATGGACCGGGGGGGGGCTACCTAATTATTCTCAGCGACCCCAGCTTGAGTCTTGACTGAAACCCACCGTCAGATTGGCCGGGGAAGGCGGGAAAAACGCTCGCAAGCTAATGAGAGGAGTAGATATCGACTGTCACCCCGGAGCCATTCAGAGCTCGTGGCACTGCCCGCAGACAGGCAAAATTACCCAGAATTCCCACCAAACCTGTGAGCCTCACTGCATTACGAGCACCGTGTGACACCATTTCATCGCCTGAAGGGATCCTTTTCCCGTGTCCCTGCCCCTGGGTGCATCTGGAACCCCAGCCCCCCCCCCCCCCCCCCGCAGGGGTGATGTGAGCTTCCAGCACCTTCTGGTCTGGCCCTGCTGTAAGTAGCACACAGCTTTTCTTAGCTTCCAGTAGCAGCTGAGCCATCTTCCCCGCTGTCCTGCGGTCTCCATCACAGTTAACTTTGGGGATGATATCCGGTTCCACGTCCACATGCTTACAGGTTGTCTAATTAAAACTATGGCCCCAAGACCCCATTCTTTCTAAAAGGTTTAACAGTGGCCCTGCTGAACCGTCACAAAAACCTGAAAGAGGCTCTGACCGCGTTTTCACCGCCAAGACTTGGCCGCTACACTGGGCAAAGGGACTGCGGGTCTGCTAGCCCCGCGCTGAGGGCCCTTCACAGGGGTCCTAAGGGCCCTGTTCTGCCCGCCTTTTTCTGACAAAAAAAAATGTCTGGGAGTGAAAAGAAAAGACACTTCCCTGGTCCAAACCAGCTTCCCGACACTGCTAAGCGGGCAAAGGGGGTCTGGAATTCGGGGAGGCAGCCGCGGCGAATCCGAAGAAGCAGCCGGCACCAGAGTGAGTCAGACAGCCGCGTGACACCGCTCCCCAGGAAGTGCCCCTTTCCGTTTTTGGGCTCCCACTCGTCGGGACCTGGAGGACAGTGTCCGCCGCGAGGTCCCAGCAGTGACGCGGAAACTAGCGGTGTCGCTACCTGAAATGGGACAGCGAGGCCCCCAGTTCACCTGAATCCCCGACACTAACCTCAGGCTGATCACCATCACCACGTTTCATGTGACCACTGACACACTTTCCTCCCCTGGTTTTCATTTTCACGGCCGCAGAGAGACACCCAGCAAACAGGATCTGGCTTTTCACGGTTCGCCTCCCGACTCACCGCCCAGAACTCAAACTGCATAGTCAAGTTCGTCTCCGGGGAGTAACAGGAGCCCGGGGCCCATCAGTCAGAGACCCGCTTGCAGCTTTGAGGGGAGACAATCCAAATACTCCACCTACTAGCTGACGATAAGCCCCGCCCACTGGTTTCTTGGCTGGGTGAGTTCCTTAAAGGACCCTGAATAAATAACCAGTTCGTTTATTCACCGGCAGCACTGGGGGCCCGCAGTGGCCCACCCCGGAAGAGCATGGAGAATAAATTAACGACAATACAGAATCGATGGGGGCAGGTGAAGAATAAGGGAGGTGAAGTTTAGTTAGTGACATCTAATTATCTCCACGTTACATGCAGGCGGATCACACACCCCACACGTCAGCGGCTTCGCCCTGAAAGGAACAGCATCCATGCCTGTCCTGGGGAGCCCCAAACGGCACCACCGCCTGTCCTGGGGAGCCCCAAACGGCACCACCGCCTGTCCTGGGGAGCCCCAAACGGCACCACCGCCTGTCGTGAGGGAGCCCCAAACGGCACCACCGCCTGTCCTGGGAAGCCCCAAACGGCACCACCGCCTGTCCTGGGGAGCCCCAAACGGCACCACCGCCTGTCCTGGGGAGCCCCAAACGGCACCACTGCCTGTCCTGGGGAGCCCCAAACGGCACCCGCCAACAACCACGGGGGCGTCGCTTAACGCAGAAGCGGCAAACGGCTCGCTTCCTCAGCAGCCATGCACTGGAGGGCGACGGACCTCTTACAACACGTCCCGTCACCTGACCGCACAAGGGGATAAAAACAGACAGTGTGTGACGTCAGAGAGTGGCGGGGGGTGGGGGTGTAACGTCGATGAGCTCAAATTATCGCCCCGTGGGGAGCCTCCCCCCTCCCCGCCCCTGCTCAGAGTTAGCAAGCACGCCTTTCCACACACACCTGCGCTTGAGGCGTAGACGGCACACCTCAGAGGCCATCTGCTGAGTGATAGAGGCTGCTGCTACGTACAAAACACCCCTCCCTGGCCCCCCCCCCCCCCCATGACAGGAGGGCACAGTCCAGGGACACGCCGCAGCGTTCCAGAAGCACAGGGGAGAGGTGTGGTCTCCAGCTCGGGCTCGACCCCGCCACAATCTGCCCTGCCCCCCCCCCCCCAGCCTCAATGACAGAGGGGGGCCTACAACACTAACAGAAGGTGGACAGTGCAGGCCCGCAACTGCCCGGAAAGGGGGGGCTCCATGGCTGGAGGGCAGACCTTAATATTGAGGGACCTTTGGGTGGCATGTAGTAAAATGTGGCGGTTTTAGCTGAGCACCAACGCAGAAGGGGGAGGGAACCTGAGATGGTGGGCGGCTTCTCCTCACGTACCGCAGCTGCATGCCACTGGGGCAGCTCCCATCGCAGGAGAGTATTGCAAAGCGAACAGGCAATGCGAGGGCAACCATGCATGCCCCTGCCCCCCGATATATCAGCAGCCACTGAATACGGAGGCCTTGGGAGGGGGGCAGCTACCCAGCAGGCTATCTGAGAATGACACCACCTGTCCCATGTACATCGCCAAAGCCCCCTCCACACCTTCTATCTGCCTCAGAACTAAAATAACAAAATCCTGAAAGCACCCCCCCCCCACCACACAGGAATGAATCAAGCTCTATCTGAAACCTAATGAATGGGTAAACATGCTGAATTAGATTAATATTCCATATTCAAATAATGTCACAAGTGCCCCCAAACAGTGCGGGATGGGCGTCAAAAATAAGAAAAAAAGTCAAAAGCAGTGTGAGGCGGACGCCCAGGAGCGCCACCCTCGGATACGGATCAGCACATGGAAGCGGACGCCCAGGAGCGCCACCCTCGGATACGGATCAGCACATGGAAGCGGGTGCCCAGGAGCGCCACCCTCGGATATGGATCAGCACATGGAAGCGGGTGCCCAGGAGCGCCACCCTCGGATACGGATCAGCACATGGAAGCGGACGCCCAGGCGCGCCACCCTCGGAAACGGGTCAGCACTTGGAAGCGGACGCCCAGGAGCGCCACCCTCGGATACGGATCAGCACTTGGAAGCGGACGCCCAGGAGCGCCACCCTCGGATACTGATCAGCACATGGAAGCGGGCGCCCAGGAGCGCCACCCTCGAATACGGATCAGCACATGGAAGCGGACGCCCAGGCGCGCCACCCTCGGATACGGATCAGCACATGGAAGCGGGCGCCCAGGAGCGCCACCCTCGGATACGGATCAGCACATGGAAGCGGGCGCCCAGAAGCGCCACCCTCGGATACGGATCAGCACATGGAAGCGGGCGCCCAGGCGCGCCACCCTCGGATACGGATCAGCACATGGAAGCGGGCGCCCAGGCGCGCCACCCTCGGATACGGATCAGCACATGGAAGCGGACACCCAGGAGCGCCACCCTCGGATACGGATCAGCACATGGAAGCGGACGCCCAGGCGCGCCACCCTCGGATACGGATCAGCACATGGAAGCGGGGCTACTGACTATATCTGGCCAACAGGGGGGGCCCAATCTCAGGAGGCCAATTAAAATTTGAGTGGCGGCAAACACCACCCCTACGCTCAGCACCTCCCTGGTGTGCCAGGCCGGGGGCTGGCCAGGGGTTCGAGGAAAGGTGACGTTTCAGAACCCTCTGTGGTTCTGTGAAGCTGGTCCGATGAGAGAACGGGTAACATCAGAATGACAGGTCGATATCCTTGTGGGTACATCGGGCTCAAACGCAGGGGACTTCCCGAGACCATCTTGGGTAAGGAAGTCTCAGAGCGCCAGAGAAACAGATAAGCAAGCAAGATTACTTAAAATAATTTAAATAATACATGCTGAGGGCTATTCAAGGCACATAAAAAGCCCAGGGAGCCCCAAGAGAGGCTAAAAGCTAACTGGAGTCTACATCAACGCCATCCGGCGGAGGAAGAAGAGGGTTTTTCTAAGAGGCTGAAACTCACTGGAGGCGTCTGGTGCAATGGCTCATGGGATACCTCCGAATGATTACGCAAGGGCTCATGGGATACCTCCGAATGATTACACACCCCACAGCCTCAGGAGCGCAGCTGCGCATCCCCACCCAAGAAGCCTTCCCTCCCCATCGACACGGCTTGGGAAAAAATAAATAAGTCAGAGACGAGGCCCTGTGCTGCTGGAATTAAAAATATACACTGCAGGTGAAAGGCTGGTTACCCCGACGTACAGAGAAAGCCAGACTGCCGGGAACACACTCTGCTCTCGGATCAAATCCGCTCCTCTCTCTGCAAATGTAGCCGTCCCGGGGTCATGACACCTGTCTTCCCTCCTTTCGCCCATTTCTGAGGCTGGCAAACAGGACACCCTCTGCCCCCCTGCCCCTCTGCCCCTCTGCCCCCCTGCTCATACTTCCTCCCAGTCCGCCTTCCGCCCTCCTCCCGGAAGAACGATCTAGTTTCTGTGAGTGTCGGGCGACCTGGGGCGTGACACCAATGCTTATCTGACCGTGGAACACTAGTGTGTCCGTTCTGGAGGAGGGGGTATCGATTCACTACAACTTCCTCCCCCCAAAACAGCTTAAAGCCAAGCTAAAACAGGCTCCAGCTCTGTAATTCCGGGACAGAAAATGGGGTTTAATTATGGCTTCTGACCAGGGCAGAAGCGGCACTGTGAGGCTGGAAACAACAAGTGGTATTTTGGGTTGAGGAGGCGTGCAGACTCGGCGAGGAGGCACGGGGAGGGGGCTCGCTCCCTGTTATCATTCCCCTCCCTCCACTCCCTCCTCTACCATGTGGTCATTAATCTGTGACCGGAGCAGGTGTGGGTGTCCCCTGGGGGCCGGCCCCCCATCCCATCTCTGTTTCGCTGTTCCAGGACCCTCCTGGTACCAGTCATCACCCCCAATGTTCCCTGTACCAAGGAGGCATAAAAATGACCCGGGAAGAACAAGTCACATACAGAATGGCATCCTAAATCTCAGGGATTAATGTAAACTAAACTAAGACTGCAAGAGATACCTAAAGACCCCACCACCCCCTTCAAAGGGAATACCCTTCATTCCCACCTCCAGACCCAACTGACTGCAGGATTCCCCCATGGGAATCTTCAGCCTCCTTATTGATCAAACAACATTGCCATAGCAACCATACCCCATCAGAGATACCGCCCAACGGGCACAAATCAACTGACCAAAACAGGGAATACACAGAGATGACAGTCCAGCTGACAGAAAATGCATAGAGATGAGAGGCCAGCTGACAGGAAATGGATAGAAAGGAGAGGCCTGCTGACAGGAAATGGACAAAGATGAGAGGTCCATTGAAGGAAACAGGAAATGCACAAAGATCTGACGCCTGATGACAGGAAAAAGGAAATTCACAAAGATGAGAGGCCTGCTGACAGGAAACAGGAAATGCAGTGAGATGAGAGGCCCACTGACAGCAAATGCACAAAGATGAGAGGCCCATTGACAGGAAACAGGAAATGCAGTGGGATGAGAGGCCCGCTAACTGAAAACGCACAGAGATCAGAGGCCCACTGACAGGAAACAAGAAATGCAGTGAGATGAGGGGCCCACTGACTAAAAATGTGCAGAGATCAGAGGCCCACTGACAGGAACAGGAAATGCAGTGGGATGAGAGGCCCACTGATAAGGGTTCCTCTTGTTTCTGAGTGACTTCGGTGGCCTCTTACTACTCAGCCGTTGAATCTTCTAAAACCTCCACTTTCTTTACCCTTTCAGCCTGCCTGGTGTCCTCAGGAAATGAAGCCAATAAAACTGCCAGATACTGTTACCCACCCATCCATCCTTCTTCCATAACTGCTTACCCACTGCAGGGTCAGGCTCCGCCTGGAGCCTCTCCCAGGCTGTACAGGGCACAAGGCAGGGGGTACCCTGGACAAAATGCCAGTCCACACACACACACTTTGCTCAATTCAGAGACAGTACACGTAACTTGTTTTTTTTCTTATTCTGGAACCAAGAGGAATTCTACACAACACAAGAAGAAAAGATATGTATCACAGTCTCTTTCTATATTTTACGAGAAATACCTCTGCATAAACGAAATATAAATTTAAATGAGTCTTTATTCTCAGCCTAACTGGAAATAAAAAAAAAACAAAGAATCAGAAAAGTCCCGCAGGACACTGAGATATTTCTATAACACCGAGATGTGGCTCTCAGGCCAGTTTTTCACGCCAGTTTTTTTTCTTACTTTAAATAGCTTGAATACCTATTATTTCTGCTGACCAGCCTTTGCCTGTTCTTGCTAAAAATGTTGAGTAATATCGCGGGATTCTCCTCCAGTTAATTGTCCTCCAACATTCCCATGGATCCGGCAGACATTCGGGACGGACAGACTTGCCGTCCTTGCTGACGCAAAATGCAGGCGATTCCCAGCCAGGGCGTGACGGACAGAGAAACTCTCACTTGGGAAACTCTTTCCTCTCCTGCCCCCCCCCCGTTCTTGTCTTCTTAACAAACAGCGCATGCAGGATTTCCAAATGTGCCAAACAAGCGCATTTTATGCAACACAGCAGTTGCAGATTACAGCGTGCTCAAGACCTCTAAGTATTAACAGTGTGGAAGATTTTCCCAGAATTATGAAAGGAGAGATAAAAATACTCTGCCACTAAAAACATGCACGCATCAAATGCGATGCAATCGGGTAACAGAGACCTGCGTCTGTGCAATGCAGTTTCGTACCCTCAAATTACACTTTCATGAGTCGATCCTTTTGTTTCATTCTTTTGTTGCCGGCTTTTGGTTATTTTGCCGAGCATCGCCTAAAAACAGATTAGGGTTAAAGTACCACAGCTATGCGTGGGCCGCGGAAACAAAATCCTCAGACACAAGGATAACGACAAAACCAAGCCAAATACAGGGTGCTTCACCATGCAGTCCCTGTACGCGGAAATACAACCCCCTGCAACTTACATGCGTTGGCAGATAAAGTCGAGGATGCCTGGTCCCCAGGCCAGGCCCGAATAAGTCGAACGGCAGCCAGGAAATTCGGAAAGCACTGGTGGAGAGGAGCAACGCCTCATAAACCCTTCGTAGCCAGGCGTGACCATTCGCTGGCGGCTCTCCTTTGTTTGTTAGTACAGCAGAAGCGAGAGAGATAAATGCTAAAGTTAGCGACAAGGAAACAACAGCACCAACAGAATAGTTCCAATGCTATTTTTATCCCGTCACTCCCATGGGTTCCAGGCCCAAGGGGGAAGGGGCTTCACAGTTTCGACCCTGGGCGACATGCCCTGAATTGCACCAGTAAATTCATATTTACCAAAATTAACCGGGAATCCTCAGTCATAAAGCCTGCTATAGTGGTAACCTGAGGAACAGAACCATCCGTGGCGGGCACATGAGCGGGCAGCCGTGTGGCCCCAAGGCCTGGGCCACCCTGTGCAGACAAGGGAGGTCGCACACCTCAACTCCACATCCCCAGCTTCTCAGAGATGCCCTCGCACCCAAAGGATGCTGGGAAACCCCGGAGCCCCGGCACGGGCTTTTCCATCTTGTGACCCACGGTCGTTCTACCCCCTTCCTCTCTGTTTTGCTTCCCTCTAAGAAGTAGAGGTAAGAAATCCTGGCGCTCAGCGTTTCCCAGGAAACACATGTAAACTGTAACCCTTCCCTCTCCTCTAAGTCACTTTGGATAAAAGTGACAGATAAATAAATTAATGACATTCATTCATGGAAGAAAAAAAACGAGAACCAAAAAAAGTTTCGTGGGAGGGGCAGTCACAAGCACAAGCCACAATACTCGCAAACCTAACACAGCACCCCCAACCCCCCCAATGCCCGGACTGACAGCATGTGATTGGCAGAAAGTCAAGCGGCTGAAGACCTGTACGTATCAGTAAACAGAAGGGCATAGGTTCAAGTCCTAGGGTGGGTCACTGTACCTTTGAGGATGGTAATTACCCTAAAGATCTGCTAGATATATTTACAGCTAAACAAATGTAAACTAGTGGCAATCTCTGCTATGCATACAGCCTTTTGGCTCGGGCTGTTTGCCGTGCAGTGAGGGCTGTTCCAGGCCTGAAGCTCAAAGGCATGTTACACAAGACGTCACGTGACAGATTCTTCGAGCGCTGCTGCGTAATTCGATTTGAAACGGCCGTTCGCATCAGTCACTCCATTTTGCCCTCGCAAGCGCTTTGGTCTCTGGTCCACCCACCCACGATGGCTCGCCCCGGCCCACCCCACCGGGAACCACATGGCAAGCACCGGAATACACCCCCGCCCCCCTCCCCGCATCACAGAGCCAAGCTTCACTGAAACGTGGGCACCCCGCGAAAAAAGGCAGGCCATTCGATACGGTAGTCCTCGGTGTCGCTAAGGGCCAACCGTGCAGAGGGCCAGGTATCAGCATTTTCCCCTAGGGCACCTCTTAAGCACAGCTCAACCCTCGGGCTAGCTGGTCCGGCGTGAATGGCCAGGGTAATGGCTACACCCATGGAGGACAATAGCCATTTCAATCGGATCACATATCAGATTACAACAAGAGCAACAGCGACAACAAACCAGGCAATACATGAGCTGTGTGGGCACTGCAGTCAGCTGGCACCAGTGTGGCTGACACGACCCACCCCACCCGCCTTCGCCCCACCCGCCAACACTCCGCACGCGCTCAGTCCACCCGTCCTCTTCGTGTCACGTGACTTTTCCTGAAGTACTCCAGTTTCCATCCCACATCGAAAGACGTGCATTTAGGCTAATCGCTGTCTCTGTGTAACACGGATGATCGTGCCAGTCGTGCATATATGTGCGCATTTTGGTTTAGTGTCCTGTAACTTTAAAACGCTTGTGCAGTTGCCTTTAAGAAAACGTTCTCAGTTTGAATCGCCCGCGCAAGCGCATCATAACTGCTGAAAATACCAGTTCCAGAACAACTGGGTGATTACAGTGTTCATCCATTATCAGAATAAACTATTGTAAACTACTGGGAATCCTGAGCTATGGTGCATTCAATTTACACGACGCAAGGGCACGTCGGTTACGCTGGCACTGTGGACACGTGCCCTTTGACGGACTGGCATCCACTCCAGGATGCCGCCCCGCCTTGTGCACTGGGGTAGGCTCCAAGATCCCCCCCATCGAAGAACGCTATCCGGGATAAACGACTGAAAGATGGATGGGTAAATTAGTTTGTCTGAGAAAAACATAAAGGGTTAGCATGAGCATTAGCCGTGTGCTGTAACTCTCTTTAAAAGCATGAATTTAAATGGTTGTATTATGCACAGAAACAAGCAGGGCTGTGGCTGTGCTGACATTTCAGACGCGGCGTGTGGGCCTCTGTGATCCAGAGAGTGCTGGGCATCTCCCAGGGCCAGAGAACAGGAGGCGTGGCCAGCGTGTGCTCTGGCGGGGGTCCCGTCCCGCGTCTGTCCGAGGCACCTGACGCTCAGCACGCGGCACAGCACCAGGTCAGCGACGGCGGAGGGACCCCGACCCCCATCTCTGTCACCACGGAAGCCACAAACGGGAAAACAGCATTTCATGTCACTTAAACTGTCACCCCTCCACCCCAAAAAGAAGAAACAAACATTCCTTTAACCACAGAACGTCCCCTACGCCAGATATCATTCACTTCCCAAGGCATTTGTTTACATACGCCATGGTTGTTTGCAAAAAATAAACAAAGAAGGTAACAGATGCATTCTTTGGTTGCTAACACGTACCTATAGGAAGCTGGTTGCACTTTATGAATGTAGAAAACGGTAGAAACCCAAGTACACAGCAGAACAGCACAGAGGTATCGCTGGATATTGATGGTTAAGTCAATAGGTTGGGGTTGTATTTCGAGGACATGGCCTTCACGGTAATCCACAGTGCCTGGCATGTGATTTGGGAGAAAGACGACCTGGACTACGAGTCCGCTTTCACCGTAACAGTCCCGTGCTGTGAAATACAGCAGCGCTAACTTCTTCAGTTACCTCCAAAGAGAGAGAGAGTGTGCCCGAGAGTCGCCACTTGAATGTGTATCTGCTATGTACGTGGAGTTGGGTGTGCATCATTGCTTGCGCCTGTGCGTGTGCACGCGTGTGTGTGCGTGCGCGCGCAATGCATTTCAACGTTAAGGAAACGTCAGGCCAGCACCATGTGCCAAAACACTGTACAAGCACGAGCAATATGCACAGCATACACTGAACATCAAGGACCCCGGACAAACGACGGCACCGGACCCAGATCGGGTATTTTTCTCTGGGCCTCCCACCGGGTGGCGGGCCGAGCGCTCTTCGCCGTCATGGCCATCCTGTCCCCGCACTGTCGGGCCGCCTCGCTCTCTCACTCGCTCTCTCCCGCCTCGCTCTCTCCTCTGCAGAATTTGGACTCCTTTTTTCACACGATAAAACCGGAAAAGCACATGAATCCCAAAAAAGCTGTTTGCGGCCACTGGAACCGGCTGGGTAAAAAAATACATATTAGAGCACGACCAGAAAGATCAGAGACGGAAACAAACGGATAAATTTACACAGATCTTTACATAAATATCTCATAAACAAATCTAACCATTTATGCCGGTTGTTGTATGGCATACTAGCAGACAGACGAACGATGTAATAAATTTAAGCCGGTGGGTTTGCAGATAAATGAAACTTGAAAACTTGCATCGTAATTGAAAAAAATCCCGAATGAGAAGCAGTCAGGAAATATTAAATACATGCGTACGTCCTATCTGTATGTATCCTATTGCGTTTTAATGTGTTATTTTTAAATGAAAGCTAAAACCACGCACACAGCAAAGCTTCAGTGAAGAGACCATTAATAAGAAGGTAATGCGTGCAGCAAAGGCCGGACAGGGTTTTATGTAATGGACAGGGTGCGGGGAAAGGTTTGTCAGAAATGACTCAAATGATGGAGGGATCCGCTCCGGGATGGGGAGGGGGCGAGCGGCTCCACATGCGGCGGCGATTCGCGCAGTCAAACGCTGCTCTCGCCCTCGCCAGTTTAACGGGTTGATTCATTTCAACTGTAATACAGATCTCAAGCCCTTACCTCCCCCCACTGCCCACCATCCTCTACACCTCCAGCGAAAAAACCTCGCCATCCTCCCCGGGCAGCTTCGGTGAAGGACATTTTCAATTGCAATTTCCCGATACGTCCTCGCAAAACGCCAGCGATCGATCGCCGAGGACCCCCCCCCCCCCCCTCCTCCATATCCCCCACACCTCCTCCCAGCTCCTCTCGGCATGCATACACCCCCGATAGCCCTGCTGGGAAAGCCTCCATAAATCACAGCATCTTTTCAAAGGGATCGCTCACCCGATGTTGCCGAGCGCCTGCTCCAGCAGCTCCGTCTGCAGGATATTCTGAGGCGGCGAGAAAGCCCCATTGAAATGAGATAAAACAGAGCTACAAAACTGACGCAATGTCTCAAACTGCATTTTTCCTTTTTCTCCCCCCTTCTTTTCTCCCTTTCTTCCGTGCGGCCCCCTTTTTCCTTCACAAACGACACGTCCACCTGTCCTCGGTCCGCTCCCACCTCCTCGGAAACATCGGAGAAAAAAGACGGCGATCAAGTTCCATATTTCTCCCGATCCTGGTCAAAAGTACGCTTTGATAAGCAGCAGCAGCACACGGACGCGGCGTGTTCAGTCATTATGCTCCCAACTTAGAGGAAATGTAGGTGCAGGGGCTGTTTTTTCGCCTGCCTGTGGCAAAATTTCTCCACAGCGGATGAAAAAAAATAACCGAAAGAGAGAAAGAGAGAGAGACGGCGGAGCATGTTTTCATGGGCATCCCTGGCCGGAACACCAGGGGCTTGCATTTCTCAGGGCGGTTTACAACACTGCCATCCATCCGCTCACTGGACGCGGACAGAGGCGCAGGAGCGGCGGGCGCGATGCTGTCTTGAGGGTTTCGGCCACATCTGGCTGCCAAGCATCAACTCTCTTAAGTAATAAAGGCGCAGGACAAGGCATCCTAATGCAATTACACCGAGTCTGAGGAGGGGGACTGGGATCTACACGGTCGGTGGGTGGGTGGAGGTGGAGGTGGATCGGGGGGGCGACAAGGGGAAGGGAGGGGGATTCTCTACAGAAATTAAATCTAATGGCTCCGACAGAGTTTACTCACAAATCACAGGAGCCTATTCCGTGCCCCCCAAGCGATCAGAGCTTGGATGAGAGTCGCAGTGCACAGAAAACGACACATTTTTACAAAAAAAGAAAGAAACGGCGCTGGCTGGCAACGACGGAATGTAAACCATGTGACAACAAGCGTATAAAGATTTGCTTTGCATAGATGCTAAATCAGCCCTGATCTCATAACACGCATATCGTCTGTCACTTTATTGAAAACGTATATTAAATCTTACTTGTCAGTACAGGAAACTAATGCCTGACATCTACAAGGCCTTAAAAAGAAAGAAAAAAAATCAGAACAGCATAGAAAAATACAGTAATGAACTATATGAGCTAGTGACAAAATTTTATTTTATATGAATAGGAAATGACAAAATTACGAAAATCAACAAAATACGTGTTTAGTTGCAGTAATCACTCTCTATACGCAGGCAGATAGAATAGTCGGGGAGACCGGAAGGAGCGCGCGCCTCACTGGTGACACGCGCCCCCGGGGCACCCTACCCCGCACCGGGGAGACGCACATCTACTGACCAGCTCAAAATCCATCAGAAGAGAGCACCCACAATATAGCATTTCATAGCCTCCTTATTATGATGATCATCATCATCATTATTATTCAAATAATAATAAATCGCTAATAAAACCATTTAACTAGAAAAGTGTGATTATTTTTCCCACTGGAAATTGTACATAGTATCAGTCCACTTCTCCATACTTTAAAAGCCACTCAATAATTTAACGACAATTTCCTCACGACATAAGTCGAAGATTTGGGTATAAATATAAAACAATTCGGGGATTATATGCTGGGTTGCTGTGCGTTATATCACGGCTTGTTCTGCGAAGCTCCAAAGACAGCGCTAGGGGGTTTTACATAGAGGAAGGGAGCGAGGTTTCAATGAATAAAACCTCAAGAAACACAAGGAAGTAATTAAATTTTAATCCCAGCGTAATTATTGTTGTCTCTTCAACCTCTCCACTGTGACTTGTCCTTGAGTATCTGTGTTCATTCAAATGACACCTTGGAGACCAAGATAAATTAGACCCTTTTCAAAGTTATTTCAGGTTATAAATAGGCTGTCAGCACTTTTTGGTGAAATAGATTCAGAGTTAATTTAAGCATTCTTTAAGATTAATGAAACTGACCGTAGCTACTTATTCTGTAGGAGGTCTATTTACGGACAGCCTCCCTCCTCCCCACACACACCCGCTTCAATCATCTCCATTATCTCTTGAAATTTCAGACGGGAAACCTACTAGCATGACGACATTTCACTCCGCTGCACTGTACTGAAGCCCCAGCCGTTATTCCTCTTTGAACAATAATCAATAGATCACAAGTTACACCCATCAGCCAATCAAAACACAGCGTTCCCTGCCGCTACGAACATAAATCATGTTGCTTTTTATGCCTCGGAAACCAGAAACTAGTCATTTGTAATAAGTAGTTGCCTGTATAATATGACTAATTCATTGATTGCCGTAAAATAAGCGAATTAAATTCGTAATCAAATTAAATAATTGTTATAAATTGTTATACATTTTAAATATGGTGTTAACAAGCTTGGATATTAATCAATTAGGTGTAATACATAACAGCATGGAAAATAATCGCCATCTATCCTGGTATTAGAAGCAGAAGAGATGCATCATAGCACAGTGAAGATACCAAACATATTGCATGCTGGGAATAAACAGTGTACACTTTCTGTCATGGTTGACAGATTCCCCCCTCCCTTCCTTTATAGACAGAAAAAAAAACTTACAAAGGAATATGGGCCATCTTTTATTCTCTGTCTAAAACAATTTATCCCCAAGCTGTGGACGCAGCACGAAAAGGGCCAGTCAAAGACTGCTGGACTGTTGTACCTCTGCCCTAAAAACAGTCACCCTTTCTGTTTCAGGGTCCTCTTCAGCAGCAGGGGCTTTCAAATAGGGGCTCTTGGGTTTGCGTGGCCACAAAGGCAAACATGCCACCCGGCTGCTGAGTTTCGTGGCCCAGAGTCAGCAGCGCTCGCGTTCAGCACGTTGAGGTATGTGCATTCGAAGGTAGGGAAGTGTAACAGGAAAGCTTTTCCCCCAGCAGAGAGGAAGAGAAATGCATCTAACGTGTAAGACTCAAGGAAGAAAAAAACTAACGGAGGCAGGGCCTGGGTCAGAGAGCCACATGGTGGCTGTATTCCCTCTGCAGTGGGGATTTGTGGCACGTCCATCGCGGAAACTCGCTGGAGAAGCGTATGTGACAACCAAAGACAAGGAATAGGAGACAAAGGTGAACCGCCAAGCAGGTTTTCGGTCTCCTAATCCGAGGCGTCTCCCCCCTCGTTAGCCGCTAACAAGCGGATTCTCCAGACACGCCTGGTTTTCTCCATGAAGGGGAGGTGTATGGCTGAAGCAGCCCAGATGCCCAAAGGAGAAAGGGGGGGGGGGCGGGGTGGGATCGAGCACAGCAACGGCATGGCGAACACTAAGCCACTTTGGACAGCTGCTGGAGGAAGCTGGGAGTGTGATTGTAAACGAGGGTGGGGAGGGGTGCGGGGGGGGGCAGGCGACATTTGATTTAAAACTCGCAGGGCCCTGGTCACAGCTCTGGCATGGGGAGTTAGCTTGAAGCATGCCGGGGGGGGGGCTGGTTGCATCACTGCAAGGTCAGCGGCAAGAGGCTCGCCAGGGGTGGGGCGGGGACAGTGGTGGAGCCAATCAGATGCCCATCCACTGAGCTAGGAGGCACATAAGCCCCTCCCCCAACCCCCCCCCCCCGCCTCCGCCTGCCACCGCCCAAACAGGGGCCCGTGAAATGTTCTCTCAGGGACGCCTACGGGAAGGCGGCATCTTCTCTTGCCAGCCCAGCGGCTCTGCCATGAGGAGGATTGCTGTCCAGCGGACGGACAATCAATACAGTTAAAAGCCCACGTCTGAACTCGTGGGAAAGGAAGCTGCTCAGGAATCGAGTGACTTTAATATCCGACATCACTGCGCCCGGCGCCCCTGCGTCCTCTCTGAGCCAAACAAGGAAGACGAACACCCCCCTGTGGTCGGATTTGTTAGTGCACCAACTCCAAGTACACAGCATGGCCATACGCATGACTAAAACAGAATTCACCTGAAAGTACAGCCCATACTTACTGCCAGCACACCAACGATGCAACCTTTATCTCCCAGCTCATTCGTTTTTTTTGTGTAGTTTTGTTTTCCCGTGATGGTAACATCAAGCCCTCATCCTGCTTCTCAGCATCGGAGCATTAGGGAGCAGAAATGGGGAACCGGCCAAATAACACCAGACAATTAGCAGGTATGGGGGGGCCATCAACCTTCAGTACAGCTGTTTTAGGGGAACCCCTTTGGATTGAATGTCAGCGAGATGGTGTTTGGGGGGAGGATCATTTGCCAGGAACATTATTTTTTGTCTGCTGTTGGCTTGCCGCCCAATTCAACGCCCCCACCTGCCATATGTGCCTTTTCATCCATGTCCTGTAACCTATCGGGAAAATTCTAGAAAATGCAGAGACCAACCCCCACCACACTTTAAAGGAGAATTCTGCCTCCACACCAAAAGAAATAAGATATAAGAAATAAGGGTGGAGTTTGCGGGGGGGGGGGGGGGATTAGCTCACCTGTCAACAAGCACGTCGCCTGGTTCAGGACGCTGCGGCCCCGAGCCGTTCCGGAGCGACTGCTGGCGCTGGAGCCCGGGGGGTCTGCTCCGGTCAGGCGTGGATGCGGCGACGTCCCCCGCGGCTCCCTGGGAAGGGGCCGCACCCTGGAGCTTGGCCTTCTTCTCGCGGGGGGCCTCCTCCAGCCGTGGGCCCCGGGGCCCCTCAGTGGAGGTTGCCCTCTGGGCCGCAGTGGGGATCCCGCTGCACAGCCATTCCCCGGACTTAGTGAGGATTTCCTGTTGTTTTCGGCACAGGTTGCATACCCAGATAACCTGGGGGGGGGGACACACACGCTAGTTAGGGCACCCAGATCATAACACAAATTATAATCCAGATTGCTTAGAGTAATTTAATGCAGACCGACATAGCAGACCTCAATAATCGCCTATGCACTCAAACAAACAGACATAACTAAACAATCCAACTGATTCTTGGCAACGACTGATGAAGTCTTTCATATTGTCTAGTTGTGTCACTGGGAAACAATAGCTGTCAAACTGGTAAAAAAACTCAAACAAAAACTGTCATAAACTACAGCTGGTCTCATAGAGAACTGTCCATAATAATTTATCGCTGCTACATGTGTAGCTCACGGATTTTAATTCCATTTTCAGAGGCGCTCCAGCTATCTGAAGCTACTATTGCTAATGGCTAATAATGTTAGTGAGGTAGGATTTCTGAGAAAGCCGCAGAACCGCAAGAACTAATGCGAAAACCAGCCCCTAGCCACTCACTCTCACGCTGGGACCTTATAAGATAAACGCTGCACAATCGGGGGGGGGGGGGGGGGGGGGTTGGCGGATCCACCTAGAAGCCCCTCTACCAAGCCACTCTGAGGACTGGCAGGAACATCAAGACTGAGAGATCTACAAGGACAAAGAGCAGGACCACACGCCCAACCCCCCCACCACCACCACCATGCTCACACGCCGCCGCAGAACACATTAGCACCATAAATCTCCAGAAGGGTGGGGAGCAGAGGGAGGGGACTCTGATCACTCTGGGTAGCCACTGCAGCTCCATCCCAGCGCCCCCCCCCCTCCCCCTAACAGCACAGCGTCCCATGGCCACGGACCGAGGAGAGCATGAGATAGAGGAGCTCAGGACCATGCCGGACGCTGGGGCTCCGGTCGATATGGCTTCGGTTCCGATCCAATTAAATAAACACGGCATAATGGAAGGATAAGAACCGCCGCTGTGAGGTTCCCCTTCCTAAAGACCTCCATCCTTCCCGTGTGCCTCCGGTCCGGGCACTGCGTGCTCCCTCCGCGGGACCCAAGACAGAAGCCAAGAAGCCTCAGACACCTGTTTGATGGCTGCAGCACCTCCCGGCCCGTCCATCACCGCACTCGCCGCACGGAAAGAGAGACAGCGAGGAGGAACCGCCGGGAGTCCAGTGCATGGCTCCCTGCACTGCTGTGTCCGGAGAGCTCAGAGGAAAGTGACAGCCCACCCCTCAAGCCCCCTCCCCAGTCTCCCACAACGGCTGTCCCACCCCCACCCCCCCCCCCCACGCCCAACCCCCTAAGCACTGACTCACTACATCAACGCCCTGCAAGGCGAACACAGCGAAGGGAACAAGGGTGCTGCCGATCTCCTGAGTCACTCAGGACCACTCCCCCCCATTCTCCCCCCAGCTTGAACTCCACCCCCTCCACCATACCCCTCCCCCCCCTAAAAAAAAAAATCCAGACTTTCAGGCTTTTCTCATTTGGCTACTAATAACTGTTAAAATCCCCACATTACAAAGGTTTTACCCAGAACGTGCCAAACAGCACAACAATTCTACACTGTACCTCATTGGTTCAGCTTGTTAATGCCATAATAATATTGGTTATTAAAAAAACATAGTTAATAAAAAATGACGGATGAGCAGCTACTGAAGCACTTCCGATTAAGCACCATATCACAATTGTAAAATAGTAAACTAATGGATCTTCACAAGGGTATTTTACTGAGGTAATTGGGGTTACGCCCCATTTACTCAAGGGTATAACAGAAGGATTCCCCCAATCCCTGTGCTGCCAAGCTTTCCTTAGATAAACTTCCTTGACTGTTATACTGCCTTAACCGCCAAGGCCATAGACATTTTTTAATTCCACTACTACTAGTAAAGCTGACAGATAAATTAGTAATGTCAGTGCAGGTTAATGACTGCACACAAAAACATCTTTTTTTTCTCTCAGCGTCACGCATTTTGAAGTTAAGATGACATTCAGGTCCTCAACGGAATAATCCACTGGAGCATGTCTGGCATCACACTCAAAGGTACAACAGCGATGGCCTCCAAAGCAGCAACCTTCGCGTTAGGAGCGCATGTCAGAAACCGCTACTCAGCCAACTGCTCGGGAGAATTAGTGACCCACTGAAACGGAGAAGACCGCGTAGGAACGGTAAAAGAAAAACAAGTCGTTCCTGTCATCACGGACGGATGCGGGTCCGAGGCCGCGCTAAGGGAGCGGCGTTTCCGGACCAGCTGCTCATTTACATATTTCCCGCGATTCCTCCCTCTTTTCTATCCCAGTTCCGTCACGGACGGGCTGCGAATCACACATCAGAACTGACCTACTTACTTACACCTCCCGAGCGCGATTAGCATAAAGTCAAGCCGTAGCGCGGCGCCCCAGCCAGCCGCCGTCAATCGCACTGATTCCCGGGTATCCAGGTCTCCCATCCCGCCTAGATTTCAACCTCTGGAAGCGGCTGCGTGTAGACAGGGACTTGTAACAGACGAGTCGGGGCTCATCGTCAATTCATAACACATTTTGGTGCCCTCTCCCCCCGCATTAAGGGCGTAACTTTGGCTGGAACATTGCTGGGGTTGAGGTCCCCACCCATTACGGGGGAAACGTGATTACTGGGGGGTATATTAGCTGACTTTGATTTATTGGGGGGGGGGCTACAACCCCCCATCCCCATACACACACACCCACATATAAGCTACACACATAAGCGATGTGTGCTTCCACAGCCAGACCGAAAACAGAACTGCCAATATGCTGGAATCATCGATACACAACGACAGCTCTTTTTTTTCTTTTTGTAAAAGTACAGCAAATGACACAAATATTAGCAGGGCGGCAAAACATTAAGTCGTTATCAGCTGCTATGGTTTCCCCTTTTTGGTGTTATTACCCTAAACCTGCTTCGCCTGAACTTAAATGGGCGACACTGCAGTATCTTATCGAAGGAAACAATCTGATACGGACTCAAGGTTTCTCTCGTGTAACGCAATGTGCCCGAATGTCATTATGTCATTCATTCATCTTATTGGCCAATTAAATTCTGCGGATCCCAATCCTGCCTTACATTTCGGGTGTAATGTGGAGCTCAGTCGGGGGGTGGCTTTCACTACCAGGCAAACACACGAATCAAAAACACGAATCCAGCATTATAAGTGCTGCAGGACTTGGGGGGGGACCAAGGCAAGTTCCACGAAAAATGGCGAGGGAGGGATCTGTGTCAAATCTGCAGCCCTGGAATATGAGCTAACATATTAACCCGCCCCCTAACAAACACAAGAGCCAACCCATGAAATCCCCTGCATCTTGGAAATTATTGAAAAACTTTTTTTATCGTATTACCTCACTAACTGCCATGAGAGACACTAGTGTCGCGGCTCCCAATAGCTGCCCGCCTCGCATGTAACCCACTTTCTCATCTGGGTTTTTATTACAGCAGTCCAGGTGAGAGCAGCTACCAGCAAGACGAATCGCTTCAGCCCAGCGTATCTGAATATAGCGCCCGCTATTCCGGAGCACACCTCACAGCTTACCACGTACGCATATGGGCCAGAAATGATCTATATGTTTCGGGAATGTTCTTTTTTAAAAAAAAAAAAAAAAAAGTAAAAAGCATCCATGGATTCTTATGTGGCGGAGAGATAGGGGGGAGAAGGAGCTTGGGCGCTCACACATCCAAAAGCACAAATACGCAACCCCCCAGCACATACAACTGTCTTTTAATTCACATCCCAGATACATACACAGTGTACACCACAAGCTGCTATGTTCGCAGTTTCACAGTCCCCTGTAGATCACGTGCACCCTCAGTACTAAGAGCGAAGCCTGCATCACCGATTCAATTAAGGTAATAATTAGTTCAATCGAGCGCCTTTGTGCTCCGTTCCGAATGAAAACCTGCTCACGCTGCGGCCGTAAGACTGGGAGCGAAGCCCCAAGACTGTCCAAAACGGGAAAGAAAGACGCGCAGAGAAATAAGATGTGAAAGGGTTGAGTCAAGGTCCCACCGGATGTCCCACTTACTGAGCGCCTGGTGCAGGGCTGCACGTTAACCTCGTTTCCTTACGTTTCTTTGGATGCTGCCAATGACTTACAAACAGCTTCTCCTATCATCAAAATAATTTGTCTTCAGGAATTTTTTTTTCTCAAATCATGATCTCTATCGAATTGTCTTAAATACCCAGTGTCATTCTCGTGATTTTCTGATAACCAGATATATTAAAAGCACACGATGAGCCCTGCAAACGCCATTAAAGGGATCAGTATGAGCATTAATATAAAGCGTAATGTTGCCCTGCTAGGGACGAGTCAGGGTTCATCGGCAGAAATTTCCAGAGTATCAGCTGAACGTCGGCGCTGAGACCTTTTATATTTACATCCGCTTAAGTGAACAGGAAACGCAGTGACAGTGTGAATGATGGGGATGCAGGGGCTGGACGGTGACCCGAATGTCCAACCCGCGGGATGATTAACACCCGGCTCAGTCACCCGCTGAGCCCTCGTACCCGGGTCGGGTGCAGATGCAAAGGCTAAACGCGTGTATCATCTTACAGGGTGTTTAAAATACCAAGAGTGATTTTTGTGCTGATGCTACTGGAAAACAGCGCGTTTTCTAACATCACATCATGCCTTTATTAATGAAAAGAGAGACGCTCCCGGACTTATATAATAAAATAAATAATATATTATTATTATATAAGTAATAAAGTAGTTTTTCATCTGGGGGTTATTTCGCTTCATGTAAATGGCTCATGGGATGTTTTATTTATTTTTCCTAACACATGTTTTAAGTCACTTCAGATAGAAAGCACCCTACAGCCATGACATTTGCGCTTAGCTGTCATTTTAGCTCTTGTGAATTTATATCACAGCCGCCCGACAGGGAGGTTCCGGGAAAACCTTCATTCAGCAATGATGAGCCTGTTCGCAGATCGCCCTCTTGTGGGCAAAAAACGCCTCCCGGTTATTATCTCCTATGTAATCTTGCAAAATTTAGTGCAGTAAAGTGAAGAAAGGAGCTTATTTCATCATCAGTAAAGAATAATATTAATATAAATATTATAAATTAATTATGATTATTATATTTAAATGTCCTGTTGGCTTCATCTGCTGGGGACCTCCAGAGTGCTCTCGGGCGGTTCCCAGCCGAGTGCGAAACGACGGGGATGTCCGAGACCATGGTTCTCAGCCGGAAACGGGTGGATTGCCCTCTTCAGGTTCAGGTCAGGGAGGAGATACTGCTCCAAGTGGAGAAGTCCAAGTATCTCGGGGTCTCGTTCACGACTGAGGGTAGGCGAGATCGAGAACCGGACAGGCGGATCGGAGCGGCGTCTGCGGGCGCTTAACCGGTTCGTCGTGGCTAAGAAAGAAGTGAGCCGGAAAGGAAAGATCTCGATCTACTGGTCCATCTTCGTTCCTACCCTCACCTATGGTCATAAGCTGTGGGTAATGACCGAAAGAATGAGATCGTGGATACAGGCGGCCGAAATGAGTTTTCTCCGCAGGGTGTCTGGGCTCTCCCTTAGAGATAGGGTGAGAAATTCGGATATGCAGGAGAGTCTCAGAGTATAACCGCTGCTTCTCCACGTCGAAAGGAGCCCTTTGAGGTGGTTTGGACACCTGGCGCGGATGCCTCCTGGGCGGCTGCCCTACAGGGAGGAGGCCCCGGGGCAGACCCAGGACGCGCTGGAGGGATTATATCTCTCGGCTGGCCTGGGGAACGCCTCTGAACCCCACCCCCCGAAGAGCTGGTAGCGGTAGCTCGGGAGAGGGAGGTCTGCGTATCTATCCTGAACTTGCAACCCCCCACGACCCGAACCCCGTACCCCGGATAAGCGGATGGTAATGGATGGATGTATGGATATTTAAATGTGTAATATGCAACAAAACTGATGTTTTTAATAGACCGGGGGGAGGGGGGGTAATATACTGGATATATTACAATAATTCCATACATTATTTATGATCACAGTAAAGACAAAATATTTTGCTCATAGCGATTCATAGCACATACTAATGTGCAAACGATTCAATAGCTTTAGCTTGTTTCCCCACTTTCAGTTCTGCTTTTCACAGCTCATTAAAAAGCCCATTAACACCCTCTGCTCTTAAAAGGAGTGAAGTCTAGCTGGGACAGAATATAGATTTTAACTGCATACTGATTATCCGCACAATAAATATCCATCTGACGAAGAATAAACGAAACCAAAAATAAATAAACATCAACTTATTTAACCTGTACGGATTCTATGGAAATTAACACGTAAGCCTAAATGAACGTTTCTTGAAACGTAATATAAAAGATAATATCCTCATGATATACTTTAATATCAATTTAGTAGGAAGTTATTTAAAAAATCTCAAACGAATTATACTTATTGAACTGTGATTGTAGTTCATGTGTGATAATTTCTGCAATAATTTCCGATTCTGCATAAATACACCAAGGCACTGCATTGAAACACGACTTGTTATTAGTGAGATCTTCGACTCACATGCCACAATTCAGCAACACGCGCGGGACATAAAAAATTAATTAGTTTCTAATTTTAGCCTACAGCTGATGAGACATGCTCGACATTTGTGCATCTTTTTTATTACTGAATAACAGCGTTCAAAAACATAAGTAATAAATTAAACCAAAAAAAAAAGAAAAATGCCATCTATTTCATTTAAGACCTCAAGGATTTGCAAATACCAGTTATCTAACCATCTATTGTGTTGCTTTCGATACCTGTTCCAATAACAATACCCGGATGACAGTAAACCTTTTAATCATTATCTAAATACCTCAAGATAAATGTAAGCTTAAAAACAATATTAATAACGCTATAAATGCGTTTTGTCACTCAGCCGTACTATGAATAAATATGGCTGTAACAAAAACGTAGCATCGAGACAGCGCTCCTTCAAATAATGATTCAAAACTGCTATCACTCTCAAACATATAGACAGTTACGTAATTTTATCCCGGACCTGACACGACCAATTAAGCGAACCTGTTGGATTAAATCGGGACGAGTGAATCAGACGGAGCGCACGGTGCCTTACCCATGGTGCCGGTCAGATGCGCGGTGACAGAACCGAAGCGACTAATAATCCCGACGGAGCTGCCACTCTGACAGCACGTGTTTTTTCGGCTCGCAGGGTCCCTCGGCAGCACCGGCGACACCGGCAGCTCAGACTGACTGCAGTCTGATGCAGCCACTCGCCTTTACGCGCAGTAAGCGATCCACTCGGTCCCCGCTCCAGCCCCACCCCCGACTCTACCTCAAAGAAATGGTAGTTCAAAGTCAGAATAAAAAATATTCAGCATTTAAAATCCTGTAAAGATCCTTAATTCCTCATGAGAAGTGTAAAAGGGGGATACATCACTATTAAATGACTGCACGAGTAAGCAGAACAACGGCAAACTGCCGACAGACATTCGCAGGTCAGACCGCGGGAGACGCGGCGACTCGCCGAAAAAGGACTTGCGGGCGTGAGCTGGAAGAGCTTAATCATGTTTTTGCCATCACTCTGATACTAGTTATGTCTTCATTATTAATGGATGCAGGCGCGATTCTCCGGACACCGGAGCTGATTGCGGCTTATTAAGAATGCAGAGTGTCCCCGTGCGGTGCCGCGCAGCCCAACTGTGCTCAAAGAGCGCAAAGTGCAGCGCCGGGAGGGAGCCGCTGCGTACGGCCGGCCAGCCCGCCTTATAAGAGGAGACGCCCGCGAAGAGCCGTATTAAAGCGCAAGCTGGCCAATTGGAGTCAAGAAAACCACCCCGATTTCTTTATCTCTTTTAACGTTTCCCTGCATCTAACATGTGACATCCAGTGGTTTTTCTGGCTGCTTGAGACACAGTTAACTGGAAAGAGTGACGCTGCCATAGAAAATAATATCGCTCTCGCCACTCCTGTGAGAGGAAGTAAGACAATCGGAAAGGCACCAGTGGCCTTTTTGAATGAACATCACACATCTCATCGTCATATAGCGTCCTATCATATAGCTTTGTGTCACAAATACAAAACCTACATCCTGGCATCTGAACTATCGGATCCTTAACCGCTATTCGGCCGGCTGCCCTTGACTTCTGTTTGAAGCCATCCTTTGCCGAGCCTTTCAGGGGCACAGCTCCAAGGTCTGTGCACAGCTGCCAGGGTCTCGGAAGTGAATCCGGTCACCTGAACGTCAGCAGGGTCCAGGGAACCTGCTCCTCAACATAGCCACATACGCAGCAACGGGGCCCACGGTGTTGGCGCTGCCCACCCAGGCCGAACCCACACCCTGCCGCCCTTCCCAGCCTTGACAACCAATAGCCTGGATGCGTCCCAGATCCTAGCAGCCAATCAGAAAAGCTGAAGCTTAGTGATCGATCTCCCCAAATTACACTTCATTACAATTAGATTCTGCTTAAATCTCAACTTTGCAAGTATGGTGCAGCACTGAACATTTCCAGGGCAACCACTACAAAAATAAGTGGAACAGGGAAATTTCAAGAATTTGGGGACTGCTTTTGCCCCTAGGAATAAGACTCAGGGGGGCAATTCAGGGAAATGATGCAAAGATCTACAAATTTGCCGGGTGGACAGTTTGGCATCAGCAGGTCCCGGAGTCACCGAACAGGCTCATCCGAGGGCAGCCCTGACCTGCTTCCGGAGCTGAGCTCGGGTCCTGGGTGCCAGCCCTGCACCTGCTGTGGATTCTGTGACAGCCCTGCCCGCAGGATCCTGAAAACCGATCCCCTGCCCATTCTCCTGGCACCACAAAAGGAGGCCCTGGGCACAGCGACAGCCCCCTGCCCCTACCCCCTCCTCCCACAGATGGGGTAGCGGTCTCTGGGTCACCCCGTCCAGCGGTGCCGAGGGAAACTCGGCCAATCTGGGATGCTCTGAAGCCTCACCGAGCTCATCTGCAAGCTGCAGTTTAGGGCCCAACATTCATTATGGCAGCAAGGTTTAATCACTTCAGCCAATTTCCTACTAACCCTCAAAAAGCTTCTCACATGTCTTATAAACACATTTTGAAATGTACTCAGTTTAGACTGAGCTGTAACTGCAAATCCATCTGTCCTGTTGAGGGTTTCTCTGCATGGAGGAAACAAACCAGGAAACAAAACTAATAAGCTGAAAAAGTAACCCCAGTATTGACCAAATCCAGTGCACAGATTAATCCAAGTTACCCGGCAGGGTGTGTGAACAAACAAATGTGGGCTGTTGCAGCACTATTTTCCCATTTGACATTCCTGGGTGTTCAGACATGCTGTTGCCTTTATTTCTACAGAAATTGGTGTTAATTTTACTGCTCTGCCTATTATCATACCAAAGAAACCAGTCCCGTTCTTTTACTAGTCTAACTAATCACACACAGATTAAATAATCCTATTCCTTTACTGGTTTGACAAATCACACACAGATGAAACCAATCCCCTTCTTCAACTAGTCTGACTAATCACACACAGATGAAACCAATCCCCTTCTTCTACTAGTCTGACTAATCACACACAGATGAAACCAATCCCCTTCTTATACTACTCTGACCGATATCCCACTAATGGAATGAATTCTTAAACTAGTTTTCTTAATACCCCACATTTTAACCCACTGCAAATCAAATCTCTTTCCTTTCAGGGGTAACCATATTGGGTTTTGCATCACACAGCACCTTAAAGGGTTAAATGACATACTTCATAAATATTTAGCAGGTAAAATAAGGAAAGATGCTAACCACTTTGTCCTCCTGTTGCAATTCCGGGAAAGCAGGAATGCAGAACAGAGAGAGAGGGGGAGAGGAAGGTAAGAGAATGACATCAGAGTTAAATGTGTCACATGGCTACAGGAAAGACCAGACAATGGCAGACAGAACATCTCTAAACTTATGACCCATATCGAGTGCGCTCTTCGGTGGTAAAACATTTACGAGCAGTAACTAAACCTGTGAGAGAGAACGAAAAGGTCATTTGGCGTAACCAGCCAGCCAAGTGTAACTCTGGTTTGTGTGAAAGTTAAGTTGACAGGCGCCCTCGTATGATTGCTAAGTATAGACTGTCTCTTGTCTGGTTTGAGGGGGTGACCACAGAAGGTGCAGCGAAAGAAACTCGATATCACTAAGGCGTCACAGGTATTATTTATATTACTTAATAAATAAAGAGATACTTTAAAAATTGCAGGACGCTTGAGGTCTCTCTACAAAAGTCATCCAGCCCTCGCAACTGGGAATGTAAGATAAAAATGGAGAAGTTGTTCAGACTGTTTGTGACCATTTTCTAGGAAAATATATAATTCCCACGAGCAACAACAGATCTTGGAAACAAATGTTCCTTTGAGAGAACTTTCAAACAGACCGATCAAAATAAACCCTGCGTTAATTTAACCGACATATATAAATTGCAAAGGTTAAGAACTGCGTAACAAAACTGTAATTTCTTGGAAAAAAAACACTATTTCTTAAGAGAAACTCATAAAGTTTCAATGATTAAATTGCTTTAAACTGAGTTCTGTTGAGCCACGTCTTCAAAACAAATTGCTTATTTATGAAGTTAAACAAAAACTCTGACCAGTTAGCAACCAAACAACCAGATCTTATTATACGTTCAAGACAATTGAAGTGTTTCTACCTTTCGTTTTCTATCGTTGTGATCAGTTTTTAGGCTGAGCAAAGCATTTAGTTAAGTAACTATCATAAGTTCATATGTTTTCTACATTTATCTACATCTCCAATGCAAATCTGTGTTGTCCACATTTTTAGGTTAGTGAAGGTCAAACTGTGATATGATGTTTGGTGTTAAGGAAATTGGTCTGAGTTATGTTTAATCTCGGCCCTAGCATAAGGGATAGTGTTGGGTAGGCGTCCACCATGGGCAGAGGGCGGAGCCCTACCTTGTTTGATCGCAGTGACACACGTCCACCACACCGCGCACAGAACTTGGTTTGGCAATAAGAACAAATATGGCCACAGCCATCGGCAAACTTGGTTTTCTGGCATATTCCGCAGGTGGGCGCGCCGTCCTTCTGCTCCGGTGTCTGCTGAGCCTCGTCCCCCAGCTTCTTCACCTGGTCCTTGTACACCTCAAACTGCTGGTGCAACTTCCTGCGAAGGGTCAGTGAAAGGTCAGTTAGGAGAAGCGGTCATGTTCCCATGGGGGGGGGGGTCACCTCGAAGCTATCGCGTTCAAACTCCACCCCAAATGAAAATCCACACCCATCCATCCATTTTCTGTAACTGAAAATCCACACCTCTAATGAAATTCATCCATCCCCATATCGCACTTTTATATTTTAGTTATATGTGTCCTCCTCCCAGGCTCGCTGCAATTTCCAGGCCCCATGACCCCCCACCACAAGCCACCCCCCCCCCCCCCCCCCCACACCCGACCCCTGGGTCTGGGATAACTTCTGCTGCTTCCTGCCTCTCCTGGTCTGTCGATATCATGGACTGTCTGCTCTGGACACTTGAAGGGCAGAAGCTCCCCAGATGATTAAGAAGCACACCAGCCAAGCCCTGTCCATCTCCGTCCTATACGGCCATCATGCCGCTCATCGTGCACTCTCCCAAGCCAGAGCAACATTTCTTAAACTTAAATCAGACTTTGAAGATTTATACTTTAGAGGATATCCCACCTATACTTCAGAGGAAACACCACCTATACCTCAGAGGAAACACCACTTACACGGGGGAACTATACTATGCATTCTGTAACATAGTATTCCAAACACTAATTACATTGTTAAACAATCAGATACAAGAACAAGATATGTGAAATTTGTACAGTATATTGCGAGTGTATGCCATCAGTACACGGCCTGGAGAAAGGGTTATGCAATAAGTTAATTGATGTTAAGAGGCTCAGTCTGTCTAATTAAAAATGAGAACCCAATACAGCCCTTTTATCTCCAACTGTGCCTTCGAATGCAACAGCCAAGCTCAAATATCCCCTGGATGGAAGCTCAGGGAGGGATACTCACAGATTAACGGTTCAAAACGCTCACACTAAGCGCTCCTTGAGCCACGGTCGTGCCGACGTGGCCCGTCACTCACCCGCAGCCTCATGCGTGGCCGTGACAGACCCCATCCCCACCACGCTGGCCATATCTGGTGGGGCTGATGCACGATCGCACCAGTGATTCAGGTCAATGCATTACACTGAGTACAATATGAAGGAGATGCTCAAGACAACAGGACATCAATCATATTCTGTACCTAATGCATTTTAACATCCTTATTCTCTCTGTATGAAGAACAGATGAAACCATAAAGGATTCTATTCTGAAGCTCAAAGCAAACAATGCTGCTACCAATCCCTGTTTTATAGGCCATCCCAGATCCAAAAAGATGCCACTTTGGTCCCATTTAACCCAATTACACTCAAAGTAGACCTAGTTTGCTGGTCTTATCTGAAGAAGGCCTCACTTCAGCCTCTAGATGGAGTCCTGATGAAACAAGGCCTCACTTTAGCCTCTAGATTGAGTCCTGACAAAACAAGGCCTCACTTCAGCCTCTAGATCGAGTCCTGACAAAACAAGGCCTCACTTCAGCCTCTAGATCGAGTCCTGACAAAACAAGGCCTCACTTCAGCCTCTAGATGGAGTCCTGGCCAAATGAGGCCTCACTCCATCCTCTTTAGGTCCTTTCCCACTGTAGGAACTTTTTCAGAAACCAGGAACTGCTGTCATGTTCCCATTGCAGGAACTCGGTCTGATTGTAGTTTCTCGGACGTACAGTCAGCCCGCTTCTTATGCAGTTTTCGATTGTGTGGCATTGAATGATCGCAGTTCGAAAATATATAAAAAATAGAGGTTTAGTGACACACGAAGGTGGTGCGGAGCTACAGAAGTTCCTGATACAGACAACCCATGAAATCTTCAGTGGGAAAGGCACCTTTTTAGTTGAGCCCTGACAAAACGACGGCACACTTCTGAATTTTATCCTGACCAAAGAGACCTCATTTCAGCTGCTTTGGGTTGAGTTCTGCCTGAACAAGGCCTCACTTAGACTTCTGAGATGGCACCTGAACAAAAAAGGCCTTCTTTCAGTATGAGTGGAGATCAAACAACCTGCACACACACACACACACACACACACACACACACCGTGTCATTAAGCTGAGACCCATGGGGGGTGTCCCTGAGCTGGGCCTATAACTGAATAATCAATGTTGTTATTATTTGGCATATTGTCCCGGGCAGTGAACCAAAATCCCGCATGTGCTGCGTTACTGCAAGCCAGACTCAGGAGGGGACCTTTACTGATGTGATTAGGACACTGGGCTGGGATCCGGGTTTCAATCTTCCTGTCATTCGAGTGTTCATGGGGACAAAGCGATGTCCTTCACATAAGGCAAACAAGCAGCCCTTCAGGACCTTGACTGTGAAGCAATCAATTTAATTTTTGACTGGCAAACTATAACCCTTAAAATTGTCCAATTAATACAGTGGTGTGTGCGCTTGGGACCTCAGTGCGGACGGAGTATGTGGTACAGATTCAGGTCTCATCTGAAGATGCTAGAACACTCAACACCTGCTTTCGTAGAGAAAACACTGCACCCACTGGATCAAAGGGAGACGTGTATCAGGTTTGCACTGCAAGTTTAATTATACTTTCTCAGGTTCCTCCCCCCTCCCATCTTTCTGAGGGCCAGATGTGGGGGAGGCCGTTTCACAGTTCTGAGGTTGGACAGCAGACAGCCTGTTAGCTTATAGCCCGTTAGCTTATAGCCTGTTAGCTTATAGCCTGTTGGCTTCCCCATCTTGGCGGAAGGTGCGCCCCAGTGCCCCAGTGTAGCTCCTGGGTTATGTAACTGTCGTGGGTCAAAGAGCTCAGAGGCAGTTTCTACATTTACAGCAGATGATGGTGCTGGTGGTGATGGAGTGGGAGGATGCCTATGGGATATGGAGTGAGACAGTGACATAACAGAAAAAGGGGAACCAGAATCACCTTTGGGGAAGGGCACTCCTGACCTGCCCGGACACGCATGCATTTTGTATGACAGGTGTCAATCCAGCGTCGCCGTGGAAACCAAATACAGGCTGACTTCATAACGCGGTGATCGGAGCGGGTCTCGCCCGCGTGTGCCCTGCACTCTTCATCAGAGCCGTGAATTATTAACCGGCACTATCCATTTACCGCTTGCCCCGGTGGTGCGGATAAGTGCGTCGACTTCCTCTCCCCGTAAACGGTCCTTTTAGCGCACAAAGTGGATCGCCATGGCAACTATCTGTGCCGGCGAGGTAGAGCAGCCGTTGGCTCCCGTGGACACGCCCATTCCTGGCGGCCAGTGAGCAGGTCTCAGTCCCCGGGGGTTTTGTCCTCCGCTTCCAAGCCAGCCATAAACAGTAATTAGCACTGCGGTCGGCAGGCCCAGCATCAACCATGTGCCACGTGTCCGATGAGCAATATGCTTTGAATATTTCTTTAAAACAAACGAACAAACAAATAAGTAACAGCCTGCCCATGAATGACTGACTTCAAAAAAAGGGGGAGGGGTTTTTAAAGCCCATATAAAGTAAAAAAGATAACAGAAGGAGGTGGACACCCCCCAAAAATCAGGTCTGGCACATTAGAAGCGAATATAGTTCAGCGGACAGGAAGCAGAGGTTTATTTCCACTCTTGAAGTGAGAGCTGCCAACCTGTGTTCTGCATGGGGAGGTTTCCAGCGTAGTCGTTCTGCACAGGTGTGTGTGACCACAGTCCCATGGTCACCCACATGTCAGCCTTCCTCAGCCGATAGCCAAGCTTTAGAATCGAACTCCAACCTAATGTGCCTCAACATGGCATCTGATCAATGATGGACTGCGGGGCGTCTTCTGGTCATAACCGTTATAACTGTATAGTATAGCTGTAAATAATGTTTTTCCCTCTCATTTCATCATTTGCAGAGAATAATATGGGGCAACAAGGAAAAAAAACAGACTGGAAAATAAACCGCAAACGTTGTTCTCAGTGGCTTGGTCCTTAACATCAGTAAGACCATTAGGTGGCTGGAAGCCAGGCCGGGTGGGGGGGGGTTAGAGGGGAGAGGGGAGAGGGGGGAGGGGCCAGCTCCGGTGGGGACGTCTTCTGGCAAGGCCGTCTTCTCTCCGAAAACAAGAGTTTGCGCAAGCTGGTCCACCGTTTGCCTGGATCACAGTGTGGGCCAGGAGCCTCCCCCCCCCCCCCCCCCGAGGTCAGCTGGCAGGAGAGACAGCGGGGTGACGATCTCCACAGTGCTGGAGGTGGAAGGTGAGTAAGCCGACATTTAATCATACCTGCTTCTGGAGCGCAGCCAAATTAACACATGGGCGCCCCCCCCCCCCCCCAACCTCCAACTAACATTGTCTCACTCCTCCACTATCTGTACTCCCTCAATCTCACTCCATCCTCCCTCTCGGTCAGCCTGTGACCTACTCCCACTCTGCCACCATTTCACTCCACTTTACCGTACTCCACTGTCTCTTCCACCTCACTCATCTCTCATACCATCTCACCCTCTGTCCATCGACACACCATCTCACCCTCTGTCCATCTCATTCTACCACCATCACACACCACTTGATCCTCACTCCATCTCACCCTCCCACTGTCTCACTCACATATCAGGGGCATCAGGGCACTAATCTGCTGTTTAAGTGCTGCGTGAGCCTACACTTACACACACCTGTATGAATGCACCGCATTCACCTGACACTTTTATCCAAAGAGACTTACAGTGCAGAGAAGGGTTCCGATTGCTGTGTTTCTGCTCCCCGGGATGTGAACCCACAACCCTTGTGTTGTTAGCACAATGCTATACTTGCTAAGCTACAAGCAAAAAGAGAGGCTCCTCTGTTTCATTCCACAACATTCACCTCAAACTCAAACTGAAATGTCTCCAGCACAGAAGGAAGCTGTAATATTCAAAAAGAAAAATGTAACATGCCGAATGAAGCACCTCTGATTTGAACACTAAGTTCCACTCCTCGCAGCTCTATACAGGAATGTACGATGTGGATAAACATTTCACATTCAGTGGTTAATAAACACAGTAATTAACTAAATATTTTCTGGACAGCCTGAATGCTGAGTGTGAAATGACATACATTTCAAACCCTTGGGTTTTATTAAGTGTGGACCACAGTGAGTCTGGACTCATGGGACATTTATTTACACAAAAATATTCTGAGGGCAGAAGGAAAATGGCTGGATCAGAGAGATAACCATTCTGATTATAGAGGAGGTGGGACCAACCAATCAGATGCCTTGGTCCCGCCTCCTCTATAATCCGAATGGTTATCAGTCATTTTTCAATCGACCCTCAGAATATTTTGCTGTGCTCACGGGGTCATACTTACGTTTCTGGCTCCCTCTCATTTTGGGACCTTTGCTGTGGCTGAAGAACGTTATTTACCAGCTCAGTAATTCCGCTAAAGGGAAACCACCTGTTCAAACAAGCAAATCATGTGACCAGACAGTCAAGGGGAAGTAAGTAAACAAACAAATAAGTATTCCAGCTGCATAACTCCTACAAAGTTCAGACCATTACGGCATGGGGGGTGTCATGGTACCATCAGCTTAGAGCACTACAGATACCATCAGCGGTAACAGGGATATCAAGGACAGCAGCGGTATTTTTAGAAAGGATGAAAAATGAAACTTTCAGGCAGGAACTCTACAGGCAATGGAGATGGGAAGCTGCGTTAAACTGCCAGCCAATAGGAACAAAGCAAAGAAAACTACAGACCCAACCCCCTTACTCCTCCGTAAAGTGGACATAAATGCAAACTGCAAAGAAGATGCATCCAGCCCAATATGTGGATGAAGTTAGAAGCCAAGAGGAAGCTCTCTTAAAGCCAATCAGAAGGCAGATGACACACTAAGTGCAGCCAGGTACCAGCGGGGGGGTTGTGTGTCTTGGAGACCAAGAAAGCCACAGGTAGCACAAGGCGTAGAGCAAGGGAGGGGGGAGAGGCGTCAAAGCCTAGAGCACTCTGGGTAATTTGCTACTTACTGTGCTGGCTGAGGCTTTTGTTCTTCCTTGACCCTAAAAAGATAAGTTTGCATAGCTCAGTGCACACAACGTAAAAAAAATGGACAGATGAAGTGAGTGAAGACAGCAAAACCGGAACTGACAGCGATGGTGACAATAACGATGACAATGACGACCACGATGGCGACTGACTCAAGACAGGAACCCTAAAGCTGAACATGAAGAACAGTATCAACACTGAACGTTCGCCTTTCTGGAGCGTCATCTCTGCGGTGCGACCGGCAGGCTTGGTGTCAGCTTAGCAAATAGGCAGCGTGAACATACGGCTGACCGAGGGCTTTTCCTGACGGAACCGAAGTACGAGCGGCTCCACCAAACAGCAATTGAGTGCATCATTTAATTAGACTGGAACTCCTCAATTCAGCCCATTAATCAATAACCTAATCAAATAAATGCCTCCCTCGTAGCTAAAAAGCTAAGCTGGGCCCCCTCAATTTGCATTTGACTTTTGCATTATTAACAGACACCAGTAGGTTTATCGCGATCTCCATCGTACTTGACTCGGGCATGCCGTAAATAGATTTCCGTTCACAGCAGGAAAATCAAAAGTGACCAGTAAACAAAAAACTGCTATTGTCAACTCAAAGAATAGAGACAAAAAAGAGAAAAGAGACAATGCCCTCACAGTACTAAATGTACCTGAAATGTGTTTTATCTTTCAAACTGGACATTCGATCCTCACTACGCCATCAATGAGCAGCATCACACACAGTACAAATTGTGAGCTAAGCTCGACATTTGGCAAGCATCTGTACTACGGTCTGTAAAGTTACCGCAGGCGGCTGTTAGGGCATCAGCTATATTGCACAACATTTCAAAATGCTAAGTATAAAATTCAGAAACAAACACCGAGTGTTTTGTATATAACTACTAACCCTGGCTCAGTTTTGGCAGATTGGCCACTGTTCCTCACCATATTCCTTGGACCACATTCAGATCACCCTGGGACCATCTACGCTGTCTGATACTGCAGACCAATTCCTCCGCCACCGTACTCCCTGGTGTGGATTCACGTATCTAACCCTGAACTGCGGATCTCATGACATGTGCCTAAAGGTAAATAAAACTTATGTAAACAGTACAACTTTAATTCACATAAGTTTTATTTGTGGCAAAGCAGGCTTTAAAAGCAGGAGATGGGACGGAATGAATATTTTCGATACAAAAGGCTGTTAAATGTAGCAAGTGATGAGTAAGTTTTGGAATAAAAGGTAGGAGTCTCGAGAATACAGTATGGCTGTTTCCTTTCAGCGTTTACGTATACAATTACGGAGTTGGAGTAAAAATTGACACGTACCATACCGCCCCCTAGTGGGCACAAGTTAGTTTTTTTTTTTTTTAAACTTTCAGAAATTTTGTCAGTTTTAATAGTAGTGATTTTAAACAATTTTAAAGGGTTTTATGGGACAAGGGCTTTAAGCGAGCATAGCATTCAGGCAGAGATGCCAGTTGTCTAAAGGTGAGGGCTGTCTTTTGGTCTCAGGTTAGTGGGAGCGCCGCCTTATCAGCACTGAAAGACGACAGACAGGTGACCCGCGATGCCCTGGCAGAGGTTGGGCGTCTCCCAAGCATGCCCACGACACCGTGATCTCATGGATTTTAAAATCAGATTAGCGCGGCTCCAGACTGCGCTTTTCAGGTGCACCAGACGTGACCTGAATCCTTGGCGCCTTCAAAGACAATACGCCCCTGTTCAGACACTCCTCACCCCCCCAAGCGTACGAAAAAAAATCAGGTGGTTGGGAATTATGACAGTGGAAGCACCACACCTACCACTCAGGAATTATTCAAGGGATGACTATGTTCTTTCGTGCATTCGTGTGTTGACCTAAAAGGACCTTTTGCCTGTTTATTTACCTGGTTACTCGCTAAGGAAACCCAAATCCTGTTCCTTCCACCAAGAGTGGAACCTGCTAACGTTTTTTCCTGTAATATCACTCAAAATGACTCAACATACAGTAAAAGGGAAGGAGACTGTTTGCATGAATGGAGACCGTATCGGCGAATGGAAAAACAGATACTTTCAGTTACTCCAGCTCCAGGAACGGCTCTTCTCACACCTAATTGACCTCCGAATCAATGATGCGTTGAGCGCCCCATGCAATAGCAAAGTGTGTCCACAAGATGGCAACAAATAGAAATTTTTGCCTATCAGAGAACCAGTCTCCCTAACGACTACACAAATATTGAACCTAAAACGCCGGTATATATGACAATCAAGGCCGTTCATTCAACTCGATCAAGTCTCGGCTGGATGACAGGAATAACAAACTACTGTATTTAAAAATGTAACCAAAAATTTAAAAAACAAGAAAATGAAAGGTATCAGTCTATCAGTAGTGATGATGAAAATCATGACATTTTGCACGAAAAAGAGATAATTACGTCCAAACTCTCCTTTTAACCTCCGCGATATTTCTGAATGTCCCACTTCACCGGGTCATAAAAATTCCTCCAATCCTCTTCAATCTACGTTTAAGGGTGTCTCGGAATCGTACCAAAGTATGAATTTGCACAATCAGCTGTTGTAAGCTGGCAGCTGTTAGCACAAGCATGTCTATTTATGGATGACATTCTCGTCATTTTAATTTCAGCAGCTCAAACTTCCTGTAGATGAAAAGAAGCATCATTACTGCAGCGAGGTCACTGAGGTAGATGATACGTCGATATATTGAAGCGTTAATGTTAAAAAATATATGGCCATAGAAAATGGCTTTCTGCTAAAATCAAGCTTTCGTGAAACAGGAATGGCATCAAAACTCACTCTCTCACACAAACACACACACTTCATACAGATGCACACTGCTACACTCTTACAACATGCACAGACACACTAGCAACACTCAAGCAAGCACTGCTGCACTCACAGTCATAAAATACACAGATATACAATCGCAAACACAACTGTATACATATAGGGGCGCGGCCAGAAATTCTGGGGCCCCAAGCTAAATGTCACCTTGGGTGTCCCCCTCGGTAGATTTTAACAATCAGGCCCCAATGTTAGATTTTGGGGCCCCCTGACTAAGACAGGGCCCCTACGACACACACAACTACACATCCAGAGCTGTGTTCCATGTTCAGCCTTTCATAACTCACACTGAGAGGAAGTCGCCCTTTCTGCTGACACTAAGCTAAGGATCTGTCCTTAATTCTTCATATCTCTGGGTAATTTGGTGAAACAATTCAGGTTAATTACCTCACTCAAGGTCACAAGACTGGAACTTAAAGTGTACTCTACCTGTAATCCCTAAAAGGTTATTTTAATTATCATAAATGATCATTTTCTCCATTAACCACTTTCTGGAGCCTATCCCAGGAAGCTGTGGCACTGAGGAGGGGACACCCTGAATAGGGACCCACACGCGGAAACCGTGCGCAGAGCCTGGGCCCGAGGCTGCGAACCGCGCGCAGAGCCTGGGCCCGAGGCTGCGAACCGCGCGCAGAGCCTGGGCCCGAGGCTGAGAACCGCGCGCAGGGCCTGGGCCCGAGGCTGAGAACCGCGCGCAGAGCCTGGGCCAAGGATTGAGTGCCCATATCCTGTGAGGTCACAGTGCTCCCAATGGGCTGCTTGATTATGGCAAGAAGGCTGAAGGCTCAGACGTATGAAATTGGCATCATTCACACTGATCAGCTGCCCTAAATGTGTGTTACATGTACAGCACTATAAAGCTGAACATGTGACTGGTTTTCTTCTTAATTACTGCTCAAACCCCCTGATGTCTGATATAATATCCTTCATTTTCTAAATTAACCATGGGGGGGGGGGCAGCTAATTGCAAAGGTGTTTCACAGCCCAAGGGTGGCTTCTGAGATCCGGGGGTCAGATCTTCGGTTCCGTTTTGTTCAGAACACTGTCCGTGAACACCTCTCTCCCCCCTCCCCCCGGAAGTGCCGCAGGAGATGGGATCCTGGTGACGAGTAGGTGGAACGTGCAGCTTCCGTCACTCCCTGAGCATGGTGACACCCATATAAAATGACTGGGCTCTCATTACACCACAAGCATGTAGAGTAAGGCTGTGGTTATAAAGCGAATCAACAAGTGAATCTAGTTATTAATTCAAGTTTTTAAAGTCATACTGAAAAGAAACTTTTGTGGAAAATTAAACAAATTGAAATCCATTGATAACTTATCCAATGAAGTGAGGGTGAAGCCAGGGGAACAGCTGGAGATTATGCCCCCCGCGACCAATTTCATGTATTCTTGGGCCCCTGTAAAAAGTGGTGGGGCCCCAGAATCTCCTAGAGTATCCATGTCTCTACTGGGTGAAGCCAATCACAGGAAGCACATCGCAGGAGACTCCCTGGATGAGACGTGGTGGGATACACACACGCGCACACATATGCACGCACACACACACGCAAATGCAGAAACACACACACGCATATGCACAAACACACACACACATATGCACACACGCACGCACACAGACAGACAGGTCAATTTAGAGACACCAGTGTGCATAGCCACGTGTTATCTAGGCTGCAGGAGGAAATTAGAGACCCCGAAGAAAAAACGCATGACACAGCGCTGTCATGCAAACACACACGCATGCACACAGCCAGAATGAGCCAGCAGTCCTGGACGGGGGAGACTATAGCCAACAAGCAGGCTGTCCACAAGCCAAAACATCTCTGCTAAAATTTAACAAAAACACTAAAACATTTCCCACCTTTTTTGGGATCGTAAAGCAGAGGAAGGTTTGTTGCGCAGAGTAAAAGAGAAATTTCAACCCATCAGGTTTGATAGCAGCACCTAATTTTACTGTGATGCCGAGTTACAAGCCTTTTATATTCGCACTGAACTTAAAATAACACCAAACAGAATGAACCAGGTCATTACAATAATAAGAACGGAACAGAAATGATAACCGAATTTAAAAAGAAAAAGAAAAATAACCAGGCTATATACAGCATATTTTACATTGGTAAAACAGACTATTACTGGCCTTCTGGTGCATAATAACCCGGATTAGCATAACAGAGAAGGTTTTTCAGAAATAGCAACAGCCACGGGCAACACGGAACAAAAACACACAGTCCAGCATGACAGCAGGAGGGCGGGTAACACATGTTCAGTGCGCGCACCGTTCACGGTCTGTGCATGGTGTACATATTGTCCCCAGCGTGTCTGCCCTGCCCAGGACAACTTAATGACAAAGCAAAGCACAGCAGTTTGGTAAAATGAAATCATTAAATATGCATCTGGCTAAATGCCTCAATCTTCTGTGCCCGGCACAGACACACTTTAATATCCAAAAACGTCCAAAGTAGATATGCACCTACGGAGAAGTCTTCAGTATTCGGGGTAGCAATATGACGCAGAGCCGCGTCCTGGCCACTAGGGGGAGTAGAATCTTCCGAATCGCGCCGCCTCTTTTAGCCTCTAGAGCGCAGCCGACCATGTCCACAGCGGCCGGTTAATCGCACCATAATTAATATCCGGTCTCTGTAATCATATCTTGAAGGTATGGGATGCCGCTTCTCTGGCTTCTTGTTGGTTGTTAGAAAGGAACTCAGAATTACAAGAAATAAAGTAAGAACTGTGAGGGAAAAAAGTCAGAATTTCGACTCAATATTAAGTTATAATCCTAAAATAAATGTGCGTTTTTTCTCCTCCAGATGGCGGAAGCGGGCTTCCGGTTCTCGGCGGCCGTGATGACGAACAACACATTTCAGCATGAGGGGAATTCCAATTTTAATAAGATTTGGGCCATTCTGTTCGTATTTAACATGCAGTAAGTGGATCACACACAGTGCTAAACAGCTATTTCCATCCTTCCATCTGTCTTCTGTATGCTTCCTCTGGTCAGGGTCACAAGGGCTGGGACGCCAGTCCATTGCAGGGCACGTACACTTACACATACTAACAATCATACACTACAGGCAACCTAGAAACACCAACTAGCCAGACTGCATGTCCAGACCAAACGCACAATAAATAAGATCCGCCCCCACCCCCAGAGCTGTACAGTGCCACCCACTGAGCAACCATGCCACCCACCAATCGCTCCCCATTATATTTATGATAAATAGCATGGTGACATTTTGGGCACCCCACCCCAAGTTGACTGCAAGCAATACATGCCTTTCAATGTACCATCCCCTCCAAAGAAAGGAGCGTGGTTCTGAGGGTTAGGATGCTGTGTTTATGAATGGAAGGTTGTCGGTTCAAATCCCCTGGATGGTGGAGTGATTTTACCATTGGGTCCTGGAGCAAGGCTCCAAACCCTCAATTACTCCAGTAGCGTGCTGAGTCTGATTTCGCAAAATGTACATTGCTTTGGATAAAAGCATCGGCGAAATAAATTTAACGAAGGACCATTACGCTTTGCTACTTAGCAGATGATAAAGATGGTGTGGGGGTCAGCTAGTGAGCCTGGCTGAAGCCATGTAGTGCCCTAGGCAAGCTTCCATGAGGGGGGGGGGGTTTCGCAGCAGGTGAAGTTGTGGACCAATGGGGGCTCTATGGCCACAGTCTGCTAAATCGGCACATCCTGAGAAGATGATGCTATGGGCAATTTCAAATAATGCCTTAGCCAGGACCTACCACTGCTGAAGCAGACGGGGTTCAGGGCTTTAAGGGCCCGACGGCAATATGACTCTGCTGGCCGTGGAATTTCACCACACAAGCTACTGGACATGGACACAGAATTTTGAGCCACACCGGCTCCAGAAAAGGTCACAGAATGCCACCCGTGGGAGTTATACTTAGACAAAAATGTTCTGAGGGCAAAACAAAAAATGATTGGTTCAGAGAGATAACTAATCACATTATAGAGGAGGTGGGTCCAAGCAACTAGAGGAGGCGGGACCAAGACATCTGATTGGTTATGTCTGCAATCTGATTGGCTATCTCTCTCAACCAATCATTTTTTGTTTTGCCCTCAGAACATTTTTGAGAGTACAACTCACATAATCAAGAATGCCAAGACTCCAGGAAGAGTAGAGCCTTGCTGTTGTACATTCGAGCTGATGTAAAAAAATCTTTCAAGCACAGTAGGGGCAGGGGCCTGATGTCCTCTCTGTGGTGGACATTAGATTTTGAGGTATGGAACCCCCTTTCTCTGTCAGCATTCACATCTTCATGTCCCGTGCACCAGGATGTAAACTATCCTATGCGTAAGTGACCAAGGACCTGTACCTCACATGCAAGACACCATCTAGGAAAACCACCTGACCCAGTTAAGTTAATCGTTTTTTTTATTGAAGTTTTAAGTGGGTCTAGGGAAGCAAGTCCAAATGATCAGAAGGTAACGGAACTGTCAGAATCACAGACAAAAAGGAATCGGAACCCAGGTGCACGTAGAAGCATACTGAACAATACACAGCTGTGCTCATTAAATAATCAATTGCTTAATTAATAGGCATGCCTGCTTCCCAGTGCAGTCTGGGCCTGAACTAAATTTTTAAGCTACAGGTTATAAGACAAACAACACAGCATGTACTGGGAGAAGGAGAGCTGACGCCACTTCTGTAGAGTTGACCAGAACAGCAACTGGACACTGACCATGTTAAAAGATGCCAGTTTCGCAGCCTGGCACTGAGCACACTATGGGCTCCAGGAAAGGGTGAAGCAGAAGGCAGAGTAACTCAACAGAGGGCGGAGTCACTCAGAAGAGGGTGGAGTCTCTCAGGGCAGTAAAGTCAATGAGGGAGGGTCATGCCTTCTGATAATAGGATGGCAATGTGTTTGTGTTCTATGCTGGATCAGGCTTCATAGCTGCATTCCAGCCTCCTGTAGACTTGGGGATTTCTCCTACAGTGGGGGGGGGGGACATGAGAGATTCGCCCTAGAGACACCTGTTTACTGTCAATTTAGTGGGGAACCCTGGAACTGCCCCTCTGTGCTCCAGTTGGATTTTGGGAAAACATTATCGTTAATAACTTCCTGCTCCACAAGCAGCTGGAGAGGGGCATCTTCTCAGGTGAAGCTACATGCCTCGAACCCGGGGCCAACAGACACAGAAAGCTGTTAACCTTGGCCATCTCATGCTCTCTCTAAGCTCCTCTCCTTTGTCAGGGCCACTTGAATGAAAAAATAATAACAAATCCATTAAATAATTAATAGATAAAAAGCCAAGGCCGGCATCCTGAAAGTATAAGTAAAAGGACTGTCAGAGCAGCGAGGAGCTCACTAAGCTGCAGCCAAATATAACCCGAAACCCATCTGCTTGCCCAGATTATCCACCGGCTTTCAATTGAGCCCCCCGCACGTTGCTGGGAGGGCCAGTGAAGCTGGCTGTTTGCTGGGAGGGACCCTTCATCCACTGCCCTTGCCGCGCACTGGTTTGGAATCACAGTGTCCCAACCCTAAGGATGCACACATCAGAAACTATGCCCCGTCAAGCTAAATTTCCACGCACAAGTTCATTTGTTTGTGTTCAGGTCCGGTATACATCAGTGTGTGTGTGTGGTCCCTCTGGGTACATGGTACCTATAAAACTTCCATTCAAATTCTGACACCACCAGTAAGCCAGTTTACTTCTGTAATCATCCTCAGATCTGTCAGAACTAGCAGCCTCGCTGCCATAATAAACACAACGATAAATGATTAAAATAATAAATGAAAAATAAAAAGTGAGCCAGAAGCTCTCCACTCCCCCGCACTGTTACCTCAGAGTTAAGCCGACAGTGACCTGTATAAGTTTTGAGCGGTAAGATGCCCCAAATTCCCCAACCTGTGTGAGGAATAGGGAACAGAATCTTCTTCCTAACAGAAAAGAAGAAGGGGCTTTGAATTCAGGCTGGAGCAGGTATAGAACGGGACGAAACCAAGACGCCAGCAAGTCGCAAATGCAGGACAGCGGGTTTGCAAATGAAAGATTCAGGTACTTGATGTCTGTGGGCAGTTCAAGTCCCAGTGGATGTCCTACTGCAGCGGTAAAATTTCAAGATGTTCTAAATGTCTAAGTTTCCCCTAAACATCAATTGGAAGGGCTCCATCTTCCGGACAAGACAGGGAAATTTCAGCAGGACCAGCATCTTCAGTCGACCCACGATACGACACCCGCAGTGAACACGCTCGAGGACCCACGATACGACACCCGCAGTGAACACGCTCGAGGACCCACGATACGACACCCGCAGTGAACACGCTCGAGGACCCACGATACGACACCCGCAGTGAACACGCTCGAGGACCCACGATACGACACCCGCAGTGAACACGCTCGAGGACCCACGATACGACACCCGCAGTGAACACGCTCGAGGACCCACGATACGACACCCGCAGTGAACACGCTCGAGGACCCACGATACGACACCCGCAGTGAACACGCTCGAGGACCAACGATACGACACCCGCAGTGAACACGCTCGAGGACCAACGATACGACACCCGCAGTGAACACGCTCGAGGACCAACGATACGACACCCGCAGTGAACACGCTCGAGGACCAACGATACGACACCCGCAGTGAACACGCTCGAGGACCCACGATACGACACCCGCAGTGAACACGCTCGAGGACCCACGATACGACACCCGCAGTGAACACGCTCGAGGACCAACGATACGACACCCGCAGTGAACACGCTCGAGGACCAACGATACGACACCCGCAGTGAACACGCTCGAGGACCAACGATACGACACCCGCAGTGAACACGCTCGAGGACCAACGATACGACACCCGCAGTGAACACGCTCGAGGACCAACGATACGACACCCGCAGTGAACACGCTCGAGGACCAACGATACGACACCCGCAGTGAACACGCTCGAGGACCAACGATACGACACCCGCAGTGAACACGCTCGAGGACCAACGATACGACACCCGCAGTGAACACGCTCGAGGACCAACGATACGACACCCGCAGTGAACACGCTCGAGGACCAACGATACGACACCCGCAGTGAACACGCTCGAGGACCCACGATACGACACCCGCAGTGAACACGCTCGAGGACCCACGATACGACACCCGCAGTGAACACGCTCGAGGACACATTTGCTGGCAATGAGACGGCGGGGGAAGACGGGCGTGGCTGGTCACAGAGCTCTTATTTAGACTTGGGGACAGCGAGCGAGATCCCAATGCTACAGCCCTGCATAGCATTTGTGGAAAGTAGACTTTGAATGAAATCCCTGGCCAATCTAGCCTATGTGGACCCACGCAGAATGAGGGGTAAAGGGCTCGTTCTTCTGGCAGTAGATGATTTCAAAAGGGGACATTTCAAGTTTTATGCTGATTCTACATAATCCAGCCCAACACAACTGTGATTCATAACAAGTGAGTCTTCCCACTGTGATACACAGTAACACTTAATGGTCGTCTTCACCGCCAAGACAAGACAGCCGACCCGCCCCCCCCCCCCCAACATCGCATAGGTCGCTGCCCTTTGGCGGAGAACAGAGCTAGAGAGCTGGTGCCAGGGTAAAGGATTCCCAGTTGACTCAGATCACACACACACACACACACACACACACACATGCTCACACACACACACACACACACATGCTCTCACGCACACACACACTGCATTATTATATTATTCAGTTGCTTAGTAAATAACCTAATGCAAGCCACTTATCCCACAGTTTCACAATTTTCCATTTTTACAGCTGGACACACACATCATATTATATAGTTACTTAGCAGACAAATCTAATCTACTTAGTTTACAGTTTTATGATTTCACTCATTTATACAGCCGGACACACACACAGACACACACGTCATTTCAGCATTATTTGGTTGCTTAGTGAAACGCTCTTACCCAAGGTGACATTTTCCATTTCATAAAGAGTCCAGCCGCAAAGTCAATCAGCAGCACTGCTTGGTTCCACCCCAAGCGACAGACCAGGTGAAGGCCAGAGAAACTCTCCTCCCAACCAACGCCGCTGGCAGATAGATTTGTTAGCATGCAGGTGATTAATGCATTATTGTGACCGAGAATAATTTACTCACCACCTTTTTCATCACTTACATCCTGGTTCACTTATTCTATAAGTGCTTATCCAAAAGAGCAGTGTTTCCCCACCCGCTCCTCGGGGACCTCCAGACAGTCCATGTTTTTGCTCCCTCCCAGCTCCTGGTAAACGTGGCCTGTCTGGCAGGGAGCCAGGAGGGAGCAAAAACGTGGGCTGTCTGGCAGGGAGCCAGGAGGGAGCAAAAACGTGGACTGTCTGGCAGGGAGCCCGGAGGGAGCAAAAATGTGGACCGGCTCAGGGGTCCCTAAGGAGCGGGTTGGGAAACACTGCAGCAGAGGGTCACAGTGAGGCTGGATGCTATCCTGGGAGGGACTTACAAGGCTGGGTACCTGGATGCTAGTCCACACGGGGCCCATTCACAAAATACGGGTAATGCAGTAATGACAGTTCAACTAGCCAGATGATTTTGGCCTGTTGGATGAAGCCAACCATTGAAAAGCCGACCAAGCACATGGACAGGATTTACCCATAAGCCCCCCTGACAGCCACAGTGTGCTTAATCAGCCCTATTCTCAGTCACTACATGTCTCTCATGAAAACATTACTCGCAAAAGAACAACACAACAGAGGGCTGGTGTGCAACTCACTGGGTTACTGTGGTCAGAGGGTCACCAGTTCAAATCCCAGGGCAGGTAGAACTGGCAAAGGCCTGAACCCCCAGCTGCTCCACAGGCAGGTGCCCCTTCAAATAAAAGCATCTTCTAAAATAAATAGGAACAAGGCTTTCTTTTAAAGGCACCGATTCCAGAGTAGCCGGTGACATTGTAAAGGTGCGGTTAGAGAAAAGCATAGTTAATCATGTCTTTTATATTCCGGTAAAGGCAAAAATAATGACAGGAGTTGTAGAAAGTTGTAAAAATCACAAAGTGATGTGCATGAACTTTCTCCGATGAAGTTCCAGCAAGAGCAGTCGGGCAAAAAGTCTGTCCGGCGGACAAGCAGCCAGACAGCTTACAGAGTAAAGCTGCAGCCAAACCCATCTCCCCCCCCCCCCTCCCAGCACGCGAGCGCGCCACAAAACACCGACACCGATACCTCACTGGAAAGCCTGAGCCTCGGCCGCGGCACTGCCAAATATAAACATCCGTCTTTCCATTTTTAGAAACCCCTTACCCAATCAGAACCACGGCAATCCGGAGCCCTGCCAGGACAGCGCTCAGAGAAAGCCGGGCTGCCGGGCCGCCGCGGGCCTCCTGTCCGACGACACCAAGGGCGGTCCGAGGGCTCGGGTTACAGAGGAACGCGGTACGAATGCATGGGAGGGCGGCCTACAAACTAACCATCACATGACCACACTGGTCAGGGACTCATGGCAATTTATTAATATCCAATCAATCAAAAATTGTTTTTTTAAGAGGCTTTGGGCTTCCAGGTTCCCAGTGTTCCCATGGTGTTATTTCACCACCATCCACCATGCTCTCTTGAGGAAGAATTAAGTGTTATGCAGTGAAATACATTAAAGGTTTTATCCCCATTTAAAGCAGAGTATGTTTCCTCAGAAGGACTATTCCCACATTCCAGCTGAACATGCAGCACACGATTTAAAAGCTGCTTCTCCCCCATGCAAATGCTGTTGTTTCAAAGGTGCTATTCCCCTTTAATTTGCAGCCTGTTATTTTAAAGGTGCTATTCCCCTTAAATTTGCAGCCTGTTATTTTAAAGGTGCTATTCCCCTTTAATTTGCAGCCTGTTGTTTCAAAGGTGCTATTCCCCTTGAATTTACAGCCTGTTATTTTAAAGGTGCTATTCCCCTTGAATTTGCAGCCTGTTATTTTAAAGGTGCTATTCCCCTTTAATTTGCAGCCTGTTATCTTAAAGGTGCTATTCCCCTTTAATTTGCAGCCTGTTATCTTAAAGGTGCTGCTTCAGGAGAGCCGAGCATAAGCGCAAACACTCATGACACAGACGGGGGCCTCCGTCTGCTTCTATCCCCCCTAATCACAGGCATGAGACTGAGGCTTTCCGCTAAAATCTGTTCTTTACCCACTAAAAATAGAGGGAGATCTCAGCTTGCTGGCTCAGTCTGTATTTCATGTTACCAGGAGGCAATAAATGCATCTGGTCAGGATTGCTGCTCACCTGCCCCCCCCCTGGCCTGGAGTTTCTCTGGCAGGATCACCAGCGACCACAAGATGCCGTCAACAGCTGGAGCGAGGAGGCGGGGAGGAGGCGGGGAGCGGCTTAGAGAGTCAGGCCTCTGTGTCGGTGAGTGGAAGGTTACTACTCGGCAGAGTAACTACATCTCTGTTGGGTCCTTCAGCAAGGCCTTTAACCCCCCCCCCCCCGGGACACTGGATGGACAGCTGACTCTAAGCTGTACTCAGACCCCTATCTGTGTGAGACAGGGTCTGTAAGAAAAGCATTCCAATGTACCTGTACAAACTCCTCCATTCACCACTGAGAATGTCATTGTTTTCTAGGCCTGGACTGGCCATCTGGCAGACTGGGCATTTTCCCAGTGGGCTGGCAAAATTTATGACGGGGATCCCCCCCCCCACCAGCCTCGCCAAAATTCATCACTCCCCCGGGAGTGAACACCACTTGTGTCCTGTTTGAGAGGACATGTGATGACCCCACAGTGGCCGTGCCCCCCCCGACACGTAGCGGGACGCCATTGTAATGCTGGTGTGAGACTGAATGCTCCTATCAAAGTAAAGCATCACATAATCCAAGGCTCATATTCCAAGATTTACTTTTCATTTATTAATTTGGGAAGGCAGGGTGAGACAATCCAACTGGGGGGTCAAGGGGCTATGTTCAGCCGCAGGCACAGCACCCAAACTCACTGAGCTACACTCAGGAGATCAGATACCACCTAGGCACCTCATCTTCTATTGGTTTGTTTGGAAATGACGTCACGGGGAGGTTTCCTATACTAATTTAAGTCCATCCAGGGTGTCCCTTGCATCTTGGACTGTGTTTCCTGGGATATACATCAGGTCTCTGCGGCCCTGGACTGGTATGGGTGCGTATTTGAAGTCCTGTGATTACCTCGTGCCTCAGTCTGTGTGTATCCTGCGTGTATCCTGCGTGTATCCTGTGACTGACCCCTCCTTGTGTAAACCTGCCACATCACATGACACCCATTGTCATTTGGGATGACATCGAGCGAGCAGTAGGTGGACGCGTCCTGAGCTGAAGATCACGATGGCAGATACCATTAATAGGCTAATTACTCGCCCTTTCACAAATCCTTTGAAGTCCATAAAAGAATGTGCCCTCTCACTGCTGCCAGTCACTCCTGTGTGCAGAAGAGCGTCACAAAGAACACCAGCTGTGTCCTGTTTGAGTAAACGGTGTATGTGCGGGGAGGGGGGGGGGGGATAGAGGGAAAAGGAAAGAGGGAGAAAGAGGGAGAGCGAGTAAGGGAGGAGAGGTAAGCATGAGCAAAGGGAGCGAGAGAAGAGGGGAAAAAAGAGAGAGAGAAGCAATGAGTGGGACAGAAAAGAGAAAGAATGAGTGGGAATGAGGGGAGAGAGACAGATGGTGAAGGGGAGAGAGGGAGAATGTATGAGAAAGGACGGATGCTGCACGAAGACAGGGAAAGAGAGAGTGAGTGAGAGAGGGAGGGAGAGGGAGAGAGAGAGAGAGAGAGAGAGGAGTTCACATGGGCTGCAAGGCCGGGTCTTATCAGGCCAGCGCCTGCCTGCTGTGTTCATGATTGTTATCTCTGTGCAGGATAAGCGCTGATCCGTTTGCTTTGTAAGCGTCACATTTCACAGATTAGCGCCGTAGGAGCCGCCGTAGGAGCTGGAGTGCTCAGCACCGGCACTAATTACCGTAAAACGTGGCCGGGGCACCGGCAGCAGGGCGCTGGCCTCGCAGCCGCGGCAGGAGCACGTCCATCCGAGCCCCACTGTTGGCTGCTCGCTTTCTCGCCGCCACTCTGCCCTACCTGTCACCTGATGACAACGTGTGCAGTTTTTCCTGGAGCATTTCCCAGGAAACATGGACCGGCGGTAAACCCAGGATGGGATGCCAGGAAAGAGCCCACACACAGTCATCCATAAAAGATCCCCGGATGAATTCTTAATAATCTTTGTTTTCCATTATATATAAATAAAAGACTCATCCATCCATCCAGCCACCCACCCTTTTTCTATACCGACTTGGGGGGTCGCGGGGGTCCGGAGCCTATGGGCACAAGGCAGGGAACAACCCAGGACAGGGTGCCAAGCCATCGCAGGGCACATTCACACGCCATTCACACCTACGGCCAATTTGGCAGCTTCAGTTCACCTTAGCATGTTTTTGGACTGTGGGGGGAATGCGGAGAACCCAGAGGAAACCCCACGATGACACGAGGACAGCATGCAAACCACACGCTAAATATATCAATTTCAGAAGAAAAAAAAAAAACGCAAGCACAAAAATATGCTTTACATTTGTACGTATTCCAAATCCCAGTAAGATGAATGATACACTGACTTATTTTCATGACTAAAAGGTTAGAGGTCACTTCAGCCTTAGCTGGGGTGTGAAGTTCTCCCTGAACCTTTAGGATAAACTGTCAAAAACGTCATTTTCAGCCGCATACGCTTAGATGCTCATCGCAGTCAGTACGCTGGAAAGCAGCCCGTGAGCCTTCCTCTCTGCTACGGGCTAAAACTGACAACATTCCTGCTATTTATAGCCCTGCGAGCAACGTGACGCCTCGTGGTTTGTCTCGTTCGCGCACCGCTGGCTTGAAATGGACCGGCGCTCGCGTTCCACCTGCCAGGGCGACCTCGAACAACGGGGACACGGGGGCCGGAGGGTTTCAACATCTTACAACTTCACAAAAGTCCAGAAAGTCCAGCCGTTTCGAGACTTCTCTTCAGTCCTGATCTTAAATGTGCTTGATCTTGGGGTTAAGATGAAATATACTGGGAATGACAAAGGATCACAGCTGACTCATGTTTATTATGAGGTACAGGAGCATCAAATGTTCTGAAATGAAACTATACGAATGACACATTACTTGTGGTTGACAGGGTTGCATAAAAACGAAACCCACTGATCGATCTATCTATCTATCTATCTATCTATCTATCTATCTATCTATCTATCTATCTATCTATCTATCTATCTATCTATCTATCTATCCTGTCCCTTACTTTGCCCTCCTCCCCTCAAACCTGTGTGACACCTTACTCTGTCACTATGACATTCAATACTTTTATCACGCGAAAGCTGTTAAGATGCATCGAACATCTGTCCGGCTCAAAAAGTCACCTCAGCTCAGGAATCTTCTCCCTCTGATGTGTCAGGCACCACATTTCCTGACCAAAAAATCAAAAGTAGGACAGTCTGCCTGCTTGCTTGGCTCAAACCTCTGGCTTTGGTCCCTCTGTCCACTTCAGGAAAAACCCCAATGTCTCCCCCTTGAACAGCACAGAGGCACAGTCGCCATCATCTCTAAACCTGCCTTGTATAACTGCCATTTTCACCCCAGAGACACTCGAGCACGTTCCACATTTGTGCTTTACCCATCTGATCCTCATCAGAGCTGCACTGGGGCTTCAACCCACAACCACTACCCAGAGCCAGCAAGCAAAGTTGGTGGGGGGGACATATATTTTTACGGTTTATTTATTTAACAGGCACTTTTATCCAAAGTGATATACATTTTTGATTAAATAGGGCAGCCCCTGGGGCAGTTGGGGTTAAGGGCCTCAATGCCACTCTGCCAACCCTGGGATTTGAACCGACGACCTCCCAGTCACAGAGAGTGTCCCTGCTGGCTGAGCCACACAGTACCCGACATGTGGCACTTTGCTATTTCAGCACATGGTTCAGCACAATCTCAGGCTGGGGGGGGTGCTAATCTCATGGGATGGTTCTAGTAGACCTTTGTGTGCCTTGCCTCTGCATTCCCGACTGGATCATCGAGCAGCGTCTCTTACGCACGTGCCACGCAGAAACGCCAACATGACAAAACACGGAACAAACAATGAACCGACTCGCATTTGGAAGCCACACCTTCCACCCCCGTCGGCCCGGTGGGGTCTGCGTCACCTCTGCACCTGAGAAAGGACGTGAGAGCCATACTATAGGAGTCGTAACAGACAGAAAGAGCGAAGAAAGAGGAACACAGCAATGAGGGAAGCCCCCCAAATGCAAAACCTATATCAAAACATGTCAAAATAAATAATCTCAGTGCAATTCCTTATGAAGTCTCTTATACTGAATCAGACCCACACAGATATTTTAGTCAACAACCAGACTTTTCCACAGAATAACTGGAGTGAGTCTCTGATCTCATCGGCCTAGAATATTACCACTGGTGAGACCTTAGCTATCTGATCAGCAAAACACTGTCTCATACCTCACAGAGTAATGACAGTAACCACATAATTTAGCCTGACAAAGAGAACAATTTGCACGGTGGTTAGTGCTGAGATCTCTTTTCATAATTAATAGTGACTGTAACCTGGGTGTGACCGTATAGTGGTGAATGCCGCAGGTGGACGGGTCGGTCTCTAGGTGTTCGATGGGCCGCTATTTGGACGTAAATGGATTCACAAAGGATTTTGTTCAGTGGATGTGTAGCCAGACACCAGGCCGCTCAGCACCTCGATACGGGAACTTCACATGGCGGAGAAGTCCGGCGTTTTCGGCATTTTTTAGGGAATCCCGCTCAAAATATGACCGTTAATACATTAGCTGACAGAATGAACACATCGCGCCTGGAAGAGGTAGATTGTAGGTGTGACTTTATGGCAACAGAAGCAATAAGACAGAGAGTCTAGGGCACTGAGAGACCTACACTGATGGGGTTTCTCCCTGATATGGAGCCTGACCAGTGATTCCATAGCAGCCTGACCAAAGAGATGAGCTCCTGAACACCCTCACCTATGTACAGCCTCACTCCTGAACACCCTCACCTATGTACAGCCTCACTCCTGTACACCCTCACCTATGTACAGCCTCACTCCTGAACACCCTAATCATTCCTGGGAGCCCCAATGTCCCCCAGCACCTGGCCAGGCTGGAAAGGCCCCCAGCTGCAGCGTGCTGAGCAGGCAATACACTCCACCTGGGCCAAATATAAGCACTACTTCCTGTTGCCATACTAATCACAGGTCCTGTCAGGATCTGCTGCCTCACACAACACCACTAGGCTATATCTGTTCAGATTGCAACACCGTGTAATTCCCCATGTTTATTTGGGACGACATCATACGGTTAACGCGCTTGAGTGAAACAATCACTGTCTTTGATTTTCATTGTGTCAGAAATTATATCTTATTAAAAATATGGCCGTCTGGATCTCTGTCTCAGAGACCATCTTATGTTGCCTATTTATGCATTGTAAATACGTAGTAATTACATAATCTGTCTTACATTTCTCCATAAAATGAATTTCACACTGATTGTTTAATTACACCCGACTGACAAGTCCAGTTTCATTGCTGTTCAGTTACATTGTACAAGTGGGACCAATTAATTTCCCAGTTCCTCTAATGAGAGACAGGAATACCCTCTCTGCATGTATGTGTTTGCATTTACATTTAACATACTGAGCAAACAGAGGCAAATAGCACATTGCAAAAGTCCCTGCTGCCAGGCAGTCAACTAAGCATATGTGCAGCTAGGTCGAGTATGCAGGTAACTGGCAGGTACAGAGCAGGTAGCGGTTTGCTTTCAGAAAGCACCAGTGAGAAACCTTTAGTCTGGCATGTCTTACAGTTGGCTGGACTTCAATGGCATGCTAAAAAAAATCATTGTTACTGAAATGTACCTCAATCTCATCCATGACCTCGCCAATTACTATAAAGGCTGCAAAGCATTGTGGGTAATTATGCACTGCGTGGATACAGATAGTCTTGTGCTCCTGCATTACTGGTGTATGGTAACTGCAGATGATGTCCTAAGTCACTGAAAGGGGGTCTGGGAATGCTTGGGGTCCTGTTGCTGACGTGCTGAACCCCTAGGCCTTGTAGTTCCATGAAGCCTTCCGGAACGTCGACGCAGAGTCACGGCTTGGACTCCCTTGATCAGGGGGGGTGTGTGTGTGGGGGGGGGGGGGGGAGCTCTTCCTGAGAACAGGGAGCTGCTGATCACAGTGGAGCTCTGCGTGACACAGTACCCACGATGTAATTACAGCTGTCATGGGGAGTCTCGCCACTCAGAAGCGGGACGCTTTAATGAGTCACCACAAGGGGAAAGCGGCCGCAGGGAGGCATGGCCCACCCCCCTGGTCACACGGACGAGCTACCTACCAGGACCTGGGAGCTACCTATATCTGGTTCAAGCTCGGGGGAAAGGTGCAGCATTCACAAGGGCAGCAGGTTGCGTGTTAGTTCAATGGCAGCCATATACCCTAGGACACTGCTGTTGTACCCTTGAGCTACCAATTTGCAAAAACCTGACTATCCAGTTTCAAAACTAGGGCAGGTACTATTGAACAAGAGCAATGCATACAAATCAAACATTAAACATGTAAAGGTAAACACTGCAGCCACACAGAGACAACTGGAGGGCTTATTACAATTAGCTAACTCTCATAAGCTGCCCTTATTTCTTCTGTATAGAATTTGCATTGATTCACCTCTATTGTACTGTGACCCTGGACTGGAAGAGCACTTATGGATGGATAGATGGATGGATGGATGGATGGATGGATACCTGAATTTCCCAGCCTGCACTTTCACCCCAGCTGAAGCTATGATAAAAAGTAGCACGGCTACATGAGAAGCTCCAGGCCCAGAATCCTCCACAACCCCTCCTATGACAATGACTGCAACTTAGGGTGTAGAGTTCCAGACAGTCCTCGTAAAAAGCTGCAAAACTGAAGCTGAAAGATAGAAACACATTTTCAAAGTACATAAAGAGAAGCATCTGATTAGTAAGAAGGAATCATTACATGCTGAAATAGTGCCTCTCAATCATTGTTCCCCATGAATATTGCCAAGCATCAAACAGGATTATTAAATTACTTGCACTATCACTACACCAGTAAATATTTACCCGAGGGCAGAGTTACCTTTCTCAATAAAGTCAACCCGGGTGGGTCCATATCTTATAAATGCTGTGCTTGCTCTTTTATTAAAAAATTACAAAGAGAATCTTGCATCGTTTTATAACATCTAGGGACTGTAAGTGCATTTTCAGCCAATTGCCTGCCCTTGCTCTTCCAAAGGACAGCGAAACACAATCTCATTCGCCACTGCTTTCTGTTACAACTGCTCTTCCAGCCAAAAGGTCTCGGTTGCTACATGCTTCCTCGCTGGCAGAGCACCGATGCTAAGAGTACAAGCCAAAGCATCGGCCTCCAAACCCTGTATAGGCTTCGTATGTGTGGTGGGGAATGTTCCCCTGGAGGCTGTAGGGATTCTGGGTAATTACAATGGATTCTGGGTAATTACAGATAACGTAACCACAGCCCGCTCTCCCCTACACAATCTCCCGGCTCCTATGCAGCCCCTTCAAGAGAGTCGACAGTGGGTTGATGTCTCTCCAAACCACTCCGCTTCCAGTATCGGATTACAACCTCCAGTCTCCCACAGCTGCCATGGTAACACTAAGATTCCCGCGGCCCTGGTATTCTCATTAGACATCAGTTAACCAATTAGCCTCTCTGCTGTCTGTCAATAACGCCAAGACTGGGGCCCAGAGCGCTGTAAACGCAACCACAAACCTTACACACAGACCGGCAAATTTAACAAAACATCTATTCTTATTTATCAAAATATAAACTTTTCTTCAGTATGAAAAAATAGCCGCTAAACTGTATCATTTCTTTGAAGTACATATACTTTGAACTTCACAGAAGCAGTTAATTGAAATTACATTTTACTTAAAGCTAAGGGACCTTTGGACTCGAAGCAGTAATTCTTATGTAGTCTGGTTTAATCTACTTTGTTATTACAACTTTCCCTGACAAATTTTCTGCCTCTTTCAACACTACAATATTTTCCCTCAAAATTAACATGCACCTTTGTATCAGAAATCCTAAAAGCTACACTAGGCAAATACTCTTGGACAGTTTAAGGAGAGACCTTGCCTGTTAAGGAGAGACCTTGCAGGTGTGTGACTTTTAGCTAAATGCTCTCCCTGCTGCTGAAAGAGGGGTAGAACTACAAAAGCTCACAGGGGGTGTTAGTGTATGACACCATTGTGAGGCCCCATTTTCAGGCGCACAATGCTTTACAAACCACTTATGTAAAACAGTCCAGCTGTGCGTATTCAGGCTGCCTGGTCATCCTTTGAAATCATGAACTGGTACTTAGCAGCTCTTTACCGAAGAACTTGAGAGACATGACAAACAGCTCGAGGGGAGGGGTTAAAAATGACGATGATTCATGCAAAGTAATAGTCATCTTCAGTGAGTCATGCTCGCCACGGTACTGCTCTGCTTCGTTTGCAGTGAGACGCAGAATAGCTAATATGTAGGCTACCTAACGAATACAAGGCGGTAATGGTTAATGCCGCCCAGCGATATCGATGTTTCCGACCCATATGAGCAGTCTACCCTTTACATGGCGTGTCATCCCTTAGCGCATTACTTAATAAATAAATAAGTTCGGTTTCGTCATCTTTGGCGCTTGTATGTTGCTTTGAACAAACACGTGTGCTTTAGAAATTAATACACGTAAGCGTAATGTAGCATAAATATTTATTACATGGTGTAAGGGTCAAGGGATTGCAGACATAAATTATCCACTTATAAAAAGTTTAACAACAGCCATAAAGTTTGGTTTCTGTCATAAAGCGCTTTTCAATGTCTTTTCAAGAAATACTGGCATAATCCTCACTAATTAGCCTACTCATGGCTATGGTAAGGTTTTCATTTTAGATTGATTTAAAACTAATTTTTACCTGGAATCCACTTTTGATTCCAAGCTATTTATTAACACAGCAGCGCTGTGTGACTGTTTATTGTTTAATGAAAGTAACATCGAAGCAACTTGTTTGTATACTTATATTTGCCAAAACACTCATTTTAGTTTTCTGGAGACTCGGCATGGAGGTGATCCTCAGACAGAGGGTGAGGGAAATGGGGGACGCGTCCCTTAACTCTCCCTTAGGTGGGGGCTCCCCTCGGCAGGCTACGCCTCCCCCATTCAGTGCCGGTGTCTGGGGACGCGAGATAATACAGCAGCTCCTCGTTGGTTATATTGCAAGCAAAACGATCAGCGACAAACAGACTCCAGTAGGGGATAAGTCTAATGAAAGATTTTTTACTCAAGAAGCCCCGAACTGGGAAAGGGGCAAACGGACCAAGAAGTCACATAACCCTCGATAAAACACGCTCTTAACGCACTTTGTGAGATTCCCCAGTTCCACCCAGTGTGTTAACGGTGAAAATGTTTTATAGAAGGGCAAAAACAACTGAGTGCGCACATTACCTATTATCAGGAATGTCTTCTCTGATGCAGATAATACAAAATATCGGGCTTACGGTCATGCAGGTGATGCACGCCGACCCACACACACACGCGCACACACACACACACACAGGGTCGGCCTAATGTGGCCACTAGTTCAGCCGATCCATGTTCATCCTCTCTCTCTCTCTCTCTCTCTCTCTCTCTCTCACACACACACACACACACACACACACAAACACGCGCGTGCCGGGGGCATTTCAGGCAGCCTGGTCACCGGTTCACCTGAACATCGTGTTACTGCATCGCGAGGGGGAAGCGAAATACCCAGAGGACCCCCACACGGACCTCGGGAGGGGGCTGCACTCCTACCGGAGGTTACAACAAACTGAGCTGGGAGGCGAAAACGCCACCTGCTAATCCACCGTGTCAGCTCCTGCTAAAAACAGAAAACGTCGGCGAAAATCTGTTGTACTTAAACAATAATGAAATGTCCGAGTTCTTATACAATAGGGGTTTAAACCGTCACAAAACTTGAAACGTTACAGCATAATCCGTGACAGACCTAAAAGCAAGTTTTAGAAGTTTTCTAGAAATTCTGATTCGTAGGATGATGCGAGCTATAACCTAAATAAAACTAGGTTTTAGAAAAAAAAAATCGTTCAGTATTCCTTTATTTCCCCCTTAAAACTGCCTTTCTATTTGCAGAACAGAGAGGACCTAATATAAGTAATCTACTTGGACAAAAATGCCACAGAGACCTGCTGAAACTCGAAGCGGAAGGTCGAGATCCGAACTACAAAATCGAACCGAATGCTTAATTAACAGTCTGTGCAGGTGGACAGGCATGCGATACCGTGTGTGTGTGTGTGTGTGTGTGTGTGTAAAAGTCTTAGGCAGTCAAAGAAAATGTTTAAGGCTATTTATCTTGGTAGTAATTGTGTATTTGCACAGACAAAAAACAATTTAACATTTTAACATATGCAAATTAAAAGCAACACAATAAAAAATAAACAAGAATTCCGTCTGTTTTCCAAAAAGAACTGATATCTATAGGTGAATGGCTAGATGAACAGCACCTTCAGTTCCCACACCTCTCCTTAGGGCCACCTCAGCCATTCAACGTATTCATTACATTTCTACACCGGCCCAATTAATTAATTAACTTGATTTAATAAATAACTCAATGGGATGTTAATTAGCCAAACAATGTGGGGTAGTGATCGAATAAAAAAAAAATACATTGATGTATCGGGCGGTTGCTGCAAATGCTGCGGTGATTTTAAGACAGCTTTTGAAACGCCTAAGCTGTCACGCTTTGACAGACATAATATCGCAGTTTTACACCAACGTGAAGATACTAGAAACACCATTTTCTGAGGCTACCTAAGAGTTTTGCATAGTACTGTAGGCTATATCCATTTTCTAGACAATGACATATAATATAGCCTACCAAAATACACGTTTTATACAAACTACCCATTGACTCCAACCTCATAACAAAGCATTAAATTAATCCAACAAACAGCAGTGGTACAGTAGATAAGTGATAGTAAAAATCAGATTCAATGATCCGAGAATGGCATTTCCACACTATCTCCTAAACTTTCTCAAAAATGTTAATGACTAATGTGAAACCTATTTAACCTTAATAATAAAATATTCCAAAGGTTTCATTATAATGTTACACCGAGTAGTAGTAGTAATAAAATAATAATATACAACGCTATAAATAAAACATTTAAAATACATCTCGGCATCGGTTTTACATGACAGGACAAACAGAATGCGTGTACGGCACTGAGCAGCCGCTCCTGCCAGGGAGCGCGGATCTCAGCAGCGTGCGGTGACGCGCGTTCACGACAGCGCAACTCCGCGTCACACGGCAGCGAACAGCGCCGCGGTGCTGAAAAGCGGCTTCCCGGAGAAGGGAAGCAGCGCAGCCGGGGAAAACACCGCCGATTATCGCACCCGGCCTCAGCATCGTGTCAGCTGGACCGAGCCGTGCCGCTCCGCAACATGCAATACTTGAGAAACCGAAATCTCGCGTCGGTTTTAACTGAAGATGGCGGCCACTACTAAACCAACCCAAACCTAACAGTGAGAAGGCCTGTGATATTAACTAACACATATGTCCATTAAATATGACAGCACGATGATGGCACAAACACGTCACGAAATCAAATGACAGTCCGTCGACACAATAAATGGCGCCTCGATCAGCATCCCTGTTCATGATATTTCGAGACAGTTTTCACTTCTTATTTTCACTAAACACAAACTATAGGACAAATCTAAACATACACAGATGAAGCATTAGTGGACTTTACGAGACAGAGATGGACACAGACAGCTCAAATTCATCCCAAGAAACGAAATCCAGAGTAATAGTAAAAGTCAGATTCAGTGATCCGGCACCGGCATTTCCACAAACTACCGCTGCATTACACGCAGGTTACAGGATATTCAGTCTCAGCATGCCACAAACTAACATGCCCCTTACCCTCTCCCGTTAAAAATAAAAGCATAAGCTTATGAAATGTCTTACTTTAGCATGGACTGTTCCTTCTCCTCTTCTTTCTTCTGCCGGTCCATTACGCCAAGGATGATCTTTCGCTCCTCCTCGGTTAGATGGCTTAGATCCGGCATCTCGGGCAGCTCTGCAGCCGCAGGACGAGCGGCGGGGCCGCCCCGGGGCCCGAGTGGAGCAGACATCTTTCGATACAATTGCTAAAAAGATCAACAACCAGCAATATGACAGGCTCGGTTTGCGGGTGGGAAAACGTGATGCAAAAAAGGCGAAATGTAGCCTATCATTCTCCCACATTTTCATAGCCAGTGGCCGGATACAGGATTCCAAAGACCCCTGTGCCAGGAAACATGTTTACAACAATTAACTTACTTTGCGTATAGCTCACGCGTACGGTGACACACATGTCCTAATGCATGCATGCGCGAATACATCCGTGGATGTCAAAAACACAACCAAGCACTAAAAAGGCAACTTAAAGGGGACTTTTGAACACGAGGTCATGTACGCTTGAAATTTCTCAAGGAATGAAATAGATCGCCGGTAAAAGAAATAGGAAAAAAATAAGCACACGCTTTACTTCGAATGGCATAGCAAATAAAGGGCAAACAGTGTAATTTGTAAAAGGCATCTTTAGCATTGACCAGAAGGAGACATATTTGGTAACCATCGGCCACGTTGAAGATGATAACCGAGCGACAGCTGTACTCTCGGATTCATACAATTGCTTTTAAAAACAATTCCTGTATGTGGAGAAGGTGACAGAAAAGCCCTTCCGCGTTATCAGAGTATAATTCATTCCGAAAGTATCCCAAACACACTTCTCACTGCGTCCACTGATGCAACTGTACACGAATAGAACAAGCTCTTGCCTTTTTTTATTTTGCAATCATGTTAAATCCCGTCTAACCCATTGCTGTCATCTTCTAGAAAGATGTTATTCGCATCTTGAATCGAGGGGGCGTCTTTTTCCTTTTTTTCAGTTGTTTTCCTCGTCCTTCCTCCTCCTCACCCTCTTTCACGGTCTCCTCCAGGTTGTTGATTCTTGGAGGTTTCTTAAATGCACAAAAATGGATGCAATGAAAAAAAATCCAAATAGAGGGGAGGCGGAGCGACGCATCTACGTAGAACAAAGATGAGCGGATCCCGGGGAGGTAGCGGAAGGGGAGACCCGATGCTCGCCCATTGACAGCGCGAATGGGAATCGCCTCCAAAACGTGGACTGGATGTCAGCCTTGCTGTGGACTTGGTAATTCTAGGTTATGTGGATAAAAATTTAAATTTATTGCAGGGTGACGTACAGTGCGCTTAAGCAAAAACCAGAAATGGAAACGCATTTAATAACCACACAGCATCAGGATTTAATACGCCTGTTCTTGTTACTACTTATGTTGTATACATCAGGTATATTGTAAAACATTATAAGTGTGACGCTTCAAACTAACATATAGATTTTCCCACGATCTCTGGCGATCGGCTAGTTTCGGCCACATGTCCGCGTACTTATCGCTCCTGATCCGGCTGGCGTTCAGTATAATGAGATACAAAGAAGCTCACGATCGAGTTTCTGTGTTTTTAATTATTTATGAAGCCCCCGGTCAACTGAGTGTTAAACCGTAAGGATAATAACGCTTTTTGTCGTTGCATTTTAATAACCCTGTTCCTCCCCGCGGATTAAAGTGCACGCTCCTTGTTTAAAAGTTATCATATGCGCAAAGTTCGGATCACTATCAGGAAAACCATCATTATTAGAAGGCCAGTTTTAAAAGGTAATGAGAGGTTAAGGAAAAACAAACATAAAGCCGATGAGACGGGGCTTCGCCTCGAAAAGGTAATTGTCAGAGATAATTTCCAAGCCATATAAAGCGCAAAACAAGCCTGTCTCGTTTTTCCTGATGTGGCGACCACTTACACTCGCCCCCAACATCTGGCGTTCACGGCTCTCTTCACCTGACGAGTGTTTGCCTTGGCAACCAATTTAATAATGAGCTCAAAAGAAAAAGAGCAATTTGGATGCATAGTAGGTAAGAGGTCAGGAACTAGGAAGTATGAACAAAGCTGGTAATCAGCCTAGAGAAGTGGAGAAAGAACAACTGTAGGGAAAACGCGGGAGATCAGACCATTTCCAGTCTGGGACACAGGTGGACCAAGAGACAGCAAAACTGCTGAGGTAAAAAAATAAAAATAAATGGCAGGTCTGATCCAGATATGACCATCGCCACTGGACCAACACCAACATTTAAAGGACTGACTGGAACCACAGTGGCCTTGAGTTCATTTATAGTCAAGTTTTATTACAAGATTTAAAAACAAACAAACAGGTCAGCAATATGCCAGCGGAGAGGGAATAGGGTTACAGCATTTGCATGCGATATGTACCCTGCAAGGAGATCCGTATACCCATTACCCCCAGGGTCAGTGTTCAGTTTCTTCGATGAATTATACGCACTTTCGAGGAGCTGGTCTGTTTCATGACATGTCCAGTCCCCCCCCCCACCACTAGCCCATCCACTGAGAGAGCAACAGAGTCAAAAGAGCCCTTACAGAAATAGGGGGGGACACAGAACCCAGCAAATCTTTAGCAGTTGGTGAAAAGAAAAACAGGAATTCTTCCAAATTCTGGTGGTGGTGGTGGTGGGGGGGGGGCTGGGAATCCTCGCAGAAAGAGTCTGGAGAGGAAAGCGTATTCCACACCAGTGGCTGCTGTCCATCTCCGTGGGGGTACGCCTGGGGGGGTTATGGGGGTGTTTACTTGACCACAGCCACGATATTCTTCTCCTTCTCGGCCACAGTGGGGATGGAACCCGGCTTGCTGTGCTTCTTCACGTTCCTCTCCCTGGAAGAAGAAATACAGATTCTGTTAGTCCCATTTAGCTATGAACAGGGTAGCGTCAACAGGGAATCCACTCAACACCCACCCCCCACCACCCTCAAACACTAGGTGCAGCCGCCAGCCTCGATCTGATCGCAGATGGACCGACGGGGAACAGATGGATCCCACTCATCAGCACCTGGAACCGCAGAAGGGCCCGGACCACCATGCCTGTGGGAACGCTACGCGCCAGCATCCATCACGCAAAGCTAAAGCGACTGGGGAATCTCCGAAAAAATGGTAACGATATGCAGAACAGGTGACATAATAGCACTAGAACATTCCGCAGCTCCTTCAGCGCCACCTGACCGAGAAGGGAGTGGGTCGGCGGCGTTCCGCTAGCAGAGGAACGGGCCCCTCCAGCAGCCGGCGTAATAGGATCTCCAAAACGCCATTACCAGGTGAGCCGGCGGCCATCTGCGGCAGCGGCCCGGCAGGTGCGAGCGAAACGTCAGAAGGGAAAGGTGTGTGCTTTGAGGAAAAGCCAAGCCACAGCGGAGCCCTTCTGTAATCCCTAGCTGGCTGGAGAAAGGACAGCAGGGGGCGATGGGGAGTCGCAAAGGCACGGGGGCCAAGTTGACCCGGAGAAGCAGGGTGACGCAACGGCAAGACGTCCCCCTCGGGCGCTAAGGCCGCCGCGGCAGGAAGGAGGCCGAGGGCCACCATTCCCTTACTGCGTGGGGGGTTTGGCTTAACTTTACCACAGCCAGGTATGGAAGGGAGCGTGCGCGGGGGAGGGGGGGGGGGGGGGCTGGCACTCACTTCCTACGGCGGGCTGCCGTCATGACCTGCAGCTCCTTCTTCTGCAGGTACACGCCCTTGGGCAGGTGTCGGTGGTGGGCGATGCGGCGGATCTGCGGGTGGTGCTGGAACTTGCTCTTCAGCTTCTGGCTGTAGTTTTGAGCGGCTTTTTCCCTGGGCGTCAGCTGGCGGGGGGTTGGGGGGGAACACAGAGGTTAGAAATGCCATCCCAGTCACTTAATGAAGGGCTACGGCCTGCAGCGGTTTTCCCGCATTGACTCCCATTAACCATAGAACTACAGCGGTGGATGTAAACTGGCAAGACTGGTTTCTGTGGTGGTTATCAGTACGAGCACCTCAGAACACAGAGATGGGGGGGGGGGGGGGATTTGCCCAGCAGGGAGTAACGTTTACTGGATACACTCATTTCTTACTGGGCTTTTCCTCCAAAATTCAGCTACTACATATATCGCGTTCCCCATCCATTAAAGACAAACATACAGTTTGTTAGACAAGTTTATCATTTGAGTTAATCCAACAAAAGTCACCCGACATTTTGTCATAAACCGATGCAGCTCTTCATCTCCTCCTAGAAGACAGAATTTGTAGGGAAGAGTGGAGGCGGAACCGGAGAACCCAGCCATCTCACTGTCGGGTCAGGTTATGGAGAAGGATCAAACGGCACAAGTGTCAGCTTCAAGAAAGCAAAACGAGGATACAGGGGTGCGTCGTGAGGTGTCCAAGCCAGCTAAGATGTCAGCTCTCAGGCTCTCCGCTCAGAGCCCGAGAAGCTGCTCGCTTCGCCTGCACAGCCCATCTGCTGACGATCCTCCCCACCATTTTTGGGTCGCCCACAAAGCACTTACATTGCATGCATTTAGTTGTTGCTTTTACTCAAAGCGACATGCAGTTTTATCAGTCCCTCGCAGGAGCAATTGGGGTTAAGGGGCTCGTTCAAGGACCCAGCAATGAAATCACTACTATGGCATCTGAACTGCTGAACTTCTGATCACGGGTGCCGAGTCGCAAAGCCACACACTGCCTTATTATTGGGTGGGAATAGGGGAAGGAAATGTAGGAATAAACTGGGAAAAGCACTAAAAACAAGCCAGTAGCCTCTGAGAGGTTAGAAACTTGTTCTATTCCAGCAGGTGAGCGCGGGTCAATCACAATTTGCATGGACATGCCACTTTGATTTGGTAATTAACTCTCTCTAATGATTTATGAGGCAACTCAAATACCGATTAATTATACGAGGGAAAAAAAAAAAAAAGTCACATTTTCATGGGGGAGGGTGAAACTTCCGATTTCTTCATGGGGGAGGGTTGATACATTAAGTTTAGGAGAAAGTCTTCGCATGATAAATGTCTATAGAATTCAATATAATGCGGGCCACCGTTACCCCCACATGCAGAGACTTAAGTATATAAACATGCATGTAAAATAAAATAATTCATAGATAAGGGAGGAGGATTCATTGCAGAGATACAATCTCGTTACTTGGCAAAAAAAGCAGAAGCGTCACAAAGATTTAAGGTGGGGCTCATAACGAGCGGCTGTGATAATTCGGGAGGGGGGGGGGGGGGGGGGCAGTGGATGCCGGGGCCTCCTGAGTGGAGCTGGCACAGGAGCGGACGGCCGTCAGCCGCCTCGCCATTTCTCATAAATCCACGGTCCCCGCCGGAGCACGTGGCGGGGTGCCGTCTCCACGACAGCATTCCTAAAGGGCTTTCATCCTAATTAAATGCAGCGATTTTCCTCGAATTCATTTTACATGGGGGGGGGGGGGGGGGGGGAAATAAACAAACGCTGCCAACCCCTGTGAATGGTGCCAAGAAACCTCATCATTTAAGGAATTTTAACGTTTACTTACGACTTTTTTTATTTTATTTTTTTAAACAGGTGGGTGAGGAACCTGATGCCAAGGGAATGAAGCAGAAAGACCTTCAGAGGTCACATCAGCGGAACAACGAGGAGCTACATCTTTGTGGAACGAGCACCACCCTCAGGTACCTTGGGCAGGTATCAATCGGAACACAAAATGCCCTGAGATGCGGTCAGTTCCCACGGACCGCCGTAGTAGTGGGGTCTCCAACCAAGATTACGTGCGTTTTGTAGATGCCAACTAAGAGATTGTTAGCAAAAATGAAAAAAAGTTGTTGGGGGGGGGAACCCCAAATATCACCAAAAAAAGTTTTGAAGTGGTTTGAGGTGGTTTTTGTGGCAAATGGAAAAGAAAGAACTTTGCAAAAGTGTCATGGAAACAGAATTTCTTTTTTTGGTGGGGGGCGAATAAGAAATAATCTGGGTTTCACTGACTGGCAACAGAATCACACTAAATAACATGTTAGATTACGTAGTTATGTGACTTTAGCGTAAATAAAAATATACTACACTCCACTGGATAACCAAAATGTTGCCACACTGCTGGCTTGATCATGCCCAGGTGCTCTGCAATCTCAGGATTATTATCCATCTTTAGCTAATGAAACCAGCCTAGCTTTTACTGCAGCCGTGATTACTTGATCATGATTGGACTAGAGTAGTCATGTGACACACGACTAAGGTGCAATACGCAATACTTCCAAAATATACAGCTCACCTTATCTTTAAATAGAATAACAATTGTGATTCACATGTGTTATAGTGTTAATTGTGAAACGCAAAATGAATTTTGTAACATCAGTAATGTAATGAGAGCTCAACAGGCTGCACCCGGGCCAGCGGATTCCGTTTGGGTGCATATTGAACGTTTGTATTGTGGCTTCATTCTCGCGTTCAGAAACATTACAACATTGGCATGACAATTAGTCCTTCTAGAAGCATCAGCTTGTGGAAAGTCCGTTCCATGCTGAAGCAGACGAATTCGCGGGATGACCATCACGACGTCTGTTCATAGAGACACATCCTATTTGCAATTTCACTCTGCCAATTTTGTTTATAGTTTGCACAAAACTTCAGTGGAAACAGCAAAATCAGCCCAGTTTCTCATTACATAGACGGGGGGGGGGGGGGGCGGCTGGTCAACCCCGATTCTGTGTTCAAGAGGCGGCGAAGTCTTCAGCCACCACTGCATCCATGCATTTAGCACACAGTCGTAAAACCAAAGGGTTTTTAAAGGAAGCATATTCAGCCAGGGGCACGGATGTAACTTCTGAATGCAGCACAACACTGGGAGAGACTCGATTCAGCGTTTCCTTAATTAAAATACCCAAGATGGCACGGTGAAGCATGCAGCTAGAAAAGCATCAACTGATTTAAGTGATTGGTCGCTTAAAACTGCTGATAAGCAGGGGGGGGGCATCGTCTGATCCATTAAGGGCAGGGCTTGCAGATAAATCTCGGGTCGGTTTTTACGGTGTACCAGGTGCCACCCCCGCAGTCAGCCATAATGAGCACCGACGCAGATTCGGTCTGTCGCTGTGTTTCCGTGTTTTGTGCTGCTTATAAGTAAATAAGCTGACAAAATGACATTGTGAATACGGTGTGCTTCCATTAATGCGAAAAGGACTTGCCATTCATCATTCTGATAGAACCAGACCCATGCCTCATACTTCAACACGGAGAACGGCTTTCTGTAGGTCGGTGGCTCTAGATAAACTCGGTGCCATGACCTAATTAGGCATTAATTTTCAAATTCTTTCCGTTTTGCCACAAAACCTCCAGAAGTGAACGTAAAAACTTTTTCGCGATATTCGAAGGTCTTTACAAAATCTCGATGTTAATGCCACGGTTTCCCGGGAGACGAAAAAAAAGGGGGGGGGGTTCTGTGGGCATTTTGGGTTGTGGTGGGAAGTAATGAAATGTTACGCATCAGCTGAAAAGCTGGGATTTAACCAGTGAAACCTGATCACTGCATGGCCGCCTGTCTACTTCAGCTCATCCTTTAACTCTCTTACAAAATAATTTATAATACAATGAATAAAACCCACCGGGTTCAGTCACACATGGTGTCAGAAACGCACAACCGATGTGCTCCTGTCTGGGGGGGGCGCAGTGTTTACAGGGACCCCCCGCAATCAAACACGAGTCCTGAACTCAGCACCCCAAGGACTTACTCCTCCAGGGATCAGCAATGAGCAACAAACATCCACCGCGTGAGTGTAAAAGTAGAGTTCATTTTCTAAATAAAAAAAAAAACCTATTTGGCCACCGGGGGGAGGTGGGGGGAGGGGTTATATTTATGGAAATGGAAAATAAAAGCAGACAATAAGCAACAAGTTTTAACACGATAAAAAGTAGCAGAGCAATAAATAAAGTCAACCCAACAAATTTAAGTGAAGTGATTAACTGTCATTGGTGACAAACCACAGCACAAAAAACGAAATGCATCCTCTGCATTTATCCCACCTGTGGCTATGTGACATAGCAGGGGGCAGCTAATTCAACACCCAGGGAACAGTGCTTGGGGGCGGTACCTGGCTGGACGGGGATTCGAACCAGTAACCTTTCAATCACAAGTGCGCATCGCGAACCATTAGACTACATGTCATAGTCATTTCCCTTTGGAATGCAACAGCACAGCACAAAACTAACAAGGTGATGGTGTGTCAAGGAGCCTGGCGGCGGCCGTGGGCGGCGGCCGTGGGCGGCGGCCGTGGGCGGCGGCCGTGGGCGGCGGCCGTGGGCGGCGGCCGTGGGCGGCGGCCGTGGGCGGCGGCCGTGGGCGGCTGAGGACTCACCACCCCCAGCTTCTCCGACGCGTTGGCCTTCCACAGGCGGATGTTCATCTCGTCCGAGCCGGCCATGATGTACCTGCTGTCCAGGGACCACCTGACGCAGATGACATGCTGCATGCGCTTGGTGTGGTACACCTCTCTGTGGGGGGGGGGCAGATAAACACAAATGAATAATCGGATTTAACGGGGCCGAAAAAAGCATGGCAGCTTCACACTTCCCATTCTCTACCCCCCCCCCCCCCTTGGAATTCACACTCATTCTTTCATACCTCTTCCACATTCCCCCATAAGGAGTGACATCGCCACGAGAAATCCCTTTTCCAGGCTCACGATTAGATCCCAAACACCCACCCTCGGCAAACCCAAACCATTCCTTGTGTTTGCAGTATTTTGGCCCCAGTTTACTTGATTCTACTACCTACGGGACACAATAAATAAATAAATATTAGTAGATGGCAGTGCTGAGCTCAGACTGACCGTTGGCGGAATGAGACACGGCTAAAGAAGCCAGCCAGTAGATTCAGAAAATTACAGAGGCAAAAACCCTCCTGAACTCCCATTCTATCACCTATCTGCTCAAACCCCCCCAACTCAAAGACCCTCATTTCATTCTTTAGGTCTCTTCTCCCACCCCCACTCCAGGCCTCATTAATCATATCAGCAAATGGCACCATAATCGACATTTAACCCCCATCGTAGTCGCTAAGGATGCTGACTGGACACACTTGCTGCTAAGCAAACTGGGAAATATTATGCATCAAAATCGACGCCCAGTTAACCAGGGTCGTCATCCCCCCCCCCCCCCACTTCATGAAGACCGGGATCGATATCACTCCTACTAACAGGCATTATAGCCTGGACTCCACTGGGTGCCAAACAGCGAATAGCGACATGCTTGCACACCACGGCCTCGCAAATTCCTCTCATGCCCAGATAAAACCCACAAAATGTGCCCAGGATCAATCTACTCTGCTACCCCCACCTCGGCGCTTCCGTCAGCTTTCTGCACCCCAACCCCTCGCCCACTGCGGCAGCCACGCAGCGACCAGCGAGAACCATCCGTCAAACACTCATCCCTTCATCAGCGCGTTGTTAGCTCAATGCTCTCCCTTAACCGCTGAAACAGAAGATGCCATCTCATCGCACTGTGGTTCATTATCATCAAGTATTAACCAGAAAAAGACGGAACGACCGGAACTGAACAAGGCACCCATAGCTCAGATTGCAGCAAAGCAAAACCACCAGAGTGAAGAGTTTACGGCAAAACATCAAACAAGCTAATAGGTGCATGAAGAGCCAAGAAAATTAAGTCATCGATAAATTAGCAGGTCTAAAAAAAACTGAAAGCGGCAAGTCAGTAACAGCTAAGAACTATTCACAAGGGTAGCTACAATTACCAGTAATTACAGTGGGGGGGTTCAACATCAGATCATTCTCATCTGGTCTTGTATCATAAGAGTTATAGCTCATGAGCATGTTACCCCCCACCCTTCATTATTCAATAGGGCGGGCCGCTATTAATCAACCTGGATCACTATGAAGAGCTCTGCGACAAGGCGTGCTTCTGGCACGGTATCGATTGCTCACGGACCAGAGGACAGGAGCGGCAGGAGTGCAGTGTGTGGGCGGGGCCACACTCACCTGCTGTGGCCCATGTTTTTGGGGAATATCCGGATGGTCTTGTCGAAGCTGGCCGACACGAACTCCCTCCCCGTCGGCGAGTAGTCCAGGTCGAGCACGGCAGAGACGTGGTCCTTGTGAACCGTCACGGGGGTGTCCAGCCGCCGCATGTCGAACGTGTACAGGCTACGCAACATTGGGGAGACAGGAGGAGGATGGGACTCTCTTAAAGGGCCAGCGGCAACACCTTCCGGAATGAACCACGAGTTCAGCCACTGTCACGCTCACTGGTCAAACAGGCCTCAGTGACACGGCTCCGAGATGATCTGGGAAGGCCGCAGTCCAGCCGGCCGCCAGCTACACGTAGGGCTGGGCAATGAATCGAATTTTAATTTCAATTACGATTTTGGCTTCCAAGCATCATCTAAACAAAATAATTGAGATAAAACGATTATTGTGCCGCATTTCGTTTCACAATGATGCCCCCATTTTTTCTTGTGTTATAAATCCAGTGCAGCCCTTTCCAGCTTCTTTTTATTAGTTTCTCAGTTTAATTATATTAAGAGTTCAAGGAAATCCACTGTTAAAAAGACAAGTGTTTTTCAGAAGTTCAATAAATGGATGACAGTTCCATAGTCATTGAGTAATTGTGTTAAATAATCGTGATCAATTCTGACCAAATTAATTGCGATTATGATTATGATTTTTGCCATAATCGAGCAGCCCTAGCTACACACAGAACCCAAACCAACCCCAGTAAAGGATTCATCATCTTAACAGCTCAGTCAAGAGGATAACAGCAGATGAAATTCATAAATACGAATAAATCCCGCGAAAGGGAACGACACAGCGAACAGCGAATCACATAAAGTAAAACGTTAACGACACGCCAGCTCACTGCAGAACCCTGCATGTTCTATATGTGCTTCAACAAAGACACCAAAGTCAAAAGTTATTAAATGCTACTCAGCTAAGCATACAGGCACCAAACAGGAGAAGTAAAAGTTCGAGCACAAAAAATACTGCATCCTGAACTCCAAAACAAACTTTGAGGAGGAAAGCCCACTTACTTATAATCTTCATTTGAACAGGTGAAGTAGTACGCTTCCATGGGATTCCAGCACAGTGTGTTACTCCGCAGACTCATAATCACCTGAGGGGACAATTAAAATCAGACATGAACACGCCATCGCCACGACGGGACACCCGGCTCCCCGCGTGTGGTGTGACTGGCGACGGGGGTCCACCTTCTTCAGGGGGTTGGCCTCCCTCATGTCGTAGAGCACGATGCTACGGTCTGAAGCACAGCTGGCCAGGAGCTCGGTCTGTGGAAGGACAGCTGTGATCAAGCACCGATATCAGCAGGGGCCGAGCGCAGCAGGACGCGGCGGAGATCAGAAGTGGGTCAGGCCGAATCTCCTGACATGGCAGCTAGCCACCTTCTTAGATGCTTAGGCTCCAGAGATTCCTGCCCAGAATCTCTCAGGTACACCATAGGCCAGTCAGTAGCAGGGCATATACATGCACACACAGTCCTGACCCAGCATTTCCCAACCGAGTCCTCGGGGTCATCCAGACAGTCCACGTTTTTTGGGAGCTGGGAGGGAGCAAAAACATGGACTGGATTGGGAAACGCTGCCCTAACCTTCGGGAAATTTAGAAGTGCCGATTAGCTGGGATTTGATTGGGCTGTAGAAAGAAAGCAGAGGAAACCCAAACAATATGGGGAAGCAGCATGTCTACCCACTGAACCACTGCGCCGCTCACAGAATCACTGACATTTCACTGCACGCCAGTGAAGCTGGACCTGCGGATTCAGATGTAAGAAACATGTAGCGCCAGCCTCCCCCGCCCAGAGACGGACCTCCACAGGGTTGAAGCGGACGCAGCTGAAGCTGTCCACCCCCCAGGTGAAGGTGCGGATGGGGCTGCTCCTCTGCTCATCCCAGATGTCCACCTGTTGGCCGCAGGTGGCGAACAAGCTCTCCTTCTGGTGGTGGTCAATGCCGGTTAGCACAGTCTGAGGAACACAACACAAGCTACAGTCACATTACAGTCCTCACGGTTCAATCCCGATCCGTTTGCTCAGATCATCTTGACTGTTCACATTTATAATTACTAATGACCTGTATCTAACACATCGCTCTTCCAAAATGGCCTGCATGTGTAAATTGATATGCTTTTGCACTAGTCATCTGTGTAACCAACAGCAAAAAAATGCTCGCCGCATGCATAAGGCTATAAACCCACATTCCGATCTCATTCATGGTGCATAGCCACAAATCAGATATGGATCCAATCTAGGACCACATTTGACAGTGACTCAAATCTGATTTGAAATGATCAAATTTCTGTGCACACACAGCCCTAAAAACATCAGATCCGTGTTAAATCAAGGCAACAAGTCAGAGTCACCGCAGCCTGATGAGTGTAACCATAAACCTTGCACGATGTCAAGTTTCTCCTGTATATTCTGCTTTTATTTTTGCAAATTTACTATATTAATTCATTTTGCAGACTCTTTCCCCATAAGTCTTGGCTGTGCCTTAAGCGATGCTGTAACAGCCTACCTTTCCCAGGATGGTGTTCAAAAGCTCCTCCTCCTCGCCGTATCCGGGGGTGTCCATCTTCCACTGCTTGATGGTCCTGTCATCACCCACCTATAAACTGGCTATGTTAGGAACCACTCACGTGTGTCTAATACTACTGTCAGCCACTGCTGCAGGTGGCCAGAAGGGGGCGCTCACCGTGAAAAAAGACGCCCCACAGAAGCGTACGCACATCCCCCGCACGAAGCCCTCGTGTGCCTGCAGTGTTCGCACACACTTGCGTGTTGGCAGGTTCCACACTTTGACCTGTGGCACAGAGACCCCTCGTCAGGTGGAAGAGAAAACAAAATACCGACCTTAACAGTTAACTGAAGAATGATCGAGGCTTTACGACAATCAAGGCTAAAATCATGCGCACTGTTATTAAACCTTGTCAGATACAGGCAAAAGAACAACTGTTTCTCTGGTGCAAGTTCAAGATGAAAATGCTGGACTGGAATGACTGAAATGACATTCACCGTTTAAACCCTTAACTGACATCTTTTCAATACAATTTCCATCGAAATAATATTTACTCAAAAATACTGTAAAAAAAGGAAGAGCCTCCTGAAATGGAGCATCTGCAGAGAGGTTCATTTACTTCCTTCGCCAGTGTTGCCAACTCTCACGCATCTGGCGTGACACTCACGCTTTCAGACTCTCATGCAAGAAATCTTACGGAAAATCTATATTACTCCATTATAGACCTAAAATTAGGTACATCAGAAGCGTTGGGGTAGTTTGCTAACCCTACAGACTATTTACAAGGTAATCAAACCCTTAAATTCATGTAAATTGTTTCAAATTTAAAATGTCACTCGGCCAGCTGCCTGAAGTTGGCAACCCTGCTTTGCTGGTATAAGGGGCCGGCTGCCTGATACCTCGCCATCGCAGGATCCAGAGAGCAGCGTGGACAGGCTGCTGGGGTGCTTGGCCATGCAATTGACCCCATCCCTGTGGCCATCCAGGGAGGCTACGAAGGGTTTGGCGAACACACGCTCCAGCTTGGTGGCGTTCAGAGCCCGTGTGTACTCCCTCGGCACCTCGAAAGGGTGCAGCGACGGGTCATAATTTCTGGGAACTAAAACGCAACGTTGTTAGAAATCCTTTTGATTACCGTTACCATAATCAATCACTTCAGACGAAGAAAGGTAGCTTTTTAACAGCACAAATAGGTAAATGTCTGATTCACTACAGATAAGACATGAGAATTAACATCTTAACAGGACACTCGTATTTTATCTGAGATAAAAATGAGCTCAAGCCAACAAAACGGAGAAACGGTAACGGTTTTGGCTGTCGGTATAAACCACGACCTACGAGGGTGTGTAAATGATTTAAGAAGAGCAGGAATTGCTCGGTAACCTGAGACCCACCACGCTGCACATCTTTCGTCGTTTCGCGGACATAATCATCCGGGTTTCGGCACAGGACCTTCACTTTCATCTTTTATCACGCGTGGTTATCCGGTTTCTTCGTATGGTACTACACCGATTCCAAATCCAATTATACAAAAAATACAAAGTAAACATGTGTTCTGTTCAGGAATCCATCTTTAAAAGATTCTCGGAACTCGGGTCATTTGATGGATATGCTGCCCCCTACCGCACTGGAGTACGACCTGTACGACTTCATTTGCTCAGCAAACTACTTTAATTCTTAAATTTGTATTGTTTTATTTTTAATCGTGGAATTCAGTAATAAAAATAGATATTGTTCGTGTGTTCTGCTGTTTTCTCTTGAGTTATGTTTGTTATATCAATGGTAAGTGGCAATATACCTAATAAATGTACCTATGTCCGGGATAATGTTTGCTGCATTTCGTGTGAGATACATACACTCCTATAGTTATGTTTTCCTGACTTCTCATAAAATAATACAACTTGAGTACATGACCTATAATAAACGTGAAACTACCTGAAACAAGATTTACCGATTGCATAATCTACAATGTGCCCACACAAAAATATTAAATGCCATTTTCCATACCGCAGCTTTACAAAAATTTCTACCAACTGTTTACATTGGACTTGCACCCATATCTATGGAGTTTACCTAGATTTAGAATTTTATGGTCAACTTTTGACCTGAGTGTCTTGGGTTTGCTGCCACCTTTTGTATCGGAGAATACACTGCATACATTTAAAATTATGGCGTATATTTTAAAGAATTATCATTTCATGTTCCCAGGACTAAATCGTCGTTAATGTCTTAAAGAATGGGAAAAGTGCCAACGTCTCCCAGGCTCTTAAAATGACAGAGCGGGACTTCCGCTGTTCGTCCACGTGGTTTGTCTAGTTTTGGCGCGTTGTATTATGGGATAGAGATGTCAGACTTGGGAGCACTTTTATTGCGTCATAAACACGCAGCTTTGGAACGAGCGCCTGAAGAGGTGGAACGCTAGTGTGCAGCGGTAGCGTGGGTGCGTAGTGGACGTGTTCGTTGCACAAGGTGTCTAGTTCAGATGTCAGTTAACCCTGCGCCTGGGTACTGACCTGCTGTGAGTGAGCATGAGTCCCGTGGGATCCCCGACGCCGCTGTCGGTGTCACCGGAACGCGAAGGCACCCCGGTGTCGGTGACAGCTAGACTCCGGCGCTTCTTTTCTCATGTCAGATACGAAAATTTAGTGGCGGGTGTGACCGGAGGGGTCATCTCCACCATGGTGCTACATCCCCTCGATCTGGTCAAGATCCGGTTTGCAGGTGCGTATTATTCCCGTTTTCGGTGATGACCAGAAGGAGATGCAGGAAGACACTTAATTATTGTAATCATGGACCCAGTCTGAAACGGATAGTTTAAATATAAATCTGTCTTATGGAGGGCCCGATCGTTTTGTGACCAGAGTAACAATTTTAATTCCTGGCAGGACAGCTGAAGGGAGGTATTGAAATGTTTGACGTTTTCATTTATTAAAAAAATGAGATGTTAAGAGCAGACATTAATTATGTGATTCAGTTATTTATTGCATATGGAAAATTCCACATTCATAAGAAAGAACCATAACCAATTACCCCCCCCCCCCCCCCCCCCCGTGCAGTGAGTGATGGACTGGAGCTGAGGCCCAAGTACAATGGAATGCTGCACTGCATTCGGAGCATCTGGCGGGCAGAGGGACTTAGGGGACTCTACCAAGGAGTAACTCCCAACGTCTGGGGCGCTGGAGCGTCCTGGGGACTGTACTTCTTCTTGTGCGTATCTTGACATGTGCGACTCAGATTTTTACCAATTAAACGACGAAGAGTCATTACCAGCAACAGAAACACCAACCAAGGAAAAGCTAGTGCTTTCACTGTAAAAACATTAATTAATCTTACAAAAACTACAAAAGCGTAAAGTGTCAAAGTGAATGTATACATAAAACACATCTTTGCTATTGGGCTGGCTAAGTGTTGCATCAACCCCTGCAGCTACAATGCAATCAAGGCCTACGCTCGAGAAGACCGTCGCTCTGAACTCAGCGCTTCGGAGCACTTGATAGCAGCCGCTCAGGCAGGTGGGTGCTGTGTGTCCGTGTCCCAGTCTTCTGTCTTCCCAGGGGGTTCTGATCCACATTGTGGAACATGGTACATCTGCAGTCTCCATCCAGCCTTTCTGGTCATACAGGATCAGTGTACCGATGCTTATATTCTGCCACTTTGTCGGGGACTGAGACAAAGGGGGACATTGTCAAAATACCCATTTCTCTGGCACCCGAAGACACCTAAAATTAAAATGTTAACAAAAATAGACACTGGACACAGTTTATACATCTATACTTTCTCAGACTGTCACTGGTCTTTCAAGAACCAGAATTAAGTTTGGGTTGCTGGGTCATCCAAGTCAGAAGCATGAGCTCTTCAGAAGGGTGAAAAATAAATGATCTGGAACCTTTCATCATAACGTCCATGTTCCCAAAATGAGCTGCTCCAATTGGTGGTGGGATATACCACTGGCAGCCTTTAATTTGGGGTGTGCTTCTCACTCATGGGAGTTATACTTGCACAAAAATGTTCTGAGGGCAGAATGAAAAATTTTTGGTTCAGAGAAATAACCAATCAGATTGTACAGGAGGTGGGTCAAGTGGCTCAAGGAGGTAGGGCCAACCAATCAGATTTCTTTGTCCCCCTCTAGTTGCCTGGACCCACCTCCTCTACAATTCTTGAATAACATGTTTTTGAAATGGTGACTGAGGATGGGGGTTTGTTACCATCTGAGTCTGTGCTGTTCCACTTCTAACCAGGCCAAACTTTCCTTCTAGGTGGAATGACGCTCTGCCTGACCAACCCGATCTGGGTAACCAAAACCCGCCTGGTCCTGCAGTACAACACCGACCACTCTGGCAGGCAGTACAGAGGCATGCTGGACGCCTTGGTGAAAATATACCGGCAGGAGGGTGTAGCAGGACTGTACAGGGTAATGCTTGTTCTGCCTCCCTGGGAAATCCCTACTCTTTAGAGCAGTGGTTCAGTTTTCCTTGGTCATTAAGCCGCAACCCAAAGACATTAAGAACAGTGCTTTAGAGACCATGGCATGAGTCAGTCAGTCTTCATGAGTCTTTAGTGTTGAATTTTTAGAAGTTCACCACTAGAGGGCGCTTTAAAACCAAATTAGTGAGCTTCCTGAAGACATAAGGTGTCTTGAGCTTAAAGAGAGTTAAACCAGATTTACCAGCAACAGGAGTACTTTTAAGAAATGGGAAGTTGTGCGTTTTCAAAGCTGATCAACAATGATGTGCCATTCTGTGTGATTCCAGGGTTTTGTGCCCGGATTGTTCGGCACGTCCCATGGTGCACTGCAGTTCATGGCATACGAGGAGCTGAAGAGGGATTACAATAAGTACAGGAGCAGAGCTTCAGAAGCGAAACTGGTGAGTGAACAATGTGATGAATGAACAACTCACTGTGTTTTGTGTGTGTGTGTGTGTGTTTGCAATTATTGCATTGTGAGGACCAAATTCCCCACAATGTAATGAAAACCTGTTATCTTTCTCTGATGGGGATATTTTTTAAGTCTCCATATTTGGTAACTCGGTTTAATAAAAAATCTGTGACTGTAATCAGAAAACTTGGTGGTGACTTATAGTTAAGTTTAGGGCTGGTTTGGGGTTAAGGTTGTCATTGTTGGGATTAGGGTTTTACCCATAAAAATGAATGGACGTTCCCCACAAAGACATAAATACAAACCTGTGTGTGTACATCCTTTGAAACCTAACAAAGTGTTTATGCTTGATGCAATGGAAATGTGACCTGTGCAAAAACAAAACTACTGGTCACAACTGGACTCCCAACAGAATTCTCACAAGAACAGAATAGAACAGAAAGGAGCTTGTGAATACAATTACTTTGCTCGCCAGAGAATCACAGCACGGCAATTACTTTCTCCACAGAATCCATTAGAATATCTTTCCATGGCCGCCCTGTCCAAAGTCTTTGCCGTTTCCACTACATACCCATACCAGGTGGTCCGGGCCCGGCTACAGGACCAGCACACCACGTACAGCGGAGCGCTGGACGTCATTCGCAGGACATGGAGGTGACGCCTGCTCTCCTGCAGATCCTTTACGTGCAGATCCACTTGTTCACTCTCACGTGGTCACATGGTCGAGCTGAAGTGTCACATGACGCGTGTCTCCTTCCCTACCAGAAATGAGGGCCTGAGGGGCTTCTACAAAGGCATGTTGGCCAACCTGCTCAGGGTGACCCCCGCATGCTGCATCACCTTCGTCGTGTATGAGAACATGTCCCACCTCCTGCTGGACCAGCAGGCGTGAGCAGAAGAAACCAACCCGGGGGAGGATCTTCGCCCTGCCCAAGACTCCTGAGGGAGCGGAACCTGAGCGTGTGGTTGGTTATCCGCTCCCACAACACAGCACCCAGACGGCCTCGGATCGGACAAGGAATGACCTCCTTCTGAAAGCATGTTATAGTCTGGTTATAACAGACAATGAATAAAAATGTGAAAGCAAGCTCAGCTATCTTAGGGTTCCATCCCTCAGCCCATCCTCCCGAGTTTTAATGAGTAATGGAATCAAATTTATTTTTAGTTTGTTGTCAGGAAGCGTAAAAACTTTTATGTACTTAATGTGGTTTTCCCAAAACGAAGTGCCGCTCCCTGGATCAGACGAGGGGGAAGTGACATCATCAGAATCTCTGAACATCTCGACGGCCCACAACCAAAGGCAGATCTGACTTACTGGGGTACCCCACCCCACCACCCCCCCAACTCCCCTCAGGCCAGTTGTGTGAAAATTGTAAATGTATAAGTCTCTTTCGTATGTTTTTATTTACTGAATTTTGATGGTATGGTGTTAAGTCTTCAGTCGTATTTTTGTGCGCACAAATTTGGAAACAGATTCAACTTCTCTACAGCCTGCTTTTGCCCTCTTCATCCTGTGTAGCTTCAGCAGGCCACAAGCATATACCACCGTTTAATTAAACGGCCCTCGACCGTGAGAGTGTTCGGGAATTAAATTCCATTTTTCCTGTTCCCAGTTGAATAAATGCTGCAAAAATAATGTCCAGAACAAAGTTTCTTTACATGTAAAAGTTTGTGACTATTTCACTTTTCAATATTTATGAAATACTGTGATTTGTTTCTGCAGTTGTACATAAAAGTGTGTTTTTATATGTGTAATCTGAGAAAATTATATTCTCATTCTCCTGTACCAAGATGAAATTTAACGATCCTTTAAATGATAAATGATATTCAGTAACGTTTTTGGTGATACGGTGATTTAACATGAGGTAACAGAAATGGTTTTGTAAGTGTGTTTTAAGTACATAGCAAAGTTTAGCTGTTTGTATCATGTATTACAAAAATGAACTGATTTGACAAGAACTGATATGACTAGCTAAAATATATTTCTTAAAAAAAGGTAATTTTTTATTTGCATATATAAAAAGTGATATTGGCATCTGATGTTCCACAACATAAAATAGCTCAGGCTAAAATTTGCAAATCCAAAACTACGTTTTTTTTCCTACAACATTTGAGCTTTACAAAAAACGCCTAATTTCCCACCAGTGACAGGTTTACTCCACAATCCTGAACCGATGCTAGCACAGATTGGCAGGGGCGTGGGGCTGGTTGCCGATGGTCTCCCTCCAGGGGATCTCTCATGGGGGGCCACCCCTCATTTGGGCAGCTCCTCGATGATGACACGGGACACGGAGTTCCAGCCGGTGGAAGCATCGCCCCGTGGGTAGTCAGCACAGGTGCCGACCCAAATGGCCACATCCACCAGACCAGCCTGGATCCCATCGCAAAGGCCCTCCACTGGACACAGAACAGCAAATGTGACATCAGCACCGTGTGTCATGAACTCTGATTGGTCCGGTGTGTCACATGATGCTTGGCTTATCATAAACACCACACATCTCGGTGGTTACACCTGTTAGGCTTATCTAGGCTCAACTGTAGGATGTACATCGCTCTGCGAAATCATTTCAAAGCAGATCAGACATTAATGACCCACAAAAAGCAAAGCACAAACCGCACAGAAACATCAGGTAAGAGAAACAATTAAATGCAACTGCAAGTACAACTTAAATATTTACACAATCACTGTTCTTGAGTTCTTCAAGTTTGGGGAATGTGCTCTGGCGCTCAGGGGAGAGGGGGGCGGAGTTCGGGGAATGTGCTCTGGTGCTCAGGGGAGAGGGGGGCGGAGTTCGGGGAATGTGCTCTGGCGCTCAGTGGAGAGAGGGGAACGTGCTCTGGCACTCAGGGGAGAGAGGGGCGGAGAGAGGGGAACGTGCTCTGGTGCTCAGGGGAGAGGGGGGTGGAGTTTGGGGAACGTGCTCTGGCGCTCAGGGGAGACGGGGGCGGAGTTTGGGGAACATGCTCTGGTGCTCAGGGGAGAGGGGGGTGGAGTTTGGGGAACGTGCTCTGGTGCTCAGGGGAGAGGGGGGCGGAGTTTGGGGAACGTGCTCTGGCGCTCAGGGGAGAGGGGGGCGGAGTTTGGGGAACATGCAAACCTAGTTTGCTCCCACCTGCAGAGGTGCGGTGAATGTTGATGGTGGAGTTGAGTTCAGGGCTCCCCTGGTCCAGGTAGATGATGGACTCTATGGGTAGCGGCGCTGCGCACTCCGCCCCGTTAAACGTGAAGTACCAGCGCTGGCAGCAAGCTGTCTTGCACTTGAGCCGCAGGGAACCGCTGAAGAGCACCCTCAGCGAGCTGTCCGAGCGCATCTTGGTGAACGTGCATTCCTGCGGGTGGAGATAAAGGAAGGGGGGCGTGGCTAAGGAGACGGTCACATGACCCAAAGTCTGCACATCATCAGGCTACTAGCCAAATGTGCCAAATCACATCTGAGTTCAAAGGTCATTCTGTTTATTAAACAAAATAGCATATTTCTGATAGTTACATTTGTTCGTTTAGTAGATGCTTTTGTCCAAAGCAACATACAAGTGAGGATCAGAGATCAGGGTCAGCCAGTGTCGCTGCAGCAGCTGGGGTTAATAAAGGGCCTTGCTCAACAACCTAATGGTGAAATCACGCTACCAGCTGCGGGATTTGAACTGGTGACCTTCCAGTCCTAACCCACAGAAACATACACTATAAACCATAAGTTTATTACATGTGGTGTATATAATATGTTTAGTGTGTATATATATATGCATACACTGTATATATGAACTTAAGCATCACTTAGAGTTGTAGTGTTTAACGCCCGCCAGGCTCTCCTCGACCCCCACCGTGATTTTGCCCAGGTCGATCCCGTAGTTGAGCGAGTTCCAGGCGCACTGCTTGTAGTTGGGCTTCCAGGGCTCCTCGAAGATCTCCCTCTCACACTCGCCCTTCGCACCCTTCAGGCCATCGCGGCCCGGGATGCCGGGCGTGCCGGGGATGCCGTTGACGCCGGGGTTCCCCTCACGGCCCGGGACCCCCGGAGGTCCCTGCAGGCAGCTGGTGTACTGTAGGAGCAGGGAGAGGAGGCAGGGCATTGGGGGATCTCCCACATGAGGCCTCTAACTTCAGGCAGCTGTGACTCAACAGTGACATCAGCGGTCAAATTCTTCTCCTGGTCATGGAACCATCTGGGTTTGTTAATGGTGCAAATCAATACCACCTCAACCAGTGCTGGAAAATCCATTGGTTTTACCCTGTCTAGGTTCAAAAAGCTATATGGCCCCTTTATTGTGAAACTGTCACTGCCGTGGAACACCAAGACTAGCTTAAACAAAAAATATGTGCAAAATGTCTTGTTCACACAGAGAATCACACAACCTCAGTGTCAGTGACACAGCTAGAACTAATTTTGGGAATCAAAAGAACCAACTAATATTGAAAAATATATAATTTGGTGCATTGTAGGTGTTGAACTGTCGCTGCAGATCAGGCCACTAGATGAACTATCCACAGTAACTCCAGTATGAAGGGTGACAATGGACCACAGCATTTGAAAAAGGGCACGACCACTTTTCCTGTCCGGATTGAAAATCCCTCGCCAAGATTTACGCTGAGTCATCCCACGCCAATGGCCACTGCCAGATGACTCTGCAGAGTGATTCACTTCCACTTTGTCACTGTTTACACAGATGCTGGAATAAAAGAGAAGCAGTTCTGCCTTCCTCAGCGAAACATCACATCGCTTGTTCCATGGTGATAACACCAACGGGATTAGTCTGGTTCAAAAACCTGACCTTTCGTTTCAAATTTCCCACTACAGATTCCATTAATAACATTCAAACTTGTTTAGATTCATGAAAAGGCAATTTAAAAACCCCATTCTGAAGTCTGCAGCTGGGCTGCATGATGACTGTGAAATTGTACTGAACAACAAAACAACGCCACTCAAATCCCCGAAGAGGAACGTATCCTGTACCCTTTAGAAAGACAATGAACGGCTCCAGCAGAATACAAAGCCCCCTTCTCTGTGTTGTGCTGTAGGTGCCACAGATACAAGGACCCGCTTGTCTGGGAGGTTTTGTGGCGGCGGACGGTAGAGCACGTCTGTCTGCTGGGACGAAACGGGAAAAGCCAGCGGCGCTGGCATAGTTGCCGGAGACTTTCAAACGGGTGCGAGGCACACAGCGATTTAGTAATTCCAAGGCTATTTTTAGATGCCGACGTTTTCATAAAAGAGGGAACCAGCACCAGGCCACGTTATATTAACAGTGGGCCCGAGTTAAAAATTACAAGATTATTGCGTCTGGTTACTGCTGTCTAGACGACGACTTGGTTTCGGCCAAAAAGTCTGGTCTGTTATTGCCATACAGAATACCATGACTGTCAGGAGTAAGGGGTGTGAGTTTAGTTGCTTCTTTGTCACATATCAAAACATGGGCCGTTGCAAAAGTTTTGGGTTCTGCATCACACTTAGCGCGTTATGTTGTTTTACTCTTTTTTTTTTTTAATACTTAAAGCTACAAGCCATACTCACTACGTTCAATTCGTCAATATTACAATGATGATACATGAAACACCCGAGAGGCCTTTGGAAATGGTGCCCAGAAGAGCAATTCAAAAAGCAGAATTCAAAGGGAACTGCAACAGTGGTCAACGGGAATATAGATTATAATAAATAGTATTATATAGTATAAAAAGCAATTTCCCTTTGGGATTAATAAAGTTCTTTGAATCTTGAATCTTGAATATAGTTGTACTTTGTAGATGCCGCTGGAACTTCCTGGTCTTCCCATACAGTCTAATTGTATTATGGTTTCATTCGGTTTACGTTCCAGCGAAACCAGATCGCATCGATCTCAGACTGAAATGACGTCCACCTCCATGGCCGCGTACCGAAGGCAAGCGTGGAGGTCCGGCGCCCTGACGGCTCTCTAGGAAAAGGGCTGGCCGCGGGGCGAGCCGGAGGGGGTTTTTCCTGGCGCCGCACCGAAGTCCAGCAAGCAATGGAGCCGTTGGGAACACGCGGAATGGTGGAGAAACAGAGGGCTTTTCTTCTAGACTCAGGTATATTACAGGAAGGAGAAAAAAGCTAAAAGTAAACTCTCAGCTGTCTGATCGGACCACATTATTCTTAAATCGCGCTTCGTTTTCCAAACTCTCCAAGTTTTGTCTGGCTTCACCACGTTCTCTGGAAGCAGAACATATTTGAAGACAACATGCATATAATTTGGTCTCTCTATTGTGCGCGGTTTCCACATGTCGTCAAAGTGCCACCTGTACGTAAAGACAGATTTAGCTCCCGTGTTGCAAGAGTAACATTTTGTGCAAACTTTGGTTTAAAGGATTACTAACGTATTCTTTTGGGTTACGCTAAATTTGAAGTAACATCCAGAATGTTCCTTTATGGACTTTTACCCACAGACACTCAGGTTTGTAATTATATCTTTGTAGAGACTCTCCATTCATTTCCTTGGGGAAAACTCTAATCCCACCATGACGACCTTAACCCCTACCCAGCCCTAACCTTAAACATAAGTAACCAAACTATATACGAGAGTTTTGGCATTTTTGCTTTTTTGATTGCATTCACAGATATTTGTGGGTACCTGAAAAATGGAATTTGGTTGACATGGGAATAAATAAGTACAGCTTCTGAAGAGATCGCAGAGACCGTTGAAAATCTGATTTTGTTTCTCATGGATGCCGTTCTTGGGGGGGTTGGGTCCTGCTCTTTGAAGTACCATTTCATTTTCATCCATCAGTTTTCTGTTACCATTTGTTCTATATTCGAGGACGCAGGGGGACCAGAACCTATCCGAGAGGCTGGGAACCGCCCGAGGCGCCAACCCATCGCAGAGCAGCCTGTGAATTCAAAAATTAAGTGGAAAATTACTTTAAAACTAAATGGAAATTACACCTGGCAAAACACCAGAAACCAGCTTGACGCGGTGTCGCGCACACAGCGCCCCCAGTCTCAGTGCACCTACAGGGACAGGGACCTGGTAAACTACAGGCTGTCTGTATCGCTCCCAGTGCACTACGGCGTGACTTAAGTAGGGGTTTGCAGAACCGTGTATCACTTCGGGTGGTGCTGAGATTTTGGGCCCCGTGAAAGCATATCATATTGGGCCCCCAACCCAGACCAATCCATTTTTTTTTTTTTCAATTTTGTAAGCCCCCCCAAATCCCCCCTCGTCCTATCTTTTCCCCCTTTGCGGCGATCCGGACGACTTCTTCAAACGCATTCCCATGAAATCACTAACTTCTACTTTAAATAATGTCGAGCATTTACTTTCAACTCCAAATTCCCTTTTGTGGCAATGTCAAAAAAAAAAAAAAAAATCCAAATTCCATCAATTAAAACAAGTTTTTGATGTGCCACGACATTTCCCTTCTCTTTAGTTCCACGCCGAAACGCCTCGGCGTGCTGCAAAGGTATATTTACGGATTAGTGTCAAACCACTAAGAATCGATTTTTTTTCCTGTTAATTCTTGGTCTTTGGAGCATCCAGACTGGACTTTGTATGGCAAACAGGGAGACGCTACCTCTAATATATAGGGACTTCGGCAATGTTTAAAGAAATCTTAAAACATTTTCGTATTATTATTTCAAGAGTAATATGAATATATTTTAAACGCTCAATATCATAAATTGCAAAAACGACTAAAAGTTACAACCGGTACATTCGACAACATCCTGCATAAAGTTTTAATCGTTCAGTTGATTGTCCCTCGGTATATTTTCGTAATGCATCATTGTAGTACAGAAGCAGCAGAAAACTATGTTTCTGTAATTGAAACGAGTGATTAAGTTTTCGAATTAAATTAAATCTTACTCTGTCCCCGATCTCAGCATCCCTCTGCCGGAGCCCCCGCTGTCGAGCCTTCTCCGTCCCGCAGAGAGGCAGGATCAACCCGCTGAGAAGCAACAGTCGAGCCGGCAAGGAAACCATATTCATGCAGCAGCCACTGCCGTTTCACGATGCTACTTCTCAGACGTATTTAGTGCCCGGGGCAGAACCTTGGCAGCGTGAAATGCGTTCGGTCTGCTGCGCAAACGTGCGTTTCTGAGACCGGCCGCCCCCTCCTCCACCACAACCCCCAGCACCAAAGAAGCCCTTGGGAATTTAGGAATCTGCTCCAAAAGACCTCTAAAAGTTACCCACTCCAAAGTCCACCCTGTCTGATTGAGGCAAAGGTGCCCTTAAGCAATAGACCGATAGGCCTATTTTTAATGCCGAATAAGTAACACAAATGAAATTCAATATAATACAGATTCTAGTTTGTCCCAGAGATTAAAGTGGAACTGTATTGGCAATGTAATATAAGAGTGAAATCGCTGCCGGTGAGTCTCATAATGAACGGCATCTCCCAGGTCTGGAAGCATGTAATCAAGTATGAGTCACACAATATATCAGTTTACAGCATCGTCATGGCAGCCGACTCCAGCTGTCTCACAGCGTCATTGACTTAAAGCCTTTCAAAATTAAGAGAGAAGCAGAAGGCGACGACCACCCGTATATTGCGCTCCTGTTCAAAGCGACTTAACACAGTTGTACACGTATATAATCTGTACCTCCCTTCCTACTATCGCCTAGGACACGATTTGATTAGGGGGGCGCGAAAGAGCGAGTTAAAGAAAACCAGAATACCTCTGTGGCCTGTACTTATACGAAGCGGGGTTACTGGCTTATCGGGGTAACTTGTCGGATTTAAGGTAGTCTGGGCAAAATGTAAGCGAACGAATATGAAGTCCATTTAAACTGTGGTACCTTAAATCCGACAAGTTACCTCGATAAGCCAATTAACCCCGCTTCGTAGTACAGGCCACTGGTTGCGTACCGTAACATTACTTATTTGCACTAGTTCTAATATTTCACTACTTTATATAACTTAGATGCCCCGTATACTGAAATGTTTGTAAGAAGTATAAATGAAGTAACCAGATTTTTTTCTGCTGCTCCTGGCAGGATGCTCAACAGAATCTTGACTATAGGGCTCCAGAACAGTCAGGGCCAGTGTCGATCTGAAGAGAACCTTTGGAGAGCAAATGTAGCTCAAGGCATTTTTTTATTGATTCATATCCTACATCCTACACCATTTGAATATACATACATGCCAATTAACCCATCAGCAATGCATGTGGGGTCGGTTTCTTCGATAGGAACTGTACATATAAGATTATAAAGAAGTCCTCTCTTCAAACTTCTACCTGGCCTGGGTTCTCACACATAACAGGATCAAAAAGAATCTGTCAGTTCTGTGCTTTTAAATGAATCAGTCTACGCTGTTCATATCAATCACTGTCTAAGGGGCACTGAGCTGAGCAGAAAGCAAGCTTTTGCATCTCGGGTGTTCATAAAACAAAAACAATGAAAGTCATTTAAAAAAAATACCAAGCAGCTGAAATCTCAGGTCTGTCTTATATTGGCCAAATGCACATAATTTTCCATAGAGTTTATCTTTTTCACAGAAGCGGTACAGATCAAGGGCTCAGAAGGCCGTCAATTCAAGTCAGAGGCATTTTGCTGCTCAGCATGTGCTCCAATAACATGTTCAGCTGCATAAGCAGGTAATGCAAGTCTCTTAAGACAAAAACCAAGCAAATAATGTTAAAGCACAGAGGTATTGGAAAATATGCTTCAATGACTTCAGATTAGTGACATCAATAAGCAACGTACTGGAAACAAGGTTAATTTCAAAGGTGTTTATTCGAGGTACAGGCTATTATTCAAATAAGTAACAGTTGAAATGCTGATCAAAGAAAAACAATACATGAGAAGCTCTTAAGGACTTATTCAAAATTCAGAATGAAAAGAAAGTAAGAGAGAGTTTTAAAGGGCGATTTCCGTTTGCATGTTTTTTTGAATTACCATTAAAACCAACCCAATAGTATTTGGAGAGGCCCAAGATCAGCCCAAAGATCAGTAATAAGCCCTTGGTTAATCGCAAGGCAATATTCCCTCCAAATGGAAACACTGCCAACCATCTGTGATCAATCATTCCCTCCATCAGCCTTCTGTGAGCACCACACAGAAACAGGTGAAGGTGCAGGAAATCACTAGGATACATTTATCTGCAGACAACATGTGGGTTTTGAAAACACCCATCAGCATCCATTAATTCACAGATGGTCAGGAACAAAAATTGCTTAAATTCTATAAAAGTGACATTTTTGGTGCTTTCTGTTCACTCGAGAAACCAACACAATCAATTTGTCGTCAGACAATAAAAGCTACACGCCAAGCCTGTTTTTTCTTTGTATATGTTCTGTTGCGGCATGCATTCTATAGATACAGATCTAGAAACCCTACAGCTTTCATTAAATTCTCCTTCTGCTGTGATTTTAATTCCCTTTTGGATAAAATGGCACATTCTCCAGCTTATTTTCCCCCACAGAGTCTCCACCTGCCCTAACAAAGAAGCATTTCAAAGCAAAACATCTCAAGTGAAAAGTCAAAAACATAAATGCAAATCACCAAAAAAAAGTTTACCACAGGAAAACACTAGATAAAAAAAACCTTTGTTGTAGAATACTACTGTATGAACGTTCAACAACAAACATAACATCAAATGTAAATCAGATGAAATCAGAAACCCTCTGACTGCCCCAAAGCACGTTCCGGATACCTCACACCCGTTTATGCTCTGGTAATTACATTTTAATCACGGCTTCCTTTTAGATATGATGATAATCATTCTTCCGCCTTAATGTAGCTTAATGCCACAATGGTAGAGCTAGACATACAGGTAGGGGAATATCAAGAAGTATTTGTGGCCATAAAGAGGCATAATTAAACACAAAGTATTTTTGAAAGTAGGAGATAAGACCCCATTTCTCAAGACATAATGGATACCATGTTAGCCACAAGCAGAAGTGCTTCAGAATTTTGGAACTTAATCATTTTTAATGTTTTTTCCATTATGCATCTGGAACGTCAGATAGGGGTCAAAATTTTAAAGTATTACTATAAAAACACAGGATTGTGTTGTGGTGTGAAGAAAATCAAATATACATTAATATTGATGTAAAATTTTGTTTCTTGGGTGTCCTTGTACATACGAAGTATGATACTAAGTATGATTTAAAATGAAAATTGCACAAAGACACCGACGTTACACTTAAATATAATATCATACACAATAATACTGAAGACAACTACACATATGTCTGGATAAAATATAACCACAGGTACATATTGTAATGTACATTTATACCAGCAAAGCTTAATATCCAAAGACTTGGAGAAAAGCCATGGAAAACATTCAGCATGCAAACCATACAAACAGATATGGCCCTGTTTGGAATATTCTGAATAAGCCTAAAAGATGCTATGTAAAGTAAACTAATGTCAATTTGGTTTCCGACATGACACAGGGGGGCCATAATGTTTCCCATGAATCTGACATTACAAAGTAGTCTGAAACCATTGTGCTTTTTACACATCTACGCTCACATCCCACCAAAACAGTGTACAGACTAGATTCCAGTGTTGCCACATCACCGAAATATCACTCCAGTGGTTTTTAAAATCAATTCTTAATTCATTCCTAAGTATCCCTCATGATAATAGTTTACCATCGCAGATATGCTACAGATCTCCTTAAAAACCACACGAAGGATACTTCAGCTTTACAACGACCACATGCGGCAGTGAAGAACTAATGCCAGTGACCTATGACTCAGACCGGCTCACAAGGCAGTCTCCTTTCAGAGGTCTGGGTGCCAAGTCCCTTTTCAGCCAGGATGAGTACCCCCTTCTGGCTAAGTGAGGGCATTGCAGACAGCTCCAGCCTCAAGAGTTGGAGCAGCTGTTTCCTTGGATTCCAGGCGGGCCAGAACTGGGGCGGAGCCTTTCAAGCTGCCATGGTGGGTGGGGTTGAGGAGCTGGCTGCTGGTCAGCTGCTTACCGTCAGTCACATCACATGACGTTGTCCTCAAAGAGCAAGAGACAGGATATTTACAAATCTAACCTCCTGTTGGAGATGCATCTTATTCAGACTCATAACTACCTGAATGAACGGGATAGTCTGTCTTGGTTTGTTTAAAATTACGTTCTTTTAGTGCCTGCCAATTTGGTCCTTATAAGTCCCTTAACCCCTGTACATGCATCAGCAGGACAATGATGGCGTTACCTTCCATCTGGGGCCCTCTGGAAACTGTCAGAGTGGCTGCTGACCTTCTCGGAGCTGCCGCCTTTGCTGCGCCTCTCCACCCCAGCCAACTCTTTCCCCTCAGACTTGGGCCCTCGGCTCGCGGCTCTAGACTCCACCAGCTCCACGGGAGGGGTCTCGGAGGTGCCCAGGGCCTCCCCGGAGGTGGAGGCTCGGCCCGGGCCATCGCCCAAGGCGGTGGCCGCTCCCGTGCTGGTGCCCATGGACTTGGAGATGACCTTAAGCTTGTGGGAGCTGTGCTTGTACTGCTTCTTCTTGTGCTGGACCCGGCTGTTGTGCTTCAGGAAGAAATCGCAGGATTCCTGCAGAACCCTGCGACTCTCGCTGATGGGACTGAGGTTCAGGGCAGGGGGGAGGGAGGGAGGGAGAGAGAGAGAGAGAGAAAAAAAAATGTTGCAACGCTTCCAAAGATAATCTAAGTTTAGCCATAAATATAACAGACAGCCTCACTAAATTGAAGCCTTCTTCTGCTCAACATATTATAAGAGAATTTAATCATCTGCTATCTTCCATGAAAGACGCAGAAGACCTGCCTGCTCCCACAAAGACGGCAAAGTATGTGGGGCGCAGTGCTGCTCGGCGTGGAGCTCACTGCGAGGAGCTCACTGCGCAGTGAAACACAAACACGAGGTCACCCCGAAGGCACCGCACTCACTCCTTCTTGCGAGTCCTGTTGAAGAAGAAAGCCCATTCGGAGCACGTCTTCTTGCTGCCGACCCAAAACACAGTCGATATTCCAACCACCAGCGTCATCAGGTACTTGATTAGGAAGAGGGACAGGTTTGGCCGATCCAGTTCCTTTTTCTGAAGGGAAAAGATGATGTTAATACAGCTATTTGGACTATGCAGAAAATCCACGCGGAAGCTTGGAAGCCAAGCTACACTGGTATGAAAAATTCACTCTACGAAAACCATGGAGCCGAATTTCGTTTGTCCATACATCACGGTTTAACCCCCAACCCTCACAACCATCCCTAATAATCAATTGATAAAAATTTCATATGTGTTTATGTCATTTATTAACATTAACTTGTTTAGTCGCATGAAACACATCTTGTGCGGGTTCATAGTAGAAGACAAGATGACGTCACCACGTGCCAATGACACGGTTTGTGTGACTGTCAGCCTGTTTCGCTTTGTGGCGTCATGTGACCTCAGATGCTGCGTGAGGTTTGATGCGTTGCCTGTGTTGCCTGTGTTGCCAAAGCTATAATGGTTTTTTTTTTTTTTTTGTTTTTAGAATTCAGAATTTAGAATTAAGTGATAAGTGATCAGTGGTCATTGTCAACACACCACAGCACACAGTGCGCAACAACGAAATGTGACCTCTGCATTTGACCCATATGTGACTTTCGTGACATAGCAGGGGGCAGCTAATTCAGCGCCCGGGGAGCAGTGCTTGGGGACGGTACCTTGCTCAGGGTACCTCAGTGGTGACTTGCTGGTGGGGGATTCGAACCTGCAATCTTTCAATTACAAGTGCGCTACCCTAACCATCAAGCCACCACTGCCCAACACATGCCCTACGAATTGGCAAGTCCCTGTGAAAATTACAGCAAACTGTCTCAGTTTTAGGAATTAAATCTGAATTAATGTGAATTGGGATCATTAAATGTAACGGAAATTAACGTGTTGTGACATCACAAACCGTGACATAGAACAGCTGTAATAGTGTAAATATTTCATATTTTTTAATCACAGTATCATACCAGTGAACCCCTACTTGGAAGATCAAGGTCCTTCAAGATGTATAATCGCAATTAGGCCTCCTCGGTAAGGAGCCTTACCTTATAGGAGCAAGGGATGCTGTACTCCTGGCAGCGGTCATTGATCCAGGTGTTCTCCCACGTCCCACGGTGGGCTTGCTCGTAGACATAACACCCCAGCAGGGCAACCAGCGGCAGCAGGTACAGGCCGCTGAACACGCCGATGCGGATCATGAACTTCTTCAGCTTTCCCTGGTTGCGCTCGTCGTGCTGGATGACCTGCCGCACGTTGTTGAGAGAGACGATGCCAGCCAGGAGGAAAGACAGACCCACGGCCACGGCCACGCAGAGCGGAGCCAGAACAAAGTAGCGCAGAGCGTGCAGGTCGTAGAGGCCCACGAAGCACACGCCGCTGATGCCGTCGCCCTCCACCTTGTTCAGCGCCAACAGCATGACAGTCAGCGCCCCAGGCACCCCCCAGGCCGTCGAGTGGAACCACACGGCCTTCTTCTCGATGGCCTCACAGCTCCACTTGGGCCCCGCCGCCAAGAACCAGGTGATCGTGAGGATGACCCACCAGACGGTGCCGGCGGTGGAGAAGAAGTAGAGCAGCATGAAGAGCAACGTGCAGCCCTTGTTCTGCGAGCCGAGCACCACGGTCTCCACGGCGCCGGGGAGGGTCGCCCGATTGCAGGCCATGTTGTTGCCCAGCAGAAAGCCGACGAAGTAGATGAGCGACACAAAGCTATAACAGACGGCGTAGAATATGATGGGGCGCTCCGGGTAGCGGAAGCGCTTGACATCTATGAGGAAGGTGAGGAAGGTGAAGAGCGTGGCACATAGACAGACGACGGACAACACGCCAATGAAGTTCTTGGCGAATTCGACCTCGTTCGGCTTGAGGTACATGTTGGCGCAAGGGGGGGCACAGTCCTTTGCCCCAAGGAAGGAGGAGCCGAGCCCCGGCAGAGTTTTGAGAGGCAATGGGCACCAGAATCCCAGATCCCTTCTCACTGATGCAGAGGTCTTTGGTGTGGTTGCATGCTTTGCAGGGAAAGTGCCTGAATCATCAGAAGTACTGCACTCATCTAGCCTGCAGAATACAACGATTCCAACAAATTAATTCCGGCATTCTGCACAACAAACATGGCGGCAGCCAACAGCGTCTGTTACCAATGAGCGATAATTTGCTGCAAGAGCTCACATTAGCCAACCAGCAATAGTGTTCATTTGTGAGAAGTGATATCTTCAGGATGCCCGAGCACACACTGGCATGGAGGTACGAGACCCCGCCCACAGGTTATGGCCACGCCTACCTGTCACACTGTAGTTCTGGGGGCCAGGCGAGGTCAAACATGGCCATGTCCTTGTGGCAGTCGGCGTGCACCGTCTTACAAAGCGCACGGCAGGGCGCCATCACTTTGTTGGGCTCAATGCAGGCCGGAACAAAGGCCTGACAGAGGAAGTTGTGCACTTCCGGGGAGCACTGGAGGTTAACCAGGGGCATGAATGGCTGCAAAACAGGGAGAGAAAGTCGCAGCAGTCAGATTTAATCTGTTTGCTGAGACTCGTGCTGTCAAAGAAGTAACCACAGCACATTATTATCGTTTTAATTAGCTGACACCTCTGTCCAAGACATATTATGTATGGAAAACCCACAGTTTTTTATTCTCCTGACAACAAAGCAACACAGGTCAGATACCAGGTCACACGGCCTCCAAAAATATACCCAAATTCATTTCCTGTCACATGACTTGGTTGAAAAACCAAAGCCTTCTCGGGCCAGGAACACGCAGCGATCTCCAACAAAAGGTTCCTTTCACAGACTGCATGAGCGGAAGAACCGGAAGGGCAGACCAGGACCGGAGGGGGTGTGGGAAGAAGGGGAGCAATCAGGAAATTACTGCAAGGCCCCTTAGAAACAGACAGGGACAATCGTGGAGTTACAGAGGCATCAGAGACGGCAGAGGACGTTTCAAAGAGGACAAAGGGGGAAAAAAACAACTGATCAACTAGCAAAAGCAGTAACCTTACTGCTCAACTTACTGACATATTAACATAGATTATAGGGGAACTTGCTGGAGTCGGTAGTTTGAGTTAAAAAATCATTCAGCCTTGGAGAAATGCCAGAAATTAAGTCTGAATATTCACACAGTTTGGAGAAACAAACCTGCAGAATTCATTTAAAACCATTAAGTAAATACTGACAAAATAAACATTTTACAAAATTTAGCCATTGCTTCCGGACTTAATATTTCACTGTCGATATTTAAGTTATGTTTGTAGTAAGAGCACCCTACTCTTCTTCCAACAGCTAACCCTACAATCCATGTGGATCAGGGGGTGTTCCACGAAGCGGAATCTCTCAGTTAGCTGGGTTCACTTAAGCTAGAAGTCATGCTTGTCCAATAGGAATGCTCCTTACCTAAACCCGTATGATTGTCCAATAGGAATGCTCCTTTCGTAAACCCTTATGATTGTCCATTAGGAATGCTCCCTACCTAAACGCTTATTGGGCAATCATGACTTCTAGCTAAAGTTAACCCAGCTAACTGGGAAATCCTGCTTGGCGGAAGAAGACCCCCCTGGTCTGTCTATTTCATCAAATGCTGTGTTAGAGAGCATCGAATCACGTGCTTATACAGACCATGCTGAATTCTAGAAGGTTCTGAACTAGAACACTGGCAAACTGTATAGGACTGATTCATTTATAAAAATTGCAGATGTGACATTAAAGTATTGCTCAGTATTAATCTAGTTGAAATTTTACTCCACCTTCGTGAAGCAACCCCAAGCCCTAAGGAGTCCTTACCTTAGTTGTGAAAGCCCCCCCCCCCAAACCAAACTCAAAAGCAGGGCTATGTTAACAAGTAAACTATTCATATATGCCATGTTTATTTTCCTCGCCCCCACCTGCCCACAAACCCAGCACCACTGAGAGCTGAACGCATGGGACAAACCAGCTCACATACTGATCACTGTTCTGCCACGGCGGTGGTCTCTCGCCCCCCCCCCCCCCCCCCCAGCACTGAATGAATGAATGTTTCGTTACATCACAACACCAGATTCAAGGCGCCCACAGGAAAGGGGCACATTTGTGGGAACGAAACGCAGGTCACAGATGAGCTTTGAGTCAGCGCAATTAGAAGGCCATTTAGCAGCAGTTTAGCTCGCCCAGTTGCCCCCCCGCACCCCAATGCCTCACCCCCACCCCACCATACCCAAGTACAGGTTCCCTGATGCAGAACAAAGAGGCTTTCAGTGCTCAGTGATAAAACCCTGCAGTTAGATGATTCCAAAACAAGCCACATGAGAGTCTATCATCTCATCTTCAACCATTTGTATACATTGTAATGTGCATATTTTTCAACAGAGAGCCGACCACACTGTTAAACGTAGCTCACGCAAAAGCAACGGCGGGAAACTTTAGACTTTAACATGTACTAGATAATTCTGAAAAGGAACCGTCATTAAAAATCGCAAAGTTTGCCAAGTTTGGTTTCCTACGACCGAGTAAAAATGTTTTAGCGCAAAAGGCAGCAGACTATCACGAATCTTGACAAGTGACAACTGCACGCCCAAGAAATGCCTTGTCGATATTAACGTCACACATCGTTCAAGCCTGCCAAGTCGGAACAGTGGTGCAGGGGGCAGCGCAGTGGCTTGCAGTTTGCATGCTCACCCCGTGTTTACGTGCATTTCTGGTGGATCCTCCAGTTTCCTTCCACTATCCAAAAACATGCTACTTAAGTGAGTTGGAGTACCTACATGTTCAGAATGTGTGACTGAGTATACACCAATTGCAATGTAAATTATATATGATAATTCGATGAACTCAGATTAAATCAGTGGATTTCTCAATTATAGACATAATTGATGATTATGACAGCCCTACAACCCTAACCCTACACCCAGTGGAAATCTGATCCCCACAAAGTAATAATTACAAAAAAGGCACACAAACACACGCAGACACACAGGCGCAGAGACACACGCAGACACGGTCGCGCACACACACACATGCGCAGACACACACAGACAGAGCAGGCCCTGGACCCAAATCCCCAACCTTGGGGCTGTAAGGCTACAGTACACCCTTACACGAAATACCTAGGGGGGTTCAATATGACACCTGGCAGTTTCAAAAACCAACCTTTTGTGCGGAGGACTTGTCTGTTACCATGGTAACGTAGCATTTACAAAAATCGTGCTTGTTATAGAAGTTTCTCCCAACATCTTACGACATTTGCTCCTAACCACAGTCTTTGAAAGGATAGTCAGCTTCTCCAAGTTTAATTAAAAGTACATTTAAAAAAGTGAAAAGGCACAAGGACGGACAGCATTTCTCCACCTGCCTGGAGAAGCAGGACCCCATCAGAGAGACAGATAGATGCTTTATTGTCATTGTAAGTACAATGAGATTTAGTTTGGAACACGCCAGCAGATGCACAGGATATTTACAATGAAATAGATTGAGGCATAAATAGATGGGAGAGTATATATATATGTACGAGAAGTTAGTTCGCAGAGGTAGAGTTTTCAAGTGGACTAAATGCAGATAAATATGGAAATTGCACATGTGGGGTGTTGCTTTAGAATGTTCGAGATCAGTGCTGAGAGTTCAGAAGTGTGATGAATGTGAGGTAAACCTCAGCCGGGTTTCGCGTGCGACACGGGGAGCTCCGGGCCGCTGCATCCGTGCGCGCCGCCATCTTGCTACAATCCCACGCGAGTCTGTCCCTCTTCCTTTATTCTAGTAGAATGACCAGTATCCCCCTCAGTCCCCCAGCTGCATTTCCAGTGGCTCTGGTGCCCAGAAGAGGCTTGCTCAGGGAGACTCTTTGATACAATTACATTTCAAGATTTTCAACAACAAAAACACGAAAGCATTAAATCGATTTAAGTGCTTATGTTACTGTCTGCTTTACCTGTGCCGTTCCTACTATATTCCAGAACCTTCTGTGACAAACAAAAGAAACTGATGCTGCTGATCTTAACAGTCAACAGCTCAGCATTGTTCCCAAGCATGTAAAACGCAAGCATACAAAGCCAGTTCACGGACTCCATTAACGTTCCATTCATAACTGTCCATTTACCCGAAATATCAAACAACACCCGCAATCTGAAATCTGTTGCTAAGGGTCAAATGCCAAGTGTAACCACGACAGCGACAGGAATGTCTCCAGCACAGGATGAGGACGGCCTCCCCCACGAGCCTCAAGACTCACTTTTTTTTTTTTTTTTTTTAGCTGTTCACACTTGTTGCTGAGCGATGGAACCCGCTGGCAATAACGACCAAACGGCGCAGTGCTGATTAAAGGCAGCCCTAGTGGGGCCTCGTCACCAAGAATGCTGGGAAGCCTTTGTGTGCAGCTGGGTGTGTCCCCTTCCCCCCCACCCCACGAATCAAAGGCCCAGCACAATAACAACACGAAAAAGGACCGGGCAACTCTGAAAGGTGAAGCCCTACAGATCAGACACCAGACGACCTCCATGTAAACCACCCAAAAACGATACAAAGGCACTCCCACCTTCAGACTGATGTAAGCCACAAAGAATTTACTGCTTGAATATTGACTCTGCACTGGAACGTCACACGATAAACGACCACAAAGACCAATGAGAGGCAGAGGTGCTGGGGAGAGGGTTACTAGTGTACCACTACAAAACGAACGGAACATATAAACTGTACAGCCGCCATTAGATGCTGCAAAGTTCTTCAGTGCTTCCATATCAGAAAACTCTAGCTCTCCTAAACAGTGGGCATGAAACTTAAGTATTACTTTAGCTGGTTAATCAATCCCAGGTGCCTGTTTATGAGATAAATGTTGAGACAGAGTAATAACCCCCCTGGTGTAAAAGATGACAGATTAATGCAGCATTTTATTTAGCACAAGGCTGGGGGGGTGGGGGAGGGGCATTAGTTGCTCTAAGGGGAAACGTGCAACAAATATGGAAAAGAAATGTGTCCCAGGAGGCAGTTTTCTTGGGTTAATTTTCCTTTGTGGACTTTGAGCTCCTGTGCTGGGAGCCGCACAGCCAGCCAGCAGGCCGTGTCTGCAGCAGACACCGAATCACATCTCAGGCTTTGGAACATGAGAATCACACAGGAAGCCCCTTATAAGGAGAAGCAAACATCTCAAGATCTTATTGAACCTTATGCTTGCATTACCGCTAGTTTTCTCTTACCAGCTCAGTTTCTTGCTGCTGTTGGTTGCAAGAAGAATATGTATTGCTCTAATTAATCTATTCTAAGACCAGTGTGGATTTTAGCTGCCAAGAGTAAAGTTTACAGCAGGCTCTCTCTCTCACTCTGGGATTAATATTTTCTTGACTGTCAGGTCTTAACAGCAGGCAAGTCAGATGCGCAAATTCGTCAGGTTGAAGAACTGACCTCCATCCTGATGGCAGCGCTGTCCTGGTCGTAGTGCTCCATCATGTTGGGGAAGAAGGTCATGTTGTAGGCCATGTCCAGGCAGCGGGGCACCCTGATTGGCTCACACGTGAAGTAGCTGTGAGCAAGAACATGGACGGGGACCAGGAGCCCCAGAAGCAGGGACAGCGGAGCTGGGTGGGGTCCCATCGTCCCCGCAGCCAGAGGAGAAGGGCAGGGGGGAATCGTGGGCAAGCGCGATCCTGGCGGGGCACTTGGCCAGGCGACTCACTCACATTCCGTGGGATACGCGGCCATTTCTGCCCTGCCGAAGCTGACCGTAGCCCCCCACCCCCCCAGGAATCAGACTGGCCCTTCCCCTCCTCTCTCAGGCACGTCTTTGCGACCTGGAAGAGGGTGAAATACTCATTATTATATAACACTGATTTTATGAATGTTAAACAAATAAATATAAACTGTGGCAGTTGAGTACATGAACCCAAATGGTTGTAGATCAGGTCTCAGGTGGAGTTCTGATGGTAGGACAGTCAAATGGCCTACAACGAACAGACCAGTTAATGAACTTGGCACTATTAAAATTAAACTCATTACCAAGACAAAATGAGGTATGGAGCTTAAATCAATATAATTCTTCACAAGGTGCACTAACGTTTTAGTTATAATAAAATGTTATTGCTAGTTATTCCATAAAGAAATCAGGACAGGATAAAAAGCGACAGCTTCATCTCACGGATTATATGCTGATATTTTTGTTATTACATTTCCTTGCGCTCTTCTGCGCCCTTATTTAATTATCTTAATTAGGGGCAGCATGGTGGCTCAGCGATTAGCGAGGAAGCATCACAGCTGCGGGCTTGGGGTCAGACACTTGTCTCTGCTCACACTGCCGCGGCAGCTCGGGGGGACACTGGGGGGTCCCGGGCGCCCCCAGATGGGACTCAGGCCCACATCAAGCGACAGTACAATAAAACGATTTTGTCTGACAGGTACGTGTGTGCGTGGTCAGGTCAAACGGAGGAAAAGTGCTGTTGTTCATTTGGTTTTAGTAAAAACCGATTTAAAAATACGCGGCCGAGTCTGTAGTGCGATTTTGTCGCCATGTGAATCGTTATGGGACTGGCCCATCTGATCTTCATCCCTCCCACCCAGGCCATGATTTCAGGCCCCGCCATTGATCTCACATGTTATAACTGGCGCATTTAAACTCCGTGTATGCCCCCTGTGATGAACTGGCATCCTGAACAGGATAAGCAATCGGCAGATGGATAGACAGCTCAGGGGGCTATTTAGCCTATATATATAGCCACATAACACTGATACATCTTTCCAGGGTTTTTTTAATATATATATATATTTAATTTATTTAAAACGCAAAAAAGGCCGAAAAGACAGATGGTATTAACGACGCAGGCCGACGGGGTTTAGTGGCGGAGCAACAGACGGAAACACGCAGTTAAAGTGACGAAACGCTAATAATAAAGTTAAACACAGCCTGTCCGTACAGGCATAACGCGTCTGTTTGCGCAAGTATTTCAGAGTCTGATTTCAGCATGGAAAACGGAATTACACACGCAAATAGGGCCTGAAAACGAGATTTAGGCAAAGTAATATATATATATATATATATATATATATATATATATATATATAAAAATTCATAATCATTAATAATGGGTAGATCGCTATTAACCTTTCCGTGTTCATCCTACGGTATTTGTATTCAGCTACGGGAAATCATCATTTTCACAGATACATACAGGTAATATAAGTTTAGGATCTATATCCCCTGATCCGAACAAAACTCAAATGAACATGAAATCAGATACAATTAACATGGACAGCAGTTAATGATAAAAGGCTTAAGGGAATGTGGTTTAGGAAACGAGGCGCCGCAGGGCGACCCTTTTCCGTAAACACCAGGAATGGTGAAAAACGTCACCTTTACGCCAAAGTTATGGTTAGGCACACGCTTGAAATCAAAGCATGTTAAATATGTATCGAGTGAGGATATTACCCGCAAACATAAGCGCAATAAAATAGCAATAACTATTTAGATTTAGTCCACAATCCCCCGCCTCTTCGGTGCTTCACTTTGGCCGGCTCGGGCGCACTGTAGTCCCGCAAGTCGCCTGTTGACTCCTGGCAGGAAAGTTAGTAAACTCCCCCTTTTAAGGCCAAAAAGTGCCCGATGGTCTGTTAAAACACCGTCCAGCTTTCGCCAAACTGCGATGAGAGCTGCGAAAACGCACCCGTGTGCATCTCGGCTTACCTCCGGTGTATCTACGCCGTAATGTGACCCCCAAGCGAACAGACCGCCTCATTCACCCACATTCCTCCTCGGGTTTTGTTCTCCCTTCTTCCTGCCTCATTCCAAAACTCCCCGCCTCCTTTGCTCAAACATCCTGTAAATCCGGAGAAGGCGATTGCTGGAGCAAATGCGGATTCTTTGGCCAGCCTGATATAATATTATACAGTAGAAGCACATGCATGTTTGTTGTCACATATCAATATTTTTTTAAGCTTGTAACCTTGCACAATCTGAGCCATTTTATGAACCATTTTAACTATATGTATATGTAAATTGTCTATGGAGGAGTTGCATATTGAATCTCATTGTAATTGGTGCAATGACAATAAAGCTATTCAATTCAGTTACGGGGGAAATTCTCAACCTCTGAACCTACCTTGATGGGTACAGAGAGGGGGCACTAAGATGTTTAAGCATTCAATAAGAACGCACATTATTTAAGAAACAAATACACCCGGAACACAAACAATGTTTAATTATAAAAAATATATATAGTTACCAATCGTATATAAGCAGTTTACAAAAGGAGTAGGATTATGAGTTTCGGGATTTGTAGTATCTTTAAGTTGCTATCTATGGTCGTTTGGTTTAATTTCCAGTGGTTTGTATCTGAAGTAGAAATTGGAGTTAAACTAGATACAGTTACAGTTAAAGTAATGCACCCAACCGTAAAGAGTCCGTTGGGTTGCCGCTCTGACACCAAAATGAACGTTTCTGTGCTGACCAGCAGATGGTAGTATAGTCCACAGGGAGGGGATGGGTGGGCTTTGGCACCGAAGGGGGGTTCGGTTACCGGGCGGTCGCCACTTTCCATTGGTGCAATCAGGTAGTGCACAAGTCACAGCTACTGCCTGGACTTCGCCTCCCCTATTACACTACCTTTAATGCATCCTCCTGTGTCACTAGGTAGTTCTACAATAATCTCCCTTAATATGTACTTAAAGAACATCCATTCATCCATCCATCCATGTGCAACAGGCACAGATATGGAGTAATCCCAATACTTATAACCATCTAACAACCAAAAGTTTGACCACCTGTTACATGCATGCTGCATAATGTACATTCAGGGGTGGACTAACTTCTCGGGGGGGCTAATTGTGTCATTTGAGCTATTTTTTGGAGCCAAAAGAGAAATGAGAGGGAATTTAAAAAAAACAACGGAACATCAATAATATGCTAATTAAGGCGTGGTGTGAGTAGCCCCTGAGGTTTGTGGTCCCTGTTGACCAGCATTTGTCCTTGGGCTTCTGATTGGCTGGTTTCTGTGTTGGGGTGGGTTCATGATCCAAGGCAGCCCTCTTTCCGCAGCTGGAGTCATGTCTCTGGGGGTTTAATGTCTTGGATTTTGTTCTTGCCCCTATTAAGTTCCTGGTGTGGGGTTTTCCGGGCCACTCCACCTCATCCTGGCCAGGCCCCCCACCCAAACCCCCCAGATTCCCCATTCCCAGCAGTGTTGGGGGTGATTGGTCTCAGGGTTCAGGAGGCAGAACACCTGGCATGATGGATGGGTGGCCCAGGTACAACTTCTATCACAGATCTTATTTTATAAAGGCTAATGCAATGTTTTAACCTGTATCCAGAGTACAAGTCATGACGGGTTTGGAGTGGACATTCAATCTAAGGATTTTATTATGAAAAGAAATTTGAGATCAGCTGGAGGCCCCCTGGTGTGCAGACCCAGGGTTGGTCACCCCTCCACCCACCACCTCCCCCCCCCCCCGCACCCAAATTCTGCCCCTGTGTCCATTCAGTTGTATTACTATGAACATTTTGTAAAAGAAAATCACAGAACACTCAAATTGCATTGTACTCTCCACTGAGCAAAGCATCTTCTGACGTTCATTTTCCATATGTATGCTGAGAAGAAACTAAGATGCAAAGAATAGATATTAAACAAAGACCATTCATTCATTCAATTACATAAAAATTGTGAAAATCACAAACAGGAGAGACATGCCCATTCACATGTCTTCTGCCTTTTCTTTAAAAATAAACCTATTTGAGAGACTATTTTTCCTTGAGTAGACAGAAAATACTATATTTATTTATGATGTATATTTTTCTACCCTTTCCCAATACTTGATGGCGTACTGAAATCATTTCAGTGTTACACCAGGCATATAACTATTCGACTGCTTCCAGCCTGTTGTCTGAAAGGGTGTTTTGCTGGACTGAAAGCTCTATTGTTAGTTTTTTCCATTGACGGGCTATTTTTCATTTCAGAAAACCATGTAATAATCAAGCATGACCAGGAAATGAATATGTGCACTGGCCAATACCTTCTAATATAAAATATATTCTGCAAAAAGTCCATGTGTACCTCACATAAGTGCAGTGTATTGCACAACATCATAACATGGTTTGCATCCAAAAATGGTAGTAGAACAATGCTTCAGGTCGTTTTGGCCAATCGACCCATTGGAATGTCCCAGCCTTGTCCTATAAGCTGCCTGGGATAAACTCCAGGCCAGGTAACCAGTATAAGCAGTGGAAAGATGGATGCGATGGATGGATGGTTGGATGGTTGGATAAACATTCTGCAGACTGAAGTCTTGACTGATCTTCAGCCTTGATGCAAATAATTTCTGCTTGAAACACTCCAAGCGTGAAAAAGAAATACTTTCAGGGTTTAGTGAATTTTTGGAAAATACATGTAATAATAAGCTGATCTTTGGAAAAACATTGTTTTGTCGAAGGTTGCGAATCCAACCGTAGGTTGGCGAAGGTTGAGAACGACCGTAAACGCGTTAATACAGAGTCACTGTTAAACTGAAAACATAATGCAACAAACCTACTGATTTGTGCTACAGAGATTTTATTTAAGACATTATTTAAGAAACAAACACACCTGGAACATAGACAATGTTTAATTATAAAAATATATATGTGTCCAACATCCATAAATCACCCCAACCATGGAATGAAATAAAAAATGTAAAATAGGGAAATTCTGCTATATTTCAGCTAAATAAGTACTGCTGTCATTCTGCTCTCCACCTACATTCATCCCTGTTGTCCCTTAAGTTTTTAAATCCCACTTACTCACTCATTCACTCTAGGCTCACGGTTCCACCTACACAGAAAATGCTTTGAATTTGAAGTTGCTGGCCTTTCACGGCTATTTACCGCAGGATCTCTGTGGCCTAGTAACAGTAAGTAACAGGACTGGGCATAATCTCTGATTGAAGGTTTTAATTCAATATTTCTGTCCAGTTATAATTCCTTCTACTCAGACCAATTATATCATACTGAACTAAGACCCCTAGAGGGACTTATGCTTTATGTTAAAATTTTCAAGTAATTGAACCTTAAGAAAAAAAAACAATTATTTAAAAGAACTGCATGATTCTTCAAGGAGTAGTTTTGTTGCCTCGCATCTCCACCCTGGAGGGTTTAAATCCAGCCTGTGTTGCATGTGAGGTTTCAACCTGCTATTTCACTGCCATCCCACAGCATCCCAAAGTCAGGCAGTCACTGTGAGTGGCGTTTCGACACTGGCTGCAGTGTAGTTGCCCTGCAATGGACCGGCCCCCAGTCCAGGTCGCCTAGGTGCCAAGATCCCCTGCACCCCTGTCTAGGACAAGTGCTTGAAGGATGGATAGATTTAAAAGTTAACAAGTAGAGGTAGGATGTGAACTACAAGATAAAATGATATGGTATGTAAACAGTAGTTTCTAACAGTTTGGGTTTGTACTGCTAAATTATATATATATATGTGTGTGTGTGTGTATATGTATATGTGTGTGGTATATATATATATATATATATACACTGTAAATATATAACAGAATACATTTTTGCGCTTGCACACAGAATGAAAGCTAGGGATCTCCCGAGAGAGTGAAGTGAAACAGGTTCTTTGATGGTGTAAAATTTTAAGAACTGCCATATGTTGTTATAACCATGGGTAGAAACAGCACCGCCCTCACAAGGTCAGCGATGGTAGATAAGGCAGACTGGATCTCCATCAGCACAGCCTTGGCCGTGCTCCAAAAGCCCGCGTGTAAGTTCCACTGACATCCTAGTGGACCCTCGCTGTGAAAGCATAGCCTGAGAGAGACCTGAGTCTCCACAGCAGCAGGCTGCGACCTTGTCATGACAGCAGGTCTTTGGCCGGAAGGCTGATGGACAGCTGGGGCAGGACCCACCGGACATGCTGAACATCACCTAACGTTCCTGCTGACACTCGGACATCTGACTGAACAAGTGTGGTTGGCATGTTCAGCAGAAGTGAGTGCAACCCCCATCCCCCCAACTTTATTTTCTTTGCTCCCCTGTTCCACAATCTTTGACCTTTTTTGCATGCTCAGTACACCATCCGTTTATATACATATATGTAAGGGGCTCTGGGGCAATTATCTTCTGCAGGATGCTGTATAAAAATGCATTTGGATTCAATTGATTTGAGTCTTGAGTTGACCTGCCAGTCTCGTTGTACCAGCATGAACAACGACAATAAAGACCTGAGTCCTGAACTTTAATGATCAGGTAACTTCAGGTACCAGTAAAGTTCCCATCTCAGCCAGTGTCACATTTCCAGCAGGTACAGCTGCTCTGGATCTCATTTAAGTTTACTTTTTTATTGAGTTTACATTCTACGGTGACAGAAACTACCAGAAACTTTGACAGGAATGTCAGCTTCCACTGTCACAGCGAAGAGATTGGTGACACAGGGGACACAGGAGATGGCAGACAGAAGTGTATTGCCAACCTCAGTATGGAACAGGTAGACAAACTAAATAATATATGGCAATAGTCATTGTACAGACTCCTTTATCTAAAGCAGAGGCGTCGAACTCCAGTGCTGGGGGGCCGGAGCCCTGCACGTTTTTGGGTTTCCCCTCATTTAACGCACCTGATCCAGGTCCTTGTGCTAATTACCACACAGCTCTTGAGCTGAATCATTTGTGATGGAGCAGGGAAAGACCAAAGCTACACAGGGCTCCAGCCCCCCAGGACTGCAGTTTGACACCCCTGGTTTAAAGAGATGAATGATTAGGAAAGCAGAGTCAGACAGTCCCTGGAGCAAATGGGGGCCGGGGGTGCGCTAAGAGCTTTGCTCAGGGCTCAACAGTGAAGTTACTCTACCAAACCTGGGATTTGAACCAGAGGCTTTTTAATCACTGGCACAGTGTTCTAACCTGCTAAGCCACATACAGCCCCTGTTGTACCCCCTTGCCTTAAAAATGAGCAAAACTGAAACCCCAAACTTCTGTACCGCTGCTCCTGGTCTCTGTTTTTTATCCACACAAAGCAAAACTCCATTTTACAGAAGAGCCCGACCTGGGGCCTGTATCACAAAGCCAGATCTCTTATTTAGCCGGATAACTTCTCAGATTTAACGTAGTCTGGGACAGATATAAGTGAAGGAAGATGAAGTTCACTTAAACTAGGCTACCTTAAATCCATTAAGTTATCAGGCTAATCAACAAAATCCTAAGCCCCCAATCTTGCTCCCGAAACACTCACGGCCTCCCCCCATCTTACGCTCTGCTGGAGTGTGTCCGCAGGCCAAAATGAGTCAGCGTCCATCTAAAGGGGAAACCAGCAATTTCCTGCCAGGTTTGCTTTGCTCCCAGAACAGCTGGCAGCCTTTTTAGTGACTCTGTATGAGTCGGGTTCCTTAATTAGATTTTGCTGTCAAACACTTCAGAAGTTCATTGTGAAGTCAGAGATGTGGATACGGTCTGTTTCAGATGCTTAGTAATAATATTGTTGGCAATGGGTGGTTTTATTCACTGCAATTATTTCATTTGTAGCTCAAAATCAAAACTGACTGCAATTTCTGCACATTTAATTTAGTGATTCTTATCTAATGCAAGAAGTAAATTACTTGAAAGGTTGCCATAAAAACAGTGCATCTTGGCATCACGCTTCTTATCTATAATGAAAACTATTTTGCCTGTTTTTCATATATATGTACAGGGGTTATTGCTCTTTTCATAAGTTTGTTCATTTTCTATCAGTTAGAACAGTAAGTCAAAGCAGAATAGTGAGTTTAATCCCCGCATGATGTAGCACTGTAATTCTATAGAAGAAAAGTGTCCACTGCAGTGTCTACTGCATTAATGTTATAACACAATTTACCTCCTCAAATAAAGCATACAGTTCCAAATGAAGCAAACTCTTATTGTTCACATTCTTTAAATTAAATTCTCAGTTTGCGTCTGCCTTCCTACACCCAGTAAACTTCACCAGAATACAAAAATATAATTTCACATGTTTCAGAAATAAAAGTTGTTCATATTAGGATATGCTGCACAAGTGTTATTCCACCTGCAGTGACCTCGTTGGCAGATGCGCCGTTTAACATATTTTCACTGCTGCATGGCAGATTCAATGACGCCCTCGTCAAAATCACATTTCTACGGTCCCTCTGTCAATTCTGACGTGGGAATTCTGACATGGTCAAGGGAGGAATGGCGTCAGCTTTACAGGGGTCTGAAAAACAAGCCCGCGGAGCAGAAAATAGCCCGGCAGCCTTGGCAGAGCAGACGTCCAAGGGCTTGATAACGGTGACACTTGTCTGTCCTCCCACGTCTCTTCACTTGATGGTGTTTGCTGTTTCCATCATGATCATCAGGAAAAAGACAGTTGAAAGCATAAGCTTCTTCTGGGTGCATCATCACCTTCTGCTTTATTCAAGTACATAAGGCATCAAGGTAAGTGTCTTTTTTTCCTTTACTTTTTTTTTGATCTGTATATGCAGTGCCATGCTTAGTAAAAATGATCATATTCTGTATGAGGCATATATTGGAACTATGGACACTTAAAGAAACACAAAATTCTTTTTTTGTGATTAGGTTTATCTAACCAAATCATCTTCTATACCTAAGCTGTTTGGTCATATTAAACATCTACTGGTTTTAAGATTTGTTTTAGATTTATTTTTTATACCAAAAAACTCTTCTGTCCTATTGAAATGCTCAAAATATGTAGACTATCTGAATCCCGGTCCAGTAGGAAGCGAATCAAGTTAATGGGAACCTTTTATTTACAGTTTGTATAGTTATGTGGGAATTCTGCAGTTTTTGCATTGAGAGGTGAGAGTACAGCTTACCGTCATCGTAGAGGGTCAGTGTCCCTAGAGCAGTTTGGGTTATGGGTCTCGCTCAAGGGTCCAAAAATGATACGATTACTCACACAGCCATGGGTTACAAATCAGCCACCTTCCGGACAAGGACACCGATTCTGAGCCCACGGGGTCACATACCTGACCAATCTCAATGGGATCTAGCCAGTGCTACCCACCCAACGCTTTTGGAGAGAACATGGCAAAGAAAATCCATTAAGAAGAAAAGAATCGGTAACACTGTAACATGCAGCAGACTGAGGCTTGCTTTCAGGTCAGAACAACACCCTTATATTAAGCACAGGTTATATTAAACACAGGCATCCAATAAACCAAAACAATATGGCAGGGAACCATGGGGAGGTTTAATATCGGACTGTAAGGTACACACACGGTTGGTAATTTATACTCGGCTAAAGACATGCAAGGATCGGACAGGGTTCACACAGGGAAACATACATGCAACAGTAGGGAATGCAGCAAGTATTAACACTCACACAAACAAGGGGGTATTTACAATTACCCAGAATGCTCGGGCACTACGATATGCTTATATGGCTTCACTGATAGGTGAAGATGAATATATTTTAGATTACTGTGATTTAGCAGAGGACAAAATATTTTGGGAAGAACGTTGGCACTGAATGGCACTGAGAAATGAAAGTTGGTATTAATATAATTGCTGAAAGGGTTTGCATTGTCTGTGGCTTTTGCAATGCGTTCCATTCTCTGCTGCATGAGACCATAAGAATGCGGGAAACATAAACCATACATCTTACACAATACCGCAAGCAGTATTAAAGTGTCACTTCGCAAGTCAGTATTGTCATTTCCACTTGCCAGCCTTCATCAAAGCACTGCATTCGTGTGTGAAAGTCAAGTTCCAATTCCTTGCATCTGTATTCAGTGCATATACTGTAGGAAGAATGTGTTTGTTTGATACTGTGGTTGTATACAGAGTAAGCACTGAAGTCCTGTAAAGTCTCCCCAGTTTCCTGGTCCCCATAAGGGAAAACTCAATTTAATAAAAATCTTTGACGGCAATGAAAAACCTAAAAATGCAAAAACACTTGTATTTTGCTTGGTTACTTATGGTTATGGATAGGGCTGGGTGGGGGTTAAGGTTGTCTTAGTTAGCGTTAACATTTTTCCTATAGAAATAAATGAGCGGTCCCCATAAAGATATGTTTTCCTGACTGTGTGTGTGTGTGTGTTTTAAAGTCATATAAATTTGCCATTAGAATCTTATAAAAGCTTAATTTTCTAGAACTTATTTCATCCAGTCATAATTATATAGCCATATTGTCAGGCCCTGCTCGTCCAATCCTCCTGTGTGCCATGCCCCCTCATTAACCTCGTGTGGAATCCCCGTGTGATCAGCTGTCATTAGTCCGGTGTATTTAAGTCTGCGTTAAAGTATGTTTCCCCAGTCCGGTCATTAACGTTGTAACGTTGTGTTGTAGTTCTGTGTTCCTGAGTGCTTTACCTGTATTAAATCCTGTGTTCCCCCGACTCCCTGGCTCTTGCTCGCGCTTCCCCGCTCCGTGTGCCATGACACATTTACATAATACAACAATCAGGTGGTGTTTTCATTCCAAATTCAAGTATTTAATTCTCGATTTGCATAAAATCCCATAAAGTTACACAAAGTAACTTACAGTTACAGGAGCCAAAACTAGAGAACAGGAAATGTTTTTGTTGATTGTCTGGAGCTATGCATGCATCTGCTTGCTGTTTTATCTACCCACCACATGTAAATCAGTGAGGTGAATTTCCCAGGTACTCTGGATATCTCGGTTCAGCAAACAAAGCTTGACAGGGCGAATGGAACGAAGACATGGCTCTATGGAATCTCAAAGCCTCCTGAACACAAAATGAAAGTATCCTGAAATAATTGGAAATGTGATCTAATACTTACAAAGCCTTCTCAGAGTCGATTTAGAAGGTGATATGAGAAATATTTTTAGACCATCGAACGAGTGGGATCATTGTCTCATTTCTGGGTGAAATGTCAGCCTGTTATCAGGGTACATAAGTCTTTCAATGTTATAAACAGCACATTGTAAAATATAACGCCTTTGCCGCATTTAGAATTCCTGGATGCTTTATACTTAACCAATGAATAGTTAAGCTCCAATCCCAGCTGAGACTTTCCAGTTCATGTATAAGAGGGAAAAGTTACTACTGATAATAACCTGCATCAGCCCCTGCTTCACACAATATTTGCAAAAATGTGTTGTAAAAACAACCATTTCCATTCTCTCTGTGTTTATCAAGCATAATTACGTAGCTTTCCTCATTTATAAATGACAATTCAGGTCGCGTGTTTGTCACTGACTGGTACTCTACCCATTATCCTGACTCCTTACCAAACTGCATAGGAATGACAAGATGACAGTAAGGGCCTCAGCCGGTACAGAGAGGTCAAATTGGGACAGTTTACCAGAAGATCCCGTTATCATAACACTTAAATGATGCTAGGTGTTTGGCTCATATGCTCAAAAGCTTCTCTTAATGGAAACACTGATTCTAAATCTCTGGTGGTAGATAAGATATGTGGAACGCTCTGGTAACCGATCAGTATGATGCGTTTCTTTTTTTTAATATATATAGTCAATGGGGGTGACATGGTGGTGCAGTGGTTAGCACTGTTGCCTTACACCTCTGGGACCCGGGTTCAAGTCTCCGCCTGGGTTATAGGGTTGTTCCCCGCCTTTTGCCCATTGCTTCTTGGATAAGCTCCGGACCCCCCACGACCCAGTAGGATAAGCAGGTTGGAAGATGGATGGATATATAGTCCACCATGCTCTGACTTTGCTGTAGAATCTCTCCTTTTATTGTTAAAACTGACAGGAACAGAAACTAAAAATTTCCTTAGCGAATGAAGCAAACAACTTGAATGTACTTCCAGGAAGGTGGGATATAATCTTAGAACAAACACAACAAGAGGAACAAAACATACGGAAAAAAAAGAGCCTGTTATCCAATGTCTGAATATTCATCAATTTCACTACTTGTCATGGTGACCACCTTGAAGGACCTAGACGAGATGTGAGCATGTTGGTGGAGTATCAGCTGAAGGTAAAGCATGTACTATCACTCTCCTTGCCTCTCTGTCTGTTCCAGCATGGAGAACATCACTGGAGTCTATGCAAATGAAACCGATTGCAGGGAAGTCCAGATCCCTAATGAAATCTTCTTCACCATCGCTATGGTGAGCCTGGGAGAAAATCTGCTGGTGGTGGTGGCCGTCATACGGAATAAGAACCTTCACTCCCCCATGTACTGCTTCATCTGCAGTCTGGCTCTCTTCAACACCATCTCCAGCCTGTCCAAGACATGGGAAAATATCATGCTAGTCTTCACCAACACAGGCCACCTCAATTCACGGGGGGATTCAGTGCTCAAGGTGGATGACGTGATGGACTCCTTGCTCTGCATGTCGTTCATTGGGTCTATCTTCAGCTTCCTGGCCATCGCGGTGGACCGCTATGTCACCATCTTTCATGCCCTGAGGTACCACAACATCATGACCATGAAGCGAGCCAAGGCCATCCTTTCAGCCATCTGGGCATTCTGTGGCTGCACCGGTGTGGTCATGGTAGTGTTCTTCCACAATGTTGCCATCATGATGTGCTTCATCATCCTCTTTGTGTTTGCTCTGGTCCTCATCCTCTTCCTTTATGTTCACATGTTTCTTCTGGCCAGACATCATGCCAGGAAGATTGCCTCCCTGCCAGGAAGTACCAAGCATCACAATCTGAGGGGAGCACTGACCCTCACCATCCTATTTGGGGTCTTTATTGCATGTTGGTCTCCATTTTTCCTCCACCTGCTCATCATCATGGTATGCCCTCAGAACCCATACTGTGAGTGTTATCGATCCCTCTTCCAAATCCATGTCATTCTCCTGATGAGCCACGCTGTCATTGACCCAGCCATTTATGCCTTTCGGAGTGCAGAGCTACGAAGCACCTTCAGGAAGATGTTCCTCTGCTCAGACTCCAGGCTGTGCCATTAAGTCGACCCAGCAGTGACATCTTCTCCTACCATTGTTTTCAAAGCATTAATTTGGGGCTTTTATCTCAATTGAGTTACCAACACTAATATGGTGTTCAATATAAGAAAGAGGAGATCATTCTTTTAAGTTCTTCTTCATTGCGGTACGAACTTATATGCTAAAAATGCACTGGCAAGGAATTTTCTTGAAATTTTCCTTCCAAATCAGGTTACAATTATGATTGTAAATCAGCATCGGCCTGATCAGTATCACACTGCCTCTGAGCTGGCAGGGAGCTCACTGGACTCACATCCCTGTTTGTCTGCTTTATTTTCAATATTGCAACTTTTTAAGATGCTGCAAAGGACTCGGCGCAGGGCCTGAGCAATTCCCAGCAACTTACGTGCACCCAGGGAGACCAGTGGGCTTATTTATTGAGTTGCCCATTTGGGAATCCTTGAAGAAATTATCTCATTACCCAGTGCTCACTCCCTCCCAGAGTCTTTTCTGAAAGTCTCCTAGACACAGAACCTCATCAATGACAAACCCAGAAGCCAAACACAATCTGTCCTGCGGCAACCAGATTGGATTCGGTGAAAGACAGCCATTTAAACAGTGAAAATGAGATTAAACCTCAAAACAAAATTTAATTATTCAGTCGTCTAAATATGCAGAGCTCCTTTCTATTTTAGGCTGGTTTTAATGCAAGGGATATAGCCCATGTTCACAAAAGTCTGTGATAACCTGATGCAGAATATCACTGCAGTTCGTGACATAGCTTGGTAGAGATTAAATGACCCATGAAAATCCCCCACAGCTCATATGGCATGAAACTCCTGTTAATTTATTTCATAGTTTGACCCACTATTTCTGTAATGAGTTAAGCACTGTCTGCTTCTGGACAACAGTGAAGGTTCCTTGACAAACTGTATTGTGTGTGCATTACATTTAAATCAGCCTGATACTTTGGAGATGATGAATTCATTAACTAGACTGCGGGTGAATGTTGTGGAGACCCTGAAGACGTATTCGTGCGGCCTAATGATGACTTTGTGTAGCACACTTGTGCTCTGCATGAGTGTGCACGTCAGCTGACTTCACCAAGCCGGAGGGTGTCCGTTTCCCTCCCCAGCACCTGCAGGTTTGCGGGGGCCCGTATTTTTCCCCATGTTTGACATGTTCTCTGCCTGTTTGTGTGGATTTTCACCAGGTGTGCTGGTTCCCCTGCACAATCCTAAGAGATCTTGCTCCGTATGATGTTTGTGTTTGTGCCGATCGGATGGACTTACGTCCGGGTAAGCTTATGCATTAAGTACTCCAGCCTGCCTTATGGCCAATGTTCCAGTTCAGTATGACTCCCATTGGATTAATGACAATGGGGATAACTGGGAGCAACGAATCCTGAGGGCTCTAGGCTGTTCATTCTGTTTATAGTACTTTGTAAACCACTCGGTATACTTTAACTATTTGGTGGCAGGTTTAATATGCTTAATGACACACACATGTACAACAAAATATGCAAAAAAAAAGTGACACATTCCATCAAATTCTTTTTCCACCTTTGTCCTATAAATCCAGCGAAAACGTTTTATGACCACGTTCATTTAATTTTTCTGTGCATTGAATGCATCACCATACAATATAGATTAATTTTCTACATTATCCTTGTTGCTATTACGAGACCTATGAGCTGATTAGTGTTACACTCTGCATATGAAAATACAAAGCAGTCCCTAAGTGGTTTCCGTGGGGGGGGCAAACCTGCTCCTGTTGTGCTGCAGGCTTTTCTGGTCATATTTAATTTCAGTGCACTGCAGCTTGATTGAAGCAATTATTATGATACCAAGTCATGCACCCATTGTCTAAGGAATGAATCAGCTGCAAATTGAACGTTAAAAGCAATATGTGCAGGATTGTGGTCCTCAAGGGATAGGCTCATTCTGTATACAAAGCTACATTGATCTATTGTATGAATGGAGGGTACCATTTTTCCATTTTATATTCATAGCTTTTGCATTTTGTTGTGATTCATTGTGCAAAATGACAGCCCCGCTTGTCAACTGCTTTTGGGAAATGAAATGTAATGCTTGTTTTTCTTAGTAATAAAAAAAAGCAAAACATACAACAGATGAGTGCAGCATTTATAAAAGTGATAAAACTTTAGCATTAGCTAGCGATGTAAGCTACATTTGTCCACCCACTCGTCTTCCGCACTGCACATCCAGTACAGGGGTGCAGTGGGCCGGGGGATCACCCTGCAGTGGGTGCCAGTATCCTACGCTCACGCTATGATGCTAATTACATGGAATGGCATTATTGACAGCATGCTATTCTGACGGGGGCGGTGGGAGCAGAACAAACCCCATCCAGTCCTCGAACCCAACTATGTAAGTCATAGTGGAAATAAATTGCCTGGGAAGATAATTAACTGCCATTGTTTTTCCATGAATAATGGTCTCATTCAGTTGGAGGAGAGGTATTGTATATGTACTATAAAAATTATATGAAAAATACCATAAATTTGTTTGCTCATTCAACAAAAGTCTCACAGCTAGAATAAAGGTGGTTATAAAAATAAGCACACGATTGAGGTGATTATGGAGAATCATTAATGCTGCTTAATTGCCAGCTATAGGACAAAGGAGAGGACAGCACTCTAACCAGAATGCCAGCACAGTCATGGTAATTAACAGAAAGTAACTCATTCATTAATTGCAAAGACTGCATTTTCCTGGTCATTTCTGCCCTGCAGTTTAGCAGAGACGACTTAAACTGAGCAGAACAGAACTCACAAATAGCAATCCACCCATTTTCCAGCCATTTATTTTGGTGAGGCGGGGAAGTGGGAGGTAGGCGGAGTCTATTGCTTGTGGCTGGGATCATTACTATCACCAACACTGATGGACTTTATTTCATCAAAGTGCATTTCACCATCAATACAGTATTTAACAATGTAACTTTGTGTGATATGGCAAAATGTTTTATTGTGTGTGATAATTTTTTTCACATCAATTGATATCAATATTTATCACAAAATAAGTCATTAATTTACATTAAGTCTCCATTACTGCTTAAAATTCTGTTAGAAATGCTGATAAAAAAAGATTGAGATCCTGAAAAGTGAAAACTCGAATGGACTGCAAAGGGGAATCTAATTTTAATAAATACATAATACAATACATAGGGTGTAATATTAGAAAATCATCCAGCCCTAATACATAGTTTTTCTCTCAGTTAAAACATTTTGCCGCAAACACAGATGAGCCTTTACCACGGACAGGTTTGTCTGTGTACAGACAAGTTTGACGATTGATGTGGTACAGGCTGGGGTATATTCTGGTAGGGATAGCAGTCCATCGCAGCAGAAATTCACAAATAGGAGACAAAAATGTGATTGTGTGCAAAACACAAAGTTGCATGACAAGGAAATCTGACAGAAAATATACTTTATTTATCATATTTATTGATCACACATTTACTTAATCAACAAAGGACATATTCAATGCATTTTCAATATTCTCAAATATGTTGCTACGGAAAGATATTCATAGTTTTACAGCATGTATGTAAAATATTTCTGTTTTCAAATTAACATTGCTAGACATAAACCTCTGCTGGGGCACAGCACCCCACCCCCACCCCCATTATCCATATGATTTGAACGTGAGATCACTGGGGCACTGCATATAAATACTGGGACACATGCCCCAATAAAAGGGGTCTAGTTAGGGTCAGTTAACCTAACTGTGTGTCTTTGGTCTGCAGGGGGAAAAATACACTACTGGTGTAGAACATGCAAACTCCCTGTAAGTGGGGCATAGGTAGGGTTCAAATCCCCAAAATACGGATATGATGCGGCAGTGATGCCCACTCAGCCAGTTAAACATTTATGCCTATATGAAATAAATGATGGAACTGATTTAACATACTGGGCTCTTTATTGAATAAAGACAAACAATTATTGGGAACTGAAAATGCTATGTGTTTGGGTGTGGTCTTTATACACTGACTGTGCTTATGAAATTTACTTATCCGTACAGGAAACTCTGACAGCAAATACAGTAATTGCATACAGTTCCTCAGAAAGCATAAGTGTATAATATAGGAATGACACAGTGCTGATATATTCAAAACACAACACTTTACTGCTGTACAAATTTGTCCAACACGTATTCTAGCAAGCATGACCTGATCTCATTGACAAAACATAAAGCATTAAATAAAACAATGATCTTAGAAAAAACAGAGAATTATTATTTTTTTATCAATAAGCATCTATGTACAGATTCCACCCAGAAGTCATGTGGCAGCTTGACCAAAGTAGAAAAGAACTTCGATAGAAAGAAAATGTTGAAAACGAGTTACGCATGAATCATTCCATTAAGGAGTTAATATATTTACATTTCATTGTCTACAGCGTAAGACATGGAAAACTGCTTCATAACCAGTGTAAAATCTACCAAGATGGGGATTGCAAGTCTCTGGCACTGTTATTTTGGGGGTCTTGGGCTAAAAGTTTTAGGAACCCTTGCATTATTTGCCTTGCGATGCATGCTGAGACTTGGCTAATGCTGTTGAGGATGTAACATTAAATTTACAGTGTAAAAATACAGTTCATTGGTAGATATGAAATCGCAATACTATTCATCTATTAATATTGTTTGCCTTACCTAAAAATCACATATATAATATATACATGATTTTTCAGGCCTTTATTAATACAGTTTTATCGGTTTGCAGTAAATTATATGTGGGTATTTTTTTGTGGTTGTTCATCACTACATTCTTAATGATTCTCCGAAAGATACTTGGGCACAATGTGTGTGCGTGTAAGTGTGTGTGTCTGCAATAGAAAAAAATATTCCAGGTAACTAACATAAAAATAAAAACAGTACGCAAAAAAAACTGAATGTCCACTACAACACGAATAAAGCCTAAATTGAACGATTTTCATTAGATAAAGCAGGTCTGGTCAATCCTATAAACCCAGTGTTTCCTAACGCAGTCCTCATGCACCCCCAGAGAGACCACATTTTTGCTCCCTAACGTGGTCCTCATACACCCCCAGAGAGACCACATTTTTGCTCGCTAACGCGATCCATATGCACCCCCAGAGAGACCACATTTTTGCTCCCTAACGCGATCCATATGCACCCCCAGAGAGACCACATTTTTGCTCCCTAACGCGATCCATATGCACCCCCAGAGAGACCACATTTTTGCTCCCTAATGCGGTCCTCATACACCCCCAGAGAGACCACATTTTCGCTCCCTCCTAGCATCCAGCCAATCAAGAACTTCAAATACCTGGCATGGCTATGCTGGGAGCTGGGAGAGAACAAAATTATGAACTGTCTGTGTTCCCTGCAGACTGGACTGGGTTGGGAAACACTGCTGTAAGTGACATAGGCGACCGCCTAGGGAGGCACCTTCTGAGGGGCGCCAAGGCTGATTCTAAACTAGGCAACCAAGTCAAAGTGAAATTGGGTATCTTGTATGCAAAGTACTCAGGGCCTGTGCAGTGCCGACACAGAACAGCTATGCGATGTGGGGGGGTCGGAAAGGTGTCACGGACACTGTCAGGTTAGCACAGTGCGACAAAAAAATTAACAGGTCTGTCAGACAATTAAAAAAAAATTGCAATTAACTGCATACCATGACGATTAATTGTATATACAATCATGTTGCAATATCATCAAAAAAATGTTATATTCTGCATTTTCATTATAGAATTTAAATTGAAAAATATTTACATATACTATTCTCCCACCGAGTATCAAAATTATCCAAGAAACAAGAACGCCTTATAACACTGTCACTTACTATTACGAGGGGTCCAGGCATGCAGTGCTGGAAGCCGACTCCGTTTGCTTGGGTATTTCTTCTTATTGTTGTTCTTCGGCACTAAAACAATACGGGGAGCAGAAACTGTAAGGTGCAGAAACACCAAATCTGTTTGAATGCCCCTCACTACTCAGGCAAGCAAAATCACACCCATCAGCCTGATGGTGGCGCCCTAAGGCAGTGATTTACATTTTGGCCTATATTTATTATTATTATTATTATTAGTAGTAGTAGTAGAAGTCATATTTTTTCATTATATAACAATGTTACTTATTATCAACATTAAACAATGAACCATCTTCTTTTTCCTTGCTACCCTTGCATATGTCTTTTGGAGGAAACTGGGGGATCGGTTACCGTCGGTGAAGCTACCTTGAACACAACATGGGCTTTGATCGAACCTGGCATGTCACCAACACCCAGAAGATGCTGGTGTCCTTTGGGTTTCCTGTCTGATCATCCATCCATCCATCCACCTTCTAATGGCTTATCATGGTTGGGGTCGCAGGGATAACTAACCTACTGCTGTAAATGGCTTAAGTCACTGGTAGGAAACGACAACTGGGACCTATGGCGTGACCAGCACAAACGCGAGTGTGTCTGCGTAGGCAGTGCTGGTGATCTGACAAGCTCACCCCGAAAGCTAATTAGACCGAGGGGGGTTATTTAGTTGGCTTATAAAGTGCTGATTTAATTTAATTTTCCCCAGATTCTTCCTACTTACCTTTTGACAGATTTAATATGATAGAATAACGGAGAAAGCCCAATTACACCTGATAATCATTTTATTATTAAGGAGAATTTCCAAAAAGCACATCTTTGGGATTCTTTCCTCTCCAGTACTGGGGTATCATTCATCATTCATATATTCATTATGAAAAGGCATTAGCTAACTGGTCTGACTGGTCCAGAGAAGTGGGGCCCAAGAAAACCAGCTTATCGTGAACTTCAGTGCGAGGGGACTACAGACCCTGGGTTTGAGAAAGAGTGCGGCCACTCTGGAGAAGGTAATTCATGGTGAACAGGAAGTTACTTGACTAATGAAAATCTGTTTATCCCTGCCACACACACACACACACACACACACCTCTGTTCTGAGAAACTGTTCCCAACTGTTCTGTAGTGTTTGTAGACTATATACCACTCATTATTGAAAAATACTAATCTCTCAGTGGAGAGCAATTAGTTCACTGTGTTTAAGGGTCTGCTAACAGATTAATATGTTCCTGCTTCTTAGCTATTTTAATACCCATGGCCTAGTTTGCTACTTGAGTGTTTCGCACATACTGATTCCCATATGCACATTTAGCTGTGAGAAGTACTCCTCTCTTAGTTTGACACTAGTATAAAAATTGATGCATTGAGCTGTTGTCAATAAATTATTCATACCGAGAATGAGAATTGTATTTGGAAACCGCAATAAATTTCAGCAGCAGTGTATGGTCTGTAGTTTATGTTAGACAACAAGTACTTTTTTGCGTCCCTCTCTTGCCACCTACCCACCTTAATCAATGCTTTCACCATAACACTGAAAATTAAAACGGAAATTAAATAAAAACGATACTAGAACGAGTCATTGTCAGAAGTAAAAGCAATGGACTGAACTAAAACTAAACTGAAATTCCAAATAAAAACCCCACGTCACGTCACACTCTGACGCACACATCCGATTACGCCCTGTGAGCAACGCAGAGACACAAATTCATTCAACCGGATCCAGGGTATGAACCAAAAAATGAGCCACAACCCTGCAGATTTCAGGCTACTGTCACAGACCTCATACGACACATTTATATAAAGACGCTCCTCTACTTACGAACTTTCAACTTACAAACTTTCAGATATACGAACAAAGAGGACTGTAAGTCCAAATTGTGTTCATTGGGCTCCCGTTTCCTGTCCACTACATCATTTTTTTTTTCTGCTCGCCAATTCCACCTAGTATGACTTCTGGCCGCTACTCCCGCCGCACAGCAGCGTAGCGTGCGTACTCCCAGCATCCTAGTTCTGAGTACTTGCGTATACCCTTGAAAAGAAGCAAATATAAATCATAAAGATTCATACTGCAAATCACATCTTCTTAGCCATATAAACATGCTTTCCTTAGTATCAATGTATTACGTATGTTACAGATTTATACAGTATTAGAAAACTGTGCTTTATCTTGCATTAAGATTAGCTGTCTTGTCATGCATTATGGTTTAATCCTGAACTATTCTGCAATACCAGGTTTTTAAAAAATCATCTACTTCTTTGCTCCAGCGTATGAAACTGTGCTCAGGAGTGTGTAGTATGTATCCTAAAATCTCAGTACTTATACTTAATAAGTTCAAAATGCAAAATACTATTTGAGTAACACAATTATTATCAGGATAAACTTCAAATACAGGCAATATTTAAAGAAAATGTATGCAAATGAATGTGTGTTTTTACCATTAAGGAAAAATTCACTTTTTTTCACAGCAAAAGCTTATCAGACGAGCAAAACCTGTGTCTCTTGCAGAAAACTGAAAAGCAACGTAAGGATAAATCACGCCGTTAAGCACCTTCACGTTGTAACAATGCAGCACGGGAGCTTTCAAAGAAAATGGGAGCCTCTGGTTTTGCTGTGAAAATTAAGTCATGCTTTATTTTATATATCGATGTACAACGTACCTGATCTCAGAAGACAAAATGCAGAGTGCCCAGAAATTACCATTAACCTGAAATTTAAATAATTTATAGTTGGGTAACCTATTAAGTCTAAAATTATTTGATCAGTTAGAACAGTCATGCAAATTTTCATGAGCATGCAAAAAGAAAAGAGATGCCATACTCTATACAATCAGGGCCTCTGGTCTGGTGAGCTTAAATACTGGCAAAACTTCCATCCTTTCATGAGATCAGGTTGTTGTACAAAACGATATGCTGTACAGACTCAGAGTTCGCCTGTGTTTCCTTTAAAGAGCAGAGCTAGTACTTGCTGGACATTCCGCAGGTGTTACGCAGACTGTAGCAGCAGATGATCTCCTTGAAGGTCTTCCTCATCTCATGACTACGGAAGGCGTAGATGAGCGGGTCGATGACGGAGTTACACATGATCAAGATGAGGTACATGTTGAAATGGGACATGAAGCAGACGCAGTAGATGTTCCTAGGACAGGAAATCATGAGGATGAGGTGGAGGAAGAAGGGCGCCCAGCAGACGATGAAGATCCCCAGGAGGATTGTGAGGGTGATGGCAGCCTTCATGCTGGTGCGCGGGTGGACGGAGTTTTGGCCGGGCAGCGCGGCGATGCGCTTGACGTGGGATCGTGCCAGCATGAACATGTGACTGTAGAGAGAGGCCATCAAGAGAAGCATGGCAAAGAACATGGACACCAGGCAGACGATGACGGGCGTGCTGTCTGAGTAGATGATGAAGACGATGCCGCAGCCTGTGCAGAAGGTCCAGATGCCGGCGATGATGAAGGTCGCACGCCGCATGGTCATGATGTTGTGGTAGCGCAGGGCGTAGAAGATGGTGACGTAGCGATCCACGGCGATGGCCAGCAGGCTGCACATGGAGGCCACGACGGAGATGCAGATCATGGAATCGAAGACGTTGTCCATCTGCCGGATGAAGTGGTCGCTCACCACCAGCTGACCACTGTTGAGGAGGTAGATGATGATGGTCTCCCAGGCGTTGGAGACGCTCACCAACATGTCCGCCACGGCCAGGCTGCACACAAAGAAGTACATGGGCGAGTGCAGGTTCTTGTTCTTGACGATGGCGCAGATGACCAGGATGTTCTCCAGCAGGCTGACGATGCCCAGGGTGAGGAACACCTCCGTGGCGATGCTCACCTGCTCACAGACCGTGGGCTTGCTCGCGCCGTCGGCCGCAGTCGCATTGCGTGGCGCAAGGCTGACGTTGGGCAGGAAATCCTCCTGCACCGGGGGCCTCTGGGAGATATTCATCTCGCGTGGGGGGTTCAGGCGCAGGGCTTCCGCAGAACTGTCTCTGAATCACAAGCCTGTTGCAGGCATAGTGGATCTCCTTCCTGTGTGATGGACACTGAAATGAGAAAAGCAGAGGATGAAAGTCACCCCTGATGGAAAATGACGGGTGTGACTGTAGCTGTAGGGCAGGAATGTCAAGCTGTAGTCCTGGGGGGCCGAAGCCCTACGCATTCTTGGGTTTCCCCTCATTTAACACACCTCATTCGACTCCTTGCACATCCTTGTGCTAAGTACCACACATCTCTTGAGTTGAATCATTTGTGTTGGAACAGGGGAAAGAACTAAGCTACACAGGACTCCGGCCCCCCAGGACTGGAGTTTGACACCCCTGCTATAGGGTATGATCCAACAGCCTGAATGACGTAAGAAAACATCAGGGTAATCACAGGATTTGGACAATAAGTATAATAAAAACTCAAAAATTAGTAGCTTTTGGGAACAAACTAGTAAAAACACATGCATACTAAGTTATAGCAACGTATGACATTACATTATATACTCCATAACACAAAAAATAGTATTCCAAATATCTGTTCGTGGTCTGGCATTCTGTGAAATTGCTTGAGGTACTCATTATAATATTATAAAAATAACCGGCATTGCAAAAAGTCTTTGTAGATTTGATTTGACAAAGTTTCCTTTGTTGCAGTGTACCTAACATGATCAGCTGGGTTTATACGCTGCAGACTGTACAATTAGACAATTCATTATATCAAACAAAGCAGTATGTAACCAAAGAGGCAGAAGGAGTCTTTGCAGAAATACTCCTTATTTCCTCTTGCATTGTTTTTCTCCTGAGAGTCCTTTAAGGAAATTAAATGCCTGACAGACCATGCAATATTTTGTTTTAATGATTTATATTTTACTAATTTCCCAGTAATATTCTGTTACTGATCTTGATCAACTTGGCTGCTGTTCTCGATCTCCACACATGAGCCTGCGTGCTGTGCATGAATACATCTCAGATCTCCTCTTGGCATCCACCTACAGTCCAGCCCCAGGTTCATTACATATGCAAAGAAAGCAGGATTTCTTTGGCATGGACAAGGTGAAAGTCTCTGAATTTCCATTCTGAAAGAGTCCATTCTGGGAAACGGTCTTATTCAGATTTTGCTGATATAAATAAGCTACTTTTCTATCTCCGTCATATTTATGAGTCATTCCACACTGTAGATAATTGCCATAGTCACTAATTATTTGAAAATCCTATATTCAAAAAGATAGAACAAGATAAAATGAAAATCATCAAGCTTAATAATACTAGAAAACTGGCTGCAAGCAAAAAATATTAAGTGGATAATGCATTAGAATGAGAATTCCTGCTTCTCTAGTTTGCATTTGCGCCTCCTATGCATAACTCGGGGCTTTTTCTGCTCAGCACACCTGATCACTTCAGAAACATTGCAGAACATGTGAGTGGTCCATATTGTGTCACACTCCTGAGCATGTAGATGTGGAGCATTGCTTGACGGACAGTGAGGGTGAACTGTACGTCTCTTCATCCAAATGCACAAATTACCTCGCAGGCGACTTGACACTTTAATCTGGCCTCAGAAGGTGCTATGGAAAGAAAACCCCCCTCCAAGAAAAGAGTGAGACAAGGCGGAAAAGCGGGTGACATTTTACACTGTAAAATGTACTTTAATTGGTGGCAGTTAAATGACACATATTTCCCCAGGAATGTTAGTCATTATCTTCTAAAGAAGTTTGACGGCAATTTATTTCCCTCGACTGTCATTAGCGAACGAGTCCGTGATCACAGACATTCCACCAAAACAATGTTAAAAGGTTAGCATTACCAAAACACTTCGGCTTTCGTTATTAGCAATCCAGTTAGTGTCTGCAAACTTCCAGTGTCTGCAAAACAGGCCACTGCGCTGGTGATCTGTTAACCTCACAGTGTGCATCCAGGCTTTGATCTGCTCCTGCTTTGCACTGCTGCTCATGGTTATGTAAGATACCATTTAAAATGCCTTAACCGTCAATCAGTCTCAGGTAAATATATAAAGCAAAATATATAAAGCAAAGGAAAGCCACTATTGGGAGAGATCAGCATTTCGTAAAAACCAAGCAGAGTTTTACAAAAGCTGTCATGCCAGTATGATATGGGTTAATTAGCACTCGTTAAGCTTGCAGCAGAATCAAAAAAGCACATACAGTTTGGTTTGACATTAAAAAGTCATCTAAAACCATTACTTGGACAATGATTTTGCCTGACATATATTTCTCAGTCTGACAGCTTATTTTATATAATGAAATATCAAACAGTGTTGGAAGATCTTTTTGGTTAAAATTATTGCATATTATTTCTTGTTTTATCAGGAAAATAGTCTCAAATTCTTGCGTGAAATTACCCACAGAGGACCTTGTGTAAGTACAGACCAATCATTAGCAGACCAATCATTTTCCTGACTATAGAGGCTTAAGATGAAAATCTCAAGCTTTCAATTTTGAATTTAATTTGGTCTTACATGCCAAGTTTAACTGAGGTGAAGCAGAACTTTATTGGGTTCACTCTCACAGAACAAAACGATGGAGACAAACATACAAGGAAATAGGATGGATTCCACAAGGAAATATCCTGGCAGAGGTACCAGGAAAGTCACATATGGTAACCTCCATCAGAAAAGACGAGAATCATTGATGGATACTACTCAGATATGATGAAAGGGAACGCTGACTCCTGCCCAGCAATCATCCAGAAAAAAGTGTTGTGATCCTTCAACTTTTACACAAAAAGACGGACACCCAGAATTGCCCAAAACACGAGTAAGAGCACCATACTGAGGATGAGTAATAATAGGTGCGATGGATCAAAGTTTGCTCAGTGAATTTTGCTAAGATCAGGATCCGTAGACTGACATCATCCAACTATGAAACTTCATATTTTTACCTATAAATTGGTCATAATTACTGAAATTTCACATGAACAGCTACAAGTTCGACTTGTAGTTTGACTACAAGTTCAAAAGATAAATTAATTTTAGAGCACGGGTGGCAGTGATTAGGAACAGAGGTAGGTACACCAGAGTGTTTATTATACACAGATGAAGCAGCAGCTATCTTTGGCTGGCAACCAAGACTAACATGCCATAGGTACTCACAAGGTAACCATTAAAAAAAAATCCACACTTTTAATGAGCTATGAGTCATTATGACAGTAGTTGTACCTTAAAATGACAGGACTCACTGTAATGACAAGACTTGCACTTAACCTTATATTAATAGTAGCACCATGTATTGATTTTACCTTTTACTTAGTTAAATTTGATAAATGATTTTTTTTAATTAAAAAACAAACATATTGGGAAAATGATTGGTGTAGTTACCAGAGACATCAATACAGCACAAATCCACTTATTATGATATTTTCAATATTTTTATTTGGTTTAAAAATTAGATTAAGGTTTTAATGTTATGGATTTTATTCAACAGACTCCATGTTCACCATAATCTGGCAGTGGCTCAGCAGTTGGAAGACAGACAGATGGATGGATTATATTTAATAAAATATTAAAAGATAGAGAATTTATAGCTTTTGGATAAATGAAATGAAAGAAAACTGCAGTACAGGTTATGGTGAGAGTTAAGTTTAACTAGTTTTAACTTTAGTAATTTAAATATATGAAGCACAAATGATATAACTGGGATTGCTTATGCTAAAACAATTTTATGATGCGTTCCAATCAACAAACTATTAACTAGAGCTAATACAGAACCATTTCTAATAACATGATATCATGTTTGATCAGGCTGAGTGCAGTCTATGGCCATTGAGGGACCCTCTGGGGGGGGGGGGTGGTCGACGAGGGCTACAGAACCAAAGGCACAACCAGTGAGTGCAGCTGGAGGTATAGAAGCACGATTAGCTAGATGGACAATTAACTGATATCCGGATGAGCTGTTCTCCACAAAACCTGCCAGATGTTAATTTCTCCTAATACCATTAGGCCAAATTAAATACTGGATGTAATAACAAACAACTGCAAGTCTGAACTCGATAAGCAGTCATGGAAGATGGGAGGGCAAGAGGACAAGAAAAGGCAAGAAAACAAGTGTCAGACTGATAAAGGACTTTAATAGAGTTGTAGCACTGAGAAAGGGCCGTTCCTCTGCATGCAGCATAGACGCAGTGTTCCAGTACGTTCCTCAGGTTTCGATCCTGCTTCATGCAGCAAAAAGCCCAGAGCAATAATGAGGAATGTCTGGATACAAACCAATACAATTCTGGTGAATCATGGGGGACGGGGACTTGTCCTGCAGCCTGGGTGTTGGCCGACTACACGAGACGGCGTGCGGTTTGGGATCTAAAGTCATGCGTCGGCATGATCGCAAGCAGTGCCTGCGGGTTCTGAGAAGAGGAGCGGCGGCTCGCCCCAGGAACAGCGACGCCACTCCACCAGCGATCCAGGACGCAAACAGCCACACAAACAGCCGCTTTGTCTGCTATTCTTAAACGCTTCTGTTTCTGAGGCCAGGCTTAGGCGCGAGGCAGCCAGCTGCCTTGGATAATTCGGCTTTTGCATCTGAAACGTGGTGTTCAGCCGCTGGTGATGTAATGGTCGGCCATGTTCCTCTGCGTCCCGTGACTTTTTTACTGGCCCATCTGGGCACCTCGAGATGCTCTTTTCACACCTGTATGGGGCCTGGTACCACATATTCCAAAGACATGCTTGGGAGGGGAGCATATTCTCCCAATGTATAATTTGGCTTCATTCACCCTCCAATAAATAAATCATCCATCCAGGGTTGCAGGGGGTCTGTAGCCTATCCCAGAAGCTATGGGCATGAGGTGGGGAACAACCCAGAATGGGGGGCCAGCCCTTCACAGGGCACACTCACACACCATTCACTCATACATGCACACCAATGGGCAATTTAGGTACTCCAATTAGCCTCAGCATGTCTTTGGACTTGGGGGGGGGGGGTAACTGGAGTACCCAAAGGAAACCCCATGACAACATGGGGAGAACATGTAAACTCCACACATACGTGACCCATGTGACTTGAACCCAGGTCCCAGAGGTGTGAGGCAACAGTGCTAACCACTGCACCACCATGCCAACCCCCTCAACAAATCATTTCATTAAAATTATTACGTTGTGTCCCCCTGGATATCAGCCTCTCTCTTACACCTTTGCTTGACTGCATTTCTTTTCTGCTTTTTCGTCAACCTCAATCTGTTTCTCTTCCGCTAATTCAATCTTCTCTCCCTACTCAGGTCAGGCCAGCCCACGTCCTCCTGAAAGCAACGTCAGAAGCCATCGTTGTTCTCAACTTCCGGCTCCAGCAGACACAGATCTTCCAAGTCAGGCAAGCTCATGTTTATCCATCCAAACATTTTCCACACCTTGTCCTATGCAGGGTTGTGCAGCTCCCAAGCCCTTTTATGGACAATCTGGCAACTACACTTCATCTTGCATTGTCTTTGGGCTGTGGGGGGAAAGCAGGGCACCCGGAGGAAACCCCACAGTGACATGGGGAGAACATGCAAACTCTACATACACAGAGCCAATTAAGATGGCGACTCGAACTCAACTATGCTAGCCAGCGTACCACCGAGCCGCCCCACCTCGTGCTTATGGCATTTCAAAATCAGGATGGCTTGTTGGATCCTGTTAGTATGCTATCCTTAAACGTCACGCTAGGGTCTGACCTGGCCGTTGTTCCTGCAGCGATGGCTGTTCCTTGTCGCTTGTTTTCTGTGCCATGGAATACGACTAGTTCCTGATAAATATTGTCTGTGACAGCGCAGGGTATTGGATACAAAAATGTTATCTCAAGTTTCAAGTTTATTGTCTTACGTACTTCGTAAAATTAGATTCTTACTCTCATGTCTTCCACATACACGCGATTAAGATTAAATTTTAAAATAATAGCAAGTAGCACCAGCCGACGTTAAAGACGCAGGGACGATAAGGAACACAGAAATTATCACTGAACAACAAATTAGAAAATGGCACAAAACATTGTTTCATGATACAAAGACATGGTAATAATGTATGTATAATGAATAATGATATATATGTAATTTACTTATATTCCGTAGTCAATAAGTGTTAGTTGCTAGGTAACTACAGTTATAATAATAATAATAATAATAATAATAATAATAATAATAATAATAATAATCAGGAATAATATAAATACATTTGGGTCAACACCACGTGACACGTCTTCATTTGTGGATCAAAACATTGTACAAAACAACAAACGTAGCATCTGAGGCTGTTTAAATTATTCCATTGGCAAAGAAACTGTACCGGAAGGCTTGCACACCGGCAAATCCTAAATCCTCTGATCGTGCTGCAATACGAAGATAATTTTTGCTGCATATAACGCAGCAGCACAAGAATTCTGCCACGGCGCTATATCTGCACGCACATTGTACAAAAGCGAGGCAAGTACATCCTTGTACAAACAGTGTGACCAAATCATGTTACATTAATATTTCGATGGACTGCATACTTCTTAAACTATATTAAATATGCTACTTCAAATGTTCCGCTTTCTGAATGTATGTAAAGACATTGTTTGGCTTTACTTATTCCTTATATAAAAACATTCTGGCAATTGTTTTATTGGCAATGCTTCTGCTTGGTAAGTGTCTAAGTATCTTAACAACTGTTGCTTTTCATTTCGCTCTCGTTTTCCCCCACCCCGTGATGTTTGTGCTCAGAAACAAACACGGATTTTTCATCAATCAAGGAGAATTGCTTTGCGGGGGCTAGAATTGATTTTCCCATAAAGTATAATTAGTGTCTTCGATTTTAGCCTATGGTACGGCTTTTGAAGACCCCGTTTCTCTTTTTCAGAACTGCTTGGGCGGACAGCGCCTTGGCTGGTCCGCATGTTATCCAGCTACATACCCCGGCAGGTGCCACAGCTTAGGGGCCTCTAATGGCTCCGCTCGGCGGCGAGAGAGTTATCAAGCTGCTCTAGTCCACTCGAAGTCAGCGGTGCAAAGTCTGTACCCCCATCCAGCACTGGCAATGGTACTGAGAGCTATGCCTGACATTGATTTCAAAGACCATACGTCCAGAAACTCGCATTAAACCCGTCAAAAAGAAACAATCCGTGGCGAACTTCTTTGGAATTATCTAGACAATTGTTACTATTTCACAATTTACGTAACATGTATTTTAATTCCTTTAGAAATACATGCACGATGTTTTAAAATCAGATATTCCTTGTACCGAAACTAATTTTAATATGCGCGAACTAGTCTGTGTATGACATTCATTTAGCCATGCAGCGATTATTAAAATTGAGTAATAATCACCGATGATTAAAATAAAGTAATAAAATGCAATAAAAGTAAAGGCGTCGCGGTAAAATGCTTATTGCAATAATTGTATACCCTAAAGCGGCAAATGGTGTCTTGAACAAATGAGACGCATGGTGGAGATTACTGCCTAAAATCTCAGCAATACCGGCTGACCACGTACTTTATACTTATTAAAAGATCACATCTTCGCAAGTTCACAATCAACAAGTCGTTACCTTTCTGAGGAATTGGATTCCAGTGCTGGGGCTTTTCCTCTGTAGGTTAGAAAATGCCCCCCCGCTGGCTTCGCGCCTCGCAGAGAGATGCAGTTTCCCCCTGCAGCAATCCAATGCAGCTGGGCTGCCTGCACGGCCGGCGACATTTATACCCCGACGAGACGCCGAGCGGGGGGCAGCGGAACTCCACCTCCCAAAATTACACCCGTGATGGTGCTACATTTACCACCCCACCCCAAAAATCCTCTTCTTAAGACGAGCTTCGTCAATATTCTCCGCTCCTAATAACAGCTACGGCAATTAAGTTGCGCTACAGGCAACTTAAACATGCTAATTGCAATGAGTATTAACAACCTCGCGGGCGGGACACTAAGGCTCTTCCCCAAACCGGCTACTCAAATGTAAGGTAATGTTTAGAAAAAAAACAAATAACGTCCATCCTTCATTTGCCATTACACTGTCACTCCCACAGGGCTGTGATCAGACCAAGGAAGGGGATTTGAGTATGAATGCTACAGACGTGCGCTTACCGATACTGTAGGAGCACTTTTTATGTTTAGGGGAGCTGCAGAGTTCCTGGCTGATTTGGTCTCTACCCATTGGCATAACCCCCCCAAATAATAAAAACCAGCCAGTACAATCCCCTAGACCTTGTTAAATCAGTTAGTTAGATCTTGGGTGGAGACCACAACTCCCCCAGTACTAAACCCAAAGTTACACCCTTGTCCCAAACTATGTTGGAATCAAACCTACATCCTTGGGTCCGACCAAAGCCACAGATGGAAAGAATCTTCATCCATCCATCCATCCATCATTTATCCTCCAATCATGGATTCAGTGCTGGGTCAAACCTTTACCAAGGAACACAAGGTCATAAAACATGCAGTTACGTCCATTGATGTCCCTCTTCTGCATCGATAACTGCAGTGCCAGGGAACGCCACCGTGAGCAGCATGCAGCCTATGCACCCTTTGAAGTCCTTTCCTTCGCTTCCCCAGCCTAACCCCATCCACCGTGACCACATCACCCCAGCCTAACCCCATCCACCGTGACCACATCACCCCAGCCTAACCCCATCCACCGTGACCACATCACCCCAGCCTAACCCCATCCACCGTGACCACATCACCCCAGCCTAACCCCATCCACCGTGACCACATCACCCCAGCCAGTGCTGTGGTGCACTGGCGTCCTGTCCATTAAATAAATAAATAAATAAATATAGCATGGGCTAATATCTGAAAGATCATTATCATGTCTTCTTCTTAGAGACCAACAGAAATTGATTATCACATATTCCGTGGTAGATCTGATATAAAAATAAGTGTAATGAGGGTAATCTATCATGAAGAGAGGGCACTTTAATGGGCCAGTTGCTGCTAATTAGATATTGTGACGCCGAACCTTTTAAAAACAGCCTTTTCATATTCACATTTTTAAATATTCAGGCAAAAATTCTCAGGAGAGGAGGAACTGTATTGCTGAAGTTGTCACATTTGCATCTACCCCTATAGGACCATCATGTGAAAAAATCCCCAATTCAGATTCCACCCAACTCTGGAAGTTTAAAGATCTTTTGCTGTTTTGTTTGAGATCATCTGAGTCACTGACTGATAGCCCCGACGTAACGGGGGCGAGGACCCCTGCGGATACAGCACTTTCTACCAACTCAGAAAAGCTTGGCAAAGAAAGAGGCTTGTGTTAATGTTTTTCAAAACTCTTGGGGGGGGGGGTGTTTTGGCTGTATTACTCATAGGCAAAAACAGTCGCGAAAGAACTTGTGACCATCTCAAACACTTTACAGTCTCATAAAACACCGGCTAAATTAAACCGTCACATCATTTAAAGAAATTTACAAATGATCAGCTTGTTGAGGAAGCCCACAGAGACTGCATGCGTTTGTTTGCGTAATTCTGATGAATGTACTCGGTATAAAGGTACAAATTTACACAGGCAGAAGAACGGGTCACCAGCAGAAAAATACATGTTAAACATGTTCATAAGCCTTCCTGAAAGGAAAATTTACAACAACAAATCGCAGGGTTAAAGAATATATTTTTAATAGACTGTTCTGGGTTACCCACTGTCAAAAGTTTTTAATCATAGGCTTCCAGAACTAGCAACAAATGATCAATTTTTATATGATCCTGGCAAAAGGTCAAATAGATGAAAGCAGAGAGACTGGGGGGGGGGGCTTTTATGCAGCACGAGTCATTAATCCCTCACATTACAATTTTCCATCAGATTTTGAAAAAAATCACTTTTTATCAAGTTTTTAGCACAATAAATCACAAACAAAATGTGGTCTCTGACCCGGTGTGGTATAAGCAGTTGAATATAGAAAGATGGATCGATGGATGGAAGTATACAAGTATTATACAAGTATGTTTATCACAGGGTGAGGTCTATGCTTTTAAAACTATTCCGTGATAGCAGACTTCATAAAAAGGAAATACTAAGATTAAAGACAACATGCTCAATTAGCAGAAGATTCATTAACTGAGCCGACTTGTATCATCAAGCTCTTGAGTTCCTCAGCCTTTTTACCATTATTTATACTACTTTTGCTATAGTCTAAAACTGAAATGTTGCAGTCATGAGCCCAATTAGATGCCGAAACATCCTCGTTTGATTTAACAATGCGATTATCTCACTCGAAAGACTTGGAGATTTGTTTTATTGTACTTTTCCATGTAGTGTCAGGGTCAGTGCCTGACCCCGCCCTCTGACCCCGCCATCTGACCCTGCCCTCTCACCCCGCCCTCTGACCCCGCCATCTGACCCCGCCCTCTGACCCCGCCATCTGACCCCACCCTCTGACCCCGCCATCTGACCCCGCCCTCTCACCCAGCCCTCTCACCCCGCCCTCTGACCGTTCCCTGCTTGACCAGCAGCCATTGCTGGCCATTCTGCTTCTCTGTCTCTTGCTTTTCAGCTGTTGCTTGTTGCCCTGCTTTGTTGTTTGATTGGTTATATTCTATCACTCACACCTGCCCTTTGTTAGTCCTCAGTATCAGTGTACTTACGTGCCTGTCTTTGGTAATTTCCCAAGTCGGTCACTGTGTATATTGTTCTGTGTTTGTTACCCTGCATGTTCTGAGTTCTCTTCTCCATATTACCCGTTTCCCTATGTAGGCCATTTGTGGTTCTGTTAGTTATTTTCCCCTGTTTAGGTCTGACCCCTCCTGGTCCTTTTATTTTGTATTTTACCTCATAACATTCACAACATTTAGTCACTTCAGTGACATTTGTAGTCAAGGCCGTTATCCATTTGTATGGCTACATATTCTTCAGCTCACGTTGAGCACCCTACTGAAGCTGTAATGTAACCAATGAGCTTTAGAGTAACAAGGCTCATCCTTAACCATTACCAGCATCCTGGTACCCTAACTGCACCTTAATTCCAATGCATAACACTCTTCCACTATTTGGGACCTGGACTTCTTTCCAAGCATGTCAGGATCGGTCCCTGTCTGGTTATGTCTGTTCCCTGTCTTGCCAGCAGGTGTCGCTGGCCATCCCGTGTCCCTCACTCCTAGTGTTTCCCTGTTCCCCAGGCTGTTGTGTGGCTTAATGAGCTAAGCGGATAGCCGTTTTTCCACATTCCCCCTTTGTTGTTGCAGTTGTCATTTAACATTTGTTTTGTGTTTTTCTTGGTTTATCGTGTGTTTGTGTATTTCAGATACAGTCCTAACAAGTGACTTTTCTTTGGCTTCTGGGCCTCTCTGGAGCTGTTTATTGACCCCACCTGTGCCTTGTTAGCCTCGTTGTATATATGTGACTGTCTTTGCCTTGTCTGCTCAGTCGGTCATTGTGGTTCTTACTGTGTGTTAGTTCCCATGTTTTTAGCGTTCTGCTAATTGCTTGGTCCCGACGTGTCTTATTGCCTGTATCGTCTTAGTTGTATTTTTAGTGGTACTTTACCTTTGGTTAGTTATAGTTTACTTCTTGTTCCTGCCTACTTGTTCCAACCCCTCGCAGTGCCTTTATTTTCCGGTTCTCCCCTTGTTTTTGGTATTGTTCTTAAAACCCAGCTTGTTGAGAGCCGCTACATGGGTCGCCCCACCTTCATCATGTCCCGTCGTAACAATGCAAAGATTTAGCGTGTGTGACACATATCAACACTTTTGATGTTTCAGTGTTGGCACACATTTTCTCAAAATCTCACAGGATGATTGGGTTCCTACACAAAGGGGAAAAAAATATTCTTTCACCTGAGTATTATTTATGATCAATGGAAGAACAGGTCAGCGGATTTGACCGTTATGAGTTGAGTACTAAGATTTTGAAACCCCTCTACTTTTTAATGTTAAGATCCTTACATAATGTCTTCAGAGAGGAGTTATTACATTGAAGCCTTTGACCTTAATCATTTGTTCCTTTCTTCTCATTGTTTTAGGTGTATGATTCAATTTCCACATTATTACTTCAAATTAAAGCCATTCAAACTAGAGAAAAAATTGCAGTAAAATGACCTATTATACAGTAACCCCATCAAACCACCAATCAAACCTGCTATTGAAATTTTAAATATATATCTGGATTTAATTTACAAAAGTTACACTACCCAACACTATGTAAAACCGATATTAAGGAATACCAATAATTATAATAATTTTGAATATGTATAGGAGCTGTACTTCAAACGGATGAACTACATTCTGCTCAAGGACCATTAGATTCAGTGCAACATTATAAATCACTTTCATGCTCAAGCCGATTAAAATTGTACTGATGTTACACAGAGGAATCACATGAGAATCAGAAATTAAACGTTGCGTATTACCCGACACCCGATCACTTATGTTTGTCGTAAAAGAAAGCAAAATGGTTTGTGACAGATGTGTAATACTCAGCTTAAATTCCCATTCTGTGCCAAGAATAGTGAAATTATAAATGTTACTACAAAAATCCATTCTTCTCTATGAAGATATTTATTTGTGCTTCTCAATGCTGTGACCCATTTTGAGGATTACGGAGTCAGCACTAGAGGACTCGCAGACACACGCGCATAGCGTGGGAGAGAGTACTGCTTGCTTTGAAACTGATTTCTAAATTCATATTTTCATGTACATTTCTTCCAGCATTTCTGACATGTATGTCAAGGCTTCAGGCCAGGGGTGCCATAAAAGTGGGGGAAAGTTTTCAAAAACTTTCAAACATAATTGAATTGGTCTGAGTTGGGGGCCCAAAATGACTCGCTTTCATGGGGCCCAAAGCCTTCAGCAGAGCCCCTGCTTCAGGCACACTCACGGCCTTCACGGATGGCTGGTTTAAATTGCCACTGGGCATTTAATTAACCAAGTTTTCTTCATTTAATTGTGTCACTGACTCGTGCAATATGGATGTACATATCCTGTACTCCAACACATTAACCAAAGTTGAATGTTAATTTATTCTGGTTTGTTAATGCATCAAAAATAATTGCAGAATAGCTTTGTGTCAAGGATGAAATAATTATGTAGAGAACTGCACATCGTGAATAATAAATGGCACATATTATAATGTCTAGCTACAAAGAGAAGAAAATAAGCAAAAAGGTTACAGGAAGACTGTTGGCTTCACAGTTACAAGCCAAACCCCGAACTTCTCCTGCTTGTTAGCCAATCCATGGCTAGCTGCTATGGCAACTGCACACTGAGCACTGTGTACCATGCAGCTTGTACCTGGCCATTAGCGAGTGTATACCATGCAGTTTGTACCTGGCCGTTGGCGGGTGTATACCATTCAGTTTTTACCTGGCCGTTAGCGAGTGTATACCATGCAGTTTGTACCTGGCCGTTAGCGGGTGTATACCATGCAGTTTGTACCTGGCCGTTAGCGGGTGTATACAGTACCATGCAGTTTTTACCTGGCCGTTAGCGAGTGTATACCATGCAGTTTGTACCTGGCCGTTGGCGGGTGTATACCATTCAGTTTTTACCTGGCCGTTAGCGAGTGTATACCATGCAGTTTGTACCTGGCCGATAGCGGGTGTATACCATGCAGTTTGTACCTGGCCGTTAGCGGGTGTGAAGCCGACATGGATACAGCGGACAATTTAGGGGGCCCAGTACCTGATGGGGGTGCTGAATACGTAAAATTATACGTACAAATTGGGCAGGGCAGGAGACGGCCAAGGACATTTTGTCAGGGTGCCAAGAATTTCTGCATAAGCCCTTGTCCACATTCACAGCGTTTAAATGACAGTCATTCCATTGTACTGGAAGCAGTCCAATGACACACTTTAAACGCATCAGCATTCATTCCCAGGTGGTAAGTCTGCATGTGCAATTATCTGTGTGAGGCAGAGAACCACAGGTGGGGCTGCATCTGTATGGATTTGAGGCCTCATGATGCATGGAGCCCTGAGATAAAGAGTTGGAGATACAGAGATGGAGATACAGAGATGGAGATACAGAGATGGAGGTGCAGAGATGGAGATACAGAGATGGAGATACAGAGATGGAGGTACAAAGTCCAAGTAACTGTTACATATAAGTCTATAAAATTCACCACTTTTTTATCCTCCAAAATACATTTCTTTTTTTCCACAAATTATTTTGAAAACAATTCTCTCTACCTGCCTATTGTCTCTGTAAGTGAAAGAGATTTTAAAACACAGAGTTAAGATTACATTATAGAATTTATGGAGTGGTATATTAAGGATTTATTTAACTTCATATCCAGAACGGAGTATATGAAAAATCAAAACAGCTCCCTGTTTCTACAAATCCTGGAATTAAAAGCTAAATATGAGAATGTCATATTGCGAAAAATACTGATGATTATATAAACATATACTAATGGCACTGTATTTTAATTAAGTTCAATACACAGAAGAAATTTAAGCATAAACCCAGGTGAACAGCATCAAAGCAAACTGGAAGTGAATAGTTTTTGAGGTTTAATAACGTAATTAAAATCACAGAGGGGAAGGCACCGTGCAGAGAAGGAGTGAATCTCTGACTTTGTCGTCTGAAAATGGAAATTAAAAGGTTTAAAATTTCCACAAAGATGAGTTTTGAAAATGTAAATACCAGTGTTCCTTCTGAGGCTGGCTGCCAAACTTCATGAAAGTGTTTTGTTTAATTTTAAGACTTAAGAGGTCTTTTGGTTTCAGATATAATGCTAGCTAATTATTCAAACAAAGCATTCATTCACTTATCATGACGCCAGTGGCCCTAAAGCTGCCACGCTAGATCTGGTTTGATCCAGCTTTGCCGCACTTCAAATGCACCACTGTTTTACAGCTGTATCGATCTGATATCACAGCATGAAACTTTCGTTTGAGTTCTGTCCTTGTGTAAACCTTATACCTTGCCCACTTTTTTATCTATATTCACAGTATTTGCAGACTGTGTATGTGAACTACAGTATGGATGACACAGGTCTTTTACAGCTTTATCTGGAATATTGTAGAAATAAATTCAAAAAGCAAAAGTGACCAAATGAAATAGAGTTTATTTTCATTCACTTTATCTTTTAATAAAAAGAACAAATTGTTACATGAGTTACACATTTTCACCCATGAAAACACCATTTCTAAGTGTGAGTAAAAAGAAAATAACACATTTTAGCTGAAAAATAGAGTATTGTGTAACATACATAACACACCAAAACAAATTCGGTAACATTTCACTTAAGGACATATGTTTTTAGTTTTTAGTATTTTATAAACACATTCTTAATGCATTATAATGCATTCATAAATCATTATAAACATGGCTGTAAATATTTATAAAAAGGCAAAAAAATTACATCTATATTTACTATGAGGTTCTCATCTAGAATGCATTATAGATACCTTTATAATGCAGTACAAAGCATCCTTAATGCTTATACCGACCATTATAATGCATTATGAAGGCTTTATAGATGAGAGCTTCATAAAGCATTCATAATGCATAATACACATGCCCATGATGTGTTATGCCTTTTGATAAATATTTATAGCCATGTTTATAATGATTTTTGAATGCATTATTATTTTGTTATGAGTGTATTTATAAATTACTAAAAATATGGCCTTAAGTGTTAGCACAAATTCTTTGGCTAAATAAATGATTTAAAATGTGTGAACAGGTAATTTCATGAAAATAGCTTAATAAAGAATTTTAATGAATCTGAAATATATATTTAAAGTGATACTTTATTTTTTTATCAAGGAAATAAAAAACTGACATTTTGAGCAAATAAAAACAACATAGTGAATTTTGTACCATTATCTTTCAGGAAATAATCTTCGGAACATTTCAAAATTGATTCTATTGTTGTAATTAAATTGCTAGTCACTTAAATGCAGAAATGCTTGGGATTGTTTTCAATTATAAAGAAAACATAGAAGTTAACAGGAATTATGGGGTCCTTTACATAGCATTCAATGCTTCTAATTTCAATTCATGCCTGCACTAAAATAGTAATTGATTATCCAACAAATCATGCATGACACATTGCCAGGGTCTTATATAATCACTGTATGAATAACAATAAAAGTAATGTTCTTGTTTACTTAGGATGTTTATCTAAGTAGCATATTTAATCTGTCTGTGTTTTCTCATATCGACCTTAATTTACTAAACAACGTTATATTATTTCTGACCTCCTGAAGCTGCACTCAATCCCTTTTCCACAAAGTTTTTCAAACAAGTTATAAGTTCATTGTCAGCAGATGTTCTGAATATTTCTCTGAAAGAAGGAATTATTCCACAATACCTTAAAACTGCTATTGTCAGGCTGTTATTGAAGAAAAGTAATCGCGATGGTACAATGCTTAGTAATTATAGGTCATCTCTAACCTTCTCTTTCTTGGCAAAAAATAGAGAAATCTGTGTCTAATTAGTTGATTATCTTACCACTAATAATATCCATAAAGTGTTTCATTCTGGCTTTTGGGCACATCACAGTACTGAAACAGCTCTTCTCAAAGTGCTAAATGATTTAAGATTAAACAGAGACTCAGGAACACCTCCATTCTTTTCTTCCAGATCTCAGTGCTTCCAGACACAGAAGATCCTGAGATTGTGCCGAACCGACTGCATTGCTGGGTTGGCCTTTCTGGTACAGTCTTAGACTGGTTCAGATTGTACCTTAGTGGGCGTGAATATTGTGTTGCTCTTGGTACCTGTGTCTCAAAACATCAAACTATGGCTCAATTTTAGGCCCTATATTATTTAGTATATATATGCTACTGCTACCAAGTGTAGTAAATAAACAGAAAATCAGCTTTCATTAGGGGTGTAAATCACAGCTTTCCTCGCGATACGATACAATATCGATTACTTAAGCCAACGGTTCGATTTTTTTTTGATACCTCAGAAATTCCCACAATAGGATACGATACAATATGATTCGATTCAGTTTGATACTGGGGTTAGTAGTCGAAATGATGAAATTTCACACAATCCTTTATATTTCAATGAGTTTTGGGAAGGCACTTTTCTGTTTCCGCATGACTGATCTATAAACTCTACCTCAGCCACTCATTTTACTAATACAACTAAGAATGTTGCCCCCCCCCCCCCCCCCCAGGCTGAATGACCACACCTCTGCTCTTAGACAAGGCTGCAGAAGGGCAGAGCGTATTCAGCACAATTAATTCCATCTTAAACCCTACTGTTGCTACTGCTGCTGTCACCTTTGCTTCTGCTTGAAAGCTGCGAGACGTTTTTGAAGTTCTTCACTGACATAAGATCCAACATCTCGCCCCCAGACTAAGATCCCTCTGAGACACATCATCCAATCAGCTTCCTCCGGCAATTTCAGCCAGTGCCACCTGCCCAGCTCTCTGAGGTGGTCTCACAAATGAATGTCACTTATTGCCCCTTAGATATCATACCATCTCGTCTTTTTAAGGAAGTTTTCATTACAATCCGTTCTCTTATTTTCTCCATAATTAATAGCTCATTAACTAGTAGAAGCATCCCTTACAGTTTTACACATGCAATAGTGCAACCTCTATTAAAATTACCTAGCCTAGACCCTAATGACCATAAAAACTACAGGTCCAAGCTACCATTCATTTCCTAGACATTGGAAAACGTTGTACTGCCCCAGGTAACCTCCTACTTGAACAAGTTTAAAACCTTTGATAAATTCCCGTCTGGCTTTAAAGCTCAGCAAAGCACAGAATCTGCCCTGCTGAAGGTACAGAACGATATTCCTCTCACTATCGATTCTGGTTCTAGTGCAGTTTCAGTCCTGCTTGATCTCACCGCAGCTTTTAACACGACTGACCATGACATTCTTTTAAAGTGCTTAGAGGCGGAAGTTGGATTGCAGGGCTCTGTGTTAAAATGGTTTACCTCGTACCCGAGAGAATGGAGCTCCTCAGTCAGAATAGGTAACTGTTCCTCCACTCCCATTAAATGTGACATTGCCCAAGGTTCCATCGTAGGGCCTCTTTTATTCTCCCTCACTCCCCCTTAGCTCTATCTTCAAAAAGTACAGTTTTTTGCACCATTGTCATGCAGACGCCACAGAGTTTGTCCTCCCAGTTACAGCTGATAGCACCTGCTCTCTGGAGAACCTGCTGAGCTGTATAAGTGCTGGATGGTGAGGAACTTCCGTCAACTAAATGAAAACAAAACTGAAGTAATTACGTTTGGAGCCCGGACTCTGTCGTTAGTCTTAGCGGTGTGATTGGCCCTCTGTCCGTGAATTTGCATAATGAAGGGAAAAACCTTGGTGTGTTTCTGGATACTTCATTGAATTTTGACGAACAGGTCCGCAGTGTTGTGAAGGGCAGCTTTTGTCATCCTAGCACTATCGCCAAGTTAAAGCCGATTTAATAATCTCACAAGGACCTGGAAATAGTTATATATGCCTTTATCGCCTCTCGGCCTAACTGCTGTAATTCCCTGTATATGGGTTTCACACTTTCTGAACTTCAAATGATTCAAAATGCAGCTGCTAGACTTTTAACTGGAACGGAGAAAGTACTGCTGTCACTCCTGTTCTATCTCATTTACACTGATCACCTGTGAAATACAGAGTAGATTTTAAAGTTTTGCATTTTGTTTTTAAACCACTCAATGGATTAGCCCCACAATACATTTCAGACCTATTAGTACCGTATTCTACCCCCCGGTCACTTAGATCATCCTCACAACAGCTCCTCACTCACACCTCAAAAGTGAAGGTGACCGGACTTCCTCTGTAGCTGTGCCCAGACTTTAGAATAGTCTCTGGAACTCTTTCCCAGAAAACCTCAGAGCTACTCAGTGTCTTTCAAAACTATGCTGAAAATGCATGCGTGTAACAACCTACGATAATCAGTTATTTTATTCATTTATTTTCTGCATTTATATTATTTTCTTTTGTGCTTGATTTTAATTTATTGTGCTTTCATCTTTTAAAATGTCTTTAAAGCACTTTGTAAACCCTGTGGTTGAAAACAGTGCTGTACAAATACTGACTGATTGATTGATTAATTGATTGATTGATTGATTGACTGATTGAGTGATAAACAGTAACAAACTGTAAATTAACTTCAGAACAAGCTTTCCTAAATTTCTTCACTTCATGGCAATTCACATGAATAATACTTAATAACATAAAACATTCTCATTGTGTTATTATTCTAATTAGATTTTGTTATGAAATGCAGGCCTTTGTTTTTTCTATTGTATCCCCAGACTAAGTCAGTGTGTATTTCAGACTGGTGAGTTACAAGACCATTCAGTTATATTTGAATCCAGCTGGTAGACAAAAGCCGGGCAAAATTTACTGCAGCATCCAATGAGCAGCGGACCCCAGGTCCGTTCAGCGGCTTCACAAGCAAGGTGCCAGACCCTCCTGTCAGCCGTGACCAGCTCTGGAGGCAATCGGTGGACGTTCACATCTCCGAATTGCTGCTCTTGCCCTCATGTGCTGGACTTACTCTTTTATTAAGACGGTGCTTTCAGCCATACGTCTCAAGTACAGCTGACATGAGATCAGTTCTGTGGGACATGGTAATGTGTCACTGGATGCTGTCACATGGGCTGGACAGGGCAGCCCAGGAAAGCAGCAATCCAGTGGAATTTAAGGCGGCATATTCAAAGTCACATCGCACTGCATCACATGAATCACAACGCACTAGATGTTAGTAAAATCGCAGAGCTGCACCACACAGCCCATAGCATAACAGACACTTATCTTTTTTGCTGAATAGGCAGTGGAACTCATTTATGGATGACTTTTGGGATATTTACTTGTCCAGTCTCACAGGAAGTTGACATGCTGTGTATTTCATGACACTCACTGATCAAATAGCATTTGAAACCCATTATTAGCTGCATAACAAAATACTATCATCAGTTTCCTCTAAAGCCTTTGTAGAACCGTACATTCAATTATGAGCCGCCTGTCAGGCTTTGTTAAGCCCTTACTAAGAACGTCATTGTCTGTTCCCAGAGCATGACAGACACTCTCGTGCAGAGCCACTAAAAACTCAAATACAAATGTGTCCCACAGCAGCTGTCATTCTAAAGACACTGCACTCTCACTGTACACTGCACTCTCACTGTTGGTAATAACACAGGAGAGGTTAGTCGGGGGCTGCTGAAGGCCAGACATGCACCAGTGTTCAATGACTCATTAACCAGAGACACCCTTTGTTCTATTATCCCAGCTTCTCATCTTCTTATGCTGACAGAATGTCATAATATAATTAAATCAGTAGTTGTGACCTCAGGAAAATGGTCTATGGGGAGAGGTGAGATATGATTAAACAAAGATCACCCTTAATTCAAGACACTAATGCCGATTCATTTTTCACATGCCAGAGAGGGCGAGCTGGCAAACTCATTCAAGAGCTTTTGAAGTGGTACGGTTCATTTTTCTTGAACAATTTGAACTGCATCGTCTTGGCTAAAAAGCATGTCATTTATATAATTTCTCTACATGTGATTTATATAATAAACTCTCCGAGAAGAGGAATACTTAACACGAAGGTCACATATGTTACGGTCTTCAAAAAAACCTTTTTTAAAAAAATAGTTACCACTAACATGACAGGCTTGTTTACCAGAGTGAGTACTGATTCGTCTCAGACTGTCACAGTGCCAAAGCCAGACAGAATATTAAGGAAGCCCACAAGTTTAGTGAAATGTCGGAGTTCACTATGTAGCTCCCAGAACTGCCAATCTGATTGATCCCCAGAACCACATTTCATAAAAAGACATGAAATTATGCTTTTTCGCAAGTGGAACGAGTACAGGCACAGTGGAGTACTTCTTTCTGCATCCTCTATCCTTTGATTCATGCATGCATGCATATATATATATATTTGAGAGCAGAACTTGGGGCCAGTCTCCAGCAGTCAGCCATTTAACCAGCAGCCTGGAGTATTTGTTGGGGGGTGGGGGTTAAGGGCCATGTTCAAGGAGCCATAGCCCCCCCCCATGGCTAAATGATACCAAATGCTTCACCAATCAAAGTGGACTCTATCATTTTGATGTGTTACTCTTTGGGCTTCACAACGCTCCCACAACAAGCATTTGGCAATCCCAGTACGTCATGCTGGGTAAGAGTCTATACAACTGGATGAATATTTGTATATTCAGGCCTGTTATGAATGAACATTACATTTATATAGCACTTTTCAAGACACCCACAGTACTTAACAGAACCACTGTGTAGCCCCCACCTGCATGATGCGATGGCAGCCATTCTGTGCCAGAACACTGACCGCAACAGTAGCTAAGGTGGTGAAGGGGCAGGAGAGAATTCACCAGTTAGATATAGGGGATGATTAGGAGGCCGGTTTTGATAGGGCCATAGTGGGCAATTTTAGGCAGGACATGGGGCTATCACCCCTGCTCTTTCAAAAGGTGCTGCGGAATCTTTTATGACCTCAGACAGTCAGGACCTTGGTCTTACGTCTCATCCAAAGGACGGCACCATTTTTTACAACAGTGTCCCCATCACTGCACTGGGGCACTGGGACCCACATAGGCCACTGGAAGGGCTAACCTTTAGGTCACACCAGCACCAGACCAGCTTTCCTAGCTGCTCTCCCATCCAAGTACTGGTCAGCCCCAAACCTGCTGAACTCCAGGCGGTACGGCGGCAGACAAGTCACATCTTTACATCGAAGGCAGCCATATGTACTACAAGCAGTGCTGCAGTTTAGCGCCATAAGCTAGTAAGCTGCACAGTAACCAACAGAGAAAACAAGGATAAGACCAATAAGAGTGTAACCAAAACCAAAGTGTAACACCTACTGTCACTCCTATCAGCTTTGGCCTTAAGCTATTCAGACCGCTCTGGAGAGATCTTCTGCCTGCATGCCCGATGCCAGCTGTTCATGTTTAGCTTCACCGTTCAACGTTTTAAATCACATGTTGAATAAAACTCCTGTTGCTTGCTGTTTTCTGGCATTCCTGGCCGCTGCTGTCCACATAAGATAAATCCCCTGGCTATTAAAAGTCTGTACCTTTAAAAAGTCTATTTCTGTGTTTACGTACAGAATAGTCCAAATTAGCACAGTGCGTGGAATCTTCATTTTAGCTCCTCCCACCAGGAGTCCAGGTCAGCATGAAGTTTACTGGCTGGACCATGATTGGGCCGCTGCATACCAAGTCCAATGCATGCTTCACACATGTGCTGTGTACAAAAAAACAGTAAAAAGCTGCAGAGGGAACCACACAATGTATTTTTAGAAATAACACAAATGTGAATAATTATGGCCCATGAGCTATCGATAAACACGTGTTAAGGTCACAAAACCTGCAGCCGAACGAAAGGTATGTTATTTTTAAATAGCCACATTCTCTTCGAATAAAAGTGTCATTGATTGACACAGATGCATCTCACTCTTGTGAGATAAATAGCTTTTTTGTTCGGACTACCTGAAAAGTCCATTAGAGATCACTCATCCCCAGATGTATAGGTTTAGATCACGAAGGGTTGAAGATGTTCTGCCCAGTATAAAACTTAATGGAGAGTATATTTACAAAACACTTTCTAAGATTGCAGCCTTAGCTTCACTTTAGCAAACAGACGAGGGGGGGTTACAGCCAATTAGAGTGCAGCATCTTGCTTTGTCCCCCGTTTACAGAACTTCTTTCCACAAGAAAGTATCCTGGAGAAGAGGCCTTTTCTCATTCTGCTGCGTTCTCCGGGAGTTTTTAGGGGGAATTAGAGGTGCTGCCTGTCCTTTTGGTTTCCTTTGGGTGCTGCGATCCCCTACAGGAATGAAACGAGTCGCATATTCAGCGTCTGGAAAAGTATTAAATCCTGATTGTGCACCATCAAGATGTCAGATCAAAAGAAAGGCCACAGGAAAACAATATCGGGCTCGTTCACCATTTCAAGGATTCCTTTAAGTGAGAGCAACATCAAGCACTCAGAAAGCATTTCATTACCATGCAAGCATATATTCTGGTTATGATCCATGCAAAATAATTTTTTTTAAATGTTTTGCGTAGATTTGTAAGGCAGATTCTACAACAGGAGTTATTTCGGGGATACTCAAGTACATATAAATTAAAAAGAACCGTTCTGATAAAAATGGAAATTTAAAAATTTTACAGTTATCTGTTTTTCCTGTTAAAAAAATCCATTGGTGTGCAGAACCATCCTGACCATGAACCTGCGCGCTTCGTACGACGTTCACGCTCCACATGTCTGCCTTGTCATCCGATTTGTGCTGAATCCACACTATGCAGCTTTGAAGGGCAGAGCTAAGATCCTTCAAGTTTCTCCCAAGTGGACTGGACATGTCATAGCCAAGATTTCCAAGCAGTGCTTCTGGAATTTTCCCAATGAAAAGCGCACAGTACTGGCGCACAGTGGTACAAACACCGGCCATCAAAAGCCTTTCCTTCCAGTCTCAGACCCATTGTTATCTTTACTCTGGTTTCGGTCCTCTGTGCATAAAGCCTAGTGAGTCAAAGGAATGAGTCACCAGCATCACAGCCCTGCCACTATAAGGCTGAAAATGTTCCTCTACAATACCACACTACCTTGAGCTCATTTGTAAAGATCATTAAAAACCACAGGTAAAGAATGTCCACCAGAGGCACAACAGAACACTTAAATTTTACGAAACTAAGAGGGAGATCAAACAGCCAAGCTGCCCTAATACATTCTGGAAAATGACCCCTGTCTCTATTCCGTCTGGCAGTAAACAAGGATCTGATTAGCAGGCGCAGGAATCAAATTAGCTACGTGATGATTCTCGTCTTATATGATGTTTTATGTGTATAGTGAGGTTGATGGGTGCAGCAGATTAGCTCAGGTGTTTTCCAGTAAATAACGAAACCTCATACAGATACATAGATGCATGAAAGGCATGAATCGCAACAAAAGGCATCGTTATATGCTTTCTCAGCGGGGGGGGGGGGTTGTGTTCCTGTGCCATTTGTTCCGTTTACAGGGCGCTAATTTGCTATGAAATGTCAGATCGGAGCATCAAAGTCAAACCATAACTCTGGGTCAATGAGTGGGTTTGACAGTGATCCATACTGCTCACAAAGGTCAGGATTTAAAACATCCTCAGAGGTTTCGTGCTTTGCTCAGTATAAGACGAGAGCAGTGAAGGTAAAGATGACGGTTAAGATGAGAGTGACATATGGCAGCTACATACACAGAGGACTACAGGAGAGCTGGAGCAAAGAGAGGAAGTGATCGACACCATTGTCGTAATCTTTGAAGCATTTCCTTTGATCATAATGAGTATTTGGGGTTTCAATTGAGAGATGGTGGGAGAACCCAGGATGTTGGTCTGGTCCTGGACCAGTAAAGGATAGCGACTGCTCCAGATTGTTCAACAGGGGGGAGTCATATTACTGCCAAACCTAGATTGGGTGTCTTCATGTCATAATTCTTATCCTGATTGTTGGCAGCGTCGTTAAGGCTGTACTGACCGTGGAGCATCTCACACTTCACGACATCTCACACGTCACGACACAGTGAGATCTGAGCACTGAGCTCTTGTCCATCACGGTGTGACCGATCCTCGGGAGGTCGAATGCCACAGCACTGTGGGGATCTATTTCCTGTCATCGCCAGCGTTCTTCAGGTCTCCACCATTCACCTTCATCTCACACGTTCACACAGCTAATAATTAATCCTCCTTTGTTACAGAGGGAAAAGGAGAGTGTGACTGGTATATCAGTCTAATCTGGCTTCCTGTGATGGGAAAGGGGGTTGGGCTTGGCCCCTTAGTTCCAGTAAAAGGAACTCTTAATGCGGCAGCATTTGAAGCTATTATGGACAATTTCATGCTCCCAACTTTGTGGGAATAGTTTGGGGACGGCCCCTTCCTGTTCCAACATGAGTGTGCACCAGTGCACAAAGCAAGGTCCATGCCTTGTCCCCGCTCTATGATTTTACGTGGCCTTACCACTTTGTTGCTGAGTTGCGGTTGTTCCCACTTGCTTCCACTTTGTTATAATACCACCAGCAGTTGACTGTGGAATATCTAGTAGGGAGGAAATTTCACGAATGGACTTATTGCACAGGTGGCATCCTATGACGGTACCACGCTTGAATTCACTGAGCTCCTGAGAGTGACCCATTCTTTCACAAATGTTTGTAGAAGCAGTCTGCATGCCTAGGTGCTTCATTTTATATACCTGTGGCTATGGAAGTGATTGGAACACCTGAATTCAATGATTTGGAGGGATGTCCCAATACGTTTGGCAATACAGTCTAGATATGAACACGAAACAAGGAAGCAATTCATTTTAACTTCTTATTATAGAGTCATGAAAGCCCTTCTGGCTCTCAGTCTCTTGCCTACTGTAACATTACCACTATTGTTAATAAAGATTGAAGAAACAAACATTTTTTTTTAAAGTGATCTATTTTATTTTCAAAACATATGAGAGGGTGACATCTACTGGTGAGATTTTTAGTAGCTAAGAAAGGCACGACCCAATTGACTATGAGGAGACATAAATAACATTCATTTAATATAATAGCGTTTTCACCCAGTTAAATGACATCTGGCAGATGCGTTTATCGAAAGGGAAAGTATTTCTTCAGTAAAAGTTATAATGCATCCAATTTACATAACTGCACTTGGCATGAAACAGCCTGGGTAGTATGCAAGTTAACTGCAGTGCAGTCACACGCCTCATGTCTTTGGACTGTGGAATGAACCTGTTTTAATACAGTCTGGGCTAGGAGTAGAAATCAGACATAAAATCCCAGAGGCGTGAGGCTACACGGCCATCCACTGAGCTACCACGAATACCTTCATACTCGATTGATTGACTAATTTATTGCTTTATAAAGACATTAGAAAACGTTGTCTCCATCACAATCTCTGATAGTGTGGTACGTGGCTTCTGCAGAATGATTCAATTAACGGTTTCGGAAATGTGTCTGCAGCTCGGCCGTAATTCACTCTGCCCTGTGAGACCGCCACAGCTGCCGTCACCTGAACGCGATGATCGCCGGGATCTTTCGTTAGCCTCGCGGCAGCTGCGGCTCCTCAAAGTGCGCAGCGACAGAAAGACTTCCAGCTGCACATGTCAAGAGTCATCCTCTAACAACGGCTCCCGGAGGACTCGAAGGATATCGACGGGCTGCAATCTTCTCTACAAATTACACCCCACTCCACATTACTGACCACCCGCAGTCAACTTAATCTTTCTCGCAACTAGGTGCCACATTTATTTGAACTCTCAGCGAAGACAGACTGTTCTCTGAATCTGTGTGTATGACTCGGCACACATTTTACCCCACATGCTGCCATGAGGAGTGGATGGAAAGACCACCTGTACCTGCTGGTGTGGCCAGCCATGACCTGCCCTGCAGGGGGCGCTCATGAACACATGGTCACAGATGAAAGCAGTTTCATTTATCTAGGTTTGAAACCAGGCACCAACACAGCATTACAAGACAGGACAACAAGGCAGGAACAGGCTGTAGCTGTTTACAGGAATTGTTTGGCACTTTCAAAACAAAAATAAAATAATATTAATAATTCCCTGGGGAGTGAAACAAAGGCCCCACCCACTGAGTCACCCATATACACCCAACCCTGGGGAGTGAGGCAAAGGCCCCGCCCACTGAGTCACCCATATACACCCAACCCTGGGGAGTGAGGCAAAGGCCCCGCCCACTGAGTCACCCATATACACCAAACCCTGGGGAGTGAGGCAAAGGCCCCGCCCACTGAGTCACCCATATACACCAAACCCTGGGGAGTGAGGCAAAGGCCCCGCCCACTGAGTCACCAATAAACACCAAACCCTGGGGAGTGAGGCAAAGGCCCCGCCCACTGAGTCACCCATATACACCAAACCCTGGGGAGTGAGGCAAAGGCCCCGCCCACTGAGTCACCCATATACACCCAACCCTGGGGAGTGAGGCAAAGGCCCCGCCCACTGAGTCACCCATATACACCAAACCCTGGGGAGTGAGGCAAAGGCCCCGCCCACTGAGTCACCCATATACACCCAACCCTGGGGAGTGAGGCAAAGGCCCCGCCCACTGAGTCACCCATAAACAGTTGTGGCTAAAACTGGGCAAACACTTTAGAGAATAGCGATGCAGAATTTTATTCAACTGTTGCTTCAGTTACTTATTTAACAATCCAATGTATAGTTTTACAAATATCATGCAGAATATCACTCAGATTTTCTTCCCCCGATCTAAAGTCATGACAATTTATGTGTTCAGCTTCTTTAACTTCTCATTTCACTTTAACTCATTTCAACTTGCCACATCTGTCTTTAGCAAATGTGAGATGTGTTACCAGCACAAATTAGCCCATAGTAACTCATGATGCACAACATGTAAACAATAAATAAGCATCTCTTCGGTTGTACGTACCTGTTGTTCTCTAAACCTGGCCACGCCTTTCCCAAGCCGACCGTTCTGCAGTGGAAAGTCCAAGCTAGCTGGAAGTGCACTGTAACTAGTGTCTCTTTGCAGTATGTCTGGGGCTCGGCCTTGTTCCTGGATGCCAGTGAAAAACTGGCATTTGTCTAGGAACCCTGCCTTACTCACGTGTTCGCTGTCTGAGACTGTGAAATCTCGCGTTTCTCACAGTAACTTTAAAACTTTTCAGTGCCATTAATTTATAACGGACCCAAGTATCATTTGCAGATTTTCACATTTGCGGGGATGTTGCACCCTTAACCCTCGTGAACACGAAGGGCTGACTGCATATTCAGAGCTTCATAAGGCCTGGTGCGAACGAACACTGAGGATTCACACTGTGGGACAGTTCAACATCTGAAGGCAGCAGGTTGTGCTGGACGCCAAAACATGGAGGCCCGTCTTCTGCCGCGTGTCATTTCACAGGCTTTGATTGCGCACTGTGCACTGAAGCCTTGACAGCGAGGAGGGGCTCCATCTCCATGCATATTGCGAGTCTCCACCTTCTCCCATCTACCCTGGGTGCCCATTACTGTTCCTTACAATGGGATCACTCTGCTCTGCAAGCCAAAGCCATCAAACCATCCACTCCAGCAATACACCACCAGCTAAAAAAAATGAGCGTGGAGCACAAACTCAGTGCTGACTCATACGCAGATCGGACAAAAGCCACGGTCAGCACGGCCTTGCGGGGCCACTTAATGTCCGGGGGTAGGAGGTGAAAGATTTCAGTTGTGGTGTAACAGTCAAGCAAACACAACAGTCAAAAAAAAAAGAAACTCAAATGTCAAGTCCACTAGTTGTCGAAGTTGGACGCTGACTGCTTCAAGGATGCACTTTTGAATGGTTTATCCCTGCGCAAAAAATAAATGACGCAGAAAAGAGCCCAACAGTTTATGACAATAAATCAGACACTTCAATGACTAACAAATTACCAGCAATGACCAATATCACATTTGCTGAAGACAGACATAGCAAGTTGAAATGAGTTGAAGTAAAATGAGAAGTTAAAGAAGTTAAACACAATGTGAATTGTCGTGACTTTAGATCGGGGGAAGAAGATCTGAGTCATATTCTACATGAGGACCTGGAGCGGATTAATGTATCTGGGGGGTGTAGGTGGACATCAGCATAGACACTCTGATAGATAGATAGATAGATAGATAGATAGATAGATAGATAGATAGATAGATAGATAGATAGATAGATAGATAGATAGAATATGCAAAAGAATAATAGGGAATAGAGAAAGTGGCAACAGTAACAATACTTAAGGATAACAATAATGATGAAAGGTAAGGTACTAAGAATACTCATCACTACAGAGTAACTATTTCATGCTACAATATTTGCCAGTGAATATAGTGGTAGTGCAAGTGCAAGGGAAAGTGCAAGAAAGACAACACAGCATAATGCAAACATAAATGTTATAATTCAATAATGCTAAAAATTCTATTGTACTACAAATACAATAAATGCTATAAATCTGTAAATACCGTAAATACTATACATACAATAAATACTATAACACTATAAATTGTAGAGAAACATACATGTTGTCTGGGGCTCATATATCATTGAACAGAGAGACGTTAAGTCAGTAACTATAAGATGTATGTGAATCCTAGGCTGTAGTCTAGATTATTCTATGCATTAATCCAACCTGATGGGAACGGCACTTACCCCAAAAGGGAAAACCCACAAATGCAAAAAGAACGTACGAAAAAGAATAATACTCAAAATCATTGAAAATTGAATAATAATCGACAAAGCAGTGAGAAGAACGATTCCCCATAGAAGCAAAGCCCTCAGGGCGACCAGGTTCACCGGGTGGGCAATCACAAACACGCAGGTTCGAGGCATCCACAGCCTCATTAATGACTCAGTGTCACAGACTCAGTGAGACACCCAAAGTGAGCAGTGAGATTTTAATTACAGCATCACAAGGCCAAACCAAGTGCAGGCGGCGGGAAGACGGGAAACCGAGCAGGAAAAGGAGATATTAAGATATGTGTCATTTCACTGGTTTTCTTCATGGACACCAGATGAACAAAAGGCACTGCTGGCTTGAATGCCATTAGCAATTATAAAATCACACTTCACAGGGTATAAACTTCGACTAATTTAATACCATTAAATTATCTGCTAGTAATACCATTAAATAAAGAAAACTATCTGCCCAGTTTGACCAGTGCATTTCACTTCCCAGTCATCATACCAGACGTTCGTTCTCCAGCTACCGCGCATTCTTGACGCTCCTGTTATGGTCGCCCAGACAGGCCGCCTCACTCCTTTATCCAGGGCACAAGCCGCACCACGGAAGCTTCTGCAAACCTCCCAAGTGCACGGACAAATTAGCTGCGGACGGGATTTTTAAAATA